>NC_092137.1:101172967-101811539 GCF_043159975.1 Macaca nemestrina
ACTGTCTTAGCGAAAGACTTCTTGAGGGGAAAGCTGTAACTCTATGAGATGATTTCACAGAACACAAAGAAGTTTCTCAAAAAGCTTCTTTCTCTTTGTTATCGGAGGATATTTCCTTTGGCCCTATAGTCTTGCAAGGGATCCGAAATATCTGTTCTCAGATCCCACAGAAATAAGGCTAGCAAAGAGATCGACGATATACAGACGTAACTCTGTGAGATGAATTAAAAGAACATTAAGCAGTTTCTCAGAAAGCTTCTTTCTAGATTTCATCTGAGGATATTTCCTTTTTCACCATAGCCCTCTATGGGCTTCCAAATGTCACTTTGCCAATTCCACAAGAACTGTCTTGGCGAAACGCTTCTTGATGGGAAAGCTGTCCCTCTGTGAGATGATTTCACAGAACACAAAGAAATTTCTCAGAAAGCTTCTTTCTCTTTGTTATCGGAGGTTATTTCCTTTGGCCCTATAGTCTTCCAAGGGATCCGAAATATCTGTTCTCAGATTCCACAGAAATAAGGCTAGCAAAGAGATCCACGAAATACAGATGTAACTCTCTGAGGTGAATTAACAGAACTCTAAGCAGTTTCTCAGAAAGCTTCTTTCCAGATTTCATCTGAGGATATTTCCTTTTTCAGCATAGCCCTCTATAGGCTTCCAAATATCACTTTGCCAATTCCACAACAACTGTCTTAGCGAAAGGCTTCTTGAGGGGAAAGCTGTAACTCTGTGAGATAATTTCACAGAACACGAAGAAGTTGCTGAGAAAGCTTCTTTCTCTTTGTTACGGGAGGATATTTCCTTTGGCCCTATAGTCTTCCAAGGGATCCGAAATATCTGTTCTCAGATTCCACAGAAATAAGGCTAGCAAAGAGATCCACGAAATACAGATGTAACTCTGTGAGATGAATTAACAGACACTAAGCAGTTTCTCAGAAAGCTTCTTTCCAGATTTCATCTGAGGATATTTCCTTTTTCACCGTAGCCCTCAATGGGCTTCCAAATATCACTTTGCCAATTCCACAAGAACTGTCTTAGCGAAAGGCTTCTTGAGAGGAAAGCTGTAACTCTGTGAGATGATTTCACAGAACACAAAGAAGTTTCTCAGAAAGCTTCTTTCTCTTTGTTTTTGGAGGATATTTCCTTTGGCCCTATAGTCTTCCAAGGGATCCGAAATATCTGTTCTCAGATTCCACAGAAATAAGGCTAGCAAAGAGATCCACGAAACACAGATGTAACTCTCTGAGGTGAATTAAGAGAACTCTAAGCTGTTTCTCAGAAAGCTTCTTTCCAGATTTCATCTGAGGATACTTCCTTTTTCACCATAGCCCTCTATGGGCTTCCAAATGTCACTTTGCCAATTGCACAAGAACTGTCTAGGGGAAAGGCTTCTGGAGGGGAAAGCTGTAACTCTGTGAGATGATTTCACAGAACACAAAGAAGTTTCTCAGAAAGCTTCTTTCTCTTTGTTATCGGAGGATATTTCCTTTGGCCCTATAGTCTTCCAAGGGATCCGAAATATCTGTTCTCAGATTCCACAGAAATAAGGCTAGCAAAGAGATCCACGAAATACAGATGTAACTCTGTCAGATGAATTAACAGAACACTAAGCAGTTTCTCAGAAAGCTTCTTTCCAGATTTCATCTGAGGATATTTCCTTTTTCACCATAGCCCTCTATGGGCTTCCAAATATCACTTTGCAATTCCACAAGAACTGTCTTAGCGAAAGGCTTCTTGAGGGGAAAGCTGTAACTCTGTGAGATGATTTCACAGAACACAAAGAAGTTTCTCAGAAATCTTCTTTCTCTTTGTTATCGGAGGATATTTCCTTTGGCCCTATAGTCTTGCAAGGGATCCGAAATATCTGTTCTCAGATTTCACAGAAATAAGGCTAGCAAAGAGATCTACGAAATACAGATGTAACTCTGTTTGATGAATTAACAGAACACTAAGCAGTTTCTCAGAAAGCTTCTTTCCAGATTTCATCTGAGGATATTTCCTTTTTCAAAATAGCCCTCTATGGGCTTCCTAATATCACTTTGCCAATTCCACAAGAACTGTCTTAGTGAAAGGCTTCTTGAGGGGAAAGCTGTAACTCTGTGAGTTGATTTCACAGAACTAGAAGAAGTTTCTCAGAAAGCTTCATTCTCTTTGTTATCGGAGGATATTTCCTTTGGCCCTATAGTCTTCCAAGGGATCCGAAATATCTGTTCTCAGATTCCACAGAAATAAGGCTAGCAAGGAGATCCACGAAATACAGATGTAACTCTGTGAGATGAATTAACAGAACACTAAGCAGTTTCTCAGAAAGCTTCTTTCCAGATTTCATCTGAGGATATTTCCTTTTTCACCATAGCCCTCTATGGGCTTCCAAATATCACTTTGCCAATTCCACAAGAACTGTCTTAGCGAAAGGCTTCTTGAGGGGAAAGCTGTAACTCTGTGAGATGATTTCACAGAACACAAAGAAGTTTCTCAGAAAGCTTCTTTCTCTTTGTTATCGGAGGATATTTCCTTTGGCCCTATAGTCTTCCAAGGGATCCGAAATATCTGTTCTCAGATTCCACAGAAATAAGGCTAGCAAAGAGATCCACGAAACACAGATGTAACTCTGTGAGATGAATTAACAGAACACTAAGCAGTTTCTCAGAAAGCTTCTTTCCAGATTTCATCTGAGGATATATCCTTTTTCAGCATAGCCCTCTATGGGCTTCCAAATATCACTTTGCCAATTCGACAAGAACTGTCTTAGCGAAAGGCTTCTTGAGGGGAATGCTGTAAATCTGTGAGATGATTTCACAGAACACAAAGAAGTTTCTCAGAAAGCTTCTTTCTCTTTGTTATCGGAGGTTATTTCCTTTGGCCCTATAGTCTTCCAAGGGATCCGAAATATCTGTTCTCAGATTCCACAGAAATAAGGCTAGCAAAGAGATCCACGAAATACAGATGTAACTCTGTGATATGAATTAACAGAACACTAAGCAGTTTCTCAGAAAGCTTCTTTCCAGATTTCATCTGAGGATATTTCCTTTTTCACCATAGCCTTCTATGGGCTTCCTAATATCACTTTGCCAATTCCACAAGAACTGTCTTAGTGAAAGGCTTCTTGAGGGGAAAGCTGTAACTCTGTGAGTTGATTTCACAGAACTAGAAGAAGTTTCTCAGAAAGCTTCATTCTCTTTGTTATCGGAGGATATTTCCTTTGGCCCTATAGTCTTCCAAGGGATCCGAAATATCTGTTCTCAGATTCCACAGAAATAAGGCTAGCAAGGAGATCCACGAAATACAGATGTAACTCTGTGAGATGAATTAACAGAACACTAAGCAGTTTCTCAGAAAGCTTCTTTCCAGATTTCATCTGAGGATATTTCCTTTTTCACAATAGCCCTCTATGGGCTTCCAAATATCACTTTGCCAATTCCACAAGAACTGTCTTAGCGAAAGGCTTCTTGAGGGGAAAGCTGTAACTCTGTGAGATGATTTCACAGAACACAAAGAAGTTTCTCAGAAAGCTTCTTTCTCTTTGTTATCGGAGGATATTTCCTTTGGCCCTATAGTCTTCCAAGGGATCCGAAATATCTGTTCTCAGATTCCACAGAAATAAGGCTAGCAAAGAGATCCACGAAACACAGATGTAACTCTGTGAGATGAATTAACAGAACACTAAGCAGTTTCTCAGAAAGCTTCTTTCCAGATTTCATCTGAGGATATATCCTTTTTCACCATAGCCCTCTATGGGCTTCCAAATATCACTTTGCCAATTCCACAAGAACTGTCTTAGCGAAAGGCTTCTTGAGGGGAATGCTGTAAATCTGTGAGATGATTTCACAGAACACAAAGAAGTTTCTCAGAAAACTTCTTTCTCTTTGTTATCGGAGGTTATTTCCTTTGGCCCTATAGTCTTCCAAGGGATCCGAAATATCTGTTCTCAGATTCCACAGAAATAAGGCTAGCAAAGAGATCCACGAAATACAGATGTAACTCTGTGAGATGAATTAACAGAACACTAAGCAGTTTCTCAGAAAGCTTCTTTCCAGATTTCATCTGAGGATATTTCCTTTTTCACCATAGCCTTCTATGGGCTTCCTAATATCACTTTGCCAATTCCACAAGAACTGTCTTAGTGAAAGGCTTCTTGAGGGGAAAGCTGTAACTCTGTGAGTTGATTTCACAGAACTAGAAGAAGTTTCTCAGAAAGCTTCATTCTCTTTGTTATCGGAGGATATTTCCTTTGGCCCTATAGTCTTCCAAGGGATCCGAAATATCTGTTCTCAGATTCCACAGAAATAAGGCTAGCAAGGAGATCCACGAAATACAGATGTAACTCTGTGAGATGAATTAACAGAACACTAAGCAGTTTCTCAGAAAGCTTCTTTCCAGATTTCATCTGAGGATATTTCCTTTTTCACCATAGCCCTCTATGGGCTTCCAAATATCACTTTGCCAATTCCACAAGAACTGTCTTAGCGAAAGGCTTCTTGAGGGGAAAGCTGTAACTCTGTGAGATGATTTCACAGAACACAAAGAAGTTTCTCAGAAAGCTTCTTTCTCTTTGTTATCGGAGGATATTTCCTTTGGCCCTATAGTCTTCCAAGGGATCCGAAATATCTGTTCTCAGATTCCACAGAAATAAGGCTAGCAAAGAGATCCACGAAACACAGATGTAACTCTGTGAGATGAATTAACAGAACACTAAGCAGTTTCTCAGAAAGCTTCTTTCCAGATTTCATCTGAGGATATATCCTTTTTCAGCATAGCCCTCTATGGGCTTCCAAATATCACTTTGCCAATTCGACAAGAACTGTCTTAGCGAAAGGCTTCTTGAGGGGAATGCTGTAAATCTGTGAGATGATTTCACAGAACACAAAGAAGTTTCTCAGAAAGCTTCTTTCTCTTTGTTATCGGAGGTTATTTCCTTTGGCCCTATAGTCTTCCAAGGGATCCGAAATATCTGTTCTCAGATTCCACAGAAATAAGGCTAGCAAAGAGATCCACGAAATACAGATGTAACTCTGTGATATGAATTAACAGAACACTAAGCAGTTTCTCAGAAAGCTTCTTTCCAGATTTCATCTGAGGATATTTCCTTTTTCACCATAGCCTTCTATGGGCTTCCTAATATCACTTTGCCAATTCCACAAGAACTGTCTTAGTGAAAGGCTTCTTGAGGGGAAAGCTGTAACTCTGTGAGTTGATTTCACAGAACTAGAAGAAGTTTCTCAGAAAGCTTCATTCTCTTTGTTATCGGAGGATATTTCCTTTGGCCCTATAGTCTTCCAAGGGATCCGAAATATCTGTTCTCAGATTCCACAGAAATAAGGCTAGCAAGGAGATCCACGAAATACAGATGTAACTCTGTGAGATGAATTAACAGAACACTAAGCAGTTTCTCAGAAAGCTTCTTTCCAGATTTCATCTGAGGATATTTCCTTTTTCACAATAGCCCTCTATGGGCTTCCAAATATCACTTTGCCAATTCCACAAGAACTGTCTTAGCGAAAGGCTTCTTGAGGGGAAAGCTGTAACTCTGTGAGATGATTTCACAGAACACAAAGAAGTTTCTCAGAAAGCTTCTTTCTCTTTGTTATCGGAGGATATTTCCTTTGGCCCTATAGTCTTCCAAGGGATCCGAAATATCTGTTCTCAGATTCCACAGAAATAAGGCTAGCAAAGAGATCCACGAAACACAGATGTAACTCTGTGAGATGAATTAACAGAACACTAAGCAGTTTCTCAGAAAGCTTCTTTCCAGATTTCATCTGAGGATATATCCTTTTTCACCATAGCCCTCTATGGGCTTCCAAATATCACTTTGCCAATTCCACAAGAACTGTCTTAGCGAAAGGCTTCTTGAGGGGAATGCTGTAAATCTGTGAGATGATTTCACAGAACACAAAGAAGTTTCTCAGAAAACTTCTTTCTCTTTGTTATCGGAGGTTATTTCCTTTGGCCCTATAGTCTTCCAAGGGATCCGAAATATCTGTTCTCAGATTCCACAGAAATAAGGCTAGCAAAGAGATCCACGAAATACAGATGTAACTCTGTGAGATGAATTAACAGAACACTAAGCAGTTTCTCAGAAAGCTTCTTTCCAGATTTCATCTGAGGATATTTCCTTTTTCACCATAGCCTTCTATGGGCTTCCTAATATCACTTTGCCAATTCCACAAGAACTGTCTTAGTGAAAGGCTTCTTGAGGGGAAAGCTGTAACTCTGTGAGTTGATTTCACAGAACTAGAAGAAGTTTCTCAGAAAGCTTCATTCTCTTTGTTATCGGAGGATATTTCCTTTGGCCCTATAGTGTTCCAAGGGATCCGAAATATCTGTTCTCAGATTCCACAGAAATAAGGCTAGCAAGGAGATCCACGAAATACAGATGTAACTCTGTGAGATGAATTAACAGAACACTAAGCAGTTTCTCAGAAAGCTTCTTTCCAGATTTCATCTGAGGATATTTCCTTTTTCACCATAGCCCTCTATGGGCTTCCAAATATCACTTTGCCAATTCCACAAGAACTGTCTTAGCGAAAGGCTTCTTGAGGGGAAAGCTGTAACTCTGTGAGATGATTTCACAGAACACAAAGAAGTTTCTCAGAAAGCTTCTTTCTCTTTGTTATCGGAGGATATTTCCTATGGCCCTATAGTCTTCCAAGGGATCCGAAATATCTGTTCTCAGATTCCACAGAAATAAGGCTAGCAAAGAGATCCACGAAACACAGATGTAACTCTGTGAGATGAATTAACAGAACACTAAGCAGTTTCTCAGAAAGCTTCTTTCCAGATTTCATCTGAGGATATATCCTTTTTCACCATAGCCCTCTATGGGCTTCCAAATATCACTTTGCCAAGTCCACAAGAACTGTCTTAGCGAAAGGCTTCTTGAGGGGAATGCTGTAAATCTGTGAGATGATTTCACAGAACACAAAGAAGTTTCTCAGAAAGCTTCTTTCTCTTTGTTATCGGAGGTTATTTCCTTTGGCCCTATAGTCTTCCAAGGGATCCGAAATATCTGTTCTCAGATTCCACAGAAATAAGGCTAGCAAAGAGATCCACGAAATACAGATGTAACTCTGTGAGATGAATTAACAGAACACTAAGCAGTTTCTCAGAAAGCTTCTTTCCAGATTTCATCTGAGGATATTTCCTTTTTCACCATAGCCTTCTATGGGCTTCCTAATATCACTTTGCCAATTCCACAAGAACTGTCTTAGTGAAAGGCTTCTTGAGGGGAAAGCTGTAACTCTGTGAGTTGATTTCACAGAACTAGAAGAAGTTTCTCAGAAAGCTTCATTCTCTTTGTTATCGGAGGATATTTCCTTTGGCCCTATAGTCTTCCAAGGGATCCGAAATATCTGTTCTCAGATTCCACAGAAATAAGGCTAGCAAGGAGATCCACGAAATACAGATGTAACTCTGTGAGATGAATTAACAGAACACTAAGCAGTTTCTCAGAAAGCTTCTTTCCAGATTTCATCTGAGGATATTTCCTTTTTCACCATAGCCCTCTATGGGCTTCCAAATATCACTTTGCCAATTCCACAAGAACTGTCTTAGCGAAAGGCTTCTTGAGGGGAAAGCTGTAACTCTGTGAGATGATTTCACAGAACACAAAGAAGTTTCTCAGAAAGCTTCTTTCTCTTTGTTATCGGAGGATATTTCCTTTGGCCCTATAGTCTTCCAAGGGATCCGAAATATCTGTTCTCAGATTCCACAGAAATAAGGCTAGCAAAGAGATCCACGAAACACAGATGTAACTCTGTGAGATGAATTAACAGAACACTAAGCAGTTTCTCAGAAAGCTTCTTTCCAGATTTCATCTGAGGATATATCCTTTTTCAGCATAGCCCTCTATGGGCTTCCAAATATCACTTTGCCAATTCCACAAGAACTGTCTTAGCGAAAGGCTTCTTGAGGGGAATGCTGTAAATCTGTGAGATGATTTCACAGAACACAAAGAAGTTTCTCAGAAAGCTTCTTTCTCTTTGTTATCGGAGGTTATTTCCTTTGGCCCTATAGTCTTCCAAGGGATCCGAAATATCTGTTCTCAGATTCCACAGAAATAAGGCTAGCAAAGAGATCCACGAAATACAGATGTAACTCTGTGATATGAATTAACAGAACACTAAGCAGTTTCTCAGAAAACTTCTTTCCAGATTTCATCTGAGGATATTTCCTTTTTCACCATAGCCTTCTATGGGCTTCCTAATATCACTTTGCCAATTCCACAAGAACTGTCTTAGTGAAAGGCTTCTTGAGGGGAAAGCTGTAACTCTGTGAGTTGATTTCACAGAACTAGAAGAAGTTTCTCAGAAAGCTTCATTCTCTTTGTTATCGGAGGATATTTCCTTTGGCCCTATAGTCTTCCAAGGGATCCGAAATATCTGTTCTCAGATTCCACAGAAATAAGGCTAGCAAGGAGATCCACGAAATACAGATGTAACTCTGTGAGATGAATTAACAGAACACTAAGCAGTTTCTCAGAAAGCTTCTTTCCAGATTTCATCTGAGGATATTTCCTTTTTCACAATAGCCCTCTATGGGCTTCCAAATATCACTTTGCCAATTCCACAAGAACTGTCTTAGCGAAAGGCTTCTTGAGGGGAAAGCTGTAACTCTGTGAGATGATTTCACAGAACACAAAGAAGTTTCTCAGAAAGCTTCTTTCTCTTTGTTATCGGAGGATATTTCCTTTGGCCCTATAGTCTTCCAAGGGATCCGAAATATCTGTTCTCAGATTCCACAGAAATAAGGCTAGCAAAGAGATCCACGAAACACAGATGTAACTCTGTGAGATGAATTAACAGAACACTAAGCAGTTTCTCAGAAAGCTTCTTTCCAGATTTCATCTGAGGATATATCCTTTTTCACCATAGCCCTCTATGGGCTTCCAAATATCACTTTGCCAATTCCACAAGAACTGTCTTAGCGAAAGGCTTCTTGAGGGGAATGCTGTAAATCTGTGAGATGATTTCACAGAACACAAAGAAGTTTCTCAGAAAACTTCTTTCTCTTTGTTATCGGAGGTTATTTCCTTTGGCCCTATAGTCTTCCAAGGGATCCGAAATATCTGTTCTCAGATTCCACAGAAATAAGGCTAGCAAAGAGATCCACGAAATACAGATGTAACTCTGTGAGATGAATTAACAGAACACTAAGCAGTTTCTCAGAAAGCTTCTTTCCAGATTTCATCTGAGGATATTTCCTTTTTCACCATAGCCTTCTATGGGCTTCCTAATATCACTTTGCCAATTCCACAAGAACTGTCTTAGTGAAAGGCTTCTTGAGGGGAAAGCTGTAACTCTGTGAGTTGATTTCACAGAACTAGAAGAAGTTTCTCAGAAAGCTTCATTCTCTTTGTTATCGGAGGATATTTCCTTTGGCCCTATAGTGTTCCAAGGGATCCGAAATATCTGTTCTCAGATTCCACAGAAATAAGGCTAGCAAGGAGATCCACGAAATACAGATGTAACTCTGTGAGATGAATTAACAGAACACTAAGCAGTTTCTCAGAAAGCTTCTTTCCAGATTTCATCTGAGGATATTTCCTTTTTCACCATAGCCCTCTATGGGCTTCCAAATATCACTTTGCCAATTCCACAAGAACTGTCTTAGCGAAAGGCTTCTTGAGGGGAAAGCTGTAACTCTGTGAGATGATTTCACAGAACACAAAGAAGTTTCTCAGAAAGCTTCTTTCTCTTTGGTATCGGAGGATATTTCCTTTGGCCCTATACTCTTCCAAGGGATCCGAAATATCTGTTCTCAGATTCCACAGAAATAAGGCTAGCAAAGAGATCCACGAAACACAGATGTAACTCTGTGAGATGAATTAACAGAACACTAAGCAGTTTCTCAGAAAGCTTCTTTCCAGATTTCATCTGAGGATATATCCTTTTTCACCATAGCCCTCTATGGGCTTCCAAATATCACTTTGCCAATTCCACAAGAACTGTCTTAGCGAAAGGCTTCTTGAGGGGAATGCTGTAAATCTGTGAGATGATTTCACAGAACACAAAGAAGTTTCTCAGAAAGCTTCTTTCTCTTTGTTATCGGAGGTTATTTCCTTTGGCCCTATAGTCTTCCAAGGGATCTGAAATATCTGTTCTCAAATTCCACAGAAATAAGGCTAGCAAAGAAATCTACGAAATACAGATGTAACTCCGTGAGATGAATTAACAGAACACTAAGCAGTTTCTCAGAAAGCTTCTTTCGAGATTTCATCTGAGGATATTTCCTTTTTCACCATAGCCCTCTATGGGCTTCCAAATATCACTTTGCCAATTCCACAAGAACTGTCTTAGCGAAAGGCTTCTTGAGGGGAAAGCTGTAACTCTGTGAGATGATTTCACAGAACACAAAGAAGTTTCTCAGAAAGCTTCTTTCTCTTTGTTATCGGAGGATATTTCCTATGGCCCTATAGTCTTCCAAGGGATCCGAAATATCTGTTCTCAGATTCCACAGAAATAAGGCTAGCAAAGAGATCCACGAAACACAGATGTAACTCTGTGAGATGAATTAACAGAACACTAAGCAGTTTCTCAGAAAGCTTCTTTCCAGATTTCATCTGAGGATATATCCTTTTTCACCATAACCCTCTATGGGCTTCCAAATATCACTTTGCCAATTCCACAAGAACTGTCTTAGCGAAAGGCTTCTTGAGGGGAAAGCTGTAAATCTGTGAGATGATTTCACAGAACACAAAGAAGTTTCTCAGAAAGCTTCTTTCTCTTTGTTATCGGAGGTTATTTCCTTTGGCCCTATAGTCTTCCAAGGGATCCGAAATATCTGTTCTCAGATTCCACAGAAATAAGGCTAGCAAAGAGATCCACGAAATACAGATGTAACTCTGTGAGATGAATTAACAGAACACTAAGCAGTTTCTCAGAAAGCTTCTTTCCAGATTTCATCTGAGGATATTTCCTTTTTCACCATAGCCTTCTATGGGCTTCCTAATATCACTTTGCCAATTCCACAAGAACTGTCTTAGTGAAAGGCTTCTTGAGGGGAAAGCTGTAACTCTGTGAGTTGATTTCATAGAACTAGAAGAAGTTTCTCAGAAAGCTTCATTCTCTTTGTTATCGGAGGATATTTCCTTTGGCCCTATAGTCTTCCAAGGGATCCGAAATATCTGTTCTCAGATTCCACAGAAATAAGGCTAGCAAGGAGATCCACGAAATACAGATGTAACTCTGTGAGATGAATTAACAGAACACTAAGCAGTTTCTCAGAAAGCTTCTTTCCAGATTTCATCTGAGGATATTTCCTTTTTCACCATAGCCCTCTATGGGCTTCCAAATATCACTTTGCCAATTCCACAAGAACTGTCTTAGCGAAAGGCTTCTTGAGGGGAAAGCTGTAACTCTGTGAGATGATTTCACAGAACACAAAGAAGTTTCTCAGAAAGCTTCTTTCTCTTTGTTATCGGAGGATATTTCCTTTGGCCCTATAGTCTTCCAAGGGATCCGAAATATCTGTTCTCAGATTCCACAGAAATAAGGCTAGCAAAGAGATCCACGAAACACAGATGTAACTCTGTGAGATGAATTAACAGAACACTAAGCAGTTTCTCAGAAAGCTTCTTTCCAGATTTCATCTGAGGATATATCCTTTTTCACCATAGCCCTCTATGGGCTTCCAAATATCACTTTGCCAATTCCACAAGAACTGTCTTAGCGAAAGGCTTCTTGAGGGGAATGCTGTAAATCTGTGAGATGATTTCACAGAACACAAAGAAGTTTCTCAGAAAGCTTCTTTCTCTTTGTTATCGGAGGTTATTTCCTTTGGCCCTATAGTCTTCCAAGGGATCCGAAATATCTGTTCTCAGATTCCACAGAAATAAGGCTAGCAAAGAGATCCACGAAATACAGATGTAACTCTGTGAGTTGAATTAACAGAACACTAAGCAGTTTCTCAGAAAGCTTCTTTCCAGATTTCATCTGAGGATATTTCCTTTTTCACCATAGCCTTCTATGGGCTTCCTAATATCACTTTGCCAATTCCACAAGAACTGTCTTAGTGAAAGGCTTCTTGAGGGGAAAGCTGTAACTCTGTGAGTTGATTTCACAGAACTAGAAGAAGTTTCTCAGAAAGCTTCATTCTCTTTGTTATTGGAGGATATTTCCTTTGGCCCTATAGTCTTCCAAGGTATCCGAAATATCTGTTCTCAGATTCCACAGAAATAAGGCTAGCAAGGAGATCCACGAAATACAGATGTAACTCTGTGAGATGAATTAACAGAACACTAAGCAGTTTCTCAGAAACCTTCTTTCCAGATTTCATCTGAGGATATTTCCTTTTTCACCATAGCCCTCTATGGGCTTCCAAATATCACTTTGCGAATTCCACAAGAACTGTCTTAGCGAAAGGCTTCTTGAGGGGAAAGCTGTAACTCTGTGAGATGATTTCACAGAACACAAAGAAGTTTCTCAGAAAGCTTCTTTCTCTTTGTTATCGGAGGATATTTCCTTTGGCCCTATAGTCTTCCAAGGGATCCGAAATATCTGTTCTCAGATTCCACAGAAAAAAGGCTAGCAAAGAGATCCACGAAACACAGATGTAACTCTGTGAGATGAATTAACAGAACACTAAGCAGTTTCTCAGAAAGCTTCTTTCCAGATTTCATCTGAGGATATATCCTTTTTCACCATAGCCCTCTATGGGCTTCCAAATATCACTTTGCCAATTCCACAAGAACTGTCTTAGCGAAAGGCTTCTTGAGGGGAATGCTGTAAATCTGTGAGATGATTTCACAGAACACAAAGAAGTTTCTCAGAAAGCTTCTTTCTCTTTGTTATCGGAGGTTATTTCCTTTGGCCCTATAGTCTTCAAAGGGATCCGAAATATCTGTTCTCAGATTCCACAGAAATAAGGCTAGCAAAGAGATCCACGAAATACAGATGTAACTCTGTGAGATGAATTAACAGAACACTAAGCAGTTTCTCAGAAAGCTTCTTTCCAGATTTCATCTGAGGATATTTCCTTTTTCACCATAGCCTTCTATGCGCTTCCTAATATCACTTTGCCAATTCCACAAGAACTGTCTTAGTGAAAGGCTTCTTGAGGGGAAAGCTGTAACTCTGTGAGTTGATTTCACAGAACTAGAAGAAGTTTCTCAGAAAGCTTCATTCTCTTTGTTATCGGAGGATATTTCCTTTGGCCCTATAGTCTTCCAAGGGATCCGAAATATCTGTTCTCAGATTCCACAGAAATAAGGCTAGCAAGGAGATCCACGAAATACAGATGTAACTCTGTGAGATGAATTAACAGAACACTAAGCAGTTTCTCAGAAAGCTTCTTTCCAGATTTCATCTGAGGATATTTCCTTTTTCACCATAGCCCTCTATGGGCTTCCAAATATCACTTTGCCAATTCCACAAGAACTGTCTTAGCGAAAGGCTTCTTGAGGGGAAAGCTGTAACTCTGTGAGATGATTTCACAGAACACAAAGAAGTTTCTCAGAAAGCTTCTTTCTCTTTGTTATCGGAGGATATTTCCTTTGGCCCTATAGTCTTCCAAGGGATCCGAAATATCTGTTCTCAGATTCCACAGAAATAAGGCTAGCAAAGAGATCCACGAAACACAGATGTAACTCTGTGAGATGAATTAACAGAACACTAAGCAGTTTCTCAGAAAGCTTCTTTCCAGATTTCATCTGAGGATATATCCTTTTTCACCATAGCCCTGTATGGGCTTCCAAATATCACTTTGCCAATTCCACAAGAACTGTCTTAGCGAAAGGCTTCTTGAGGGGAATGCTGTAAATCTGTGAGATGATTTCACAGAACACAAAGAAGTTTCTCAGAAAGCTTCTTTCTCTTTGTTATCGGAGGTTATTTCCTTTGGCCCTATAGTCTTCCAAGGGATCCGAAATATCTGTTCTCAGATTCCACAGAAATAAGGCTGGCAAAGAGATCCACGAAATACAGATGTAACTCTGTGAGATGAATTAACAGAACACTAAGCAGTTTCTCAGAAAGCTTCTTTCCAGATTTCATCTGAGGATATTTCCTTTTTCACCATAGCCTTCTATGGGCTTCCTAATATCACTTTGCCAATTCCACAAGAACTGTCTTAGTGAAAGGCTTCTTGAGGGGAAAGCTGTACCTCTGTGAGTTGATTTCACAGAACTAGAAGAAGTTTCTCAGAAAGCTTCATTCTCTTTGTTATCGGAGGATATTTCCTTTGGCCCTATAGTCTTCCAAGGGATCCGAAATATCTGTTCTCAGATTCCACAGAAATAAGGCTAGCAAGGAGATCCACGAAATACAGATGTAACTCTGTGAGATGAATTAACAGAACACTAAGCAGTTTCTCAGAAAGCTTCTTTCCAGATTTCATCTGAGGATATTTCCTTTTTCACCATAGCCCTCTATGGGCTTCCAAATATCACTTTGCCAATTCCACAAGAACTGTCTTAGCGAAAGGCTTCTTGAGGGGAAAGCTGTAACTCTGTGAGATGATTTCACAGAACACAAAGAAGTTTCTCAGAAAGCTTCATTCTCTTTGTTATCGGAGGATATTTCCTTTGGCCCTATAGTCTTCCAAGGGATCCGAAATATCTGTGCTCAGATTCCACAGAAATAAGGCTAGCAAGGAGATCCACGAAATACAGATGTAACTCTGTGAGATGAATTAACAGAACACTAAGCAGTTTCTCAGAAAGCTTCTTTCCAGATTTCATCTGAGGATATTTCCTTTTTCACCATAGCCCTCTATGGGCTTCCAAATATCACTTTGCCAATTCCACAAGAACTGTCTTAGTGAAAGGCTTCTTGAGGGGAAAGCTGTAACTCTGTGAGATGGTTTCACAGAATACAAAGAAGTTTCTAAGAAAGCTTCTTTCTCTTTGTTATCGGAGGATATTTCCTTTGGCCCTATAGTCTTCCAAGGGATCCGAAATATCTGTTCTCAGATTCCACAGAAATAAGGCTAGCAAAGAGATCCACGAAATACAGATGTAACTCTGTGAGATGAATTAACAGAACACTAAGCAGTTTCTCAGAAAGCTTCTTTCCAGATTTCATCTGAGGATATTTCCTTTTTCACCATAGCCCTCTATGGGTTCCAAATGTCACTTTGCCAATTCCACAAGAACTGTCTTGGCGAAACGCTTCGGAAGGGGAAAGCTGTAACTCTGTGAGATGATTTCAAAGAACACAAAGAAGTTTCTCAGAAAGCTTCTTTCTCTTGGTTATCAGTGGATATTTCCTTTGGCCCTATAGTCTTCCATGGGATCCGAAATATCTGTTCTCAGATTCCACAGAAATAAGGCTAGCAAGGAGATCCACGAAATACAGATGTAATTCTGTGAGATGAATTAACAGAACACTAAGCAGTTTCTCAAAAAGCTTCTTTCCAGATTTCATCTGAGGATATTTCCTTTTTCACCATAGCCCTCTATGGGCTTCAAAATATCACTTTGCCAATTCCACAAGAACTGTCGTAGCGAAAGGCTTCTTGAGGGGAAAGCTGTAACTCTGTGAGATGATTTCACAGAACACAAAGAAGTTTCTCAGAAAGCTTCTTTCTCTTTGTTATCGGAGGATATTTCCTTTGGCCCTATAGTCTTCCAAGGGATCCGAAATATCTGTTCTCAGATTCCACAGAAATAAGGCTAGCAAAGAGATACACGAAATACAGATGTAACTCTGTGCGATGAATTAACAGAAGACTAAGCAGTTTCTCAGAAAGCTTCTTAACAGATTTCATCTGAGGATATTTACTTTTTCACCATAGGCCTCTATGGGCTTCCAAATATCACTTTGCTAATTCCACAAGAACTGTCTTAGCGAAAGGCTTCTTGAGGGGAAAGCTGTAACTCTGTGAGATGATTTCACAGAACACAAAGAAGTTTCTCAGAAAGCTTCCTTCTCTTTGTTATCGGAGGATATATCCTTTGGCCCTGTAGTCTTCCATGGGATCCGAAATATCTGTTCTCAGATTCCACAGAAACAAGGCTAGCAAAGAGATCCACGAAATACAGATGTAACTCTGTGAGATGAATTAACATAACACTAAGCAGTTTCTCAGAAAGCTTCTTTCCAGATTTAATCAGAGGATATTTCCTTTTTCACCATAGCCCTCTATGGGCTTCCAAATATCACTTTGCCAATTCCACAAGAACTGTCTTATCGAAAGGCTTCTTGAGGGAAAAGCTGTAACTCTGTGAGATGATTTCACAGAACACAAAGAAGTTTCTCAGAAAGCTTCTTTCTCTTTGTTATCGGAGAATATTTCCTTTGGCCCTATAGTCTTCCAAGGGATCCGAAATATCTGTTCTCAGATTCCACAGAAATAAGGCTAGCCAAGAGATCCACGAAATGCAGATGTAACTCTGTGAGATGAATTAACAGAACACTAAGCAGTTTCTCAGAAAGCTTGTTTCCAGATTTCATCTGAGGATATTTCCTTTTTCACCATAGCCTTCTAAGGGCTTCCTAATATCACTTTGCCAATTCCACAAGAACTGTCTTAGCGAAAGGCTTCTTCAGTTGAAAGCTGTAACTCCGTGAGTTGATTTCACAGAACACAAAGAAGTTTCTCAGAAAGCTTCTTTCTCTTTGTTATCGGAGCATATTTCCTTTGTCCCTATAGTCTTCCAAGGGATCCGAAATATCTGTTCTCAGATTCCACAGAAATAAGGCTAGCAACGAGGACCACGAAATACAGATGTAACTCTGTGAGATGAATTAAAAGAACACTAAGCAGTTTCTCAGAAAGCTTCTTTCCAGATTTCATGTGAGGATATTTCCTTTTTCACCGTAGCCCTCAATGGGCTTCCAAATGTCACTTTGCCAGTTCCACAAGAACTGTCTTGGTGAAAGGCTTCATGAGGGGAAAGCTGTAACTCTGTGAGATGATTTCACAGAAAACAAAGAAGTTTCTCAGAAAACTTCTTCCTCTTGGTTATCGGAGCATATTTCCTTTGGCCCTATAGTCTTCCAAGGGATCCGAAATATCTGTTCTCGGATTCCACAGAAATAAGGCTAGCAAAGAGATCCACGAAATACAGATGTAACTCTGTGAGATGAATTACCAGAACACTAAGCAGTTTCTCAGAAAGATTCTTTCCAGGTTTCATCTGTGGATATTTCTTTTTCACCATAGCCCTCTATGGGCTTCCAAATGTCACTTTGCCAATTTTACAAGAACTCTCTTAGCGAAAGGCTTCTTGAGTGGAAAGCTGTAACTCTGTGAGATGATTTCAAAGAACACAAAGAAGAAGTTTCTCAGAAAGCTTCTTGCTCTTTTTCATCGGAGGATATTTCCTTTGGTCCCATAGTCTTCCAAGGGATCCGAAATATCTGTTCTCAGATTCCACAGAAATAAGGCTAGCAAAGAGATCCACGAAATCCAGATGTAACTCTGTGAGATGAATTAAAAGAACACTAAGCAGTTTCTCAGAAAGCTTCTTTCCAGATTAAATCTGAGGATATTTCCTTTTTCAGCCTAGCCCTCTAAGGGCTTCCAAATATCACTTTGCCAATTCCACAAGAACGGTCTTAGCGAAAGGCTTCTTGAGGGGAAAGCTGTAACTCTGTGAGATGATTTCACAGAACACAAAGAAGTTTCTCAGAAAGCTTCTTTCTCTTTGTTATGGGAGGATATTTCCTTTGGCCCTATCGTCTTCCAGGGGATCCGAAATATCTGTTCTCAGATTCCACAGAAATAAGGCTAGCAAAGAGATCCACGAAATACAGATGTAACTCTGTGAGATGAATTAACAGATCACTAAGCAGTTTCTCAGAAAGCGTCTATTCCAGATTTCATCTGAGGATATTTCCTTTTTCACCATAGCCCTCTAAGGGCTTCCAAATATCACTTTGCCTATTCCACAAGAACTGTCTTAGCGAAAGGCTTCTTGAGGGGAGTGCTGTACCTCTGTGAGATGATTTCACAGAACACAAAGAAGTTTCTCAGAAAGCTTCTTTCTCTTGGTTATCGGAGCATATTTCCTTTGGCCCTATAGTCTTCCAAGGGATCCGAAATATCTGTTCTCAGATTCCACAGAAATAAGGCTGGCAAAGAGATCCACGAAATACAGATGTCATTCTGTGAGGTGAATGAACAGAACAATAAGCATTTTCTCAGAAAGCTTCTTTCCAGATTTCATGTGAGGATATTTCCTTTTTCACCATAGCCCTCTATGGGCTTCCAAATGTCACTTTGCCAATTCCACAAGAACTGTCTTGGTGAAAGGCTTCTTGAGGGGAAAGCTGTAACTCCTTGAGATGATTTCACAGAATACAAAGAAGTTTCTCAGAAAGCTTCTATCTCTTGGTTATCGGAGCATATTTCCTTTGGCCCTATAGTCTTCCAAGGGATCCGAAATATCTGTTGTCAAATTCCACAGAAATAACGCTAGCAAAGAGATCCACGAAATACAGATGTAACTCTGTGTGATGAATTAACAGAACACTAAGCAGTTTCTCAGAAAGCTTCTTTCCAGATTTCATCTGAGGATATTTCTTTTTTCACATAGCCTTCTATGGGCTTCCAAATATCACTTTGCCAATTCCACAAGAACTGTCTTAGCGAAAGGCTTCTTGAGGGGAAAGCTGTAACTCTGTGAGTTGATTTCACAGAACACAAAGTAGTTTCTCAGAAAATTTCTTTCTCTTTGTTATCGGAGGATATTTCCTTTGGTCCTATAGTCTTCCAAGGGATCCAAAATATCTGTTCTCAGATTCTACAGAAATAAGGCTAGCAAAGAGATCCAAGAAATACAGATGTAACTCTTTGAGATGAATTAACAGAACACTAAGCAGTTTCTCAGAAAGCTTCTTTCCAGATTTCATCTGAGGATATTTCCTTTTTCACCGTAGCCCTCTATGGGCTTCCAAATGTCACTTTGCCAATTCCACTAGAACTGTCTTGGTGAAAGGCTTCTTGAGGGGAAAGCTGTAACTCTGTGAGATGATTTCACAGAATACAAAGGAGTTTCTCAGAAAACTTCTTTCTCTTGGTTATCGGAGCATATTTCCTTTGGCCCTATAGTCTTCCAAGGGATCCGAAATATCTGTTCTCAGATTCCACAGAAATAAGGCTAGCAAAGAGATGCACGAAATACTGATGTAACTCTGTGATGTGAATTAACAGAACACTAAGCAGTTTCTCAGAAAGCTTCTTTCCAGATTTCATCTGAGGATATTTCCTTTTTCACCATAGCCCTCTATGGGCTTCCAAATATCACTTTGCCAATTCCACAACAACTGTCTTAGCGAAAGGCTTCATGAGCGGAATGCTATAACTCTGTGAGATGATTTCACAAACACAAAGAAGTTTCTCAGAAAGCTTCTTTCTCTTTGTTATCGGAGGAGATTTCCTTTGGCCCTATAGTCTTCCAAGGGATCCGAAATATCTATTCTCAGATTCCACAGAAATAAGGCTAGCAAAGAGATCCACGAAATACAGATGTAACTCTGTGAGATGAATTAACAGAAGACTAAGCAGTTTCTCAGAAAGTTTCTTTCCAGATTTCCTCTGAGGATATTTCCTTTTTCACCATAGCCCTCTATGGGCTTCCAAATATCACTTTGCCAATTCCACAAGAACTGTCTTAGCGAAAGGCTTCTTGAGGGGAAAGCTGTAACTCTGTGAGATGTTTTCACAGAACACAAAGAAGTTTCTCAGAAAGCTTCTTTCTACTTGTTATTGGAGGATATTTCCTTTGGCCCTATAGTCTTCCAAGGGATCCGAAATATCTGTTCTCAGATTCCACAGAAATAAGGCTAGCAAAGACATCGACGAAATACAGATGTAACTCTGTGAGATGAATTAACAGAACACTAAGCAGTTTCTCAGAAAGCTTCATTCCAGTTTTCATCTGAGGATATTTCCTTTTTTATCATAGCCCTCTATGGGCTTCCAAATATCACTTTGCCAATTACACAAGAACTGTCTTAGCGAAAGGCTTCTTGAGGGGAAAGCTGTAACTCTGTGAGATGATTTCACAGAACACAAAGAAGTTTCTCAGAAAACTTCTTTCTCTTTGTTATCGGAGGATATTTCCTTTGGCCCTATAGTCTTCCAAGGGATCCGAAATATCTGTTCTCAGATTCCACAGAAATAAGGCTAGCTAAGAGATCCAAGAAATACTGATGTAACTCTGTGAGATGAATTAACAGAACACTAAGCAGTTTCTCAGAAAGCTTCTTTCCAGATTTCATGTGAGGATATTTCCTTTTTCACCGTAGCCCTCTATGGGCTTCCAAATATCACTTTGCCAATTCCACAAGAACTGTCTTCGCGAAAGGCTTCTTGAGGAGAAAGCTGTAACTCTGTGAGATGATTTCACAGAAAACAAAGAAGTTTCTGAGAAAGCTTCTTTCTCTTTGTTATCGGAGGATATTTCCTTTGTCCCTATACTCTTCCAAGGGATCCGAAATATCTGTTCTCAGATTCCACAGAAATAAGGCTAGCAAAGAGATCCACGAAATACAGATGTAACTCTGTGAGATGAATTACCAGAACACTAAGCAGTTTCTCAGAAAGATTCTTTCCAGGTTTCATCTGTGGATATTTCTTTTTCACCATAGCCCTCTATGGGCTTCCAAATGTCACTTTGCCAATTTTACAAGAACTCTCTTAGGGAAAGGCTTCTTGAGTGGAAAGCTGTAACTCTGTGAGATGATTTCAAAGAACACAAAGAAGAAGTTTCTCAGAAAGCTTCTTTCTCTTTGTTATGGGAGGATATTTCCTTTGGCCCTATCGTCTTCCAGGGGATCCGAAATATCTGTTCTCAGATTCCACAGAAATAAGGCTAGCAAAGAGATCCACGAAATACAGATGTAACTCTGTGAGATGAATTAACAGATCACTAAGCAGTTTCTCAGAAAGCGTCTATTCCAGATTTCATCTGAGGATATTTCCTTTTTCACCATAGCCCTCTATGGACTTCCAAATATCACTTTGACAATTCCACAAGAACTGTCTTACCGAAAGGCTTCTTGAGGGGAAAGCTGTAACTCTGTGAGATGATTTCACAGAACACAAAGAAGTTTCTCAGAAAGCTTCTTTCTCTTTGTTATCGGAGGATATTTACTTTGGCCCTATAGTCTTCCAAGGGATCCGAAATATCTGTTCTCAGATTCCACAGAAATAAGGCTAGCAAAGAGATCCACGAAATACAGATGTAACTCTGTGAGATGAATTAACAGAACACTAAGCAGTTTCTCAGAAAGCTTCTTTCCAGATTTCATCTGTGGATATTTCCTTTTCACCATAGCCCTCTATGGGCTTCCAAATATCACTTTGCCAATTCCACAAGAACTGTCTTAGCGAAAGGCTTCTTGAGTGGAAAGCTGTAACTCTGTGAGATGATTTCAAAGAACACAAAAAGAAGTTTCTCAGAAAGCTTCTTTCTCTTTGTTATCGGAGGATATTTCCTTTGGTCCCATAGTCTTCCAAGGGATCCGAAATATCTGTTCTCATATTCCACAGAAATAAGGCTAGCAAAGAGATCCACGAAATACCGATGTAACTCTGTTAGATAAATTAAAAGAACACTAAGCAGTTTCTCAGAAAGCTTCTTTCCAGATTTCATCTGAGGATATTTCCTTTTTCACCATAGCCCTCTATGGGCTTCCAAATATCACTTTGACAATTCCACAAGAACTGTCTTAGCGAAAGGCTTCTTGAGGGGAAAGCTGTAACTCTGTGAGATGATTTCACAGAACACATAGAAGTTTCTCAGAAAGCTTCTTTCTCTTTGTTATCGGAGGATATTTCCTATGGCCCTATAGTCTTCCAAGGGATCCGAAATATCTGTTCTCAGATTCCACAGAAATAAGGCTAGCAAAGAGATCCACGAAATACAGATGTAACTCTGTGAGATGAATTAACAGAACACTAAACAGTTTCTCAGAAAGCTTCTTTCCAGATTTCATCTGAGGATATTTCCTTTTTCACCATAGCCTCTATGGGCTTCCAAATATCACTTTGCCAATTCCACAACAACTGTCTTAGCAAAAGGCTTCTTGAGGGGAAAGCTGTAACTCTGTGAGATGATTTCACAGAACACATAGAAGTTTCTCAGAAAGCTTCTTTCTCTTTGTTATGGGAGGATATTTCCTTTGGACCTATAGTCTTCCAAGGGATCCGAAATATCTGTTCTCAGATTCCACAAAATAAGGCTAGCAAAGAGATCCACGAAATACAGATGTAACTCTCTGAGATGAATTAACAGAACACTAAGCAGTTTCTCAGAAAGCTTCTTTCCAGATTTCATCTGAGGATATTTCCTTTTTCACCATAGCCCTCTATGGGCTTCCAAATATCACTTTGCCAATTCCACAAGAACTGTCTTACCAAAAGGCTTCTTGAGGGGAAAGCTGTAACTCTGTGAGATGATTTCACAGAACACAAAGAAGTTTCTCAGAAAACTTCTTTCTCTTTGTTATGGGAGGATATTTCCTTTGGCCCTATAGTCTTCCAAGGGATCCGAAATATCTGTTCTCAGATTCCACAGAAATAAGGCTAGCAAAGTGATCCACGAAATACAGATGTATCTCTGTGAGATGAATTAACAGAACACTAAGCAGTTTCTCAGAAAGCTTCTTTCCAGATTTCATCTGAGGATATTTCCTTTTTCACCATAGCCCTCTATGGGCTTCCAAATATCACTTTGCCAATTCCACAACAACTGTCTTAGCGAAAGGCTTCTTGAGGGAAAAGCTGTACCTCAGTGAGATGATTTCACAGAACACAAAGAAGTTTCTCAGAAAGTTTCTTTCTCTTTGTTATCGGGGGATATTTCCTTTGGCCCTATACTCTTCCAAGGGATCCGAAATATCTGTTCTCAGATTCCACAGAAATAAGGCGAGCAAAGAGATCCACGAAATACAGATGTAACTCTGTGAGATGAATTAACAGAACACTAAGCAGTTTCTCAGAAAGCTTCTTTCCAGATTTCATCTGAGGATTTTTCCTTTTTCAGCATAGTCCTCTATGGGCTTCCAAATATCACTTTGCCAATTCCACAAGAAATGTCTTAGCGAAAGGCTTCTTGAGGGGAAAGCTGTAACTCTCTTAGATGATTTCACAGAACACAAAGAAGTTTCTCAGAAAGCTTCTTTCTCTTTGTTATCGGAGGATATTTCCTTTGGCCCTATATTCTTCCAAGGATCCGAAATATCTGTTCTCAGATTCCACAGAAATAAGGCTAGCAAAGAGATCCACGAAATACAGATGTAACTCTGTGAGATGAATTAACAGAACACTAAGCAGTTTCTCAGAAAGCTTCTTTCCAGATTTCATCTGAGGATATTTCCTTTTTCACTTTAGCCCTCTATGGGCTTCCAAATATCACTTTGCCAATTCCACAAGAACTGTCTTAGCAAAAGGCTTCTTGAGGGGAAAGCTGTAACTCTGTGAGATGATTTCACAGAACACAAAGAAGTTTCTCAGAAAGCTTCTTTCTCTTTGTTATGGGAGGATATTTCCTTTGGCCCTATAGTCTTCCAAGGGATCCGAAATATCTGTTCTCAGATTCCACAGAAATAAGGCTAGCTAAGAGATCCAAGAAATACTGATGTAACTCTGTGAGATGAATTAACAGAACACTAAGCAGTTTCTCAGAAAGCTTCTTTCCAGATTTCATGTGAGGATATTTCCTTTTTCACCGTAGCCCTCTATGGGCTTCCAAATATCACTTTGCCAATTCCACAAGAACTGTCTTCGCGAAAGGCTTCTTGAGGGGAAAGCTGTAACTCTGTGAGATGATTTCACAGAAAACAAAGAAGTTTCTGAGAAAGCTTCTTTCTCTTTGTTATCGGAGGATATTTCCTTTGTCCCTATACTCTTCCAAGGAATCCGAAATATCTGTTCTCAGATTCCACAGAAATAAGGCTAGCAAAGAGATCCACGAAATACAGATGTAACTCTGTGAGATGAATTACCAGAACACTAAGCAGTTTCTCAGAAAGATTCTTTCCAGGTTTCATCTGTGGATATTTCTTTTTCACCATAGCCCTCTATGGGCTTCCAAATGTCACTTTGCCAATTTTACAAGAACTCTCTTAGCGAAAGGCTTCTTGAGTGGAAAGCTGTAAGTCTGTGAGATGATTTCAAAGAACACAAAGAAGAAGTTTCTCAGAAAGCTTCTTGCTCTTTTTCATCGGAGGATATTTCCTTTGGTCCCATAGTCTTCCAAGGGATCCGAAATATCTGTTCTCATATTACACAGAAATAAGGCTAGCAAAGAGATCCACGAAATCCAGATGTAACTCTGTGAGATGAATTAAAAGAACACTAAGCAGTTTCTCAGAAAGCTTCTTTCCAGATTTCATCTGAGGATATTTCCTTTTTCAGCATAGCCCTCTATGGGCTTCCAAATATCACTTTGCCAATGCCACAAGAACTGTCTTAGCGAAAGGCTTCCTGAGGGGAAAGCTGTAACTCTGTGAGATGATTTCACAGAACACAAAGAAGTTTCTCAGAAAGCTTCTTTCTCTTTGTTATGGGAGGATATTTCCTTTGGCCCTATCGTCTTCCAGGGGATCCGAAATATCTGTTCTCAGATTCCACAGAAATAAGGCTAGCAAAGAGATCCACGAAATACAGATGTAACTCTGTGAGATGAATTAACAGATCACTAAGCAGTTTCTCAGAAAGCGTCTATTCCAGATTTCATCTGAGGATATTTCCTTTTTCACCATAGCCCTCTATGGACTTCCAAATATCACTTTGACAATTCCACTAGAACTGTCTTACCGAAAGGCTTCTGGAGGGGAAAGCTGTAACTCTGTGAGATGATTTCACAGAACACAAAGAAGTTTCTCAGAAAGCTTCTTTCTCTTTGTTATCGGAGGATATTTACTTTGGCCCTATAGTCTTCCAAGGGATCCGAAATATCTGTTCTCAGATTCCACAGAAATAAGGCTAGCAAAGAGATCCACGAAATACAGATGTAACTCTGTGAGATGAATTAACAGAACACTAAGCAGTTTCTCAGAAAGCTTCTTTCCAGATTTCATCTGTGGATATTTCCTTTTCACCATAGCCCTCTATGGGCTTCCAAATATCACTTTGCCAATTCCACAAGAACTGTCTTAGCGAAAGGCTTCTTGAGTGGAAAGCTGTAACTCTGTGAGATGATTTCAAAGAACACAAAAAGAAGTTTCTCAGAAAGCTTCTTTCTCTTTGTTATCGGAGGATATTTCCTTTGGTCCCATAGTCTTCCAAGGGATCCGAAATATCTGTTCTCAGATTCCACAGAAATAAGGCTAGCAAAGAGATCCACGAAATACCGATGTAACTCTGTTAGATAAATTAAAAGAACACTAAGCAGTTTCTCAGAAAGCTTCTTTCCAGATTTCATCTGAGGATATTTCCTTTTTCACCATAGCCCTCTATGGGCTTCCAAATATCACTTTGACAATTCCACAAGAACTGTCTTAGCGAAAGGCTTCTTGAGGGGAAAGCTGTAACTCTGTGAGATGATTTCACAGAACACATAGAAGTTTCTCAGAAAGCTTCTTTCTCTTTGTTATCGGAGGATATTTCCTATGGCCCTATAGTCTTCCAAGGGATCCGAAATATCTGTTCTCAGATTCCACAGAAATAAGGCTAGCAAAGAGATCCACGAAATACAGATGTAACTCTGTGAGATGAATTAACAGAACACTAAGCAGTTTCTCAGAAAGCTTCTTTCCAGATTTCATCTGAGGATATTTCCTTTTTCACCATAGCCCTCTATGGGCTTCCAAATATCACTTTGCCAATTCCACAACAACTGTCTTAGCAAAAGGCTTCTTGAGGGGAAAGCTGTAACTCTGTGAGATGATTTCACAGAACACATAGAAGTTTCTCAGAAAGCTTCTTTCTCTTTGTTATGGGAGGATATTTCCTTTGGACCTATAGTCTTCCAAGGGATCCGAAATATCTGTTCTCAGATTCCACAAAATAAGGCTAGCAAAGAGATCCACGAAATACAGATGTAACTCTCTGAGATGAATTAACAGAACACTAAGCATTTTCTCAGAAAGCTTCTTTCCAGATTTCATCTGAGGATATTTCCTTTTTCACCATAGCCCTCTATGGGCTCCAAATGTCACTTTGCCAAATCCGCAAGAACTGTCTTGGCGAAACGCTTCTTGAGGGGAAAGCTGTAACTCTGTGAGATGTTTTTACAGAACACAAAGAAATTTCTCAGAAAGCTTCTTTCTCTTTGTTATCGGAGGATATTTCCTTTGGCCCTATAGTCTTCCAAGGGATCCGAAATATCTGTTCTCAGATTCCACAGAAATAAGGCTAGCAAAGAGATCCACGAAATACAGATGTAACTCTGTGAGATGAATTAACAGAACACTAAGCAGTTTCTCAGAAAGCTTCTTTCCAGATTTCATCTGAGGATATTTCCTTTTTCAGCATAGCCCTCTATGGGCTTCCAAATATCACCTTGCCAATTCCACCAGAAATGTCTTAGCGAAAGGCTTCTTGAGGGGAAAGCTGTAACTCTCTGAGATGATTTCACAGAACACAAAGAAGTTTCTCAGAAATCTTCTTTCTCTTTGTTATCGGAGGATATTTCCTTTGGCCCTATAGTCTTCCAAGGATCCGAAATATCTGTTCTCAGATTCCACAGAAATAAGGCTAGCAAAGAGATCCACGAAATACAGATGTAACTCTGTGAGATGAATTAACAGAACACTAAGAAGTTTCTCAGAAAGCTTCTTTCCAGATTTCATCTGAGGATATTTCCTTTTTCACCATAGCCCTCTATGGGCTTCCAAATATCACTTTGCCAATTCCACAAGAACTGTCTTACCAAAAGGCTTCTTGAGGGGAAAGCTGTAACTCTGTGAGATGATTTCACAGAACACAAAGAAGTTTCTCAGAAAACTTCTTTCTCTTTGTTATGGGAGGATATTTCCTTTGGCCCTATAGTCTTCCAAGGGATCCGAAATATCTGTTCTCAGATTACACAGAAATAAGGCTAGCAAAGAGATCCACGAAATACAGATGTAACTCTGTGAGTTGAATTAACAGAACACTAAGCAGTTTCTCAGAAAGCTTCTTTCCAGATTTCACCTGAGGATATTTCCTTTTTCACCATAGCCCTCTATTGGCTTCCAAATATCACTTTGCCCATTCCACAACAACTGTCTTAGCGAAAGGCTTCTTGAGGGGAAAGCTGTAACTCTGTGAGATGATTTCACAGAACACAAAGAAGTTTCTCAGAAAGCTTCTTTCTCTTTGTTATCGGAGGATATTCCCTTTGGCCCTATAGCCTTCCAAGGGATCCGAAATATCTGTTCTCAGATTCCACAGAAATAAGGCTAGCAAAGAGATCCACGAAATACAGATGTAACTCTCTGAGATGAATTAACAAAACACTAAGCAGTTTCTCAGAAAGCTTCTTTCCAGATTTCATCTGAGGATATTTCCTTTTTCAGCATAGCCCTCTATGGGCTTCCAAATATCACTTTTCCATTTCCACAAGAACTGTCTTAGCGAAAGGCTTCTTGAGGGGAAAGCTGTAACTCTGTGAGATGTTTTCACAGAACACAAAGAAGTTTCTCAGAAAGCTTCTTTCTCTTTGTTATCGGAGGATATTTCCTTTGGCCCTACAGTCTTCCAAGGGATCCGAAATATCTGTTCTCAGATTCCACAGAAATAAGGCTAGCAAAGAGATCCACGAAATACAGATGTAACTCTGTGAGATGAATTAACAGAACACTAAGCAGTTTCTCAGAAAGCTTCTTTCCAGATTTCATCTGAGGATATTTCCTTTTTCACCATAGCCCTCTATGGGCTTTCAAATATCACTTTGCCAATTCCACAAGAACTGTCTTAGCGAAAGGCTTCTTGAGGGGAAAGCTGTAACTCTGTGAGATGATTTCACAGAACACAAAGAAGTTTCTCAGAAAGCTTCTTTCTCCTTGTTATCGGAGGATATTTCCTTTGGCCCTATAGTCTTCCAAGGGATCCGAAATATCTGTTCTCTGATTCCACAGAAATAAGGCTAGCAAAGAGATCCACGAAATACAGATGTAACTCTGTGAGATGAATTAACAGAACACTAAGCAGTTTCTCAGAAAGCTTCTTTCCAGGTTTCATCTGAGGATATTTCCTTTTTCACCATAGTCCTCTATGGGCTTCCAAATATCACTTTGCCAATTCCACAAGAACTGTCTTAGCGAATGGCTTCTTGAGGCGAATGCTGTAACTCTGTGAGATGATTTCACAGAACACAAAGAAGTTTCTCAGAAAGCTTCTTTCTCTTTGTTATCGGAGGATATTTCCTTTGGCCCTATAGTCTTCCAAGGGATCCGAAATATCTGTTCTCAGATTCCACAGAAATAAGGCTAGCAAAGAGATCCACGAAATACAGATGTAACTCTGTGAGATGAATTAACAGAATACTAAGCAGTTTCTCAGAAAGCTTCTTTCCAGATTTCATCTGAGGATATTTCCTTTTTCACCATAGCCCTCTATGGGCTTCCAAATGTCACTTTGCCAATTCCACAAGAACTCTCTTGGGGAAAGGCTTCTTGACGGGAAAGCTGTAACTCTGTGAGATGATTTCACAGAACACAAAGAAGTTTCTCAGAAAGCTTCTTTCTCTTTGTTATCGGAGGATATTTCCATTGGCCCTATAGTCTTTCAAGGGATCCGAAATATCTGTTCTCAGATTCCACAGAAATAAGGCTAGCAAAGAGATCCACGAAATACAGATGTAACTCTGTGAGATGAATTAACAGAACACTAAGCAGTTTCTCAGAAAGCTTCTTTCCAGATTTCATCTTAGGATATTTGCTTTTTCAGCATAGCCCTCTATGGGATTCCAAATATCACTTTTCCAATTCCACAGGAACTGTCTTATCGAAAGGCTTCTTGGGGGGAAAGCTGTAACTCTGTGAGATGATTTCACAGAACACAAAGAAGTTTCTCAGAAAGCTTCTTTCTCTTTGTTATCGGAGGATATTTCCTTTGGCCCTATAGTCTTCCAAGGGATCCGAAATATCTGTTCTCAGATTCCACAGAAATAAGGCTAGCAAAGAGATTCGCGAAATACGGTTGTAACTCTGTGAGATGAATTAACAGAACACTAAGCAGTTTCTCAGAAAGCTTCTTTCCAGATTTCATGTGAGGATATTTCCTTTTTCACCATAGCCCTCTATGGGCTTCCAAATATCACTTTGCCAATTCCACAAGAACTGTCTTAGCGAAAGGCTTCTTGAGGGGAAAGCTGTAACTCTGTGAGATGATTTCACAGAACACAAAGAAGTTTCTCAGAAAGCTTCTTTCTGTTTGTTATCGGAGGATATTTCCTTTGGCCCTATAGTCTTCCAAGGGATCCGAAATATCTGTTCTCAGATTCCACAGAAATAAGGCTAGCAAAGAGATCCACGAAATACAGATGTAACTCTGTGAGATGAATTAACAGAACACTAAGCAGTTTCTCAGAAAGCTTCTTTCCACATTTCATCTGAGGATATTTCCTTTTTCACCATAGCCCTCTATGGGCTTCCAAATATCACTTTGCCAATTCCACAAGAACTGTCTTAGCGAAAGGCTTCTTGAGGGGAAAACTGTAACTCTGTGAGATGATTTCACAGAACACAAAGAACTTTCTCAGAAAGCTTCTTTCTCTTTGTTATCGGAGGATATTTCCTTTGGCCCTATAGTCTTCCAAGGGATCCGAAATATCTGTTCTCAGATTTCACAGAAATAAGGCTAGCAAAGAGTTCCACGAAATACAGATGTAAATCTGTGAGATGAATTAACGGAACACTAAGCAGTTTCTCAGAAAGCTTCTTTCCAGATTTCATCTGAGGATATTTCGTTTTTCACCTTAGCCCTCTATGGGCTTCCAAATATCACTTTGCCAATTCCACAAGAACTGTCTTAGCGAAAGGCTTCTTGAGGGGAATGCTGTAACTCTGTGAGATGATTTCACAGAACACAAAGAAGTTTCTCAGAAAGCTTCTTTCTATTTGTTATCCGAGGATATTCCCTTTGGCCCTATAGTCTTCCAAGGGATCCGAAATATCTATTCTCAGATTCCACAGAAATAAGGCTAGCAAAGAGATCCACGAAACACAGATGTAACTCAGTGAGATGAATTAACAGAACACTAAGCAGTTTCTCAGAAAGCTTCTTTCCAGATTTCATCTGAGGATATTTCCTTTTTCACCATAGCTTTCTATGGGCTTCCAAATATCACTTTGCCAATTCCACAAGAACTGTCTTAGCGAACGGCTTCTTGAGGGGAAAGCTGTAACTCTGTGAGATGATTTCACAGAACACAAAGAAGTTTCTCAGAAAGCTTCTTTCTCTTTTTTATCGGAGGATATTTCCTTTGGCCCTATAGTCTTCCAAGGGATCCGAAATATCTGTTCTCAGATTCCACAGAAATAAGGCTAGCAAAGAGATCCACGAAATACAGATGTAACTCTGTGAGATGAATTAACAGAACACTAAGCAGTTTCTCAGAAAGCTTCTTTCCGGATTTCAACTGAGGATATTTCCTTTTTCACCATAGCCCTCAACGGGCTTCCAAATATCACTTTGCCAATTCCACAAGAACTGTCTTAACGAAAGGCTTCTTGAGGGGAGAGCTGTAACACTGTGAGATGATTTCACAGAACACAAAGAAGTTTCTCAGAAAGCTTCTTTCTCTTTGTTATCGGAGGATATTTCTTTGGCCCTACAGTCTTCCAAGGGATCCGAAATCTCTGTTCTCAGATTCCACAGAAATAAGGCTAGCAAAGAGATCCACGAAATACAGATGTAACTCTGTGAGTTGAATTAACAGAACACTAAGCAGTTTCTCAGAAAGCTTCTTTCCAGATTTCATCTGAGGATATTTCCTTTTTCACCATAGCTTTCTATGGGCTTCCAAATATCACTTTGCCAATTCCACAAGAACTGTCTTAGCGAACGGCTTCTTGAGGGGAAAGCTGTAACTCTGTGAGATGATTTCACAGAACACAAAGAAGTTTCTCAGAAAGCTTCTTTCTCTTTGTTATCGGAGGATATTTCCTTTGGCCCTATATTCTTCCAAGGGATCCGAAATATCTGTTATCAGATTCCACAGAAATAAGGCTAGCAAAGAGATCCACGAAATACAGATGTAACTCTGTGAGATGAATTAACGGAACACTAAGCAGTTTCTCAGAAAGCTTCTTTCCAGATTTCATCTGAGGATATTTCCTTTTTCACCATAGCACTCTATGGGCTTCCAAATATCACTTTGCCAATTCCACAAGAACTGTCTTAGCGAAAGGCTTCTTGAGGGGAAAGCTGTAACTCTGTGAGATGATTTCACAGAACACAAAGAAGTTTCTCAGAAAGCTTCCTTCTCTTTGTTATCGGAGGATACTTCCTTTGGCCCTACAGTCTTCCTACGGATCCGAAATATCTGTTCTCAGATTCCACAGAAATAAGGCTAGCAAAGAGATCCACGAAATACAGATGTAACTCTGTGAGATGAATTAACAGAACACTAAGCAGTTTCTCAGAAAGATTCTTTCCAGATTTCATCTGAGGATATTTCCTTTTTCACCATAGCCCTATATGGGCTTCCAAATATCACTTTGCCAATTCCACAAGAACTGTCTTAGCGAAAGGCTTCTTGAGGGGAAACCTGTAACTCTGTGAGATGATTTCACAGAACACAAAGAAGTTTCTCAGAAAGCTTCTTTCTCTTTGTTATCGGAGGATATTTCCTTTGGCCCTATAGTTTTCCAAGGGATCCGAAATATCTGTTCTCAGATTTCACAGAAAGAAGGCGAGCAAAGAGTTCCACGAAATACAGATGTAAATCTGTGAGATAAATTAACGGAACACTAAGCAGTTTCTCAGAAAGCTTCTTTCCAGATTTCATCTGAGGATATTTCGTTTTTCACCATAGCCCTCTATGGGCTTCCAAATATCACTTTGCCAATTCCACAAGAACTGTCTTAGCGAAAGGCTTCTTGAGGGGAATGCTGTAACTCTGTGAGATGATTTCACAGAACACAAAGAAGTTTCTCAGAAAGCTTCTTTCTATTTGTTATCCGAGGATATTTCCTTTGGCCCTATAGTCTTCCAAGGGATCCGAAATATCTATTCTCAGATTCCACAGAAATAAGGCTAGCAAAGAGATACACGAAATACAGATGTAACTCAGTGAGATGAATTAACAGAACACTAAGCAGTTTCTCAGAAAGCTTCTTTCCAGATTTCATCTGAGGATATTTCCTTTTTCACCATAGCCCTCTATGGGCTTCCAAATATCACTTTGCCAATTCCACAAGAACTGTCTTAGCGAACGGCTTCTTGAGGGGAAAGCTGTTACTCTGTGAGATGATTTCACAGAACACAAAGAAGTTTCTCAGAAAGCTTCTTTCTCTTTGTTATCGGAGGATATTTCCTTTGGCCCTATACTCTTCCAAGGGATCCGAAATATCTGTTCTCAGATTCCACAGAAATAAGGCTAGCAAAGTGATCCACGAAATACAGATGTATCTCTGTGAGATGAATTAACAGAACACTAAGCAGTTTCTCAGAAAGCTTCTTTCCAGATTTCATCTGAGGATATTTCCTTTTTCACCATAGCCCTCTATGGGCTTCCAAATATCACTTTGCCAATTCCACAACAACTGTCTTAGCGAAAGGCTTCTTGAGGGAAAAGCTGTACCTCAGTGAGATGATTTCACAGAACACAAAGAAGTTTCTCAGAAAGTTTCTTTCTCTTTGTTATCGGGGGATATTTCCTTTGGCCCTATACTCTTCCAAGGGATCCGAAATATCTGTTCTCAGATTCCACAGAAATAAGGCGAGCAAAGAGATCCACGAAATACAGATGTAACTCTGTGAGATGAATTAACAGAACACTAAGCAGTTTCTCAGAAAGCTTCTTTCCAGATTTCATCTGAGGATTTTTCCTTTTTCAGCATAGTCCTCTATGGGCTTCCAAATATCACTTTGCCAATTCCACAAGAAATGTCTTAGCGAAAGGCTTCTTGAGGGGAAAGCTGTAACTCTCTTAGATGATTTCACAGAACACAAAGAAGTTTCTCAGAAAGCTTCTTTCTCTTTGTTATCGGAGGATATTTCCTTTGGCCCTATATTCTTCCAAGGATCCGAAATATCTGTTCTCAGATTCCACAGAAATAAGGCTAGCAAAGAGATCCACGAAATACAGATGTAACTCTGTGAGATGAATTAACAGAACACTAAGCAGTTTCTCAGAAAGCTTCTTTCCAGATTTCATCTGAGGATATTTCCTTTTTCACTTTAGCCCTCTATGGGCTTCCAAATATCACTTTGCCAATTCCACAAGAACTGTCTTAGCAAAAGGCTTCTTGAGGGGAAAGCTGTAACTCTGTGAGATGATTTCACAGAACACAAAGAAGTTTCTCAGAAAGCTTCTTTCTCTTTGTTATGGGAGGATATTTCCTTTGGCCCTATAGTCTTCCAAGGGATCCGAAATATCTGTTCTCAGATTCCACAGAAATAAGGCTAGCTAAGAGATCCAAGAAATACTGATGTAACTCTGTGAGATGAATTAACAGAACACTAAGCAGTTTCTCAGAAAGCTTCTTTCCAGATTTCATGTGAGGATATTTCCTTTTTCACCGTAGCCCTCTATGGGCTTCCAAATATCACTTTGCCAATTCCACAAGAACTGTCTTCGCGAAAGGCTTCTTGAGGGGAAAGCTGTAACTCTGTGAGATGATTTCACAGAAAACAAAGAAGTTTCTGAGAAAGCTTCTTTCTCTTTGTTATCGGAGGATATTTCCTTTGTCCCTATACTCTTCCAAGGAATCCGAAATATCTGTTCTCAGATTCCACAGAAATAAGGCTAGCAAAGAGATCCACGAAATACAGATGTAACTCTGTGAGATGAATTACCAGAACACTAAGCAGTTTCTCAGAAAGATTCTTTCCAGGTTTCATCTGTGGATATTTCTTTTTCACCATAGCCCTCTATGGGCTTCCAAATGTCACTTTGCCAATTTTACAAGAACTCTCTTAGCGAAAGGCTTCTTGAGTGGAAAGCTGTAAGTCTGTGAGATGATTTCAAAGAACACAAAGAAGAAGTTTCTCAGAAAGCTTCTTGCTCTTTTTCATCGGAGGATATTTCCTTTGGTCCCATAGTCTTCCAAGGGATCCGAAATATCTGTTCTCATATTACACAGAAATAAGGCTAGCAAAGAGATCCACGAAATCCAGATGTAACTCTGTGAGATGAATTAAAAGAACACTAAGCAGTTTCTCAGAAAGCTTCTTTCCAGATTTCATCTGAGGATATTTCCTTTTTCAGCATAGCCCTCTATGGGCTTCCAAATATCACTTTGCCAATGCCACAAGAACTGTCTTAGCGAAAGGCTTCCTGAGGGGAAAGCTGTAACTCTGTGAGATGATTTCACAGAACACAAAGAAGTTTCTCAGAAAGCTTCTTTCTCTTTGTTATGGGAGGATATTTCCTTTGGCCCTATCGTCTTCCAGGGGATCCGAAATATCTGTTCTCAGATTCCACAGAAATAAGGCTAGCAAAGAGATCCACGAAATACAGATGTAACTCTGTGAGATGAATTAACAGATCACTAAGCAGTTTCTCAGAAAGCGTCTATTCCAGATTTCATCTGAGGATATTTCCTTTTTCACCATAGCCCTCTATGGACTTCCAAATATCACTTTGACAATTCCACTAGAACTGTCTTACCGAAAGGCTTCTGGAGGGGAAAGCTGTAACTCTGTGAGATGATTTCACAGAACACAAAGAAGTTTCTCAGAAAGCTTCTTTCTCTTTGTTATCGGAGGATATTTACTTTGGCCCTATAGTCTTCCAAGGGATCCGAAATATCTGTTCTCAGATTCCACAGAAATAAGGCTAGCAAAGAGATCCACGAAATACAGATGTAACTCTGTGAGATGAATTAACAGAACACTAAGCAGTTTCTCAGAAAGCTTCTTTCCAGATTTCATCTGTGGATATTTCCTTTTCACCATAGCCCTCTATGGGCTTCCAAATATCACTTTGCCAATTCCACAAGAACTGTCTTAGCGAAAGGCTTCTTGAGTGGAAAGCTGTAACTCTGTGAGATGATTTCAAAGAACACAAAAAGAAGTTTCTCAGAAAGCTTCTTTCTCTTTGTTATCGGAGGATATTTCCTTTGGTCCCATAGTCTTCCAAGGGATCCGAAATATCTGTTCTCAGATTCCACAGAAATAAGGCTAGCAAAGAGATCCACGAAATACCGATGTAACTCTGTTAGATAAATTAAAAGAACACTAAGCAGTTTCTCAGAAAGCTTCTTTCCAGATTTCATCTGAGGATATTTCCTTTTTCACCATAGCCCTCTATGGGCTTCCAAATATCACTTTGACAATTCCACAAGAACTGTCTTAGCGAAAGGCTTCTTGAGGGGAAAGCTGTAACTCTGTGAGATGATTTCACAGAACACATAGAAGTTTCTCAGAAAGCTTCTTTCTCTTTGTTATCGGAGGATATTTCCTATGGCCCTATAGTCTTCCAAGGGATCCGAAATATCTGTTCTCAGATTCCACAGAAATAAGGCTAGCAAAGAGATCCACGAAATACAGATGTAACTCTGTGAGATGAATTAACAGAACACTAAGCAGTTTCTCAGAAAGCTTCTTTCCAGATTTCATCTGAGGATATTTCCTTTTTCACCATAGCCCTCTATGGGCTTCCAAATATCACTTTGCCAATTCCACAACAACTGTCTTAGCAAAAGGCTTCTTGAGGGGAAAGCTGTAACTCTGTGAGATGATTTCACAGAACACATAGAAGTTTCTCAGAAAGCTTCTTTCTCTTTGTTATGGGAGGATATTTCCTTTGGACCTATAGTCTTCCAAGGGATCCGAAATATCTGTTCTCAGATTCCACAAAATAAGGCTAGCAAAGAGATCCACGAAATACAGATGTAACTCTCTGAGATGAATTAACAGAACACTAAGCATTTTCTCAGAAAGCTTCTTTCCAGATTTCATCTGAGGATATTTCCTTTTTCACCATAGCCCTCTATGGGCTCCAAATGTCACTTTGCCAAATCCGCAAGAACTGTCTTGGCGAAACGCTTCTTGAGGGGAAAGCTGTAACTCTGTGAGATGTTTTTACAGAACACAAAGAAATTTCTCAGAAAGCTTCTTTCTCTTTGTTATCGGAGGATATTTCCTTTGGCCCTATAGTCTTCCAAGGGATCCGAAATATCTGTTCTCAGATTCCACAGAAATAAGGCTAGCAAAGAGATCCACGAAATACAGATGTAACTCTGTGAGATGAATTAACAGAACACTAAGCAGTTTCTCAGAAAGCTTCTTTCCAGATTTCATCTGAGGATATTTCCTTTTTCAGCATAGCCCTCTATGGGCTTCCAAATATCACCTTGCCAATTCCACCAGAAATGTCTTAGCGAAAGGCTTCTTGAGGGGAAAGCTGTAACTCTCTGAGATGATTTCACAGAACACAAAGAAGTTTCTCAGAAATCTTCTTTCTCTTTGTTATCGGAGGATATTTCCTTTGGCCCTATAGTCTTCCAAGGATCCGAAATATCTGTTCTCAGATTCCACAGAAATAAGGCTAGCAAAGAGATCCACGAAATACAGATGTAACTCTGTGAGATGAATTAACAGAACACTAAGAAGTTTCTCAGAAAGCTTCTTTCCAGATTTCATCTGAGGATATTTCCTTTTTCACCATAGCCCTCTATGGGCTTCCAAATATCACTTTGCCAATTCCACAAGAACTGTCTTACCAAAAGGCTTCTTGAGGGGAAAGCTGTAACTCTGTGAGATGATTTCACAGAACACAAAGAAGTTTCTCAGAAAACTTCTTTCTCTTTGTTATGGGAGGATATTTCCTTTGGCCCTATAGTCTTCCAAGGGATCCGAAATATCTGTTCTCAGATTCCACAGAAATAAGGCTAGCAAAGTGATCCACGAAATACAGATGTATCTCTGTGAGATGAATTAACAGAACACTAAGCAGTTTCTCAGAAAGCTTCTTTCCAGATTTCATCTGAGGATATTTCCTTTTTCACCATAGCCCTCTATGGGCTTCCAAATATCACTTTGCCAATTCCACAACAACTGTCTTAGCGAAAGGCTTCTTGAGGGAAAAGCTGTACCTCAGTGAGATGATTTCACAGAACACAAAGAAGTTTCTCAGAAAGTTTCTTTCTCTTTGTTATCGGGGGATATTTCCTTTGGCCCTATACTCTTCCAAGGGATCCGAAATATCTGTTCTCAGATTCCACAGAAATAAGGCTAGCAAAGAGATCCACGAAATACAGATGTAACTCTGTGAGATGAATTAACAGAACACTAAGCAGTTTCTCAGAAAGCTTCTTTCCAGATTTCATCTGAGGATTTTTCCTTTTTCAGCATAGCCCTCTATGGGCTTCCAAATATCACTTTGCCAATTCCACAAGAAATGTCTTAGCGAAAGGCTTCTTGAGGGGAAAGCTGTAACTCTCTTAGATGATTTCACAGAACACAAAGAAGTTTCTCAGAAAGCTTCTTTCTCTTTGTTATCGGAGGATATTTCCTTTGGCCCTATATTCTTCCAAGGATCCGAAATATCTGTTCTCAGATTCCACAAAATAAGGCTAGCAAAGAGATCCACGAAATACAGATGTAACTCTCTGAGATGAATTAACAGAACACTAAGCATTTTCTCAGAAAGCTTCTTTCCAGATTTCATCTGAGGATATTTCCTTTTTCACCATAGCCCTCTATGGGCTCCAAATGTCACTTTGCCAAATCCGCAAGAACTGTCTTGGCGAAACGCTTCTTGAGGGGAAAGCTGTAACTCTGTGAGATGTTTTTACAGAACACAAAGAAATTTCTCAGAAAGCTTCTTTCTCTTTGTTATCGGAGGATATTTCCTTTGGCCCTATAGTCTTCCAAGGGATCCGAAATATCTGTTCTCAGATTCCACAGAAATAAGGCTAGCAAAGAGATCCACGAAATACAGATGTAACTCTGTGAGATGAATTAACAGAACACTAAGCAGTTTCTCAGAAAGCTTCTTTCCAGATTTCATCTGAGGATATTTCCTTTTTCAGCATAGCCCTCTATGGGCTTCCAAATATCACCTTGCCAATTCCACCAGAAATGTCTTAGCGAAAGGCTTCTTGAGGGGAAAGCTGTAACTCTCTGAGATGATTTCACAGAACACAAAGAAGTTTCTCAGAAATCTTCTTTCTCTTTGTTATCGTAGGATATTTCCTTTGGCCCTATAGTCTTCCAAGGATCCGAAATATCTGTTCTCAGATTCCACAGAAATAAGGCTAGCAAAGAGATCCACGAAATACAGATGTAACTCTGTGAGATGAATTAACAGAACACTAAGAAGTTTCTCAGAAAGCTTCTTTCCAGATTTCATCTGAGGATATTTCCTTTTTCACCATAGCCCTCTATGGGCTTCCAAATATCACTTTGCCAATTCCACAAGAACTGTCTTACCAAAAGGCTTCTTGAGGGGAAAGCTGTAACTCTGTGAGATGATTTCACAGAACACAAAGAAGTTTCTCAGAAAACTTCTTTCTCTTTGTTATGGGAGGATATTTCCTTTGGCCCTATAGTCTTCCAAGGGATCCGAAATATCTGTTCTCAGATTCCACAGAAATAAGGCTAGCAAAGTGATCCACGAAATACAGATGTATCTCTGTGAGATGAATTAACAGAACACTAAGCAGTTTCTCAGAAAGCTTCTTTCCAGATTTCATCTGAGGATATTTCCTTTTTCACCATAGCCCTCTATGGGCTTCCAAATATCACTTTGCCAATTCCACAACAACTGTCTTAGCGAAAGGCTTCTTGAGGGAAAAGCTGTACCTCAGTGAGATGATTTCACAGAACACAAAGAAGTTTCTCAGAAAGTTTCTTTCTCTTTGTTATCGGGGGATATTTCCTTTGGCCCTATACTCTTCCAAGGGATCCGAAATATCTGTTCTCAGATTCCACAGAAATAAGGCTAGCAAAGAGATCCACGAAATACAGATGTAACTCTGTGAGATGAATTAACAGAACACTAAGCAGTTTCTCAGAAAGCTTCTTTCCAGATTTCATCTGAGGATTTTTCCTTTTTCAGCATAGCCCTCTATGGGCTTCCAAATATCACTTTGCCAATTCCACAAGAAATGTCTTAGCGAAAGGCTTCTTGAGGGGAAAGCTGTAACTCTCTTAGATGATTTCACAGAACACAAAGAAGTTTCTCAGAAAGCTTCTTTCTCTTTGTTATCGGAGGATATTTCCTTTGGCCCTATATTCTTCCAAGGATCCGAAATATCTGTTCTCAGATTCCACAGAAATAAGGCTAGCAAAGAGATCCACGAAATACAGATGTAACTCTGTGAGATGAATTAACAGAACACTAAGCAGTTTCTCAGAAAGCTTCTTTCCAGATTTCATCTGAGGATATTTCCTTTTTCACTTTAGCCCTCTATGGGCTTCCAAATATCACTTTGCCAATTCCACAAGAACTGTCTTAGCAAAAGGCTTCTTGAGGGGAAAGCTGTAACTCTGTGAGATGATTTCACAGAACACAAAGAAGTTTCTCAGAAAGCTTCTTTCTCTTTGTTATGGGAGGATATTTCCTTTGGCCCTATAGTCTTCCAAGGGATCCGAAATATCTGTTCTCAGATTCCACAGAAATAAGGCTAGCAAAGAGATCCACGAAATACAGATGTAACTCTCTGAGATGAATTAACAGAACACTAAGCAGTTTCTCAGAAAGCATCTTTCCAGATTTCATCTGAGGATATTTCCTTTTTCACCATAGCCCTCTATGGGCTCCAAATGTCACTTTGCCAAATCCGCAAGAACTGTCTTGGCGAAACGCTTCTTGAGGGGAAAGCTGTAACTCTGTGAGATGATTTCACAGAACACAAAGAAGTTTCTCAGAAAGCTTCTTTCTCTTTGTTATCGGAAAATATTTCCTTTGGCCCTATAGACTTCCAAGGGATCCGAAATATCTGTTCTCAGATTCCACAGAAATAAGGCTAGCAAAGAGATCCACGAAATACAGATGTAACTCTGTAAGATGAATTAACAGAACACTAAGCAGTTTCTCAGAAAGCTTCTTTCCAGATTTCATCTGAGGATATTTCCATTTTCACCATAGCCCTCTAAGGGCTGCCAAATATCACTTTGCCAATTCCACAAGAACTGTCTTAGCGAAAGGCTTCTTGAGGGGAAAGCTTTAACTCTGTGAGTTGATTTCACAGAACACAAAGAAGTTTCTCAGAAAGGTTCTTTCTCTTTGTTATCGGAGGATATTTCCTTTGGCCCTATAGTCTTCCAAGGGATCCGAAATATCTGTTCTCAGATTCCACAGAAATAAGGCTAGCAAAGAGATCCACGAAATACAGATGTAACTCTGTGAGATGAATTAACAGAACACTAAGCAGTTTCTCAAAAAGCTTCTTTCCAGATTTCATCTGAGGATATTTCCTTTTTCACCATAGCCCTCTATGGGCTTCCAAATATCACTTTGCCAATTCCACAAGAACTGTCTTAGCGAAAGGCTTCTTGAGGGGAAAGCTGTAACTCTGTGAGATGATTTCACAGAACACAAAGAAGTTTCTCAGAAAGCTTCTTTCTCTTTGTTATCGGAGGATATTTCCTTTGGCCCTATAGTCTTAAAGGGATCCGAAATATCTGTTCTCAGATTCCACAGAAATAAGGCTAGCAAGGAGATCCAGAAAGTACAGATGTAACTCTGTGAGATGAATTAACAGAACACTAAGCAGTTTCTCAGAACGCTTCTTTCCAGATTTCATCTGAGGATATTTCCTTTTTCACCATAGCCCTCTATGGGCTTCCAAATATCACTTTGCCAATTCCACAAGAACTGTCTTAGCAAAAGGCTTCTTGAGGGGAGAGCTGTAACTCTGTGAGATGATTTCACAGAACACAAAGACGTTTCTCAGAAAGCTTCTTTCTCTTTGTTATGGGAGGATATTTCCTTTGGCCCTATAGTCTTCCAAGGGATCCGAAATATCTGTTCTCAGATTCCACAGAAATAAGGCTAGCAAAGAGATCCACGAAATACAGATGTAACTCTGTGAGATGAATTAACAGAACACTAAGCAGTTTCTCAGAAAGCTTCTTTCCAGATTTCATCTGAGGATATTTCCTTTATCAACATAGCCCTCTATGGGCTTCCAAATATCACTTTGCCAATTCCACAAGAACTGTCTTAGCGAAAGGCTTCTTGAGAGAAAAGCTGTACCTCTGTGAGATGATTTCACAGAACACAAAGAAGTTTCTCAGAAAGTTTCTTTCTCTTTGTTATCGGGGGATATTTCTTTGGCCCTATACTCTTCCAAGGGATCCGAAATATCTGTTCTCAGATTCCACAGAAATAAGGCTAGCAAAGAGATCCACGAAATACAGATGTAATTCTGTGAGATGAATTAACAGAACACTAAGCAGTTTCTCAGAAAGCTTCTTTCCAGATTTCATCTGAGGATTTTTCCTTTATCAGCTTAGCTCTCTATGGGCTTCCAAATATCACTTTGCCAATTCCACAAGAAATGTCTTAGCGAAAGTCTTCTTGAGGGGAAAGCTGTAACTCTCTGAGATGATTTCACAGAACACAAAGAAGTTTCTCAGAAAGCTTCTTTCTCTTTGTTATCGGAGGATATTTCCTTTGACCCTATAGTCTTCCAAGGATCCGAAATATCTGTTCTCAGATTCCACAGAAATAAGGCTAGCAAAGAGATCCACGAAATACAGATGTAACTCCCTGAGATGAATTAACAGAACACTAAGCAGTTTCTCAGAAAGCTTCTTTCCAGATTTCATCTGAGGATATTTCCGTTTTCACCATAGCCCTCTATGGGCTCCAAATGTCACTTTGCCAATTCCACAAGAACTGACTTGGCGAAACGCTTGTTGAGGGGAAAGCTGTAACTCTGTGAGATGATTTCAAAGAACACAAAGAAGTTTCTCAGAAAGCTTCTTTCTCTTTGTTATCGGAGGATATTTCCTTTGGCCCTATAGTCTTAAAGGGATCCGAAATATCTGTTCTCAGATTCCACAGAAATAAGGCTAGCAAGGAGATCCAGAAAGTACAGATGTAACTCTGTGAGATGAATTAACAGAACACTAAGCAGTTTCTCAGAACGCTTCTTTCCAGATTTCATCTGAGGATATTTCCTTTTTCACCATAGCCCTCTATGGGCTTCCAAATATCACTTTGCCAATTCCACAAGAACTGTCTTAGCAAAAGGCTTCTTGAGGGGAAAGCTGTAACTCTGTGAGACGATTTCACAGAACACAAAGACGTTTCTCAGAAAGCTTCTTTCTCTTTGTTATGGGAGGATATTTCCTTTGGCCCTATAGTCTTCCAAGGGATCCGAAATATGTGTTCTCAGATTCCACAGAAATAAGACTAGCAAAGAGATCCACGAAATACAGATGTAATTCTGTGAGATGAATTAACAGAACACTAAGCAGTTTCTCAGAAAGCTTCTTTCAGATTTCATCTGAGGATATTTCCTTTTTCACCATAGCCCTCTATGGGCTTCCAAATATCACTTTGCCAATTCCACAAGAACTGTCTTAGCGAAAGGCTTCTTGAGGGAAAAACTGTAACTCTGTGAGATGATTTCACAGAACACAAAGAAGTTTCTCAGAAAGTTTCTCTCTTTTGTTATCGGGGGATATTTCCTTTGGCCCTAGAGTCTTCCAAGGGATCCGAAATATCTGTTCTCAGATTCCACAGAAATAAGGCTAGCAAAGAGATCCACGAAATACTGATGTAACTCTGTGAGATGAATTAACAGAACACTAAGCAGTTTCTCAGAAAGCTTCTTTCCAGATTTCATCTGAGGATATTTCCTTTTTCAGCATAGCCCTCTATGGGCTTCCAAATATCACTTTGCCAATTCCACAAGAAATGTCTTAGCGAAAGTCTTCTTGAGGGGAAAGCTGTAACTCTCTGAGATGATTTCACAGAACACAAAGAAGTTTCTCAGAAAGCTTCTTTCTCTTTGTTATCGGAGGATATTTCCTTTGGCCCTATAGTCTTCCAAGGATCCGAAATATCTGTTCTCAGATTCCACAGAAATAAGGCTAGCAAAGAGATCCACGAAATACAGATGTAACTCTGTGAGATGAATTAACAGAACACTAAGCAGTTTCTCAGAAAGCTTCTTTCCAGATTTCATCTGAGGATATTTCCTTTTTCACCATAGCCCTCTATGGGCTTCCAAATATCACTTTGCCAATTCCACAAGAACTGTCTTATCAAAAGGCTTCTTGAGGGGAAAGCTGTAACTCTCTGAGATGATTTCACAGAACACAAAGAAGTTTCTCAGAAAACTTCTTTCTCTTTGTTATGGGAGGATATTTCCTTTGGCCCTATAGTCTTCCAAGGGATCCGAAATATCTGTTCTCAGATTCCTCAGAAATAAGGCTAGCAAAGAGATCCACGAAATACAGATGTAACTCTGTGAGATGAATTAACAGAACACTAAGCAGTTTCTCAGAAAGCTTCTTTCCAGATTTCATCTGAGGATATTTCCTTTTTCACCATAGCCCTCTATGGGCTTCCAAATATCACTTTGCCAATTCCACAAGAACTGTCTTAGCGAAAGGCTTCTTGAGGGAAAAGCTGTACCTCTGTGAGATGATTTTACAGAATACAAAGTAGTTTCTCAGAAAGATTCTTTCTCTTTGTTATCGGGGGATATTCCCTTTGGCCCTATACTCTTCCAAAGGATCCGAAATATCTGTTCTCAGATTCCACAGAAATAAGGCTAGCAAAGAGATCCACGAAATACAGATGTAACTCTGTGAGATGAATTAACAGAACACTAAGCAGTTTCTAAGAAAGCTTCTTTCCAGATTTCATCTGAGGATTTTTCCTTTTTCAGCATAGCCCTCTATGGGCTTCCAAATATCACTTTGCCAATTCCACAAGAACTGTCTTAGCGAAAGGCTTCTTGAGGGGAAAGCTGTAACTCTCTGAGATGATTTCACAGAACACAAAGAAGTTTCTCAGAAAGCTTCTTTCTCTTTGTTATCGGAGGATATTTCCTTTGGCCCTATAGTCTTCCAAGGATCCGAAATATCTGTTCTCAGATTCCACAGAAATAAGGCTAGCAAAGAGATCCACGAAATACAGATGTAACTCTGTGAGATGAATTAACAGAACACTAAGCAGTTTCTCAGAAAGCTTCTTTCCAGATTTCATCTGAGGATATTTCCTTTTTCACTTTAGCCCTCTATGGGCTTCCAAATATCACTTTGCCAATTCCACAAGAACTGTCTCAGCAAAAGGCTTCTTGAGGGGAAAGCTGTAACTCTGTGAGATGATTTCACAGAACACAAAGATGTTTCTCAGAAAGCTTCTTTCTCTTTGTTATGGGAGGATATTTACTTTCGCCCTATAGTCTTCCAAGGGATCCGAAATATCTGTTCTCAGATTCCACAGAAATAAGGCTAGCAAAGAGATCCACGAAATACAGATGTATCTCTGTGAGATGAATTAACAGAACACTAAGCAGTTTCTCAGAAAGCTTCTTTCCAGATTTCATCTGAGGATTTTTCCTTTTTCAGCATAGCCCTCTATGGGCTTCCAAATATCACATTGCCATTTCCACAAGAAATGTCTTAGCGAAAGGCTTCTTGAGGGGAAAGCTGTAACTCTCTGAGATGATTTCACAGAACACAAAGAAGTTTCTTAGAAAGCTTCTTTCTCTTTGTTATCGGAGGATATTTCCTTTGGTCCTATAGTCTTCCAAGGATCCGAAATATCTGTTCTCAGATTCCACAGAAATAAGGCTAGCAAAGAGATCCACGAAATACAGATGTAACTCTGTGAGATGAATTAACAGAACACTAAGCAGTTTCTCAGAAAGCTTCTTTCCAGATTTCATCTGAGGATATTTCCTTTTTCACTTTAGCCCTCTATGGGCTTCCAAATATCACTTTGCCAATTCCACAAGAACTGTCTTGGCGAAACGCTTGTTGAGAGGAAAGCTGTAACTCTGTGAGATGATTTCAAAGAACACAAAGAAGTTTCTCAGAAAGCTTCTTTCTCTTTGTTATCGGAGGATATTTCCTTTGGCCCTATAGTCTTCCAAGGGATCCGAAATATCTGTTCTCAGATTCCACAGAAATAAGGCTAGCAAGGAAATCCAGAAAGTACAGATGTAACTCTGTGAGATGAATTAACAGAACACTAAGCAGTTTCTCAGAACGCTTCTCTCCAGATTTCATCTGAGGATATTTCCTTTCTCACCATAGCCCTCTATGGGCTTCCAAATATCACTTTGCCAATTCCACAAGAACTGTCTTAGAGAAAGGCTTCTTGAGGGAAAAGCTGTAACTCTGTGAGATGATTTCACAGAACACAAAGAAGTTTCTCAGAAAATTTCTCTCTTTTGTTATCGGGGGATATTTCCTTTGGCCCTATAGTCTTCCAAGGGATCTGAAATATCTGTTCTCAGATTCCACAGAAATAAGGCTAGCAAAGAGATCCACGAAATACAGATGTAACTCTGTGAGATGAATTAACAGAACACTAAGCAGTTTCTCAGAAAGCTTCTTTCCAGATTTCATCTGAGGATATTTCCTTTTTCAGCATAGCCCTCTAAGGGCTTCCAAATATCACTTTGCCCATTCCACAAGAACTGTCTTAGCGAAAGGCTTCTTGAGGGGAAAGCTGTAACTCTGTGAGATGATTTCACAGAACACAAAGAAGTTTCTCAGAAAGCTTCTTTCTCTTTGTTATCGGAGGATATTTCCTTTGGCCCTATAGTCTTCCAAGGATCCGAAATATCTGTTCTCAGATTCCACAGAAATAAGGCTAGCAAAGAGATCCACGAAATACAGATGTAACTCTGTGAGATGAATTAACAGAACACTAAGCAGTTTCTCAGAAAGCTTCTTTCCAGATTTCATCTGAGGATATTTCCTTTTTCACCATAGCCCTCTATGGGCTTCCAAATATCACTTTGCCAATTCCACAAGAACTGTCTTACCAAAAGGCTTCTTGAGGGGAAAGCTGTAACTCTGTGAGATGATTTCACAGAATACAAAGAAGTTTCTCAGAAAACTTCTTTCTCTTTGTTATGGGAGGATATTTCTTTTGGCCCTATAGTCTTCCAAGGGATCCGAAATATCTGTTCTCAGATTCCACAGAAATAAGGCTAGCAAAGAGATCCACGAAATACAGATGTAACTCTGTGAGATGAATTAACAGAACACTAAGCAGTTTCTCAGAAAGCTTCTTTCCAGATTTCATCTGAGGATATTTCCTTTTTCACCATAGCCCTCTAAGGGCTTCCAAATATCACTTTGCCAATTCCACAAGAACTGTCTTAGCGAAAGGCTTCTTGAGGGAAAAGCTGTACCTCTGTGAGATGATTTCACAGAACACAAAGAAGTTTCTCAGAAAGTTTCTTTCTCTTTGTTATCGGGGGATATTTCCTTTGGCCCTATAGTCTTCCAAGGGATCCGAAATATCTGTTCTCAGATTCCACAGAAATAAGGCTAGCAAAGAGATCCACGAAATACAGATGTAACTCTGTGAGATGAATTAACAGAACACTAAGCAGTTTCTCAGAAAGCTTCTTTCCAGATTTCATCTGAGGAATTTTCCTTTTTCAGCATAGCCCTCTATGGGCTTCCAAATATCACTTTGCCAATTCCACAAGAAATGTCTTAGCGAAAGGCTTCTTGAGGGGAAAGCTGTAACTCTCTGAGATGATTTCACAGAACACAAAGAAGTTTCTCAGAAAGCTTCTTTCTCTTTGTTATCGGAGGATATTTCATTTGGCCCTATAGTCTTCCAAGGATCCGAAATATCTGTTCTCAGATTCCACAGAAATAAGGCTAGCAAAGAGATCCACGAAATACAGATGTAACTCTGTGAGATGAATTAACAGAACACTAAGCAGTTTCTCAGAAAGCTTTTTTCCAGATTTCATCTGAGGATATTTCCTTTTTCACTTTAGCCCTCTATGGGCTTCCAAATATCACTTTGCCAATTCCACAAGAACTGTCTTAGCAAAAGGCTTCTTGAGGGGAAAGCTGTAACTCTGTGAGATGATTTTACAGAACACAAAGAAGTTTCTCAGAAAGCTTCTTTCTCTTTGTTATGGGAGGATATTTCCTTTGGTCCTATAGTCTTCCAAGGGATCCGAAATATCTGTTCTCAGATTCCACAGAAATAAGGCTAGCAAAGAGATCCACGAAATACAGATGTAACTCTCTGAGATGAATTAACAGAACACTAAGCAGTTTCTCAGAAAGCTTCTTTCCAGATTTCATCTGAGGATATTTCCTTTTTCACCATAGACCTCTATGGGCTCCAAATGTCACTTTGCCAAATCCGCAAGAACTGTCTTGGCGAAACGCTTCTTGAGGGGAAAGCTGTAACTCTGTGAGATGATTTCACAGAACACAAAGAAGTTTCTCAGAAAGCTTCTTTCTCTTTGTTATCGGAGGATATTTCCTTTGGCCCTATAGTCTTCCAAGGGATCCGAAATATCTGTTCTCAGATTCCACAGAAATAAGGCTAGCAAAGAGATCCACGAAATACAGATGTAACTCTGTAACATGAATTAACAGAACACTAAGCAGTTTCTCAGAAAGCTTCTTTCCAGATTTCATCTGAGGATATTTCCATTTTCAACATAGCCCTCTATGGGCTGCCAAATATCACTTTGCCAATTCCACAATAACTGTCTTAGCGAAAGGCTTCTTGAGGGGAAAGCTTTAACTCTGTGAGTTGATTTCAGAGAACACAAAGAAGTTTCTCAGAAAGATTCTTTCTCTTTGTTATCGGAGGATATTTCCTTTGGCCCTATAGTATTAAAGGGATCCGAAATATCTGTTCTCAGATTCCACAGAAATAAGGCTAGCAAGGAGATCCAGAAAGTACAGATGTAACTCTGTGAGATGAATTAACAGAACACTAAGCAGTTTCTCAGAACGCTTCTTTCCAGATTTCATCTGAGGATATTTCCTTTTTCACCGTAGCCCTCTATGGGCTTCCAAATATCACTTTGCCAATTCCACAAGAAATGTCTTAGCGAAAGTCTTCTTGAGGGGAAAGCTGTAACTCTCTGAGATGATTTCACAGAACACAAAGAAGTTTCTCAGAAAGCTTCTTTCTCTTTGTTATCGGAGGATATTTCCTTTGGCCCTATAGTCTTCCAAGGATCCGAAATATCTGTTCTCAGATTCCACAGAAATAAGGTTAGCAAAGAGATCCACGAAATACAGATGTAACACTGTGAGATGAATTAACAGAACACTAAGCAGTTTCTCAGAAAGCTTCTTTCCAGATTTCATCTGAGGATATTTCCTTTTTCACCATAGCCCTCTATGGGCTTCCAAATATCACTTTGCCAATGCCCCAAGAACTGTCTTACCAAAAGGCCTCTTGATGGGAAAGCTGTAACTCTGTGAGATGATTTCACAGAAAACAAAGAAGTTTCTCAGAAAACTTCTTTCTCTTTGTTATGTGAGGATACTTCCTTTGGCCCTATAGTCTTCCAAGGGATCCGAAATATCTGTTCTCAGATTCCACAGAAATAAGGCTAGCAAAGAGATCCACGAAACAGATGTAACTCTGTGAGACGAATTAACAGAACACTAAGCAGTTTCTCAGAAAGCTTCTTTCCAGATTTCATCTGAGGATATTTCCTTTTTCACCATAGCCCTCTATGGGCTTCCAAATATCACTTTGCCAATTCCACAAGAACTGTCTTAGCGAAAGGCTTCTTGAGGGAAAAGCTGTACCTCTGTGAGATGATTTCACAGAACACAAAGAAGTTTCTCAGAAAGTTTCTTTCTCTTTGTTATCGGGGGATATTTCCTTTGGCCCTATACTCTTCCAAGGGATCCGAAATATCTGTTCTCAGATTCCACAGAAATAAGGCTAGGAAAGAGATCCACGAAACACAGATGTAACTCTGGGAGATGAATTAACAGAACACTAAGCAGTTTCTCAGAAAGCTTCTTTCCAGATTTCATCTGAGGATTTTTCCTTTTTCAGCATAGCCCTCTATGGGCTTCTAAATATCACTTTGCCAATTCCACAAGAAATGTCTTAGCGAAAGGCTTCTTGAGGGGAAAGCTGTAACTCTCTGAGATGATTTCACAGAACACAAAGAAGTTTCTCAGAAAGCTTCTTTCTCTTTGTTATCGGAGGATATTTCCTTTGGCCCTATAGTCTTCCAAGGATCCGAAATATCTGTTCTCAGATTCCACAGAAATAAGGCTAGCAAAGAGATCCACGAAATACAGATGTAACTCTGTGAGATGAATTAACAGAACACTAAGCAGTTTCTCAGAAAGCTTCTTTCCAGATTTCATCTGAGGATATTTCCTTTTTCACTTTAGCCCTCTATGGGCTTCCAAATATCACTTTGCCAATTCCACAAGAACTGTCTTAGCAAAAGGCTTCTTGAGGGGAAAGCTGTAACTCTGTGAGATGATTTCACAGAACACAAAGAAGTTTCTCAGAAAGCTTCTTTCTCTTTGTTATCGGAGGATATTTCCTATGGCCCTATAGTCTTCCAAGGGATCCGAAATATCTGTTCTCAGATTCCACAGAAATAAGGCTAGCAAAGAGATCCACGAAATACAGATGTAACTCTGTGAGATGAATTAACAGAACACTAAGCAGTTTCTCAGAAAGCTTCTTTCCAGATTTCATCTGAGGATATTTCCTTTTTCACCATAGCCCTCTATGGGCTCCAAATGTCACTTTGCCAAATCCGCAAGAACTGTCTTGGCGAAACGCTTCTTGAGGGGAAAGCTGTAACTCTGTGAGATGATTTCACAGAACACAAAGAAGTTTCTCAGAAAGCTTCTTTCTCTTTGTTATCGGAGGATATTTCCTTTGGCCCTATAGTCTTCCAAGGGATCCGAAATATCTGTTCTCAGATTCCACAGAAATAAGGCTAGCAAAGAGATCCACGAAATACAGATGTAACTCTGTAAGATGAATTAACAGAACACTAAGCAGTTTCTCAGAAAGCTTCTTTCCAGATTTCATCTGAGGATATTTCCATTTTCACCATAGCCCTCTATGGGCTGCCAAATATCACTTTGCCAATTCCACAATAACTGTCTTAGCGAAAGGCTTCTTGAGGGAAAAGCTGTAACTCTGTGAGATGATTTCACAGAACACAAAGAAGTTTCTCAGAAAGTTTCTCTCTTTTGTTATCGGGGGATATTTCCTTTGGCCCTCTAGTCTTCCAAGGGATCCGAAATATCTGTTCTCAGATTCCACAGAAATAAGGCTAGCAAAGAGATCCACGAAATACAGATGTAACTCTGTGAGATGAATTAACAGAACACTAAGCAGTTTCTCAGAAAGCTTCTTTCCAGATTTCATCTGAGGATATTTCCGTTTTCACCATAGCCCTCTATGGGCTCCAAATGTCACTTTGCCAATTTCACAAGAACTGTCTTGGCGAAACGCTTGTTGAGGGGAAAGCTGTAACTCTGTGAGTTGATTTCAAAGAACACAAAGAAGTTTCTCAGAAAGCTTCTTTCTCTTTGTTATCGGAGGATATTTCCTTTGGCCCTATAGTCTTAAAGGGATCCGAAATATCTGTTCTCAGATTCCACAGAAATAAGGCTAGCAGGGAGATCCAGAAAGTACAGATGTAACTCTGTGAGATGAATTAACAGAACACTAAGCAGTTTCTCAGAACGCTTCTTTCCAGATTTCATCTGAGGATATTTCCTTTTTCACCATAGCCCTCTATGGGCTTCCAAATATCACTTTGCCAATTCCACAAGAACTGTCTTAGCAAAAGGCTTCTTGAGGGGAAAGCTGTAACTCTGTGAGATGATTTCACAGAACACAAAGAAGTTTCTCAGAATGCTTCTTTCTCTTTGTTATGGGAGGATATTTCCTTTGGCCCTATAGTCTTCCAAGGGATCCGAAATATCTGTTCTCAGATTCCACAGAAATAAGGCTAGCAAAGAGATCCACGAAATACAGATGTAACTCTGTGAGATGAATTAACAGAACACTAAGCAATTTCTCAGAAAGCTTCTTTCCAGATTTCATCTGAGGATATTTCCTTTTTCACCATAGGCCTCTATGGGCCTCCAAATATCACTTTGCCAATTCCACAAGAACTGTCATAGAGAAAGGCTTCTTGAGGGAAAAGCTGTAACTCTGTGAGATGATTTCACAGAACACAAAGAAGTTTCTCAGAAAGTTTCTCTCTTTTGTTATCGGGGGATATTTCCTTTGGCCCTCTAGTCTTCCAAGGGATCCGAAATATCTGTTCTCAGATTCCACAGAAATAAGGCTAGCAAAGAGATCCACGAAATACAGATGTAACTCTGTGAGATGAATTAACAGAACACTAAGCAGTTTCTCAGAAAGCTTCTTTCCAGATGTCATCTGAGGATATTTCCTTTTTCACTTTAGCACTCTATGGGCTTCCAAATATCACTTTGCCAATTCCACAAGAACTGTCTTAGCAAAAGGCTTCTGGAGGGGAAAGCTGTAACTCTGTGAGATGATTTCACAGAACACAAAGAAGTTTCTCAGAAAGCTTCTTTGTCTTTGTTATGGGAGGATATTTCCTTTGGCCCTATAGTCTTCCAAGGGATCCGAAATATCTGTTCTCAGATTCCACAGAAATAAGGCTAGCAAAGAGATCCACGAAATACAGATGTAACTCTCTGAGATGAATTAACAGAACACTAAGCAGTTTCTCAGAAAGCTTCTTTCCAGATTTCATCTGAGGATATTTCCTTTTTCACCATAGCCCTCTATGGGCTTCCAAATATCACTTTGCCAATTCCACAAGAACTGTCTTAGCGAAAGGCTTCTTGAGGGAAAAGCTGTACCTCTGTGAGATGATTTCACAGAACACAAAGAAGTTTCTCAGAAAGTTTCTTTCTCTTTGTTATCGGGGGATATTTCCTTTGGCCCTATACTCTTCCAAGGGATCCGAAATATCTGTTCTCAGATTCCACAGAAATAAGGCTAGGAAAGAGATCCACGAAACACAGATGTAACTCTGTGAGATGAATTAACAGAACACTAAGCAGTTTCTCAGAAAGATTCTCTCCAGATTTCATCTGAGGATTTTTCCTTTTTCAGCATAGCCCTCTATGGGCTTCTAAATATCACTTCGCCAATTCCACAAGAAATGTCTTAGCGAAAGGCTTCTTGAGGGGAAAGCTGTAACTCTCTGAGATGATTTCACAGAACACAAAGAAGTTTCTCAGAAAGCTTCTTTCTCTTTGTTATCGGAGGATATTTCCTTTGGCCCTATAGTCTTCCAAGGATCCGAAATATCTGTTCTCAGATTCCACAGAAATAAGGCTAGCAAAGAGATCCACGAAATACAGATGTAACTCTGTGAGATGAATTAACGGAACACTAAGCAGTTTCTCAGAACGCTTCTTTCCAGATTTCATCTGAGGATATTTCCTTTTTCACCATAGCCCTCTATGGGCTTCCAAATATCACTTTGCCAATTCCACAAGAACTGTCTTAGCAAAAGGCTTCTTGAGGGGAAAGCTGTAACTCTGTGAGATGATTTCACAGAACACAAAGACGTTTCTCAGAAAGCTTCTTTCTCTTTGTTATGGGAGGATATTTCCTTTGGCCCTATAGTCTTCCAAGGGATCCGAAATATCTGTTCTCAGATTCCACAGAAATAAGGCTAGCAACGAGATCCACGAAATACAGATGTAACTCTGTGAGATGAATTAACAGAACACTAAGCAGTTTCTCAGAAAGCTTCTTTCCAATTTTCATCTGAGGATATTTCCTTTTTCACCATAGCCCTCTATGGGCTTCCAAATATCACTTTGCCAATTCCACAAGAACTGTCTTAGCGAAAGGCTTCTTGAGGGAAAAGCTGTAACTCTGTGAGATGATTTCACAGAACACAAAGAAGTTTCTCAGAAAGTTTCTCTCTTTTCTTATCGGGGGATATTTCCTTTGGCCCTATTGTCTTCCAAGGGATCCGAAATATCTGTTCTCAGATTTCACAGAAATAAGGCTAGCAAAGAGATCCACGAAATACAGATGTAACTCTGTGAGACGAATTAACAGAACATTAAGCAGTTTCTCAGAAAGCTTCTTTCAGATTTCATCTGAGGATATTTCCATTTTCACCATAGCCCTCTATGGGCTTCCAAATATCACTTTGCCAATTCCACAAGAACTGTCTTAGCGAAAGGCTTCTGGAGGGAAAAGCTTTAACTCTGTGAGTTGATTTCACAGAACACAAAGAAGTTTCTCAGAAAGGTTCTTTCTCTTTGTTATCGGAGGATATTTCCTTTGGCCCTATAGTCTTCCAAGGGATCCGAAATATCTGTTCTCAGATTCCACAGAAATAAGGCTAACAAAGAGATCCACGAAATACAGATGTAACTCTGTGAGATGAATTAACAGAACACTAAGCAGTTTCTCAAAAACCTTCTTTCCAGATTTCATCTGAGGATATTTCCTTTTTCACCATAGCCCTCTATGGGCTTCCAAATATCACTTTGCCAATTCCACAAGAACTGTCTTAGCGAAAGGCTTCTTGAGGGGAAAGCTGTAACTCTCTGAGATGATTTCAAAGAACACAAAGAAGTTTCTCAGAAATCTTCTTTCTCTTTGTTATCGGAGGATATTTCCTTTGGCCCTGTAGTCTTCCAAGGGATCCGAAATATCTGTTCTCAGATTCCACAGAAATAAGGCTAGCAAAGAGATCCACGAAATACAGATGTAACTCTGTGAGATGAATTAACAGAACACTAAGCAGTTTCTCAGAAAGCTTCTTTCCAGATTTCATCTGAGGATATTTCCTTTTTCACCATAGCCCTCTATGGGCTTCCAAATATCACTTTGCCAATTCCACAAGAACTGTCTTAGAGAAAGGCTTCTTGAGGGAAAAGCTGTAACTCTGTGAGATGATTTCACAGAACACAAAGAAGTTTCTCAGAAAGTTTCTCTCTTTTGTTATCGGGGGATATTTCCTTTGGCCCTCTAGTCTTCCAAGGGATCCGAAATATCTGTTCTCAGATTCCACAGAAATAAGGCTAGCAAAGAGATCCACGAAATACAGATGTAACTCTGTGAGATGAATTAACAGAACACTAAGCAGTTTCTCAGAAAGCTTCTTTCCAGATTTCATCTGAGGATATTTCCGTTTTCACCATAGCCCTCTATGGGCTCCAAATGTCACTTTGCCAATTTCACAAGAACTGTCTTGGCGAAACGCTTGTTGAGGGGAAAGCTGTAACTCTGTGAGTTGATTTCAAAGAACACAAAGAAGTTTCTCAGAAAGCTTCTTTCTCTTTGTTATCGGAGGATATTTCCTTTGGCCCTATAGTCTTAAAGGGATCCGAAATATCTGTTCTCAGATTCCACAGAAATAAGGCTAGCAAGGAGATCCAGAAAGTACAGATGTAACTCTGTGAGATGAATTAACAGAACACTAAGCAGTTTCTCAGAACGCTTCTTTCCAGATTTCATCTGAGGATATTTCCTTTTTCACCATAGCCCTCTATGGGCTTCCAAATATCACTTTGCCAATTCCACAAGAACTGTCTTAGCAAAAGGCTTCTTGAGGGGAAAGCTGTAACTCTGTGAGATGATTTCACAGAACACAAAGAAGTTTCTCAGAAAGCTTCTTTCTCTTTGTTATGGGAGGATATTTCCTTTGGCCCTATAGTCTTCCAAGGGATCCGAAATATCTGTTCTCAGATTCCACAGAAATAAGGCTAGCAAAGAGATCCACGAAATACAGATGTAACTCTGTGAGATGAATTAACAGAACACTAAGCAATTTCTCAGAAAGCTTCTTTCCAGATTTCATCTGAGGATATTTCCTTTTTCACCATAGGCCTCTATGGGCCTCCAAATATCACTTTGCCAATTCCACAAGAACTGTCATAGAGAAAGGCTTCTTGAGGGAAAAGCTGTAACTCTGTGAGATGATTTCACAGAACACAAAGAAGTTTCTCAGAAAGTTTCTCTCTTTTGTTATCGGGGGATATTTCCTTTGGCCCTCTAGTCTTCCAAGGGATCCGAAATATCTGTTCTCAGATTCCCCAGAAATAAGGCTAGCAAAGAGATCCACGAAATACAGATGTAACTCTGTGAGATGAATTAACAGAACACTAAGCAGTTTCTCAGAAAGCTTCTTTCCAGATGTCATCTGAGGATATTTCCTTTTTCACTTTAGCACTCTATGGGCTTCCAAATATCACTTTGCCAATTCCACAAGAACTGTCTTAGCAAAAGGCTTCTGGAGGGGAAAGCTGTAACTCTGTGAGATGATTTCACAGAACACAAAGAAGTTTCTCAGAAAGCTTCTTTGTCTTTGTTATGGGAGGATATTTCCTTTGGCCCTATAGTCTTCCAAGGGATCCGAAATATCTGTTCTCAGATTCCACAGAAATAAGGCTAGCAAAGAGATCCACGAAATACAGATGTAACTCTCTGAGATGAATTAACAGAACACTAAGCAGTTTCTCAGAAAGCTTCTTTCCAGATTTCATCTGAGGATATTTCCTTTTTCACCATAGCCCTCTATGGGCTTCCAAATATCACTTTGCCAATTCCACAAGAACTGTCTTAGCGAAAGGCTTCTTGAGGGAAAAGCTGTACCTCTGTGAGATGATTTCACAGAACACAAAGAAGTTTCTCAGAAAGTTTCTTTCTCTTTGTTATCGGGGGATATTTCCTTTGGCCCTATACTCTTCCAAGGGATCCGAAATATCTGTTCTCAGATTCCACAGAAATAAGGCTAGGAAAGAGATCCACGAAACACAGATGTAACTCTGTGAGATGAATTAACAGAACACTAAGCAGTTTCTCAGAAAGATTCTTTCCAGATTTCATCTGAGGATTTTTCCTTTTTCAGCATAGCCCTCTATGGGCTTCTAAATATCACTTCGCCAATTCCACAAGAAATGTCTTAGCGAAAGGCTTCTTGAGGGGAAAGCTGTAACTCTCTGAGATGGTTTCACAGAACACAAAGAAGTTTCTCAGAAAGCTTCTTTCTCTTTGTTATCGGAGGATATTTCCTTTGGCCCTATAGTCTTCCAAGGATCCGAAATATCTGTTCTCAGATTCCACAGAAATAAGGCTAGCAAAGAGATCCACGAAATACACATGTAACTCTGTGAGATGAATTAACAGAACACTAAGCAGTTTCTCAGAAAGCTTCTTTCCAGATTTCATCTGAGGATATTTCCTTTTTCACTTTAGCCCTCTATGGGCTTCCAAATATCACTTTGCCAATTCCACAAGAACTGTCTTAGCAAAAGGCTTCTTGAGGGGAAAGCTGTAACTCTGTGAGATGATTTCACAGAACATAAAGAAGTTTCTCAGAAAGCTTCTTTATCTTTGTTATGGTAGGATATTTCCTTTGGCCCTATAGTCTTCCAAGGGATCCGAAATATCTGTTCTCAGATTCCACAGAAATAAGGCTAGCAAAGAGATCCACGAAATACAGATGTAACTCTCTGAGATGAATTAACAGAACACTAAGCAGTTTCTCAGAAAGCTTCTTTCCAGATTTCATCTGAGGATATTTCCTTTTTCACCATAGCCCTCTATGGGCTTCCAAATATCACTTTGCCAATTCCACAACAACTGTCTTAGCGAAAGGCTTCTTGAGGGAAAAACTGTACCTCTGTGAGATGATTTCACAGAACACAAAGAAGTTTCTCAGAAAGTTTCTTTCTCTTTGTTATCGGGGGATATTTCCTTTGGCCCTATACTCTTCCAAGGGATCCGAAATATCTGTTCTCAGATTCCACAGAAATAAGGCTAGCAAAGAGATCCACGAAATACAGATGTAACTCTCTGAGATGAATTAACAGAACACTAAGGAGTTTCTCAGAAAGCTTCTTTCCAGATTTCATCTGAGGATTTTTTCTTTTTCAGCATAGCCCTCTATGGGCTTCCAAATATCACTTTGCAAATTGCACAAGAAATGTCTTAGCGAAAGGCTTCTTGAGAGGAAAGCTGTAACTCTGTGAGATGATTTCACAGAACACAAAGAAGTTTCTCAGAAAGCTTCTTTCTCTTTGTTATCGGAGGATATTTCCTTTGGCCCTATAGTCTTCCAAGGATCCGAAATATCTGTTCTCAGATTCCACAGAAATAAGGCTAGCAAAGAGATCCACGAAATACAGATGTAACTCTGTGAGATGAATTAACGGAACACTAAGAAGTTTCTCAGAACGCTTCTTTCCAGATTTCATCTGAGGATATTTCCTTTTTCACCATAGCCCTCTATGGGCTTCCAAATATCACTTTGCCAATTCCACAAGAACTGTCTTAGCAAAAGGCTTCTTGAGGGGAAAGCTGTAACTCTGTGAGATGATTTCACAGAACACAAAGACGTTTCTCAGAAAGCTTCTTTCTCTTTGTTATGGGAGGATATTTCCTTTGGCCCTATAGTCTTCCAAGGGATCCGAAATATCTGTTCTCAGATTCCACAGAAATAAGGCTAGCAACGAGATCCACGAAATACAGATGTAACTCTGTGAGATGAATTAACAGAACACTAAGCAGTTTCTCAGAAAGCTTCTTTCCAATTTTCATCTGAGGATATTTCCTTTTTCACCATAGCCCTCTATGGGCTTCCAAATATCACTTTGCCAATTCCACAAGAACTGTCTTAGCGAAAGGCTTCTTGAGGGAAAAGCTGTAACTCTGTGAGATGATTTCACAGAACACAAAGAAGTTTCTCAGAAAGTTTCTCTCTTTTGTTATCGGGGGATATTTCCTTTGGCGCTATAGTCTTCCAAGGGATCCGAAATATCTGTTCTCAGATTCCACAGAAATAAGGCTAGCAAAGAGATCCACGAAATACAGATGTAACTCTGTGAGACGAATTAACAGAACATTAAGCAGTTTCTCAGAAAGCTTCTTTCAGATTTCATCTGAGGATATTTCCATTTTCACCATAGCCCTCTATGGGCTTCCAAATATCACTTTGCCAATTCCACAAGAACTGTCTTAGCGAAAGGCTTCTTGAGGGAAAAGCTTTAACTCTGTGAGTTGATTTCACAGAACACAAAGAAGTTTCTCAGAAAGGTTCTTTCTCTTTGTTATCGGAGGATATTTCCTTTGGCCCTATAGTCTTCCAAGGGATCCGAAATATCTGTTCTCAGATTCCACAGAAATAAGGCTAACAAAGAGATCCACGAAATACAGATGTAACTCTGTGAGATGAATTAACAGAACACTAAGCAGTTTCTCAAAAACCTTCTTTCCAGATTTCATCTGAGGATATTTCCTTTTTCACCATAGCCCTCTATGGGCTTCCAAATATCACTTTGCCAATTCCACAAGAACTGTCTTAGCGAAAGGCTTCTTGAGGGGAAAGCTGTAACTCTCTGAGATGATTTCAAAGAACACAAAGAAGTTTCTCAGAAATCTTCTTTCTCTTTGTTATCGGAGGATATTTCCTTTGGCCCTGTAGTCTTCCAAGGGATCCGAAATATCTGTTCTCAGATTCCACAGAAATAAGGCTAGCAAAGAGATCCACGAAATACAGATGTAACTCTGTGAGATGAATTAACAGAACACTAAGCAGTTTCTCAGAAAGCTTCTTTCCAGATTTCATCTGAGGATATTTCCTTTTTCACCATAGCCCTCTATGGGCTCCAAATGTCACTTTGCCAATTTCACAAGAACTGACTTGGCGAAACGCTTGTTGAGGGGAAAGCTGTAACTCTGTGAGATGATTTCAAAGAACACAAAGAAGTTTCCCAGAAAGCTTCTTTCTCTTTGTTATCGGAGGATATTTACTTTCGCCCTAGAGTCTTAAAGGGATCCGAAATATCTGTTCTCAGATTCCACAGAAATAAGGCTAGCAAGGAGATCCAGAAAGTACAGATGTAACTCTGTGAGATGAATTAACAGAACACTAAGCAGTTTCTCAGAACGCTTCTTTCCAGATTTCATCTGAGGATATTTCCTTTTTCACCATAGATCTATATGGGCTTCCAAATATCACTTTGCCAATTCCACAAGAACTGTCTTAGCAAAAGGCTTCTTGAGGGGAAAGCTGTAACTCTGTGAGATGATTTCACAGAACACAAAGACGTTTCTCAGAAAGTTTCTTTCTGTTTGTTATGGGAGGATATTTCCTTTGGCCCTATAGTCTTCCAAGGGATCCGAAATATCTGTTTTCAGATTCCACAGAAATAAGGCTAGCAAAGAGATCCACGAAATACAGATGTAACTCTGTGAGATGAATTAACAGAACACTAAGCAGTTTCTCAGAAAGCTTCTTTCCAGATTTCATCTGAGGATATTTCCTTTTTCTCCATAGCCCTCTATGGGCTTCCAAATATCACTTTGCCAATTCCACAAGAACTGTCTTAGCGAAAGGCTTCTTGAGGGAAATGCTGTAACTTTGTGAGATGATTTCACAGAACACAAAGAAGTTTCTCAGAAAGTTTCTCTCTTTTGTTATCGGGGGATATTTCCTTTGGCCCTATAGTCTTCCAAGGGATCCGAAATATCTGTTCTCGGATTCCACAGAAATAAGGCTAGCAAAGAGATCCACGAAATACAGATGTAACTCTGTGAGATGAATCAACAGAACACTAAGCAGTTTCTCAGAAAGCTTCTTTCCAGATTTCATCTGAGGATATTTCCTTTTTCACCATAGCCCTCTATGGGCTTCCAAATATCACTTTGCCAATTCCACAAGAACTGTCTTACCAAAAGTCTTCTTGAGGGGAAAGCTGTAACTCTGTGAGATGATTTCACAGAACACAAAGAAGTTTCTCAGAAAACTTCTTTCTCTTTGTTATGGGAGGATACTTCCTTTGGCCCTATAGTCTTCCAAGGGATCCGAAATATCTGTTCTCAGATTCCACAGAAATAAGGCTAGCAAAGAGATCCACGAAATACAGATGTAACTCTGTGAGATGAATTAACAGAACACTAAGCAGTTTCTCAGAAAGCTTCTTTCCAGATTTCATCTGAGGATATTTCCTTTTTCACCATAGCCCTCTATGGGCTTCCAAATATCACTTTGCCAATTCCACAAGAACTGGCTTAGCGAAAGGCTTCTTGAGGGAAAAGCTGTACCTCTGTGAGATGATTTCACAGAACACAAAGAAGTTTCTCAGAAAGTTTCTTTCTCTTTGTTATCGGGGGATATTTCCTTTGGCCCTATACTCTTCCAAGGGATCCGAAATATCTGTTCTCAGATTCCACAGAAATAAGGCTAGGAAAGAGATCCACGAAACACAGATGTAACTCTGGGAGATGAATTAACAGAACACTAAGCAGTTTCTCAGAAAGCTTCTTTCCAGATTTCATCTGAGGATTTTTCCTTTTTCAGCATAGCCCTCTATGGGCTTCTAAATATCACTTTGCCAATTCCACAAGAAATGTCTTAGCGAAAGGCTTCTTGAGGGGAAAGCTGTAACTCTCTGAGATGATTTCACAGAACACAAAGAAGTTTCTCAGAAAGCTTCTTTCTCTTTGTTATCGGAGGATATTTCCTTTGGCCCTATAGTCTTCCAAGGATCCGAAATATCTGTTCTCAGATTCCACAGAAATAAGGCTAGCAAAGAGATCCACGAAATACAGATGTAACTCTGTGAGATGCATTAACAGAACACTAAGCAGATTCTCAGAAAGCTTCTTTCCAGATTTCATCTGAGGATATTTCCTTTTTCACTTTAGCCCTCTATGGGCTTCCAAATATCACTTTGCCAATTCCACAAGAACTGTCTTAGCAAAAGGCTTCTTGAGGGGAAAGCTGTAACTCTGTGAGATGATTTCACAGAACACAAAGAAGTTTCTCAGAAAGCTTCTTTCTCTTTGTTATGGGAGGATATTTCCTTTGGCCCTATAGTCTTCCAAGGGATCCGAAATATCTGTTCTCAGATTCCACAGAAATAAGGCTAGCAAAGAGATCCACGAAATACAGATGTAACTCTCTGAGATGAATTAACAGAACACTAAGCAGTTTCTCAGAAAGCTTCTTTCCAGATTTCATCTGAGGATATTTCCTTTTTCACCATAGCCCTCTATGGGCTTCCAAATATCACTTTGCCAATTCCACAAGAACTGTCTTAGCGAAAGGCTTCTTGAGGGAAAAGCTGTACCTCTGTGAGATGATTTCACAGAACACAAAGAAGTTTCTCAGAATGTTTCTTTCTCTTTGTTATCGGGGGATATTTCCTTTGGCCCTATACTCTTCCAAGGGATCCGAAATATCTGTTCTCAGATTCCACAGAAATAAGGCTAGCAAAGAGATCCACGAAATACAGATGTAACTCTCTGAGATGAATTAACAGAACACTAAGCAGTTTCTCAGAAAGCTTCTTTCCAGATTTCATCTGAGGATATTTCCTTTTTCACCATAGCCCTCTATGGGCTCCAAATGTCACTTTGCCAAATCCGCAAGAACTGTCTTGGCGAAATGCTTCTTGAGGGGAAAGCTGTAACTCTGTGAGATGATTTCACAGAACACAAAGAAGTTTCTCAGAAAGCTTCTTTCTCTTTGTTATCGGAGGATATTTCCTTTGGCCCTATAGTCTTCCAAGGATCTGAAATATCTGTTCTCAGATTCCACAGAAATAAGGCTAGCAAAGAGATCCACGAAATACAAATGTAACTCTGTAAGATGAATTAACAGAACACTAAGCAGTTTCTCAGAAAGCTTCTTTCCAGATTTCATCTGAGGATATTTCCTTTTTCACCATAGCCCTCTATTGGCTGCCAAATATCACTTTGACAATTCCACAAGAACTGTCTTAGTGAAAGGCTTCTTGAGGGGAAAGCTGTAACTCTCTGAGATGATTTCAAAGAACACAAAGAAGTTTCTCAGAAATCTTCTTTCTCTTTCTTATCGGAGGATATTTCCTTTGGCCCTGTAGTCTTCCAAGGGATCCGAAATATCTGTTCTCAGATTCCACAGTAATAAGGCAAGCAAAGAGATCCACGAAATACAGATGTAACTCTGTGAGATGAATTAACAGAACACTAAGCAGTTTCTCAGAAAGCTTCTTTCCAGATTTCATCTGAGGATATTTCCTTTTTCACCATAGCCCTCTATGGGCTTCCAAATATCACTTTGCCAATTCCACAAGAACTGTCTTAGCGAAAGGCTTCTTGAGGGAAAAGCTTTAACTCTGTGAGTTGATTTCACAGAACACAAAGACGTTTCTCAGAAAGCTTCTTTCTCTTTGTTATGGGAGGATATTTCCTTTGGCCCTATAGTCTTCCAAGGGATCCGAAATATCTGTTCTCAGATTCCACAGAAATAAGGCTAGCAAAGAGATCCACGAAATACAGATGTAACTCTGTGAGATGAATTAAGAGAACACTAAGCATTTTCTCAGAAAGCTTCTTTCCAGATTTCATCTGAGGATATTTCCTTTTTCACCATAGCCCTCTATGGGCTTCCAAATATCACTTTGCCAATTCCACAAGAACTGTCTTAGCGAAAGGCTTCTTGAGGGAAAAGCTGTAACTCTGTGAGATGATTTCACAGAACACAAAGAAGTTTCTCAGAAAGTTTCTCTCTTTTGTTATCGGGGGATATTTCCTTTGGCCCTATAGTCTTCCAAGGGATCCGAAATATCTGTTCTCAGATTCCACAGAAATAAGGCTAGCAAAGAGATCCACGAAATACAGATGTAACTCTGTGAGATGAATTAACAGAACACTAAGCAGTTTCTCAGAAAGCTTCTTTCCAGATTTCATCTGAGGATATTTCCTTTTTCAGCATAGCCCTCTAAGGGCTTCCAAATATCACTTTGCCAATTCCACAAGAACTGTCTTAGCGAAAGGCTTCTTGAGGGAAAAGCTGTAACTCTGTGAGATGATTTCACAGAACACAAAGAAGTTTCTCAGAAAGTTTCTCTCTTTTGTTATCGGGGGATATTTCCTTTGGCCCTATAGTCTTCCAAGGGATCCGAAATATCTGTTCTCGGATTCCACAGAAATAAGGCTAGCAAAGAGATCCACGAAATACAGATGTAACTCTGTGAGATGAATTAACAGAACACTAAGCAGTTTCTCAGAAAGCTTCTTTCCAGATTTCATCTGAGGATATTTCCTTTTTCAGCATAGCCCTCTATGGGCTTCCAAATATCACTTTGCCAATTCCACAAGAAATGTCTTAGCGAAAGGCTTCTTGAGGGGAAAGCTGTAACTCTCTGAGATGATTTCACAGAACACAAAGAAGTTTCTCAGAAAGCTTCTTTCTCTTTGTTATCGGTGGATATTTCCTTTGGCCCTATAGTCTTCCAAGGATCCGAAATATCTGTTCTCAGATTCCACAGAAATAAGGCTAGCAAAGAAATCCACGAAATACAGATGTAACCCTGTGAGATGAATTAACAGAACACTAAGCAGTTTCTCAGAAAGCTTCTTTCCAGATTTCATGTGAGGATATTTCCTTTTTCACCATAGCCCTCTATGGGCTTCCAAATATCACTTTGCCAATTCCACAAGAACTGTCTTATCAAAAGGCTTCTTGAGGGGAAAGCTATAACTCTGTGAGATGATTTCACAGAACACAAAGAAGTTTCTCAGAAAACTTCTTTCTCTTTGTTATGGGAGGATATTTCCTTTGGCCCTATAGTCTTCGAAGGGATCCGAAATATCTGTTCTCAGATTCCACAGAAATAAGGCTAGCAAAGAGATCCACGAAATACAGATGTAATTCTGTGAGATGAATTAACAGAACACTAAGCAGTTTCTCAGAAAGCTTCTTTCCAGATTTCATCTGAGGATATTTCCTTTTTCACCATAGCCCTCTATGGACTTCCAAATATCACTTTGCCAATTCCACAACAACTGTCTTAGCGAAAGGCTTCTTGAGGAAAAAGCTGTACCTCTGTGAGATGATTTCACAGAACACAAAGAAGTTTCTCAGAAAGTTTCTTTCTCTTTGTTATCGGGGGATATTTCCTTTGGCCCTATACTCTTCCAAGGGATCCGAAATATCTGTTCTCAGATTCCACAGAAATAAGGCTAGCAAAGAGATCCACGAAATACAGATGTAACTCTGTGAGATGAATTAACAGAACACTAAGCAGTTTCTCAGAAAGCTTCTTTCCAGATTTCATCTGAGGATTTTTCCTTTTTCAGCATAGCCCTCTATGGGCTTCCAAATATCACTTTGCCAATTCCACAAGAACTGTCTTAGCGAAAGGCTTCTTGAGGGGAAAGCTGTAACTCTCTGAGATGATTTCAAAGAACACAAAGAAGTTTCTCAGAAATCTTCTTTCTCTTTGTTATCGGAGGATATTTCCTTTGGCCCTGTAGTCTTCCAAGGGATCCGAAATATCTGTTCTCAGATTCCACAGAAATAAGGCTAGCAAAGAGATCCACGAAATACAGATGTAACTCTGTGAGATGAATTAACAGAACACTAAGCAGTTTCTCAGACAGCTTCTTTCCAGATTTCATCTGAGGATATTTCCTTTTTCACCATAGCCCTCTATGTGCTCCAAATGTCACTTTGCCAATTTCACAAGAACTGACTTGGCGAATCGCTTGTTGAGGGGAAAGCTGTAACTCTGTGAGATGATTTCAAAGAACACAAAGAAGTTTCTCAGAAAGCTTCTTTCTCTTTGTTATCGGAGGATATTTCCTTTGGCCCTATAGTCTTAAAGGGATCCGAAATATCTGTTCTCAGATTCCACAGAAATAAGGCTAGCAAGGAGATCCAGAAAGTACAGATGTAACTCTGTGAGATGAATTAACAGAACACTAAGCAGTTTCTCAGAACGCTTCTTTCCAGATTTCATCTGAGGATATTTCCTTTTTCACCATAGCCCTCTATGGGCTTCCAAATATCACTTTGCCAATTCCACAAGAACTGTCTTAGCGAAAGGCTTCTTGAGGGAAAAGCTGTAACTCTGTGAGATGATTTCACAGAACACAAAGAAGTTTCTCAGAAAGTTTCTCTCTTTTGTTATCGGGGGATATTTCCTTTGGCCCTATAGTCTTCCAAGGGATCCGAAATATCTGTTCTCAGATTCCACAGAAATAAGGCTAGCAAAGAGATCCACGAAATACAGATGTAACTCTGTGAGATGAATTAACAGAACACTAAGCAGTTTCTCAGAAAGCTTCTTTCCAGATTTCATCTGAGGATATTTCCTTTTTCAGCATAGCCCTCTAAGGGCTTCCAAATATCACTTTGCCAATTCCACAAGAACTGTCTTAGCGAAAGGCTTCTTGAGGGAAAAGCTTTAACTCTGTGAGTTGATTTCACAGAACACAAAGAAGTTTCTCAGAAAGGTTCTTTCTCTTTGTTATCGGAGGATATTTCCTTTGGCCCTATAGTCTTCCAAGGGATCCGAAATATCTGTTCTCAGATTCCACAGAAATAAGGCTAACAAAGAGATCCACGAAATACAGATGTAACTCTGTGAGATGAATTAACAGAACACTAAGCAGTTTCTCAAAAAGCTTCTTTCCAGATTTCATCTGAGGATATTTCCTTTTTCACCATAGCCCTCTATGGGCTTCCAAATATCACTTTGCCAATTCCACAAGAACTGTCTTAGCGAAAGGCTTCTTGAGGGGAAAGCTGTAACTCTCTGAGATGATTTCAAAGAACACAAAGAAGTTTCTCAGAAATCTTCTTTCCTTTTGTTATCGGAGGATATTTCCTTTGGCCCTGTAGTCTTCCAAGGGATCCGAAATATCTGTTCTCAGATTCCACAGAAATAAGGCTAGCAAAGAGATCCACGAAATACAGATGTAACTCTGTGAGATGAATTAACAGAACACTAAGCAGTTTCTCAGAAAGCTTCTTTCCAGATTTCATCTGAGGATATTTCCTTTTTCACCATAGCAATATATGGGCTTCGAAATATCACTTTGCCAATTCCACAAGAACTGTCTTAGCGAAAGGCTTCTTGAAGGGAAAGCTGTAACTCTGTGAGACGATTTCACAGAACACAATGAAGTTTCTCAGAAAGCTTCTTTGTCTTTTTTATCGGAGGATATTTCCTTTGGCCCTACAGTCTTTAAAGGGATCCGAAATATCTGTTCTCAGATGCCAGAGAAATAAGGCTAGCAAAGAGATCCACGAAATACAGGTGTAACTCTGTGAGTGGAAGTCACATATCACAGAGCAGTTTCTCAGAAAGCTTGTTTCCAGATTTCATCTGAGGATATTTCCTTTTCCACCATAGCCCTCTATGGGCTTCCAAATATCACTTTTCCAATTCCACAAGAACTCTCTTAGCGAAAGGCTTCTTAAGGGGAAAGCTGTAACTCTGTGAGATGATTTCACAGAACACAAAGAAGTTTCTCAGAAAGTTTCTCTCTTTTGTTATCGGGGGATATTTCCTTTGGCCCTATAGTCTTCCAAGGGATCCGAAATATCTGTTCTCAGATTCCACAGAAATAAGGCTAGCAAAGAGATCCACGAAATACAGATGTAACTCTGTGAGATGAATTAACAGAACACTAAGCAGTTTCTCAGAAAGCTTCTTTCCAGATTTCATCTGAGGATATTTCCTTTTTCACCATAGCCCTCTATGGGCTTCCAAATATCACTTTGCCAATTCCACAAGAACTGTCTTAGCGAAAGGCTTCTTGAGGGAAAAGCTGTACCTCTGTGAGATGATTTCACAGAACACAAAGAGGTTTCTCAGAAAGTTTCTTTCTCTTTGTTATCGGGGGATATTTCCTTTGGCCCTATACTCTTCCAAGGGATCCGAAATATCTGTTCTCAGATTCCACAGAAATAAGGCTAGCAAAGAGATCCACGAAATACAGATGTAACTCTGTGAGATGAATTAACAGAACACTAAGCAGTTTCTCAGAAAGCTTCTTTCCAGATTTCATCTGAGGATTTTTCCTTTTTCAGCATAGCCCTCTATGGGCTTCCAAATATCACTTTGCCAATTCCACAAGAACTGTCTTAGCGAAAGGCTTCTTGAGGGGAAAGCTGTAACTCTCTGAGATGATTTCAAAGAACACAAAGAAGTTTCTCAGAAATCTTCTTTCTCTTTGTTATCGGAGGATATTTCCTTTGGCCCTGTAGTCTTCCAAGGGATCTGAAATATCTGTTCTCAGATTCCACAGAAATAAGGCTAGCAAAGAGATCCACGAAATACAGATGTAACTCTGTGAGATGAATTAACAGAACACTAAGCAGTTTCTCAGAAAGCTTCTTTCCAGATTTCATCTGAGGATATTTCCTTTTTCACCATAGCCCTCTATGGGCTTCCAAATATCACTTTGCCAATTCCACAAGAACTGTCTTAGCGAAAGGCTTCTTGAGGGAAAAGCTGTAACTCTGTGAGATGATTTCACAGAACACAAAGAAGTTTCTCAGAAAGTTTCTCTCTTTTGTTATCGGGGGATATTTCCTTTGGCCCTATAGTCTTCCAAGGGATCCGAAATATCTGTTCTCAGATTCCACAGAAATAAGGCTAGCAAAGAGATCCACGAAATACAGATGTAACTCTGTGAGATGAATTAACAGAACACTAAGCAGTTTCTCAGAAAGCTTCTTTCCAGATTTCATCTGAGGATATTTCCTTTTTCAGCATAGCCCTCTAAGGGCTTCCAAATATCACTTTGCCAATTCCAAAAGAACTGTCTTAGCGAAAGGCTTCTTGAGGGAAAAGCTTTAACTCTGTGAGTTGATTTCACAGAACACAAAGACGTTTCTCAGAAAGCTTCTTTCTCTTTGTTATGGGAGGATATTTCCTTTGGCCCTATAGTCTTCCAAGGGATCCGAAATATCTGTTCTCAGATTCCACAGAAATAAGGCTAGCAAAGAGATCCACGAAATACAGATGTAACTCTGTGAGATGAATTAACAGAACACTAAGCAATTTCTCAGAAAGCTTCTTTCCAGATTTCATCTGAGGATATTTCCTTTTTCACCATAGCCCTCTATGGGCTTCCAAATATCACTTTGCCAATTCCACAAGAACTGTCTTAGAGAAAGGCTTCTTGAGGGAAAAGCTGTAACTCTGTGAGATGATTTCACAGAACACAAAGAAGTTTCTCAGAAAGTTTCTCTCTTTTGTTATCGGGGGATATTTCCTTTGGCCCTATAGTCTTCCAAGGGATCCGAAATATCTGTTCTCAGATTCCACAGAAATAAGGCTAGCAAAGAGATCCACGAAATACAGATGTAACCCTGTGAGATGAATTAACAGAACACTAAGCAGTTTCTCAGAAAGCTTCTTTCCAGATTTCATCTGAGGATATTTCCTTTTTCAGCATAGCCCTCTATGAGCTTCCAAATATCACTTTGCCATTTCCACAAGAAATGTCTTAGCGAAAGGCTTCTTGAGGGGAAAGCTGTAACTCTCTGAGATGATTTCACGGAACACAAAGAAGTTTCTCAGAAAGCTTCTTTCTCTTTGTTATCGGAGGATATTTCCTTTGGCCCTATAGTCTTCCAAGGATCCGAAATATCTGTTCTCAGATTCCACAGAAATAAGGTTAGCAAAGAGATCCACGAAATACAGATGTAACACTGTGAGATGAATTAACAGAACACTAAGCAGTTTCTCAGAAAGCTTCTTTCCAGATTTCATCTGAGGATATTTCCTTTTTCACCATAGCCCTCTATGGGCTTCCAAATATCACTTTGCCAATTCCACAAGAACTGTCTTACCAAAAGGCTTCTTGAGGGGAAAGCTGTAACTCTGTCAGATGATTTCACAGAACACAAAGAAGTTTCTCAGAAAACTTCTTTCTCTTTGTTATGGGTGGATACTTCCTTTGGCCCTATAGTCTTCCAAGGGATCCGAAATATCTGTTCTCAGATTCCACAGAAATAAGGCTAGCAAAGAGATCCACGAAATACAGATGTAACTCTGTGAGATGAATTAACAGAACACTAAGCAGTTTCTCAGAAAGCTTCTTTCCAGATTTCATCTGAGGATATTTCCTTTTTCAACATAGCCCTCTATGGGCTTCCAAATATCACTTTGCCAATTCCACAAGAACTGTCTTTGCGAAAGGCTTCTTGAGGGAAAAGCTGTACCTCTCTGAGATGATTTCACAGAACACAAAGAAGTTTCTCAGAAAGTTTCTTTCTCTTTGTTATCGGGGGATATTTCCTTTGGCCCTATACTCTTCCAAGGGATCCGAAATATCTGTTCTCAGATTCCACAGAAATAAGGCTAGGAAAGAGATCCACGAAACACAGATGTAACTCTGGGAGATGAATTAACAGAACACTAAGCAGTTTCTCAGAAAGCTTCTTTCCAGATTTCATCTGAGGATATTTCCTTTTTCACTTTAGCCCTCTATGAGCTTCCAAATATCACTTTGCCAATTCCACAAGAACTGTCTTAGCAAAAGGCTTCTTGATGGTAAAGCTGTAACTCTGTGAGATGATTTCACAGAACATAAAGAAGTTTCTCAGAAAGCTTCTTTCTCTTTGTTATCGGAGGATATTTCCTTTGGCCCTATAGTCTTCCAAGGGATCCGAAATATCTGTTCTCAGATTCCACAGAAATAAGGCTAGCAAAGAGATCCACGAAATACAGATGTAACTCTCTGAGATGAATTAACAGTACACTAAGCAGTTTCTCAGAAAGCTTCTTTCCAGATTTCATCTGAGGATATTTCCTTTTTCACCATAGCCCTTTTTGGGCTTCCAAATATCACTTTGCCATTTCCACAAGAAATGTCTTAGCGAAAGGCTTCTTGAGGGGAAAGCTGTAACTCTCTGAGATGATTTCACAGAACACAAAGAAGTTTCTCAGAAAGCTTCTTTCTCTTTGTTATCGGAGGATATTTCCTTTCGCCCTATAGTCTTCCAAGGATCCGAAATATCTGTTCTCAGATTCCACAGAAATAAGGTTAGCAAAGAGATCCACGAAATACAGATGTAACACTGTGAGATGAATTAACAGAACACTAAGCAGTTTCTCAGAAAGCTTCTTTCCAGATTTCATCTGAGGATATTTCCTTTTTCACCATAGCCCTCTATGGGCTTCCAAATATCACTTTGCCAATTCCACAAGAACTGTCTTACCAAAAGGCTTCTTGAGGGGAAAGCTGTAACTCTGTCAGATGATTTCACAGAACACAAAGAAGTTTCTCAGAAAACTTCTTTCTCTTTGTTATGGGAGGATACTTCCTTTGGCCCTATAGTCTTCCAAGGGATCCGAAATATCTGTTCTCAGATTCCACAGAAATAAGGCTAGCAAAGAGATCCACGAAATACAGATGTAACTCTGTGAGATGAATTAACAGAACACTAAGCAGTTTCTCAGAAAGCTTCTTTCCAGATTTCATCTGAGGATATTTCCTTTTTCACCATAGCCCTCTATGGGCTTCCAAATATCACTTTGCCAATTCCACAAGAACTGTCTTTGAGAAAGACTTCTTGAGGGAAAAGCTGTACCTCTGTGAGATGATTTCACAGAACACAAAGAAGTTTCTCAGAAAGTTTCTTTCTCTTTGTTATCGGGGGATATTTCCTTTGGCCCTATACTCTTCCAAGGGATCCGAAATATCTGTTCTCAGATTCCACAGAAATAAGGCTAGGAAAGAGATCCACGAAACACAGATGTAACTCTGGGAGATGAATTAACAGAACACTAAGCAGTTTCTCAGAAAGCTTCTTTCCAGATTTCATCTGAGGATTTTTCCTTTTTCAGCATAGCCCTCTATGGGCTTCTAAATATCACTTTGCCAATTCCACAAGAAATGTCTTAGCGAAAGGCTTCTTAAGGGGAAAGCTGTAACTCTCTGAGATGATTTCACAGAACACAAAGAAGTTTCTCAGAAAGCTTCTTTCTCTTTGTTATCGGAGGATATTTCCTTTGGCCCTATAGTCTTCCAAGGATCCGAAATATCTGTTCTCAGATTCCACAGAAATAAGGCTAGCAAAGAGATCCACGAAATACAGATGTAACTCTGTGAGATGAATTAACAGAACACTAAGCAGTTTCTCAGAAAGCTTCTTTCCAGATTTCATCTGAGGATATTTCCTTTTTCACTTTAGCCCTCTATGGGCTTCCAAATATCACTTTGCCAATTCCACAAGAACTGTCTTAGCAAAAGGCTTCTTGAGGGTAAAGCTGTAACTCTGTGAGATGATTTCACAGAACATAAAGAAGTTTCTCAGAAAGCTTCTTTCTCTTTGTTATCGGAGGATATTTCCTTTGGCCCTATAGTCTTCCAAGGGATCCGAAATATCTGTTCTCAGATTCCACAGAAATAAGGCTAGCAAAGAGATCCACGAAATACAGATGTAACTCTCTGAGATGAATTAACAGTACACTAAGCAGTTTCTCAGAAAGCTTCTTTCCAGATTTCATCTGAGGATATTTCCTTTTTCACCATAGCCCTTTTTGGGCTTCCAAATATCACTTTGCCAATTCCACAAGAACTGTCTTAGCGAAAGGTTTCTTGAGGGAAAAGCTGTACCTCTGTGAGATGATTTCACAGAACACAAAGAAGTTTCTCAGAAAGTTTCTTTCTCTTTGTTATCGGGGGATATTTCCTTTGGCCCTATACTCTTCCAAGGGATCCGAAATATCTGTTCTCAGATTCCACAGAAATAAGGCTAGAAAAGAGATCCACGAAACACAGATGTAACTCTGGGAGATGAATTAACAGAACACTAAGCAGTTTCTCAGAAAGCTTCTTTCCAGATTTCATCTGAGGATTTTTCCTTTTTCAGCATAGCCCTCTATGGGCTTCTAAATATCACTTTGCCAATTCCACAAGAAATGTCTTAGCGAAAGGCTTCTTGAGGGGAAACCTGTAACTCTCTGAGATGATTTCACAGAACACAAAGAAGTTTCTCAGAAAGCTTCTGTCTCTTTGTTACAGGAGGATATTTCCTTTGGCCCTATAGTCTTCCAAGGATCCGAAATATCTGTTCTCAGATTCCACAAAAATAAGGCTAGCAAAGAGATCCACGAAATACAGATGTAACTCTGTGAGATGAATTAACAGAACACTAAGCAGTTTCTCAGAAAGCTTCTTTCCAGATTTCATCTGAGGATATTTCCTTTTTCACTTTAGCCCTCTATGGGCTTCCAAATATCACTTTGCCAATTCCACAAGAACTGTCTTAGCAAAAGGCTTCTTGAGGGGAAAGCTGTAACTCTGTGAGATAATTTCACAGAACACAAAGAAGTTTCTCAGAAAGCTTCTTTCTCTTTGTTATGGGAGGATATTTCCTTTGGCCCTATATTCTTCCAAGGGATCCGAAATATCTGTTCTCAGATTCCACAGAAATAAGGCTAGCAAAGAGATCCACGAAATACAGATGTAACTCTCTGAGATGAATTAACAGAACACTAAGCAGTTTCTCAGAAAGCTTCTTTCCAGATTTCATCTGAGGATATTTCCTTTTTCACCATAGCCCTCTATGGGCTTCCAAATATCACTTTGCCAATTCCACAAGAACTGTCTTAGCAAAAGGCTTCTTGAGGGAAAAGCTGTACCTCTGTGAGATGATTTCACAGAACACAAAGAAGTTTCTCAGAAAGTTTCTTTCTCTTTGTTATCGGGGGATATTTCCTTTGGCCCTATACTCTTCCAAGGGATCCGAAATATCTGTTCTCAGATTCCACAGAAATAAGGCTAGGAAAGAGATCCACGAAACACAGATGTAACTCTGGGAGATGAATTAACAGAACACTAAGCAGTTTCTCAGAAAGCTTCTTTCCAGATTTCATCGGAGGATTTTTCCTTTTTCAGCATAGCCCTCTATGGGCTTCTAAATATCACTTTGCCAATTCCACAGAAATGTCTTAGCGAAAGGCTTCTTGAGGGGAAAGCTGTAACTCTCTGAGATGATTTCACAGAACACAAAGAAGTTTCTCAGAAAGCTTCTTTCTCTTTGTTATCGGAGGATATTTCCTTTGGCCCTATAGTCATCCAAGGATCCGAAATATCTGTTCTCAGATTCCACAGAAATAAGGCTAGCAAAGAGATCCACGAAATACAGATGTAACTCTGTGAGATGAATTAACAGAACACTAAGCAGTTTCTCAGAAAGCTTCTTTCCAGATTTCATCTGAGGATATTTCCTTTTTCACTTTAGCCGTCTATGGGCTTCCAAATATCACTTTACCAATTCCAAAAGAACTGCCTTAGCAAAAGGCTTCTTGAGGGGAAAGCTGTAACTCTGTGAGATGATTTCACAGAAAACAAAGAAGTTTCTCAGAAAACTTCTTTCTCTTTGTTATGGGAGGATATTTCCTTTGGCCCTATAGTCTTCCAAGGGATCCGAAATATCTGTTCTCAGATTCCACAGAAATAAGGCTAGCAAAGAGATCCAAGAAATACAGATGTAATTCTCTGAGATGAATTAACAGAACACTAAGCAGTTTCTCAGAAAGCTTCTTTCCAGATTTCATCTGAGGATATTTCCTTTTTCACCATAGCCCTCTATGGGCTTCCAAATATCACTTTGCCAATTCCACAAGAACTGTCTTAGCGAAAGGTTTCTTGAGGGAAAAGCTGTACCTCTGTGAGATGATTTCACAGAACACAAAGAAGTTTCTCAGAAAGTTTTTTTCTCTTTGTTTTCGGGGGATATCTCCTTTGGCCCTATACTCTTCCAAGGGATCCGAAATATCTGTTCTCAGATTCCACAGAAATAAGGCTAGAAAAGAGATCCACGAAACACAGATGTAACTCTGGGAGATGAATTAACAGAACACTAAGCAGTTTCTCAGAAAGCTTCTTTCCAGATTTCATGTGAGGATTTTTCCTTTTTCAGCATCGCCCTCTATGGGCTTCTAAATATCACTTTGCCAATTCCACAAGAAATGTCTAAGCGAAAGGCTTCTTGAGGGGAAAGCTGTAACTCTCTGAGATGATTTCACAGAACACAAAGAAGTTTCTCAGAAAGCTTCTTTCTCTTTGTTATCGGAGGATATTTCCTTTGGCCCTATAGTCTTCCAAGGATCCGAAATATCTGTTCTCAGATTCCACAGAAATAAGGCTAGCAGAGAGATCCACGAAATACAGATGTAACTCTGTGAGATGAATTAACAGAACACTAAGCAGTTTCTCAGAAAGCTTCTTTCCAGATTTCATCTGAGGATATTTCCTTTTTCACCATAGCCCTCTATGGGCTTCCAAATATCACTTTGCCAATTCCACAAGAACTGTCTTAGCGAAAGGCTTCTTGAGGGAAAAGCTGTACCTCTGTGAGATGATTTCACAGAACACAAAGAAGTTTCTCAGAAAGTTTCTTTCTCTTTGTTATCGGGGGATATTTCCTTTGGCCCTATACTCTTCCAAGGGATCCGAAATATCTGTTCTCAGATTCCACAGAAATAAGGCTAGGAAAGAGATCCACGAAACACAGATGGAACTCTGTGAGATGAATTAACAGAACACTAAGCAGTTTCTCAGAAAGCTTCTTTCCAGATTTCATCTGAGGATTTTTCCTTTTTCAGCGTAGCCCTCTATGGGCTTCTAAATATCTCTTTGCCAATTCCACAAGAAATGTCTTAGCGAAAGGCTTCTTGAGGGGAAAGCTGTAACTCTCTGAGATGATTTCACAGAACACAAAGAAGTTTCTCAGAAAGCTTCTTTCTCTTTGTTATCGGAGGATATTTCCTTTGGCCCTATAGTCTTCCAAGGATCCGAAATATCTCTTCTCAGATTCCACAGAAATAAGGCTAGCAAAGAGATCCACGAAATACAGATGTAACTCTGTGAGATGAATTAACAGAACACTAAGCAGTTTCTCAGAAAGCTTCTTTCCAGATTTCATCTGAGGATATTTCCTTTTTCACTTTAGCCCTCTATGGGCTTCCAAATATCACTTTGCCAATTCCACAAGAACTGTCTTAGCAAAAGGCTTCTTGAGGGGAAAGCTGTAACTCTGTGAGATAATTTCACAGAACACAAAGAAGTTTCTCAGAAAGCTTCTTTCTCCTTGTTATCGGAGGATATTTCCTTTGGCCCTATAGTCTTCCAAGGGATCTGAAATATCTGTTCTCAGATTCCACAGAAATAAGGCTAGCAAAGAGATCCACGAAATACAGATGTAACTCTCTGAGATGAATTAACAGAACACTAAGCAGTTTCTCAGAAAGCTTCTTTCCAGATTTCATCTGAGGATATTTCCTTTTTCACCATAGCCCTCTATGGGCTTCCAAATATCACTTTGCCAATTCCACAAGAACTGTCTTACCAAAAGGCTTCTTGAGGGGAAAGCTGTAACTCTGTCAGATGATTTCACAGAACACAAAGAAGTTTCTCAGAAAGCTTCTTTCTCTTTGTTATGGGAGGATACTTCCTTTGGCCCTATAGTCTTCCAAGGGATCCGAAATATCTGTTCTCAGATTCCACAAAAATAAGGCTAGCAAAGAGATCCACGAAATACAGATGTAACTCTGTGAGATGAATTAACAGAACACTAAGCAGTTTCTCAGAAAGCTTCTTTCCAGATTTCATCTGAGGATATTTCCTTTTTCACCATAGCCCTCTATGGGCTTCCAAATATCACTTTGCCAATTCCACAAGAACTGTCTTTGCGAAAGGCTTCTTGAGGGAAAAGCTGTACCTCTGTGAGATGATTTCACAGAACACAAAGAAGTTTCTCAGAAAGTTTCTTTCTCTTTGTTATCGGGGGATATTTCCTTTGGCCCTATAGTCTTCCAAGGGATCCGAAATATCTGTTCTCAGATTCCACAGAAATAAGGCTAGAAAAGAGATCCACGAAACACAGATGTAACTCTGGGAGATGAATTAACAGAACACTAAGCAGTTTCTCAGAAAGCTTCTTTCCAGATTTCATCTGAGGATTTTTCCTTTTTCAGCATAGCCCTCTATGGGCTTCTAAATATCACTTTGCCAATTCCACAAGAAATGTCTTAGCGAAAGGCTTCTTGAGGGGAAAGCTGTAACTCTCTGAGATGATTTCACAGAACACAAAGAAGTTTCTCAGAAAGCTTCTTTCTCTTTGTTACAGGAGGATATTTCCTTTGGCCCTATAGTCTTCCAAGGATCCGAAATATCTGTTCTCAGATTCCACAGAAATAAGGCTAGCAAAGAGATCCACGAAATACAGATGTAACTCTGTGAGATGAATTAACAGAACACTAAGCAGTTTCTCAGAAAGCTTCTTTCCAGATTTCATCTGAGGATATTTCCTTTTTCACTTTAGCCCTCTATGGGCTTCCAAATATCACTTTGCCAATTCCACAAGAACTGTCTTAGCAAAAGGCTTCTTGAGGGGAAAGCTGTAACTCTGTGAGATAATTTCACAGAACACAAAGAAGTTTCTCAGAAAGCTTCTTTCTCTTTGTTATGGGAGGATATTTCCTTTGGCCCTATATTCTTCCAAGGGATCCGAAATATCTGTTCTCAGATTCCACAGAAATAAGGCTAGCAAAGAGATCCACGAAATACAGATGTAACTCTCTGAGATGAATTAACAGAACACTAAGCAGTTTCTCAGAAAGCTTCTTTCCAGATTTCATCTGAGGATATTTCCTTTTTCACCATAGCCCTCTATGGGCTTCCAAATATCACTTTGCCAATTCCACAAGAACTGTCTTAGCGAAAGGCTTCTTGAGGGAAAAGCTGTACCTCTGTGAGATGATTTCACAGAACACAAAGAAGTTTCTCAGAAAGTTTCTTTCTCTTTGTTATCGGGGGATATTTCCTTTGGCCCTATACTCTTCCAAGGGATCCGAAATATCTGTTCTCAGATTCTACAGAAATAAGGCTAGGAAAGAGATCCACGAAACACAGATGTAACTCTGTGAGATGAATTAACAGAACACTAAGCAGTTTCTCAGAAAGCTTCTTTCCAGATTTCATCTGAGGATTTTTCCTTTTTCAGCATAGCCCTCTATGGGCTTCCAAATATCACTTTGCCAATTCCACAAGAAATGTCTTAGCGAAAGGCTTCTTGAGGGGAAAGCTGTAACTCTCTAAGATGATTTCACAGAACACAAAGAAGTTTCTCAGAAATCTTCTTTCTCTTTGTTATCGGAGGATATTTCCTTTGGCCCTATAGTCTTCCAAGGATCCGAAATATCTGTTCTCAGATTCCACAGAAATAAGGTTAGCAAAGAGATCCACGAAATACAGATGTAACACTGTGAGATGAATTAACAGAACACTAAGCAGTTTCTCAGAAAGCTTCTTTCCAGATTTCATCTGAGGATATTTCCTTTTTCACCATAGCCCTCTATGGGCTTCCAAATATCACTTTGCCAATTCCACAAGAACTGTCTTACCAAAAGGCTTCTTGAGGGGAAAGCTGTAACTCTGTGAGATGATTTCACAGAACACAAAGAAGTTTCTCAGAAAACTTCTTTCTCTTTGTTATGGGAGGATACTTCCTTTGGCCCTATAGTCTTCCAAGGGATCCGAAATATCTGTTCTCAGATTCCACAGAAATAAGGCTGGCAAAGAGATCCACGAAATACAGATGTAACTCTGTGAGATGAATCAACAGAACACTAAGCAGTTTCTCAGAAAGCTTCTTTCCAGATTTCATCTGAGGATATTTCCTTTTTCACCATAGCCCTCTATGGGCTTCCAAATATCACTTTGCCAATTCCACAAGAACTGTCTTAGCGAAAGGCTTCTTGAGGGAAAAGCTGTACCTCTGTGAGATGATTTCACAGAACACAAAGAAGTTTCTCAGAAAGTTTCTTTCTCTTTGTTATCGGGGGATATTTCCTTTGGCCCTATACTCTTCCAAGGGATCCGAAATATCTGTTCTCAGATTCCACAGAAATAAGGCTAGGAAAGAGATCCACGAAACACAGATGTAACTCTGGGAGATGAATTAACAGAACACTAGGCAGTTTCTCAGAAAGCTTCTTTCCAGATTTCATCGGAGGATTTTTCCTTTTTCAGCATAGCCCTCTATGGGCTTCTAAATATCACTTTGCCAATTCCACAAGAAATGTCTTAGCGAAAGGTTTCTTGAGGGGAAAGCTGTAACTCTCTGAGATGATTTCACAGAACACAAAGAAGTTTCTCAGAAAGCTTCTTTCTCTTTGTTATCGGAGGATATTTCCTTTGGCCCTATAGTCTTCCAAGGATCCGAAATATCTGTTCTCAGATTCCACAGAAATAAGGCTAGCAAAGAGATCCACGAAATACAGATGTAACTCTGTGAGATGAATTAACAGAACACTAAGCAGTTTCTCAGAAAGCTTCTTTCCTGATTTCATCTGAGGATATTTCCTTTTTCACTTTAGCCCTCTATGGGCTTCCAAATATCACTTTACCAATTCCAAAAGAACTGTCTTAGCAAAAGGCTTCTTGAGGGGAAAGCTGTAACTCTGTGAGATGATTTCACAGAACATAAAGAAGTTTCTCAGAAAGCTTCTTTCTCTTTGTTATGGGAGGATATTTCCTTTGGCCCTATAGTCTTCCAAGGGATCCGAAATATCTGTTCTCAGATTCCACAGAAATAAGGCTAGCAAAGAGATCCAAGAAATACAGATGTAATTCTCTGAGATGAATTAACAGAACACTAAGCAGTTTCTCAGAAAGCTTCTTTCCAGGTTTCATCTGAGGATATTTCCTTTTTCACCATAGCCCTCTATGGGCTTCCAAATATCACTTTGCCAATTCCACAAGAACTGTCTTAGCGAAAGGTTTCTTGAGGGAAAAGCTGTACCTCTGTGAGATGATTTCACAGAACACAAAGAAGTTTCTCAGAAAGTTTCTTTCTCTTTGTTTTCGGGGGATATTTCCTTTGGCCCTATACTCTTCCAAGGGATCCGAAATATCTGTTCTCAGATTCCACAGAAATAAGGCTAGAAAAGAGATCCACGAAACACAGATGTAACTCTGGGAGATGAATTAACAGAACACTAAGCAGTTTTTCAGAAAGCTTCTTTCCAGATTTCATCTGAGGATTTTTCCTTTTTCAGCATAGCCCTCTATGGGCTTCTAAATATCACTTTGCCAATTCCACAAGAAATGTCTAAGTGAAAGGCTTCTTGAGGGGAAAGCTGTAACTCTCTGAGATGATTTCACAGAACACAAAGCAGTTTCTCAGAAAGCTTCTTTCTCTTTGTTATCGGAGGATATTTCCTTTGGCCCTATAGTCTTCCAAGGATCCGAAATATCTGTTCTCAGATTCCACAGAAATAAGGCTAGCAGAGAGATCCACGAAATACAGATGTAACTCTGTGAGATGAATTAACAGAACACTAAGCAGTTTCTCAGAAAGCTTCTTTCCAGATTTCATCTGAGGATATTTCCTTTTTCACCATAGCCCTCTATGGGCTTCCAAATATCACTTTGCCAATTCCACAAGAACTGTCTTAGCGAAAGGCTTCTTGAGGGAAAAGCTGTACCTCTGTGAGATGATTTCACAGAACACAAAGAAGTTTCTCAGAAAGTTTCTTTCTCTTTGTTATCGGGGGATATTTCCTTTGGCCCTATACTCTTCCAAGGGATCCGAAATATCTGTTCTCAGATTCCACAGAAATAAGGCTAGGAAAGAGATCCACGAAACACAGATGTAACTCTGTGAGATGAATTAACAGAACACTAAGCAGTTTCTCAGAAAGCTTCTTTCCAGATTTCATCTGAGGATTTTTCCTTTTTCAGCGTAGCCCTCTATGGGCTTCTAAATATCACTTTGCCAATTCCACAAGAAATGTCTTAGCGAAAGGCTTCTTGAGGGGAAAGCTGTAACTCTCTGAGATGATTTCACAGAACACAAAGAAGTTTCTCAGAAAGCTTCTTTCTCTTTGTTATCGGAGGATATTTCCTTTGGCCCTATAGTCTTCCAAGGATCCGAAATATCTGTTCTCAGATTCCACAGAAATAAGGCTAGTAAATAGATCCACGAAATACAGATGTAACTCTGTGAGATGAATTAACAGAACACTAAGCAGTTTCTCAGAAAGCTTCTTTCCAGATTTCATCTGAGGATATTTCCTTTTTCACTTTAGCCCTCTAAGGGCTTCCAAATATCACTTTGACAATTCCACAAGAACTGTCTTAGCAAAAGGCTTCTTGAGGGGAAAGCTGTAACTCTGTGAGATGATTTCACAGAACACAAAGAAGTTTCTCAGAAAGCTTCTTTCTCTTTGTTATGGGAGGATATTTCCTTTGGCCCTATAGTCTTCCAAGGGATCCGAAATATCTGTTCTCAGATTCCACAGAAATAAGGCTAGCAAAGAGATCCACGAAATACAGATGTAACTCTCTGAGATGAATTAACAGAACACTAAGCAGTTTCTCAGAAAGCTTCTTTCCAGATTTCATCTGAGGATATTTCCTTTTTCACCATAGCCCTCTATGGGCTCCAAATGTCACTTTGCCAAATCCGCAAGAACTGTCTTGGCGAAATGCTTCTTGAGGGGAAAGCTGTACTCTGTGAGATGATTTCACAGAACACAAAGAAGTTTCTCAGCAAGCTTCTTTCTCTTTGTTATCGGAGGATATTTCCTTTGGCCCTATAGTCTTCCAAGGATCCGAAATATCTGTTCTCAGATTCCACAGAAATAAGGCTAGCAAAGAGATCCACGAAATACAGATGTAACTCTGTAAGATGAATTAACAGAACACTAAGCAGTTTCTCAGAAAGCTTCTTTCCAGATTTCATCTGAGGATATTTCCTTTTTCACCATAGCCCTCTATGGGCTGCCAAATATCACTTTGACAATTCCACAAGAACTGTCTTAGCGAAAGGCTTCTTGAGGGGAAAGCTGTAACTCTCTGAGATGATTTCAAAGAACACAAAGAAGTTTCTCAGAAATCTTCTTTCTCTTTGTTATCGGAGGATATTTCCTTTGGCCCTGTAGTCATCCAAGGGATCCGAAATATCTGTTCTCAGATTCCACAGAAATAAGGCTAGCAAAGAGATCCACGAAATACAGATGTAACTCTGTGAAATGAATTAACAGAACACTAAGCAGTTTCACAGAAAGCTTCTTTCCAGATTTCATCTGAGGATATTTCCGTTTTCACCATAGCCCTCTATGGGCTCCAAATGTCACTTTGCCAATTTCACAAGAACTGTCTTGGCGAAACGCTTGTTGAGGGGAAAGCTGTAACTCTGTGAGATGATTTCAAAGAACACAAAGAAGTTTCTCAGAAAGCTTCTTTCTCTTTGTTATCGGAGGATATTTCCTTTGGCCCTATAGTCTTCAAGGGATCCGAAATATCTGTTCTCAGATTCCACAGAAATAAGGCTAGTAAGGAGATCCAGAAAGTACAGATGTAACTCTGTGAGATGAATTAACAGAACACTAAGCAGTTTCTCAGAACGCTTCTTTCCAGATTTCATCTGAGGATATTTCCTTTTTCACCATAGCCCTCTTTGGGCTTGAAAATATCACTTTGCCAATTCCACAAGAACTGTCTTAGCAAAAGGCTTCTTGAGGGGAAAGCTGTAACTCTGTGAGATGATTTCACAGAACACAAAGACGTTTCTCAGAAAGCTTCTTTCTCTTTGTTATGGGAGGATATTTCCTTTGGCCCTATAGTCTTCCAAGGGATCCGAAATATCTGTTCTCAGATTCCACAGAAATAAGGCTAGCAACGAGATCCACGAAATACAGATGTAACTCTGTGAGATGAATTAACAGAACACTAAGCAGTTTCTCAGAAAGCTTCTTTCCAGATTTCATCTGAGGATATTTCCTTTTTCACCATAGCCCTCTATGGGCTTCCAAATATCACTTTGCCAATTCCACAAGAACTGTCTTAGCGAAAGGCTTCTTGAGGGAAAAGCTGTAACTCTGTGAGATGATTTCACAGAACACAAAGTAGTTTCTCAGAAAGTTTCTCTCTTTTGTTATCGGGGGATATTTCCTTTGGCCCTATAGTCTTCCAAGGGATCCGAAATATCTGTTCTCAGATTCCACAGAAATAAGGCTAGCAAAGAGATCCACGAAATACAGATGTAACTCTGTGAGATGAATTAACAGAACACTAAGCAGTTTCTCAGAAAGCTTCTTTCCAGATTTCATCTGAGGATATTTCCTTTTTCAGCATAGCCCTCTATGGGCTTCCAAATATCACTTTGCCAATTCCACAAGAACTGTCTTAGCGAAAGGCTTCTTGAGGGAAAAGCTTTAACTCTGTGAGTTGATTTCACAGAACACAAAGAAGTTACTCTGAAAGGTTCTTTCTCTTTGTTATCGGAGGATATTTCCTTTGACCCTATACTCTTCCAAGGGATCCGAAATATCTGTTCTCAGATTCCACAGAAATAAGGCTAACAAAGAGATCCACGAAATACAGATGTAACTCTGTGAGATGAATTAACAGAACACTAAGCAGTTTCTAAAAAAGCTTCTTTCCAGATTTCATCTGAGGATATTTCCTTTTTCACCATAGCCCTCTATGGGCTTCCAAATATCACTTTGCCAATTCCACAAGAACTGTCTTAGCGAAAGGCTTCTTGAGGGGAAAGCTGTAACTCTCTGAGATGATTTCAAAGAACACAAAGAAGTTTCTCAGAAATCTTCTTTCTCTTTGTTATCGGAGGATATTTCCTTTGGCCCTGTAGTCTTCCAAGGGATCCGAAATATCTGTTCTCAGATTCCACAGAAATAAGGCTAGCAAAGAGATCGACGAAATACAGATGTAACTCTGTTGGATGAATTAACAGAACACTAAGCAGTTTCTCAGAAAGCTTCTTTCCAGATTTCATCTGAGGATTTTTCCTTTTTCAGCATAGCCCTCTATGGGCTTCCAAATATCACTTTGCCAATTCCACAAGAAATGTCTTAGGGAAAGGCTTCTTGAGGGGAAAGCTGTAACTCTGTGAGATGATTTCACCGAACACAAAGAAGTTTCTCAGAAAGCTTCTTTCTCTTTGTTATCTGAGGATATTTCCTTTGGCCCTATAGTCTTCCAAGGATCCGAAATATCTGTTCTCAGATTCCACAGAAATAAGGCTAGCAAAGAGATCCACGAAATACAGAGGTAACTCTGTGAGATGAATTAACAGAACACTAAGCAGTTTCTCAGAAAGCTTCTTTCCAGATTTCATCTGAGGATATTTCCTTTTTCACTTTAGCCCTCTATGGGCTTCCAAATATCACTTTGCCAATTCCACAAGAACTGTCTTAGCAAAAGGCTTCTTGAGGGGAAAGCTGTAACTCTGTGAGATGATTTCACAGAACAGAAAGAAGTTTCTCAGAAAGCTTCTTTCTCTTTGTTATGGGAGGATATTTCCTTTGGCCCTATAGTCTTCCAAGGGATCCGAAATATCTGTTCTCAGATTCCACAGAAATAAGGCTAGCAAAGAGATCCACGAAATACAGATGTAACTCTCTGAGATGAATTAACAGAACACTAAGCAGTTTCTCAGAAAGCTTCTTTCCAGATTTCATCTGAGGATATTTCCTTTTTCACCATAGCCCTCTATGGGCTCCAAATCTCACTTTGCCAAATCCGCAAGAACTGTCTTGGCGAAACGCTTCTTGAGGGGAAAGCTGTAACTCTGTGAGATGATTTCACAGAACACAAAGAAGTTTCTCAGAAAGCTTCTTTCTCTTTGTTATCGGAGGATATTTCCTTTGACCCTATAGTCTTCCAAGGGATCCGAAATATCTTTTCTCAGATTCCACAGAAATAAGGCTAGCAAAGAGATTCACGAAATACAGATGTAACTCTGTGAGATGAATTAACAGAACACTAAGCAGTTTCTCAGAAAGCTTCTTTCCAGATTCATCTGAGGATATTTCCGTTTTCACCATAGCCCTCTATGGGCTCCAAATGTCACTTTGCCAATTCCACAAGAAATGTCTTGGAGAAACGCTTGTTGAGGGGAAAGCTGTAACTCTGAGAGATGATTTCAAAGAACACAAAGAAGTTTCTCAGAAAGCTTCTTTCTCTTTGTTATCGGAGGATATTTCCTTTGGCCCTATAGTCTTAAAGGGATCCGAAATATCTGTTCTCAGATTCCACAGAAATAAGGCTAGCAAGGAGATCCAGAAAGTACAGATGTAACTCTGTGAGATGAATTAACAGAACACTAAGCAGTTTCTCAGAACGCTTCTTTCCAGATTTCATCTGAGGATATTTCCTTTTTCACCATAGCCCACTATGGACTTCCAAATATCACTTTGCCAATTCCACAAGAACTGTCTTAGCAAAAGGCTTCTTGAGGGGAAAGCTGTAACTCTGTGAGATGATTTCACAGAACACAAAGACGTTTCTCAGAAAGCTTCTTTCTCTTTGTTATGGGAGGATATTTCCTTTGGCCCTATAGTCTTCCAAGGGATCCGAAATATCTGTTCTCAGATTCCACAGAAATAAGGCTAGCAAAGAGATCCACGAAATACAGATGTAACTCTGTGAGATGAATTAACAGAACACTAAGCAGTTTCTCAGAAAGCTTCTTTCCAGATTTCATCTGAGGATATTTCCTTTTTCACCATAGCCCTCTATGGGCTTCCAAATATCACTTTGCCAATTCCACAAGAACTGTCTTAGCGAAAGGCTTCTTGAGGGAAAAGCTGTAACTCTGTGAGATGATTTCACAGAACACAAAGAAGTTTCTCAGAAAGTTTCTCTCTTTTGTTATCGGGGGATATTTCCTTTGGCCCTATAGTCTTCCAAGGGATCCGAAATATCTGTTCTCAGATTCCACAGAAATAAGGCTAGCAAAGAGATCCACGAAATACAGATGTAACTCTGTGAGATGAATTAACAGAACACTAAGCAGTTTCTCAGAAAGCTTCTTTCCAGATTTCATCTGAGGATATTTCCTTTTTCACCATAGCCCTCTATGGGCTTCCAAATATCACTTTGCCAATTCCACAAGAACTGTCTTAGCGAAAGGCTTCTTGAGGGAAACGCTGTACCTCTGTGAGATGATTTCACAGAACACAAAGAAGTTTCTCAGAAATTTTCTTTCTCTTTGTTATCGGGGGATATTTCCTTTGGCCCTATACTCTTCCAAGGGATCCGAAATATCTGTTCTCAGATTCCACAGAAATAAGGCTAGCAAAGAGATCCACGAAATACAGATGTAACTCTGTGAGATGAATTAACAGAACACTAAGCAGTTTCACAGAAATCTTCTTTCCAGATTTCATCTGAGGATTTTTCCTTTTTCAGCATAGCCCTCTATGGGCTTCCAAATATCACTTTGCCAATTCCACAAGAAATGTCTTAGCGAAAGGCTTCTTGAGGGGAAAGCTGTAACTCTCTGAGATGATTTCACAGAACACAAAGAAGTTTCTCAGAAAGCTTCTTTCTCTTTGTTATCGGAGGATATTTCCTTTGGCCCTATAGTTTTCCAAGGATCCGAAATATCTGTTCTCAGATTCCACAGAAATAAGGCTAGCAAAGAGATCCACGAAATACAGATGTAACTCTGTAAGATGAATTAACAGAACACTAAGCAGTTTCTCAGAAAGCTTCTTCCCAGATTTCATCTGAGGATATTTCCTTTTTCACTTTAGCCCTCTATGGGCTTCCAAATATCACTTTGCCAATTCCACAAGAACTGTCTTAGCAAAAGGCTTCTTGAGGGGAAAGCTGTAACTCTGTGAGATGATTTCACAGAACACAAAGAAGTTTCTCAGAAAGCTTCTTTCTCTTTGTTATGGGAGGATATTTCCTTTGGACCTATAGTCTTCCAAGGGATCCGAAATATCTGTTATCAGATTCCACAGAAATAAGGCTAGCAAAGAGATCCAGGAAATACAGATGTAACTCTGTGAGATGAATTAACAGAACACTAAGCAGTTTCTCAGAAAGCTTCTTTCCAGATTTCATCTGAGAATATTTCCTTTTTCACCATAGCCCTCTATGGGCTTCCAAATATCACTTAGCCAATACCACAAGAACTGTCTTAGCGAAAGGCTTCTTGAGGGAAACCCTGTATCTCTGTGAGATGATTTCACAGAACACAAAGAAGTTTCTCAGAAAGTTTCTTTCTCTTTGTTATCGGGGGATATTTCCTTTGGCCCTATACTCTTCCAAGGGATCCGAAATATCTGTTCTCAGATTCCACAGAAATAAGGCTAGCAAAGAGATCCACGAAATACAGATGTAACTCTGTGAGATGAATTAACAGAACACGAAGCAGTTTCCCAGAAAGCTTCTTTCCAGATTTCATCTGAGGATTTTTCCTTTTTCAGCATAGCCCTCTATGGGCTTCCAAATATCACTTTGCCAATTCCACAAGAAATGTCTTAGCGAAAGGCTTCTTGAGGGGAAAGCTGTAACTCTCTGAGATGATTTCACAGAACACAAAGAAGTTTCTCAGAAAGCTTCTTTCTCTTTGTTGTCGGAGGATATTTCCTTTGGCCCTATAGTCTTCCAAGGATCCGAAATATCTGTTCTCAGATTCCACAGAAATAAGGCTAGCAAAGAGATCCACGAAATACAGATGTAACTCTGTAAGATGAATTAACAGAACACTAAGCAGTTTCTCAGAAAGCTTCTTTCCAGATTTCATCTGAGGATATTTCCATTTTCACCATAGCCCTCTATGGGCTGCCAAATATCACTTTGCCAATTCCACAAGAACTGTCTTAGCGAAAGGCTTCTTGAGGGGAAAGCTTTAACTCTGTGAGTTGATTTCACAGAACACAAAGAAGTTTCTCAGAAAGGTTCTTTCTCTTTGTTATCGGAGGATATTTCCTTTGGCCCTATAGTCTTCCAAGGGATCCGAAATATCTGTTCTCAGATTCCACAGAAATAAGGCTAACAAAGAGATCCACGAAATACAGATGTAACTCTGTGAGATGAATTAACAGAACACTAAGAAGTTTCTCAAAAAGCTTCTTTCCAGATTTCATCTGAGGATATTTCCGTTTTCACGATAGCCCTCTATGGGCTCCAAATGTCACTTTGCCAATTTCACAAGAACTGTCTTGGCGAAACGCTTGTTGAGGGGAAAGCTGTAACTCTGTGAGATGATTTCAAAGAACACAAAGAAGTTTCTCAGAAAGCTTCTTTCTCTTTGTTATCGGAGGATATTTCCTTTGGCCCTATAGTCTTAAAGGGATCCGAAATATCTGTTCTCAGATTCCATAGAAATAAGGCTAGCAAGGAGATCCAGAAAGTACAGATGTAATTCTTTGACATGAATTAACAGAACACTAAGCAGTTTCTCAGAACGCTTCTTTCCAGATTTCATCTGAGGATATTTCCTTTTTCACCATAGCCCTCTATGGGCTTGAAAATATCACTTTGCCAATTCCACAAGAACTGTCTTAGCAAAAGGCTTCTTGAGGGGAAAGCTGTAACTCTGTGAGATGATTTCACAGAACACAAAGACGTTTCTCAGAAAGCTTCTTTCTCTTTGTTATGGGAGGATATTTCCTTTGGCCCTATAGTCTTCCAAGGGATCCGAAATATCTGTTCTCAGATTCCACAGAAATAAGGCTAGCAACGAGATCCACGAAATACAGATGTAACTCTGTGAGATGAATTAACAGAACACTAAGCAGTTTCTCAGAAAGCTTCTTTCCAGATTTCATCTGAGGATATTTCCTTTTTCACCATAGCCCTCTATGGGCTTCCAAATATCACTTTGCCAATTCCACAAGAACTGTCTTAGCGAAAGGCTTCTTTAGGGAAAAGCTGTAACTCTGTGTGATGATTTCACAGAACACAAAGAAGTTTCTCAGAAAGTTTCTCTCTTTTGTTATCGGGGGATATTTCCTTTGGCCCTATAGTCTTCCAAGGGATCCGAAATATCTGTTCTCAGATTCCACAGAAATAAGGCTAGCAAAGAGATCCACGAAATACAGATGTAACTCTGTGAGATGAATTAACAGAACACTAAGCAGTTTCTCAGAAAGCTTCTTTCCAGATTTCATCTGAGGATATTTCCTTTTTCAGCATAGCCCTCTATGGGCTTCCAAATATCACTTTGCCAATTCCACAAGAACTGTCTTAGCGAAAGGCTTCTTGAGGGAAAAGCTTTAACTCTGTGAGTTGATTTCACAAAACACAAAGAAGTTTCTCAGAAAGGTTCTTTCTCTTTGTTATCGGAGGATGTTTCCTTTGGCCCTATAGTCTTCCAAGGGATCCGAAATATCTGTTCTCAGATTCCACAGAAATAAGGCTAACAAAGAGATCCACGAAATACAGATGTAACTCTGTGAGATGAATTAACAGAACACTAAGCAGTTTCTCAAAAAGCTTCTTTCCAGATTTCATGTGAGGATATTTCCTTTTTCACCATAGCCCTCTATGGGCTTCCAAATATCACTTTGCCAATTCCACAAGAACTGTCTTAGCGAAAGGCTTCTTGAGGGGAAAGCTGTAACTCTCTGAGATGATTTCAAAGAACACAAAGAAGTTTCTCAGAAATCTTCTTTCTCTTTGTTATCGGAGGATATTTCCTTTGGCCCTGTAGTCTTCCAAGGGATCCGAAATATCTGTTCTCAGATTCCACAGAAATAAGGCTAGCAAAGAGATCCACGAAATACAGATGTAACTCTGTGAGATGAATTAACAGAACACTAAGCAGTTTCTCAGAAAGCTTCTTTCCAGATTTCATCTGAGGATATTTCCTTTTTCACCATAGCCCTCTATGGGCTCCAAATGTCACTTTGCCAATTTCACAAGAACTGACTTGGCGAAACGCTTGTTGAGGGGAAAGCTGTAACTCTGTGAGATGATTTCAAAGAACACAAAGAAGTTTCTCAGAAAGCTTCTTTCTCTTTGTTATCGGAGGATATTTCCTTTGGCCCTATAGTCTTAAAGGGATCCGAAATATCTGTTCTCAGATTCCACAGAAATAAGGCTAGCAAGGAGATCCAGAAAGTACAGATGTAACTCTGTGAGATGAATTAACAGAACACTAAGCAGTTTCTCAGAACACTTCTTTCCAGATTTCATGTGAGGATATTTCCTTTTTCACCATAGCCCTCTGTGGGCTTCCAAATATCACTTTGCCAATTCCACAAGAACTGTCTTAGCAAAAGACTTCTTGAGGGGAAAGCTGTAACTCTGTGAGATGATTTCACAGAACACAAAGACGTTTCTCAGAAAGCTTCTTTCTCTTTGTTATGGGAGGATATTTCCTTTGGCCCTATAGTCTTCCAAGGGATCCGAAATATCTGTTCTCAGATTCCACAGAAATAAGGCTAGCAAAGAGATCCACGAAATACAGATGTAACTCTGTGAGATGAATTAAGAGAACACTAAGCAGTTTCTCAGAAAGCTTCTTTCCAGATTTCATCTGAGGATATTTCCTTTTTCACCATAGCCCTCTATGGGCTTCCAAATATCACTTTGCCAATTCCACAAGAACTGTCTTAGCGAAAGGCTTCTTGAGGGAAAAGCTGAAACTCTGTGAGATGATTTCACAGAACACAAAGAAGTTTCTCAGAAAGTTTCTCTCTTTTGTTATCGGGGGATATTTCCTTTGGCCCTATAGTCTTCCAAGGGATCCGAAATATCTGTTCTCGGATTCCACAGAAATAAGGCTAGCAAAGAGATCCACGAAATACAGATGTAACTCTGTGAGATGAATTAACAGAACACTAAGCAGTTTCTCAGAAAGCTTCTTTCCAGATTTCATCTGAGGATATTTCCTTTTTCAGCATAGCCCTCTATGGGCTTCCAAATATCACTTTGCCAATTCCACAAGAAATGTCTTAGCGAAAGGCTTCTTGAGGGGAAAGCTGTAACTCTGTGAGATGATTTCACAGAACCCAAAGAAGTTTCTCAGAAATCTTCTTTCTCTTTGTTATCGGCGGATATTTCCTTTGTCCCTGTAGTCTTCCAAGGGATCCGAAATATCTGTTCTCAGATTCCACAGAAATAAGGCTAGCATGGAGATCCAGAAAGTACAGATGTAACTCTGTGAGATGAATTAACAGAACACTAAGCAGTTTCTCAGAACGCTTCTTTCCAGATTTCATCTGAGGATATTTCCTTTTTCACCATAGCCCTCTATGGGCTTCCAAATATCACTTTGCCAATTCCACAAGAACTGTCTTAGCAAAAGGCTTCTTGAGGGGAAAGCTGTAACTCTGTGAGATGATTTCACAGAACACAAAGACGTTTCTCAGAAAGCTTCTTTCTCTTTGTTATGGGAGGATATTTCCTTTGGCCCTATAGTCTTCCAAGGGATCCGAAATATCTGTTCTCAGATTCCACAGAAATAAGGCTAGCAACGAGATCCACGAAATACAGATGTAACTCTGTGAGATGAATTAACAGAACACTAAGCAGTTTCTCAGAAAGCTTCTTTCCAGATTTCATCTGAGGATATTTCCTTTTTCACCATAGCCCTCTATGGGCTTCCAAATATCACTTTGCCAATTCCACAAGAACTGTCTTAGCGAAAGGCTTCTTGAGGGAAAAGCTGTAACTCTGTGAGATGATTTCACAGAACACAAAGAAGTTTCTCAGAAAGTTTCTCTCTTTTGTTATCGGGGGATATTTCCTTTGGCCCTATAGTCTTCCAAGGGATCCGAAATATCTGTTCTCAGATTCCACAGAAATAAGGCTAGCAAAGAGATCCACGAAATACAGATGTAACTCTGTGAGATGAATTAACAGAACACTAAGCAGTTTCTCAGAAAGCTTCTTTCCAGATTTCATCTGAGGATATTTCCTTTTTCAGCATAGCACTCTATGGGCTTCCAAATATCACTTTGCCATTTCCACAAGAAATGTCTTAGCGAAAGGCTTCTTGAGGGGAAAGCTGTAACTCTCTGAGATGATTTCACAGAACACAAAGAAGTTTCTCAGAAAGCTTCTTTCTCTTTGTTATCGGAGGATATTTCCTTTGGCCCTATAGTCTTCCAAGGATCCGAAATATCTGTTCTCAGATTCCACAGAAATAAGGTTAGCAAAGAGATCCACGAAATACAGATGTAACACTGTGAGATGAATTAACAGAACACTAAGCAGTTTCTCAGAAAGCTTCTTTCCAGATTTCATCTGAGGATATTTCCTTTTTCACCATAGCCCTCTATGGGCTTCCAAATATCACTTTGCCAATTCCACGAGAACTGTCTTACCAAAAGGCTTCTTGAGGGGAAAGCTGTAACTCTGTGAGATGATTTCACAGAACACAAAGAAGTTTCTCAGAAAACTTCTTTCTCTTTGTTATGGGAGGATACTTCCTTTGGCCCTATAGTCTTCCAAGGGATCCGAAATATCTGTTCTCAGATTCCACAGAAATAAGGCTAGCAAAGAGATCCACGAAATACAGATGTAACTCTGTGAGATGAATTAACAGAACACTAAGCAGTTTCTCAGAAAGCTTCTTTCCAGATTTCATCTGAGGATATTTCCTTTTTCACCATAGCCCTCTATGGGCTTCCAAATATCACTTTGCCAAATCCACAAGAACTGTCTTTGCGAAAGGCTTCTTGAGGGAAAAGCTGTACCTCTGTGAGATGATTTCACAGAACACAAAGAAGTTTCTCAGAAAGTTTCTTTCTCTTTGTTATCGGGGGATATTTCCTTTGGCCCTATACTCTTCCAAGGGATCCGAAATATCTGTTCTCAGATTCCACAGAAATAAGGCTAGGAAAGAGATCCACGAAACACAGATGTAACTCTGGGAGATGAATTAACAGAACACTAAGCAGTTTCTCACAAAGCTTCTTTCCAGATTTCATCTGAGGATTTTTCCTTTTTCAGCATAGCCCTCTATGGGCTTCTAAATATCACTTTGCCAATTCCACAAGAAATGTCTTAGCGAAAGGCTTCTTGAGGGGAAAGCTGTAACTCTCTGAGATGATTTCACAGAACACAAAGAAGTTTCTCAGAAAGCTTCTTTCTCTTTGTTATCGGAGGATATTTCCTTTGGCCCTATAGTCTTCCAAGGAATCCGAAATATCTGTTCTCAGATTCCACAGAAATAAGGCTAGCAAAGATATCCACGACATACAGATGTAACTCTCTGAGATGAATTAAGAGAACACTAAGCAGTTTCTCAGAAAGCTTCTTTCCAGATTTCATCTGAGGATATTTCCTTTTTCACCATAGCCCTCTATGGGCTTCCAAATATCACTTTGCCAATTCCACAAGAACTGTCTTAGCAAAAGGCTTCTTGAGGGGAAAGCTGTAACTCTGTGAGATAATTTCACAGAACACAAAGAAGTTTCTCAGAAAGCTTCTTTCTCTTTGTTATGGGAGGATATTTCCTTTGGCCCTATAGTCTTCCAAGGGATCCGAAATATCTGTTCTCAGATTCCACAGAAATAAGGCTAGCAAAGAGATCCACGAAATACAGATGTAACTCTCTGAGATGAATTAACAGAACACTAAGCAGTTTCTCAGAAAGCTTCTTTCCAGATTTCATCTGAGGATATTTCCTTTTTCACCATAGCCCTCTATGGGCTTCCAAATATCACTTTGCCAATTCCACAAGAACTGTCTTAGCGAAAGGCTTCTTGAGGGAAAAGCTGTACCTCTGTGAGATGATTTCACAGAACACAAAGAAGTTTCTCAGAAAGTTTCTTTCTCTTTGTTATCGGGGGATATTTCCTTTGGCCCTATACTCTTCCAAGGGATCCGAAATATCTGTTCTCAGATTCCACAGAAATAAGGCTAGGAAAGAGATCCACGAAACACAGATGTAACTCTGTGAAATGAATTAACAGAACACTAAGCAGTTTCTCAGAAAGCTTCTTTCCAGATTTCATCTGAGGATTTTTCCTTTTTCAGCATAGCCCTCTATGGGCTTCCAAATATCACTTTGCCAATTCCACAAGAAATGTCTTAGCGAAAGGCTTCTTGAGGGGAAAGCTGTAACTCTCTGAGATGATTTCACAGAACACAAAGAAGTTTCTCAGAAAGCTTCTTTCTCTTTGTTATCGGAGGATATTTCCTTTGGCCCTATAGTCTTCCAAGGATCCGAAATATCTGTTCTCAGATTCCACAGAAATAAGGTTAGCAAAGAGATCCACGAAATACAGATGTAACACTGTGAGATGAATTAACAGAACACTAAGCAGTTTCTCAGAAAGCTTCTTTCCAGATTTCATCTGAGGATATTTCCTTTTTCACCATAGCCCTCTATGGGCTTCCAAATATCACTTTGCCAATTCCACAAGAACTGTCTTACCAAAAGGCTTCTTGAGGGGAAAGCTGTAACTCTGTGTGATGATTTCACAGAACACAAAGAAGTTTCTCAGAAAACTTCTTTCTCTTTGTTATGGGAGGATACTTCCTTTGGCCCTATTGTCTTCCAAGGGATCCGAAATATCTGTTCTCAGATTCCACAGAAATAAGGCTAGCAAAGAGATCCACGAAATAGGGATGTAACTCTGTGAGATGAATTAACAGAACACTAAGCAGTTTCTCAGAAAGCTTCTTTCCAGATTTCATCTGAGGATATTTCCTTTTTCACCATAGCCCTCTATGGGCTTCCAAATATCACTTTGCCAATTCCACAAGAACTGTCTTAGCGAAAGGCTTCTTGAGGGAAAAGCTGTACCTCTGTGAGATGATTTCACAGAACACAAAGAAGTTTCTCAGAAAGTTTCTTTCTCTTTGTTATCGGGGGATATTTCCTTTGGCCCTATACTCTTCCAAGGGATCCGAAATATCTGTTCTCAGATTCCACAGAAATAAGGCTAGGAAAGAGATCCACGAAACACAGATGTAACTCTGGGAGATGAATTAACAGAACACTAAGCAGTTTCTCAGAAAGCTTCTTTCCAGATTTCATCTGAGGATTTTTCCTTTTTCAGCATAGCCCTCTATGGGCTTCTAAATATCACTTTGCCAATTCCACAAGAAATGTCTTAGCGAAAGGCTTCTTGAGGGGAAAGCTGTAACTCTCTGAGATGATTTCACAGAACACAAAGAAGTTTCTCAGAAAGCTTCTTTCTCTTTGTTATCGGAGGATATTTCCTTTGGCCCTATAGTCTTCCAAGGATCCGAAATATCTGTTCTCAGATTCCACAGAAATAAGGCTAGCAAAGAGATCCACGAAATACAGATGTAACTCTGTGAGATGAGTTAACAGAACACTAAGCAGTTTCTCAGAAAGCTTCTTTCCAGATTTCATCTGAGGATATTTCCTTTTTCACTTTAGCCCTCTATGGGCTTCCAAATATCACTTTGCCAATTCCACAAGAACTGTCTTAGCAAAAGGCTTCTTGAGGGGAAAGCTGTAACTCTGTGAGATGATTTCACAGAACATAAAGAAGTTTCTCAGAAAGCTTCTTTCTCTTTGTTATGGGAGGATATTTCCTTTGGCCCTATAGTCTTTCAAGGGATCCGAAATATCTGTTCTCAGATTCCACCGAAATAAGGCTAGCAAAGAGATCCAAGAAATACAGATGTAATTCTCTGAGATGAATTAACAGAACACTAAGCAGTGTCTCAGAAAGCTTCTTTCCAGATTTCATCTGAGGATATTTCCTTTTTCACCATAGCCCTCTAAGGGCTTCCAAATATCACTTTGCCAATTCCACAAGAACTGTCTTAGCGAAAGGTTTCTTGAGGGAAAAGCTGTACCTCTGTGAGATGATTTCACAGAACACAAAGAAGTTTCTCAGAAAGTTTCTTTCTCTTTGTTATCGGGGGATATTTCCTTTGGCCCTATACTCTTCCAAGGGATCCGAAATATCTGTTCTCAGATTCCACAGAAATAAGGCTAGAAAAGAGATCGACGAAACACAGATGTAACTCTGGGAGATGAATTAACAGAACACTAAGCAGTTTCTCAGAAAGCTTCTTTCCAGATTTCATCTGAGGGTTTTTCCTTTTTCAGCATAGCCCTCTATGGGCTTCTAAATATCACTTTGCCAATTCCACAAGAAATGTCTTAGCGAAAGGCTTCTTGAGGGGAAAGCTGTAACTCTCTGAGATGATTTCACAGAACACAAAGAGGTTTCTCAGAAAGCTTCTTTCTCTTTGTTATCGGAGGATGTTTCCTTTGGCCCTATAGTCTTCCAAGGATCCGAAATATCTGTTCTCAGATTCCACAGAAATAAGGCTAGCAAAGAGATCCACGAAATACAGATGTAACTCTGTGAGATGAATTAACAGAACACTAAGCAGTTTCTCAGAAAGCTTCTTTCCAGATTTCATCTGAGGATATTTCCTTTTTCACTTTAGCCCTCTATGGGCTTCCAAATATCACTTTGCCAATTCCACAAGAACTGTCTTAGCAAAAGGCTTCTTGAGGGGAAAGCTGTAACTCTGTGAGATGATTTCACAGAACACAAAGAAGTTTCTCAGAAAGCTTCTTTCTCTTTGTTATGGGAGGATATTTCCTTTGGCCCTATAGTCTTCCAAGGGATCCGAAATATCTGTTCTCAGATTCCACAGAAATAAGGCTAGCAAAGAGATCCACGAAATACAGATGTAACTCTCTGAGATGAATTAACAGAACACTAAGCAGTTTTTCAGAAAGCTTCTTTCCAGATTTCATACGAGGATATTTCCTTTTTCACCATAGCCCTCTATGGGCTTCCAAATATCACTTTGCCAATTCCACAAGAACGGTCTTAGCGAAAGGCTTCTTGAGGGAAAAGCTGTACCTCTGTGAGATGATTTCACAGAACACAAAGAAGTTTCTCAGAAAGTTTCTTTCTCTTTGTTATCGGGGGATATTTCCTTTGGCCCTATACTCTTCCAAGGGATCCGAAATATCTGTTCTCAGATTCCACAGAAATAAGGCTAGGAAAGAGATCCACGAAACACAGATGTAACTCTGTGAGATGAATTAACAGAACACTAAGCAGTTTCTCAGAAAGCTTCTTTCCAGATTTCATCTGAGGATTTTTCCTTTTTCAGCATAGCCCTCTATGGGCTTCTAAATATCACTTTGCCAATTCCACAAGAAATGTCTTAGCGAAAGGCTTCTTGAGGGGAAAGCTGTAACTCTCTGAGATGATTTCACAGAACACAAAGAAGTTTCTCAGAAAGCTTCTTTCTCTTTGTTATGGGAGGATATTTCCTTTGGCCCTATAGTCTTTCAAGGGATCCGAAATATCTGTTCTCAGATTCCACAGAAATAAGGCTAGCAAAGAGATCCAAGAAATACAGATGTAATTCTCTGAGATGAATTAACAGAACACTAAGCAGTGTCTCAGAAAGCTTCTTTCCAGATTTCATGTGAGGATATTTCCTTTTTCACCATAGCCCTCTATGGGCTTCCAAATATCACTTTGCCAATTCCACAAGAACTGTCTTAGCGAAAGGTTTCTTGAGGGAAAAGCTGTACCTCTGTGAGATGATTTCACAGAACACAAAGAAGTTTCTCAGAAAGTTTCTTTCTCTTTGTTATCGGGGGATATTTCCTTTGGCCCTATACTCTTCCAAGGGATCCGAAATATCTGTTCTCAGATTCCACAGAAATAAGGCTAGAAAAGAGATCCACGAAACACAGATGTAACTCTGGGAGATGAATTAACAGAACACTAAGCAGTTTCTCAGAAAGCTTCTTTCCAGATTTCATCTGAGGATTTTTCCTTTTTCAGCATAGCCCTCTATGGGCTTCTAAATATCACTTTGCCAATTCCACAAGAAATGTCTTAGCGAAAGGCTTCTTGAGGGGAAAGCTGTAACTCTCTGAGATGATTTCACAGAACACAAAGAAGTTTCTCAGAAAGCTTCTTTCTCTTTGTTATCGGAGGATATTTCCTTTGGCCCTATAGTCTTCCAAGGATCCGAAATATCTGTTCTCAGATTCCACAGAAATAAGGCTAGCAAAGAGATCCACGAAATACAGATGTAACTCTGTGAGATGAATTAACAGAACACTAAGCAGTTTCTCAGAAAGCTTCTTTCCAGATTTCATCTGAGGATATTTCCTTTTTCACTTTAGCCCTCTATGGGCTTCCAAATATCACTTTGCCAATTCCACAAGAACTGTCTTAGCAAAAGGCTTCTTGAGGGGAAAGCTGTAACTCTGTGAGATGATTTCACAGAACACAAAGAAGTTTCTCAGAAAGCTTCTTTCTTTTTGTTATCGGAGGATATTTCCTTTGGCCCTATAGTCTTCCAAGGGATCCGAAATATCTGTTCTCAGATTCCACAGAAATAAGGCTAGCAAAGAGATCCACGAAATACAGATGTAACTCTCTGAGATGAATTAACAGAACACTAAGCAGTTTCTCAGAAAGCTTCTTTCCAGATTTCATACGAGGATATTTCCTTTTTCACCATAGCCCTCTATGGGCTTCCAAATATCACTTTGCCAATTCCACAAGAACGGTCTTAGCGAAAGGCTTCTTGAGGGAAAAGCTGTACCTCTGTGAGATGATTTCACAGAACACAAAGAAGTTTCTCAGAAAGTTTCTTTCTCTTTGTTATCGGGGGATATTTCCTTTGGCCCTATACTCTTCCAAGGGATCCGAAATATCTGTTCTCAGATTCCACAGAAATAAGGCTAGGAAAGAGATCCACGAAACACAGATGTAACTCTGTGAGATGAATTAACAGAACACTAAGCAGTTTCTCAGAAAGCTTCTTTCCAGATTTCATCTGAGGATTTTTCCTTTTTCAGCATAGCCCTCTATGGGCTTCTAAATATCACTTTGCCAATTCCACAAGAAATGTCTTAGCGAAAGGCTTCTTGAGGGGAAAGCTGTAACTCTCTGAGATGATTTCACAGAACACAAAGAAGTTTCTCAGAAAGCTTCTTTCTCTTTGTTATCGGAGGATATTTCCTTTGGCCCTATAGTCTTCCAAGGATCCGAAATATCTGTTCTCAGATTCCACAGAAATAAGGCTAGCAAAGAGATCCACGAAATACAGATGTAACTCTGTGAGATGAATTAACAGAACACTAAGCAGTTTCTCAGAAAGCTTCTTTCCAGATTTCATCTGAGGATATTTCCTTTTTCACTTTAGCCCTCTAAGGGCTTCCAAATATCACTTTGCCAATTCCACAAAAACTGTCTTAGCAAAAGGCTTCTTGAGGGGAAAGCTGTAACTCTGTGAGATGATTTCACAGAACACAAAGAAGTTTCTCAGAAAGCTTCTTTCTCTTTGTTATGGGAGGATATTTCCTTTGGCCCTATATTCTTCCAAGGGATCCGAAATATCTGTTCTCAGATTCCACAGAAATAAGGCTAGCAAAGAGATCCACGAAATACAGATGTAACTCTCTGAGATGAGTTAACAGAACACTAAGCAGTTTCTCAGAAAGCTTCTTTCCAGATTTCTTCTGAGGATATTTCCTTTTTCACCGTAGCCCTCTATGGGCTCCAAATGTCACTTTGCCAAATCCGCAAGAACTGTCTTGGCGAAATGCTTCTTGAGGGGAAAGCTGTAACTCTGTGAGATGATTTCACAGAACACAAAGAAGTTTCTCAGAAAGCTTCTTTCTCTTTGTTATCGGAGGATATTTCCTTTGGCCCTATAGTCTTCCAAGGATCCGAAATATCTGTTCTCAGATTCCACAGAAATAAGGCTAGCAAAGAGATCCACGAAATACAGATGTAACTCTGTAAGATGAATTAACAGAACACTAAGCAGTTTCTCAGAAAGCTTCTTTCCAGATTTCATCTGAGGATATTTCCTTTTTCACCATAGCCCTTTATGGGCTGCCAAATATCACTTTGCCAATTCCACAAGAACTGTCTTAGCGAAAGGCTTCTTAAGGGGAAAGCTGTAACTCTCTGAGATGATTTCAAAGAACACAAAGAAGTTTCTCAGAAATCTTCTTTCTCTTTGTTATGGGAGGATATTTCCTTTGGCCCTGTAGTCTTCCAAGGGATCCGAAATATCTGTTCTCAGATTCCACAGTAATAAGGCTAGCAAAGAGATCCACGAAATACAGATGTAACTCTCTGAGATGAATTAACAGAACACTAAGCAGTTTTTCAGAAAGCTTCTTTCCAGATTTCATACGAGGATATTTCCTTTTTCACCATAGCCCTCTATGGGCTTCCAAATATCACTTTGCCAATTCCACAAGAACGGTCTTAGCGAAAGGCTTCTTGAGGGAAAAGCTGTACCTCTGTGAGATGATTTCACAGAACACAAAGAAGTTTCTCAGAAAGTTTCTTTCTCTTTGATATCGGGGGATATTTCCTTTGGCCCTATACTCTTCCAAGGGATCCGAAATATCTGTTCTCAGATTCCACAGAAATAAGGCTAGGAAAGAGATCCACGAAACACAGATGTAACTCTGTGAGATGAATTAACAGAACACTAAGCAGTTTCTCAGAAAGCTTCTTTCCAGATTTCATCTGAGGATTTTTCCTTTTTCAGCATAGCCCTCTATGGGCTTCTAAATATCACTTTGCCAATTCCACAAGAAATGTCTTAGCGAAAGGCTTCTTGAGGGGAAAGCTGTAACTCTCTGAGATGATTTCACAGAACACAAAGAAGTTTCTCAGAAAGCTTCTTTCTCTTTGTTATGGAAGGATATTTCCTTTGGCCCTATAGTCTTTCAAGGGATCCGAAATATCTGTTCTCAGATTCCACAGAAATAAGGCTAGCAAAGAGATCCAAGAAATACAGATGTAATTCTCTGAGATGAATTAACAGAACACTAAGCAGTGTCTCAGAAAGCTTCTTTCCAGATTTCATGTGAGGATATTTCCTTTTTCACCATAGCCCTCTATGGGCTTCCAAATATCACTTTGCCAATTCCACAAGAACTGTCTTAGCGAAAGGTTTCTTGAGGGAAAAGCTGTACCTCTGTGAGATGATTTCACAGAACACAAAGAAGTTTCTCAGAAAGTTTCTTTCTCTTTGTTATCGGGGGATATTTCCTTTGGCCCTATACTCTTCCGAGGGATCCGAAATATCTGTTCTCAGATTCCACAGAAATAAGGCTAGAAAAGAGATCCACGAAACACAGATGTAACTCTGGGAGATGAATTAACAGAACACTAAGCAGTTTCTCAGAAAGCTTCTTTCCAGATTTCATCTGAGGATTTTTCCTTTTTCAGCATAGCCCTCTATGGGCTTCTAAATATCACTTTGCCAATTCACAAGAAATGTCTTAGCGAAAGGCTTCTTGAGGGGAAAGCTGTAACTCTCTGAGATGATTTCACAGAACACAAAGAAGTTTCTCAGAAAGCTTCTTTCTCTTTGTTATCGGAGGATATTTCCTTTGGCCCTATAGTCTTCCAAGGATCCGAAATATCTGTTCTCAGATTCCACAGAAATAAGGCTAGCAAAGAGATCCACGAAATACAGATGTAACTCTGTGAGATGAATTAACAGAACACTAAGCAGTTTCTCAGAAAGCTTCTTTCCAGATTTCATCTGAGGATATTTCCTTTTTCACTTTAGCCCTCTATGAGCTTCCAAATATCACTTTGCCAATTCCACAAGAACTGTCTTAGCAAAAGGCTTCTTGAGGGGAAAGCTGTAACTCTGTGAGATGATTTCACAGAACACAAAGAAGTTTCTCAGAAAGCTTCTTTCTCTTTGTTATGGGAGGATATTTCCTTTGGCCCTATAGTCTTCCAAGGGATCCGAAATATCTGTTCTCAGATTCCACAGAAATAAGGCTAGCAAAGAGATCCGCGAAATACAGATGTAACTCTCTGAGATGAATTAACAGAACACTAAGCAGTTTCTCAGAATGCTTCTTTCCAGATTTCATACGAGGATATTTCCTTTTTCACCATAGCCCTCTATGGGCTTCCAAATATCACTTTGCCAATTCCACAAGAACTGTCTTAGCGAAAGGTTTCTTGAGGGAAAAGCTGTACCTCTGTGAGATGATTTCACAGAACACAAAGAAGTTTCTCAGAAAGTTTCTTTCTCTTTGTTATCGGGGGATATTTCCTTTGGCCCAATACTCTTCCGAGGGATCCGAAATATCTGTTCTCAGATTCCACAGAAATAAGGCTAGAAAAGAGATCCACGAAACACAGATGTAACTCTGGGAGATGAATTAACAGAACACTAAGCAGTTTCTCAGAAAGCTTCTTTCCAGATTTCATCTGAGGATTTTTCCTTTTTCAGCATAGCCCTCTATGGGCTTCTAAATATCACTTTGCCAATTCCACAAGAAATGTCTTAGCGAAAGGCTTCTTGAGGGGAAAGCTGTAACTCTCTGAGATGATTTCACAGAACACAAAGAAGTTTCTCAGAAAGCTTCTTTCTCTTTGTTATCGGAGGATATTTCCTTTGGCCCTATAGTCTTCCAAGGATCCGAAATATCTGTTCTCAGATTCCACAGAAATAAGGCTAGCAAAAAGATCCACGAAATACAGATGTAACTCTGTGAGATGAATTAACAGAACACTAAGCAGTTTCTCAGAAAGCTTCTTTCCAGATTTCATCTGAGGATATTTCCTTTTTCACTTTAGCCCTCTAAGGGCTTCCAAATATCACTTTGCCAATTCCACAAGAACTGTCTTAGCAAAAGGCTTCTTGAGGGGAAAGCTGTAACTCTGTGAGATGATTTCACAGAACACAAAGAAGTTTCTCAGAAAGCTTCTTTCTCTTTGTTATGGGAGGATATTTCCTTTGGCCCTATAGTCTTCCAAGGGATCCGAAATATCTGTTCTCAGATTCCACAGAAATAAGGCTAGCAAAGAGATCCACGAAATACAGATGTAACTCTCTGAGATGAGTTAACAGAACACTAAGCAGTTTCTCAGAAAGCTTCTTTCCAGATTTCTTCTGAGGATATTTCCTTTTTCACCGTAGCCCTCTATGGGCTCCAAATGTCACTTTGCCAAATCCGCAAGAACTGTCTTGGCGAAATGCTTCTTGAGGGGAAAGCTGTAACTCTGTGAGATGATTTCACAGAACACAAAGAAGTTTCTCAGAAATCTTCTTTCTCTTTGTTATCGGAGGATATTTCCTTTGGCCCTATAGTCTTCCAAGGATCCGAAATATCTGTTCTCAGATTCCACAGAAATAAGGCTAGCAAAGAGATCCACGAAATACAGATGTAACTCTGTAAGATGAATTAACAGAACACTAAGCAGTTTCACAGAAAGCTTCTTTCCAGATTTCATCTGAGGATATTTCCTTTTTCACCATAGCCCTTTATGGGCTGCCAAATATCACTTTGCCAATTCCACAAGAACTGTCTTAGCGAAAGGCTTCTTAAGGGGAAAGCTGTAACTCTCTGAGATGATTTCAAAGAACACAAAGAAGTTTCTCAGAAATCTTCTTTCTCTTTGTTATGGGAGGATATTTCCTTTGGCCCTGTAGTCTTCCAAGGGATCCGAAATATCTGTTCTCAGATTCCACAGTAATAAGGCTAGCAAAGAGATCCACGAAATACAGATGTAACTCTGTGAGATGAATTAACAGAACACTAAGCAGTTTCTCAGAAAGCTTCTTTCCAGATTTCATCTGAGGATATTTCCGTTTTCACCATAGCCCTCTATGGGCTCCAAATGTCACTTTGCCAATTTCACAAGAACTGTCCTGGCGAAACGCTTGTTGAGGGGAAAGCTGTAACTCTGTGAGATGATTTCAAAGAACACAAAGAAGTTTCTCAGAAAGCTTCTTTCTCTTTGTTATCGGAGGATATTTCCTTTGGCCCTATAGTCTTAAAGGGATCCGAAATATCTGTTCTCAGATTCCACAGAAATAAGGATAGCAAGGAGATCCAGAAAGTACACATGTAACTCTGTGAGATGAATTAACAGAACACTAAGCAGTTTCTCAGAACGCTTCTTTCCAGATTTCATCTGAGGATATTTCCTTTTTCACCATAGCCCTCTATGGGCTTCCAAATATCACTTTGCCAATTCCACAAGAACTGTCTTAGCAAAAGGATTCTTGAGTGGAAAGCTGTAACTCTGTGAGATGATTTCACAGAACACAAAGACGTTTCTCAGAAAGCTTCTTTCTCTTTGTTATGGGAGGATATTTCCTTTGGCCCTATAGTCTTCCAAGGGATCCGAAATATCTGTTCTCAGATTCCACAGAAATAAGGCTAGCAAAGAGATCCACGAAATACAGATGTAACTCTGTGAGATGAATTAAGAGAACACTAAGCAGTTTCTCAGAAAGCTTCTTTCCAGATTTCATCTGAGGATATTTCCTTTTTCACCATAGCCCTCTATGGGCTTCCAAATATCACTTTGCCAATTCCACAAGAACTGTCTTAGCGAAAGGCTTCTTGAGGGAAAAGCTGTAACCTTGTGAGATGATTTCACAGAACACAAAGAAGTTTCTCAGAAAGTTTCTCTCTTTTGTTATCGGGGGATATTTCCTTTGGCCCTATAGTCTTCCAAGGGATCCGAAATATCTGTTCTCAGATTCCACAGAAATAAGGCTAGCAAAGAGATCCACGAAATACAGATGTAATTCTGTGAGATAAATTACCAGAACACTAAGCAGTTTCTCAGAAAGCTTCTTTCCAGATTTCATCTGAGGATATTTCCTTTTTCACCGTAGCCCTCTATGGGCTCCAAAAGTCACTTTGCCAAATCCGCAAGAACTGTCTTGGCGAAAGTCTTCTTGAGGGGAAAGCTGTAACTCTGTGAGATGATTTCACAGAACACAAAGAAGTTTCTCAGAAAGCTTCTTTCTCTTTGTTATCGGAGGATATTTCCTTTGGCCCTATAGTCTTCCAAGGGATCCGAAATATCTGTTCTCAGATTCCACAGAAATAAGGCTAGCAAAGAGATCCACGAAATACAGATGTAACTCTGTAAGATGAATTAACAGAACACTAAGCAGTTTCTCAGAAAGCTTCTTTCCAGATTTCATCTGAGGATATTTCCATTTTCACCATAGCCCTCTATGGGCTTCCAAATATCACTTTGCCAATTCCACAAGAACTGTCTTAGCGAAAGGCTTCTTGAGGGGAAAGCTTTAACTCTGTGAGTTGATTTCACAGAACACAAAGAAGTTTCTCAGAAAGGTTCTTTCTCTTTGTTATCGGAGGATATTTCCTTTGGCCCTATAGTCTTCCAAGGGATCCGAAATATCTGTTCTCAGATTCCACAGAAATAAGGCTAACAAAGAGATCCACGAAATACAGATGTAACTCTGTGAGATGAATTAACAGAACACTAAGCAGTTTCTCAAAAAGCTTCTTTCCAGATTTCATCTGAGGATATTTCCTTTTTCACCATAGCCCTCTATGGGCTTCCAAATATCACTTTGCCAATTCCACAAGAACTGTCTTAGCGAAAGGCTTCTTGAGGCAAACGCTGTACCTCTGTGAGATGATTTCAAAGAACACAAAGAAGTTTCTCAGAAATCTTCTTTCTCTTTCTTATCGGAGGACATTTCCTTTGGCCCTATAGTCTTAAATGGATCCGAAATATCTGTTCTCAGATTCCACAGAAATAAGGCAAGCAAGGAGATCCAGAAAGTACAGATGTAACTCTGTTAGATGAATTAACAGAACACTAAGCAGTTTCTCAGAACGCTTCTTTCCAGATTTCATCTGAGGATATTTCCTTTTTCACCATAGCCCTCTATGGGCTTCCAAATATCACTTTGCCAATTCCACAAGAACTGTCTTAGCAAAAGGCTTCTTGAGGGGAAAGCTGTAACTCTGTGAGATGATTTCACAGAACAGAAAGACGTTTCTCAGAAAGCTTCTTTCTCTTTGTTATGGGAGGATATTTCCTTTGGCCCTATAGTCTTCCAAGGGATCCGAAATATCTGTTCTCAGATTCCACAGAAATAAGGCTAGCAAAGAGATCCACGAAATACAGATGTAACTCTGTGAGATGAATTAACAGAACACTAAGAAGTTTCTCAGAAAGCTTCTTTCCACATTTCATCTGAGGATATTTCCTTTTTCACCATAGCCCTCTATGGGCTTCCAAATATCACTTTGCCAATTCCACAAGAACTGTCTTAGCCAAAGGCTTCTTGAGGGAAAAGCTGTAACTCTGTGAGATGATTTCACAGAACACAAAGAAGTTTCTCAGAAAGTTCCTCTCTTTTGTTATCGGGGGATATTTCCTTTGGCCCTATAGTCTTCCAAGGGATCCGAAATATCTGTTCTCAGATTCCACAGAAATAAGGCTAGCAAAGAGATCCACGAAATACAGATGTAACTCTGTGAGATGAATTAACAGAACACTAAGCAGTTTCTCAGAAAGCTTCTTTCCAGATTTCATCTGAGGATATTTCCTTTTTCAGCATAGCCCTCTATGTGCTTCCAAATATCACTTTGCCAATTCCACAAGAACTGTCTTAGCGAAAGGCTTCTTGAGGGGAAAGCTGTAACTCTGTGAGATGATTTCACAGAACACAAAGAAGTTTCTCAGAAAGCTTCTTTCTCTTTCTTATCGGAGGATATTTCCTTTGGCCCTATAGTCTTCCAAGGATCCGAAATATCTGTTCTCAGATTCCACAGAAATAAGGCTAGCAAAGGGATCCACGAAATACAGATGTAACTCTGTGAGATGAATTAACAGAACACTAAGCAGTTTCTCAGAAAGCTTCTTTCCAGATTTCATCTGAGGATATTTCCTTTTTCACCATAGCCCTCTATGGGCTTCCTAATATCACTTTGCCAATTCCACAAGAACTGTCTTACCAAAAGGCTTCTTGAGGGGAAAGCTGTAACTCTGTGAGATGATTTCACAGAACACAAAGAAGTTTCTCAGAAAACTTCTTTCTCTTTGTTATGGGAGGATATTTCCTTTGGCCCTATAGTCTTCTAAGGGATCCGAAATATCTGTTCTCAGATTCCACAGAAATAAGGCAAGCAAAGAGATCCACGAAATACAGATGTAACTCTGTGAGATGAATTAACAGAACACTAAGCAGTTTCTCAGAAAGCTTCTTTCCAGATTTCATCTGAGGATATTTCCTTTTTTACCATAGCCCTCTATGGGCTTCCAAATATCACTTTGCCAATTCCACAAGAACTGTCTTAGCGAAAGGCTTCTTGAGGGAAAAGCTGTACCTCTGTGAGGTGATTTCACAGAACACAAAGAAGTTTCTCAGAAAGTTTCTTTCTCTTTGTTATCGGGGGATATTTCCTTTGGCCCTATAGTCTTCCAAGGGATCCGAAATATCTGTTCTCAGATTCCACAGAAATAAGGCTAGCAAAGAGATCCACGAAATACAGATGTAACTCTGTGAGATGAATTAACAGAACACTAAGCAGTTTCTCAGAAAGCTTCTTTCCAGATTTCATCTGATAATTTTTCCTTTTTCAGCATAGCCCTCTATGGGCTTCCAAATATCACTTTGCCAATTCCACAAGAAATGTCTTAGCGAAAGGCTTCTTGAGGGGAAAGCTGTAACTCTCTGAGATGATTTCACAGAACACAAAGAAGTTTCTCAGAAAGCTTCTTTCTCTTTGTTATCGGAGGATATTTCCTTTGGCCCTATAGTCTTCCAAGGGATCCGAAATATCTGTTCTCAGATTCCACAGAAATAAGGCTAACAAAGAGATCCACGAAATACAGATGTAACTCTGTGAGATGAATTAACAGAACACTAAGCAGTTTCTCAGAAAGCTTCTTTCCAGATTTCATCTGAGGATATTTCCTTTTTCACTTTAGCCCTCTATGGGCTTCCAAATATCACTTTGCCAATTCCACAAGAACTGTCTTAGCAAAAGGCTTCTTGAGGGTAAAGCTGTAACTCTGTGAGATGATTTCACAGAACAGAAAGAAGTTTCTCAGAAAGCTTCTTTCTCTTTGTTATGGGAGGATATTTCCTTTGGCCCTATAGTCTTCCAAGGGATCCGAAATATCTGTTCTCAGATTCCACAGAAATAAGGCTAGCAAAGAGATCCACGAAATACAGATGTAACTCTCTGAGATGAATTAACAGAACACTAAGCAGTTTCTCAGAAAGCTTCTTTCCAGATTTCATCTGAGGATATTTCCTTTTTCACCATAGCCCTCTATGGGCTCCAAATCTCACTTTGCCAAATCCGCAAGAACTGTCTTGGCGAAACGCTTCTTGAGGGGAAAGCTGTAACTCTGTGAGATGATTTCACAGAACACAAAGAAGTTTCTCAGAAAGCTTCTTTCTCTTTGTTATCGGAGGATATTTCCTTTGGCCCTATAGTCTTCCAAGGGATCCGAAATATCTTTTCTCAGATTCCACAGAAATAAGGCTAGCAAAGTGATCCACGAAATACAGATGTAACTCTGTGAGATGAATTAACAGAACACTAAGCAGTTTCTCAGAAAGCTTCTTTCCAGATTCATCTGAGGATATTTCCGTTTTCAACATAGCCCTCTACGGGCTCCAAATGTCACTTTGCCAATTCCACAAGAACTGTCTTGGCGAAACGCTTGTTGAGGGGAAAGCTGTAACTCTGTGAGATGATTTCAAGGAACACAAAGAAGTTTCTCAGAAAGTTTCTTTCTCTTTGTTATCGGAGGATATTTCCTTTGGCCCTATAGTCTTCCAAGGATCCGAAATATCTGTTCTCAGATTCCACAGAAATAAGGCTAGCAAGGAGATCCAGAAAGTACAGATGTAACTCTGTGAGATGAATTAACAGAACACTAAGCAGTTTCTCAGAACGCTTCTTTCCAGATTTCATCTGAGGATATTTCCTTTTTCACCATAGCCCTCTATGGACTTCCAAATATCACTTTGCCAATTCCACAAGAACTGTCTTAGCAAAAGGCTTCTTGAGGGGAAAGCTGTAACTCTGTGAAATGATTTCACAGAACACAAAGACGTTTCTCAGAAAGCTTCTTTCTCTTTGTTATGGGAGGATATTTCCTTTGGCCCTATAGTCTTCCAAGGGATCCGAAATATCTGTTCTCAGATTCCACAGAAATAAGGCTAGCAAAGAGATCCACGAAATACAGATGTAACTCTGTGAGATGAATTAACAGAACACTAAGAAGTTTCTCAGAAAGCTTCTTTCCACATTTCATCTGAGGATATTTCCTTTTTCACCATAGCCCTCTATGGGCTTCCAAATATCACTTTGCCAATTCCACAGGAACTGTCTTAGCCAAAGGCTTCTTGAGGGAAAAGCTGTAACTCTGTGAGATGATTTCACAGAACACAAAGAAGTTTCTCAGAAAGTTCCTCTCTTTTGTTATCGGGGGATATTTCCTTTGGCCCTATAGTCTTCCAAGGGATCCGAAATATCTGTTGTCAGATTCCACAGAAATAAGGCTAGCAAAGAGATCCACGAAATACAGATGTAACTCTGTGAGATGAATTAACAGAACACTAAGCAGTTTCTCAGAAAGCTTCTTTCCAGATTTCATCTGAGGATATTTCCTTTTTCAGCATAGCCCTCTATGGGCTTCCAAATATCACTTTGCCAATTCCACAACAACTGTCTTAGCGAAAGGCTTCTTGAGGGGAAAGCTGTAACTCTTGAGATGATTTCACAGAACACAAAGAAGTTTCTCAGAAAGCTTCTTTCTCTTTGTTATCGGAGGATATTTCCTTTGGCCCTATAGTCTTCCAAGGATCCGAAATATCTGTTCTCAGATTCCACAGAAATAAGGCTAGCAAAGAGATCCACGAAATACAGATGTAACTCTGTGAGATGAATTAACAGAACACTAAGCAGTTTCTCAGAAAGCTTCTTTCCAGATTTCATCTGAGGATATTTCCTTTTTCACCATAGCCCTCTATGGGCTTCCTAATATCACTTTGCCAATTCCACAAGAACTGTCTTACCAAAAGGCTTCCTGAGGGGAAAGCTGTAACTCTGTGAGATGATTTCACAGAACACAAAGAAGTTTCTCAGAAAGCTTCTTTCTCTTTGTTATGGGAGGATATTTCCTTTGGCCCTATAGTCTTCCAAGGGATCCGAAATATCTGTTCTCAGATTCCACAGAAATAAGGCTAGCAAAGAGATCCACGAAATACAGATGTAACTCTGTGAGATGAATTAACAGAACACTAAGCAGTTTCTCAGAAAGCTTCTTTCCAGATTTCATCTGAGGATATTTCCTTTTTCACCATAGCCCTCTATGGGCTTCCAAATATCACTTTGTCAATTCCACAAGAACTGTCTTAGCGAAAGGCTTCTTGAGGGAAAAGCTGTACCTCTGTGAGATGATTTCACAGAACACAAAGAAGTTTCTCAGAAAGTTTCTTTCTCTTTGTTATCGGGGGATATTTCCTTTGGCCCTATAGTCTTCCAAGGGATCCGAAATATCTGTTCTCAGATTCCACAGAAATAAGGCTAGCAAAGAGATCCACGAAATACAGATGTAACTCTGTGAGATGAATTAACAGAACACTAAGCAGTTTCTCAGAAAGCTTCTTTCCAGATTTCATCTGAGGATTTTTCCTTTTTCAGCATAGCCCTCTATGGGCTTCCAAATATCACTTTGCCAATTCCACAAGAAATGTCTTAGCGAAAGGCTTCTTGAGGGGAAAGCTGTAACTCTCTGAGATGATTTTACAGAACACAAAGAAGTTTCTCAGAAAGCTACTTTCTCTTTGTTATCGGAGGATATTTCCTTTGGCCCTATAGTCTTCCAAGGATCCGAAATATCTGTTCTCAGATTCCACAGAAATAAGGCTAACAAAGAGATCCACGAAATACAGATGTAACTCTCTGAGATGAATTAACAGAACACTAAGCAGTTTCTCAGAAAGCTTCTTTCCAGATTTCATCTGAGGATATTTCCTTTTTCACCATAGCCCTCTATGGGCTCCAAATCTCACTTTGCCAAATCCGCAAGAACTGTCTTGGCGAAACGCTTCTTCAGGGGAAAGCTGTAACTCTGTGAGATGATTTCACAGAACACAAAGAAGTTTCTCAGAAAGCTTCTTTCTCTTTGTTATGGGAGGATATTTCCTTTGGCCCTATAGTCTTCCAAGGGATCCGAAATATCTGTTCTCAGATTCCACAGAAATAAGGCTAGCAAAGAGATCCACGAAATACAGATGTAACTCTGTGAGATGAATTAACAGAACACTAAGCAGTTTCTCAGAAAGCTTCTTTCCAGATTCATCTGAGGATATTTCCGTTTTCACCATAGCCCTCTATGGGCTCCAAATGTCACTTTGCCAATTCCACAAGAACTGTCTTGGCGAAACGCTTGTTGAGGGGAAAGCTGTAACTCAGTGAGATGATTTCAAAGAACACAAAGAGGTTTCTCAGAAAGCTTCTTTCTCTTTGTTATCGGAGGATATTTCCTTTGGCCCTATAGTCTTAAAGAGATCCGAAATATCTGTTCTCAGATTCCACAGAAATAAGGCTAGCAAGGAGATCCAGAAAGTACAGATGTAACTCTGTGAGATGAATTAACAGAACACTAAGCAGTTTCTCAGAACGCTTCTTTCCAGATTTCATCTGAGGATATTTCCTTTTTCACCATAGCCCTCTATGGACTTCCAAATATCACTTTGCCAATTCCACAAGAACTGTCTTAGCAAAAGGCTTCTTGAGGGGAAAGCTGTAACTCTGTGAAATGATTTCACAGAACACAAAGACGTTTCTCAGAAAGCTTCTTTCTCTTTGTTATGGGAGGATATTTCCTTTGGCCCTATAGTCTTCCAAGGGATCCGAAATATCTGTTCTCAGATTCCACAGAAATAAGGCTAGCAAAGAGATCCACGAAATACAGATGTAACTCTGTGAGATGAATTAACAGAACACTAAGAAGTTTCTCAGAAAGCTTCTTTCCACATTTCATCTGAGGATATTTCCTTTTTCACCATAGCCCTCTATGGGCTTCCAAATATCACTTTGCCAATTTCACAGGAACTGTCTTAGCCAAAGGCTTCTTGAGGGAAAAGCTGTAACTCTGTGAGATGATTTCACAGAACACAAAGAAGTTTCTCAGAAAGTTCCTCTCTTTTGTTATCGGGGGATATTTCCTTTGGCCCTATAGTCTTCCAAGGGATCCGAAATATCTGTTCTCAGATTCCACAGAAATAAGGCTAGCAAAGAGATCCACGAAATACAGATGTAACTCTGTGAGATGAATTAACAGAACACTAAGCAGTTTCTCAGAAAGCTTCTTTCCAGATTTCATCTGAGGATATTTCCTTTTTCAGCATAGCCCTCTATGGGCTTCCAAATATCACTTTGCCAATTCCACAACAACTGTCTTAGCGAAAGGCTTCTTGAGGGGAAAGCTGTAACTCTGTGAGATGATTTCACAGAACACAAAGAAGTTTCTCAGAAAGCTTCTTTCTCTTTGTTATCGGAGGATATTTCCTTTGGCCCTATAGTCTTCCAAGGATCCGAAATATCTGTTCTCAGATTCCACAGAAATAAGGCTAGCAAAGAGATCCACGAAATACAGATGTAACTCTGTGAGATGAATTAACAGAACACTAAGCAGTTTCTCAGAAAGCTTCTTTCCAGATTTCATCTGAGGATATTTCCTTTTTCACCATAGCCCTCTATGGGCTTCCTAATATCACTTTGCCAATTCCACAAGAACTGTCTTACCAAAAGGCTTCCTGAGGGGAAAGCTGTAACTCTGTGAGATGATTTCACAGAACACAAAGAAGTTTCTCAGAAAGCTTCTTTCTCTTTGTTATGGGAGGATATTTCCTTTGGCCCTATAGTCTTCCAAGGGATCCGAAATATCTGTTCTCAGATTCCACAGAAATAAGGCTAGCAAAGAGATCCACGAAATACAGATGTAACTCTGTGAGATGAATTAACAGAACACTAAGCAGTTTCTCAGAAAGCTTCTTTCCAGATTTCATCTGAGGATATTTCCTTTTTCACCATAGCCCTCTATGGGCTTCCAAATATCACTTTGCCAATTCCACAAGAACTGTCTTAGCGAAAGGCTTCTTGAGGGAAAAGCTGTACCTCTGTGAGATGATTTCACAGAACACAAAGAAGTTTCTCAGAAAGTTTCTTTCTCTTTGTTATCGGGGGATATTTCCTTTGGCCCTATAGTCTTCCAAGGGATCCGAAATATCTGTTCTCAGATTCCACAGAAATAAGGCTAGCAAAGAGATCCACGAAATACAGATGTAACTCTGTGAGATGAATTAACAGAACACTAAGCAGTTTCTCAGAAAGCTTCTTTCCAGATTTCATCTGAGGATTTTTCCTTTTTCAGCATAGCCCTCTATGGGCTTCCAAATATCACTTTGCCAATTCCACAAGAAATGTCTTAGCGAAAGGCTTCTTGAGGGGAAAGCTGTAACTCTCTGAGATGATTTTACAGAACACAAAGAAGTTTCTCAGAAAGCTACTTTCTCTTTGTTATCGGAGGATATTTCCTTTGGCCCTATAGTCTTCCAAGGATCCGAAATATCTGTTCTCAGATTCCACAGAAATAAGGCTAACAAAGAGATCCACGAAATACAGATGTAACTCTCTGAGATGAATTAACAGAACACTAAGCAGTTTCTCAGAAAGCTTCTTTCCAGATTTCATCTGAGGATATTTCCTTTTTCACCATAGCCCTCTATGGGCTCCAAATCTCACTTTGCCAAATCCGCAAGAACTGTCTTGGCGAAACGCTTCTTCAGGGGAAAGCTGTAACTCTGTGAGATGATTTCACAGAACACAAAGAAGTTTCTCAGAAAGCTTCTTTCTCTTTGTTATGGGAGGATATTTCCTTTGGCCCTATAGTCTTCCAAGGGATCCGAAATATCTGTTCTCAGATTCCACAGAAATAAGGCTAGCAAAGAGATCCACGAAATACAGATGTAACTCTGTGAGATGAATTAACAGAACACTAAGCAGTTTCTCAGAAAGCTTCTTTCCAGATTCATCTGAGGATATTTCCGTTTTCACCATAGCCCTCTATGGGCTCCAAATGTCACTTTGCCAATTCCACAAGAACTGTCTTGGCGAAACGCTTGTTGAGGGGAAAGCTGTAACTCAGTGAGATGATTTCAAAGAACACAAAGAAGTTTCTCAGAAAGCTTCTTTCTCTTTGTTATCGGAGGATATTTCCTTTGGCCCTATAGTCTTAAAGAGATCCGAAATATCTGTTCTCAGATTCCACAGAAATAAGGCTAGCAAGGAGATCCAGAAAGTACAGATGTAACTCTGTGAGATGAATTAACAGAACACTAAGCAGTTTCTCACAACGCTTCTTTCCAGATTTCATCTGAGGATATTTCCTTTTTCACCATAGCCCTCTATGGACTTCCAAATATCACTTTGCCAATTCCACAAGAACTGTCTTAGCAAAAGGCTTCTTGAGGGGAAAGCTGTAACTCTGTGAAATGATTTCACAGAACACAAAGACGTTTCTCAGAAAGCATCTTTCTCTTTGTTATGGGAGGATATTTCCTTTGGCCCTATAGTCTTCCAAGGGATCCGAAATATCTGTTCTCAGATTCCACAGAAATAAGGCTAGCAAAGAGATCCACGAAATACAGATGTAACTCTGTGAGATGAATTAACAGAACACTAAGCAGTTTCTCAGAAAGCTTCTTTCCAGATTCATCTGAGGATATTTCCGTTTTCACCATAGCCCTCTATGGGCTCCAAATGTCACTTTGCCAATTCCACAAGAACTGTCTTGGCGAAACGCTTGTTGAGGGGAAAGCTGTAACTCAGTGAGATGATTTCAAAGAACACAAAGAGGTTTCTCAGAAAGCTTCTTTCTCTTTGTTATCGGAGGATATTTCCTTTGGCCCTATAGTCTTAAAGAGATCCGAAATATCTGTTCTCAGATTCCACAGAAATAAGGCTAGCAAGGAGATCCAGAAAGTACAGATGTAACTCTGTGAGATGAATTAACAGAACACTAAGCAGTTTCTCAGAACGCTTCTTTCCAGATTTCATCTGAGGATATTTCCTTTTTCACCATAGCCCTCTATGGACTTCCAAATATCACTTTGCCAATTCCACAAGAACTGTCTTAGCAAAAGGCTTCTTGAGGGGAAAGCTGTAACTCTGTGAAATGATTTCACAGAACACAAAGACGTTTCTCAGAAAGCTTCTTTCTCTTTGTTATGGGAGGATATTTCCTTTGGCCCTATAGTCTTCCAAGGGATCCGAAATATCTGTTCTCAGATTCCACAGAAATAAGGCTAGCAAAGAGATCCACGAAATACAGATGTAACTCTGTGAGATGAATTAACAGAACACTAAGAAGTTTCTCAGAAAGCTTCTTTCCACATTTCATCTGAGGATATTTCCTTTTTCACCATAGCCCTCTATGGGCTTCCAAATATCACTTTGCCAATTCCACAGGAACTGTCTTAGCCAAAGGCTTCTTGAGGGAAAAGCTGTAACTCTGTGAGATGATTTCACAGAACACAAAGAAGTTTCTCAGAAAGTTCCTCTCTTTTGTTATCGGGGGATATTTCCTTTGGCCCTATAGTCTTCCAAGGGATCCGAAATATCTGTTCTCAGATTCCACAGAAATAAGGCTAGCAAAGAGATCCACGAAATACAGATGTAACTCTGTGAGATGAATTAACAGAACACTAAGCAGTTTCTCAGAAAGCTTCTTTCCAGATTTCATCTGAGGATATTTCCTTTTTCAGCATAGCCCTCTATGGGCTTCCAAATATCACTTTGCCAATTCCACAACAACTGTCTTAGCGAAAGGCTTCTTGAGGGGAAAGCTGTAACTCTGTGAGATGATTTCACAGAACACAAAGAAGTTTCTCAGAAAGCTTCTTTCTCTTTGTTATCGGAGGATATTTCCTTTGGCCCTATAGTCTTCCAAGGATCCGAAATATCTGTTCTCAGATTCCACAGAAATAAGGCTAGCAAAGAGATCCACGAAATACAGATGTAACTCTGTGAGATGAATTAACAGAACACTAAGCAGTTTCTCAGAAAGCTTCTTTCCAGATTTCATCTGAGGATATTTCCTTTTTCACCATAGCCCTCTATGGGCTTCCTAATATCACTTTGCCAATTCCACAAGAACTGTCTTACCAAAAGGCTTCCTGAGGGGAAAGCTGTAACTCTGTGAGATGATTTCACAGAACACAAAGAAGTTTCTCAGAAAGCTTCTTTCTCTTTGTTATGGGAGGATATTTCCTTTGGCCCTATAGTCTTCCAAGGGATCCGAAATATCTGTTCTCAGATTCCACAGAAATAAGGCTAGCAAAGAGATCCACGAAATACAGATGTAACTCTGTGAGATGAATTAACAGAACACTAAGCAGTTTCTCAGAAAGCTTCTTTCCAGATTTCATCTGAGGATATTTCCTTTTTCACCATAGCCCTCTATGGGCTTCCAAATATCACTTTGCCAATTCCACAAGAACTGTCTTAGCGAAAGGCTTCTTGAGGGAAAAGCTGTACCTCTGTGAGATGATTTCACAGAACACAAAGAAGTTTCTCAGAAAGTTTCTTTCTCTTTGTTATCGGGGGATATTTCCTTTGGCCCTATAGTCTTCCAAGGGATCCGAAATATCTGTTCTCAGATTCCACAGAAATAAGGCTAGCAAAGAGATCCACGAAATACAGATGTAACTCTGTGAGATGAATTAACAGAACACTAAGCAGTTTCTCAGAAAGCTTCTTTCCAGATTTCATCTGAGGATTTTTCCTTTTTCAGCATAGCCCTCTATGGGCTTCCAAATATCACTTTGCCAATTCCACAAGAAATGTCTTAGCGAAAGGCTTCTTGAGGGGAAAGCTGTAACTCTCTGAGATGATTTTACAGAACACAAAGAAGTTTCTCAGAAAGCTACTTTCTCTTTGTTATCGGAGGATATTTCCTTTGGCCCTATAGTCTTCCAAGGATCCGAAATATCTGTTCTCAGATTCCACAGAAATAAGGCTAACAAAGAGATCCACGAAATACAGATGTAACTCTCTGAGATGAATTAACAGAACACTAAGCAGTTTCTCAGAAAGCTTCTTTCCAGATTTCATCTGAGGATATTTCCTTTTTCACCATAGCCCTCTATGGGCTCCAAATCTCACTTTGCCAAATCCGCAAGAACTGTCTTGGCGAAACGCTTCTTCAGGGGAAAGCTGTAACTCTGTGAGATGATTTCACAGAACACAAAGAAGTTTCTCAGAAAGCTTCTTTCTCTTTGTTATGGGAGGATATTTCCTTTGGCCCTATAGTCTTCCAAGGGATCCGAAATATCTGTTCTCAGATTCCACAGAAATAAGGCTAGCAAAGAGATCCACGAAATACAGATGTAACTCTGTGAGATGAATTAACAGAACACTAAGCAGTTTCTCAGAAAGCTTCTTTCCAGATTCATCTGAGGATATTTCCGTTTTCACCATAGCCCTCTATGGGCTCCAAATGTCACTTTGCCAATTCCACAAGAACTGTCTTGGCGAAACGCTTGTTGAGGGGAAAGCTGTAACTCAGTGAGATGATTTCAAAGAACACAAAGAAGTTTCTCAGAAAGCTTCTTTCTCTTTGTTATCGGAGGATATTTCCTTTGGCCCTATAGTCTTAAAGAGATCCGAAATATCTGTTCTCAGATTCCACAGAAATAAGGCTAGCAAGGAGATCCAGAAAGTACAGATGTAACTCTGTGAGATGAATTAACAGAACACTAAGCAGTTTCTCACAACGCTTCTTTCCAGATTTCATCTGAGGATATTTCCTTTTTCACCATAGCCGTCTATGGACTTCCAAATATCACTTTGCCAATTCCACAAGAACTGTCTTAGCAAAAGGCTTCTTGAGGGGAAAGCTGTAACTCTGTGAAATGATTTCACAGAACACAAAGACGTTTCTCAGAAAGCATCTTTCTCTTTGTTATGGGAGGATATTTCCTTTGGCCCTATAGTCTTCCAAGGGATCCGAAATATCTGTTCTCAGATTCCACAGAAATAAGGCTAGCAAAGAGATCCACGAAATACAGATGTAACTCTGTGAGATGAATTAACAGAACACTAAGAAGTTTCTCAGAAAGCTTCTTTCCACATTTCATCTGAGGATATTTCCTTTTTCACCATAGCCCTCTATGGGCTTCCAAATATCACTTTGCCAATTCCACAGGAACTGTCTTAGCCAAAGGCTTCTTGAGGGAAAAGCTGTAACTCTGTGAGATGATTTCACAGAACACAAAGAAGTTTCTCAGAAAGTTCCTCTCTTTTGTTATCGGGGGATATTTCCTTTGGCCCTATAGTCTTCCAAGGGATCCGAAATATCTGTTCTCAGATTCCACAGAAATAAGGCTAGCAAAGAGATCCACGAAATACAGATGTAACTCTGTGAGATGAATTAACAGAACACTAAGCAGTTTCTCAGAAAGCTTCTTTCCAGATTTCATCTGAGGATATTTCCTTTTTCAGCATAGCCCTCTATGGGCTTCCAAATATCACTTTGCCAATTCCACAACAACTGTCTTAGCGAAAGGCTTCTTGAGGGGAAAGCTGTAACTCTGTGAGATGATTTCACAGAACACAAAGAAGTTTCTCAGAAAGCTTCTTTCTCTTTGTTATCGGAGGATATTTCCTTTGGCCCTATAGTCTTCCAAGGGATCCGAAGTATCTGTTCTCAGATTCCACAGAAATAAGGCTAGCAAAGAGATCCACGAAATACAGATGTAACTCTGTGAGATGAATTAACAGAACACTAAGCAGTTTCTCAGAAAGCTTCTTTCCAGATTTCATCTGAGGATATTTCCTTTTTCACCATAGCCCTCTATGGGCTTCCTAATATCACTTTGCCAATTCCACAAGAACTGTCTTACCAAAAGGCTTCCTGAGGGGAAAGCTGTAACTCTGTGAGATGATTTCACAGAACACAAAGAAGTTTCTCAGAAAGCTTCTTTCTCTTTGTTATGGGAGGATATTTCCTTTGGCCCTATAGTCTTCCAAGGGATCCGAAATATCTGTTCTCAGATTCCACAGAAATAAGGCTAGCAAAGAGATCCACGAAATACAGATGTAACTCTGTGAGATGAATTAACAGAACACTAAGCAGTTTCTCAGAAAGCTTCTTTCCAGATTTCATCTGAGGATATTTCCTTTTTCACCATAGCCCTCTATGGGCTTCCAAATATCACTTTGCCAATTCCACAAGAACTGTCTTAGCGAAAGGCTTCTTGAGGGAAAAGCTGTACCTCTGTGAGATGATTTCACAGAACACAAAGAAGTTTCTCAGAAAGTTTCTTTCTCTTTGTTATCGGGGGATATTTCCTTTGGCCCTATAGTCTTCCAAGGGATCCGAAATATCTGTTCTCAGATTCCACAGAAATAAGGCTAGCAAAGAGATCCACGAAATACAGATGTAACTCTGTGAGATGAATTAACAGAACACTAAGCAGTTTCTCAGAAAGCTTCTTTCCAGATTTCATCTGAGGATTTTTCCTTTTTCAGCATAGCCCTCTATGGGCTTCCAAATATCACTTTGCCAATTCCACAAGAAATGTCTTAGCGAAAGGCTTCTTGAGGGGAAAGCTGTAACTCTCTGAGATGATTTTACAGAACACAAAGAAGTTTCTCAGAAAGCTACTTTCTCTTTGTTATCGGAGGATATTTCCTTTGGCCCTATAGTCTTCCAAGGATCCGAAATATCTGTTCTCAGATTCCACAGAAATAAGGCTAACAAAGAGATCCACGAAATACAGATGTAACTCTCTGAGATGAATTAACAGAACACTAAGCAGTTTCTCAGAAAGCTTCTTTCCAGATTTCATCTGAGGATATTTCCTTTTTCACCATAGCCCTCTATGGGCTCCAAATCTCACTTTGCCAAATCCGCAAGAACTGTCTTGGCGAAACGCTTCTTCAGGGGAAAGCTGTAACTCTGTGAGATGATTTCACAGAACACAAAGAAGTTTCTCAGAAAGCTTCTTTCTCTTTGTTATGGGAGGATATTTCCTTTGGCCCTATAGTCTTCCAAGGGATCCGAAATATCTGTTCTCAGATTCCACAGAAATAAGGCTAGCAAAGAGATCCACGAAATACAGATGTAACTCTGTGAGATGAATTAACAGAACACTAAGCAGTTTCTCAGACAGCTTCTTTCCAGATTCATCTGAGGATATTTCCGTTTTCACCATAGCCCTCTATGGGCTCCAAATGTCACTTTGCCAATTCCACAAGAACTGTCTTGGCGAAACGCTTGTTGAGGGGAAAGCTGTAACTCAGTGAGATGATTTCAAAGAACACAAAGAAGTTTCTCAGAAAGCTTCTTTCTCTTTGTTATCGGAGGATATTTCCTTTGGCCCTATAGTCTTAAAGAGATCCGAAATATCTGTTCTCAGATTCCACAGAAATAAGGCTAGCAAGGAGATCCAGAAAGTACAGATGTAACTCTGTGAGATGAATTAACAGAACACTAAGCAGTTTCTCAGAACGCTTCTTTCCAGATTTCATCTGAGGATATTTCCTTTTTCACCATAGCCCTCTATGGACTTCCAAATATCACTTTGCCAATTCCACAAGAACTGTCTTAGCAAAAGGCTTCTTGAGGGGAAAGCTGTAACTCTGTGAAATGATTTCACAGAACACAAAGACGTTTCTCAGAAAGCTTCTTTCTCTTTGTTATGGGAGGATATTTCCTTTGGCCCTATAGTCTTCCAAGGGATCCGAAATATCTGTTCTCAGATTCCACAGAAATAAGGCTAGCAAAGAGATCCACGAAATACAGATGTAACACTGTGAGATGAATTAACAGAACACTAAGCAGTTTCTCAGAATGCTTCTTTCCAGATTTCATCTGAGGATATTTCCTTTTTCACCATAGCCCTCTATGGGCTTCCAAATATCACTTTACCAATTCCACAAGAACTGTCTTAGCGAAAGGCTTCTTGAGGGAAAAGCTGTAACTCTGTGAGATGATTTCACAGAACACAAAGAAGTTTCTCAGAAAGTTTCTCTCTTTTGTTATGGGAGGATATTTCCTTTGGCCCTATAGTCTTCCAAGGGATCCGAAATATCTGTTCTCCCATTCCACAGAAATAAGGCTAGCAAAGAGATCCATGAAATACAGATGTAACTCTGTGAGATGAATTAACAGAACACTAAGCAGTTTCTCAGAAAGCTTCTTCCCAGATTTCATCTGAGGATATTTCCTTTTTCACTTTAGCCCTCTATGGGCTTCCAAATATCACTTTGCCAATTCCACAAGAACTGTCTTAGCAAAAGGCTTCTTGAGGGGAAAGCTGTAACTCTGTGAGATGATTTCACAGAACACAAAGAAGTTTCTCAGAAAGTTTCTTTCTCTTTGTTATGGGAGGATATTTCCTTTGGCCCTATAGTCTTCCAAGGGATCCGAAATATCTTTTCTCAGATTCCACAGAAATAAGGCTAGCAAAGAGATCCACGAAATACAGATGTAACTCTGTGAGATGAATTAACAGAACACTAAGCAGTTTCTCAGACAGCTTCTTTCCAGATTCATCTGAGGATATTTCCGTTTTCACCGTAGCCCTCTATGGGCTCCAAATGTCACTTTGCCAATTCCACAAGAACTGTCTTGGCGAAACGCTTGTTGAGGGGAAAGCTGTAACTCAGTGAGATGATTTCAAAGAACACAAAGAAGTTTCTCAGAAAGCTTCTTTCTCTTTGTTATCGGAGGATATTTCCTTTGGCCCTATAGTCTTAAAGAGATCCGAAATATCTGTTCTCAGATTCCACAGAAATAAGGCTAGCAAGGAGATCCAGAAAGTACAGATGTAACTCTGTGAGATGAATTAACAGAACACTAAGCAGTTTCTCAGAACGCTTCTTTCCAGATTTCATCTGAGGATATTTCCTTTTTCACCATAGCCCTCTATGGGCTTCCAAATATCACTTTGCCAATTCCACAGGAACTGTCTTAGCCAAAGGCTTCTTGAGGGAAAAGCTGTAACTCTGTGAGATGATTTCACAGAACACAAAGAAGTTTCTCAGAAAGTTCCTCTCTTTTGTTATCGGGGGATATTTCCTTTGGCCCTATAGTCTTCCAAGGGATCCGAAATATCTGTTCTCAGATTCCACAGAAATAAGGCTAGCAAAGAGATCCACGAAATACAGATGTAACTCTGTGAGATGAATTAACAGAACACTAAGCAGTTTCTCAGAAAGCTTCTTTCCAGATTTCATCTGAGGATATTTCCTTTTTCAGCATAGCCCTCTATGGGCTTCCAAATATCACTTTGCCAATTCCACAACAACTGTCTTAGCGAAAGGCTTCTTGAGGGGAAAGCTGTAACTCTTGAGATGATTTCACAGAACACAAAGAAGTTTCTCAGAAAGCTTCTTTCTCTTTGTTATCGGAGGATATTTCCTTTGGCCCTATAGTCTTCCAAGGATCCGAAATATCTGTTCTCAGATTCCACAGAAATAAGGCTAGCAAAGAGATCCACGAAATACAGATGTAACTCTGTGAGATGAATTAACAGAACACTAAGCAGTTTCTCAGAAAGCTTCTTTCCAGATTTCATCTGAGGATATTTCCTTTTTCACCATAGCCCTCTATGGGCTTCCTAATATCACTTTGCCAATTCCACAAGAACTGTCTTACCAAAAGGCTTCCTGAGGGGAAAGCTGTAACTCTGTGAGATGATTTCACAGAACACAAAGAAGTTTCTCAGAAAGCTTCTTTCTCTTTGTTATGGGAGGATATTTCCTTTGGCCCTATAGTCTTCCAAGGGATCCGAAATATCTGTTCTCAGATTCCACAGAAATAAGGCTAGCAAAGAGATCCACGAAATACAGATGTAACTCTGTGAGATGAATTAACAGAACACTAAGCAGTTTCTCAGAAAGCTTCTTTCCAGATTTCATCTGAGGATATTTCCTTTTTCACCATAGCCCTCTATGGGCTTCCAAATATCACTTTGCCAATTCCACAAGAACTGTCTTAGCGAAAGGCTTCTTGAGGGAAAAGCTGTACCTCTGTGAGATGATTTCACAGAACACAAAGAAGTTTCTCAGAAAGTTTCTTTCTCTTTGTTATCGGGGGATATTTCCTTTGGCCCTATAGTCTTCCAAGGGATCCGAAATATCTGTTCTCAGATTCCACAGAAATAAGGCTAGCAAAGAGATCCACGAAATACAGATGTAACTCTGTGAGATGAATTAACAGAACACTAAGCAGTTTCTCAGAAAGCTTCTTTCCAGATTTCATCTGAGGATTTTTCCTTTTTCAGCATAGCCCTCTATGGGCTTCCAAATATCACTTTGCCAATTCCACAAGAAATGTCTTAGCGAAAGGCTTCTTGAGGGGAAAGCTGTAACTCTCTGAGATGATTTTACAGAACACAAAGAAGTTTCTCAGAAAGCTACTTTCTCTTTGTTATCGGAGGATATTTCCTTTGGCCCTATAGTCTTCCAAGGATCCGAAATATCTGTTCTCAGATTCCACAGAAATAAGGCTAACAAAGAGATCCACGAAATACAGATGTAACTCTCTGAGATGAATTAACAGAACACTAAGCAGTTTCTCAGAAAGCTTCTTTCCAGATTTCATCTGAGGATATTTCCTTTTTCACCATAGCCCTCTATGGGCTCCAAATCTCACTTTGCCAAATCCGCAAGAACTGTCTTGGCGAAACGCTTCTTCAGGGGAAAGCTGTAACTCTGTGAGATGATTTCACAGAACACAAAGAAGTTTCTCAGAAAGCTTCTTTCTCTTTGTTATGGGAGGATATTTCCTTTGGCCCTATAGTCTTCCAAGGGATCCGAAATATCTGTTCTCAGATTCCACAGAAATAAGGCTAGCAAAGAGATCCACGAAATACAGATGTAACTCTGTGAGATGAATTAACAGAACACTAAGCAGTTTCTCAGAAAGCTTCTTTCCAGATTCATCTGAGGATATTTCCGTTTTCACCATAGCCCTCTATGGGCTCCAAATGTCACTTTGCCAATTCCACAAGAACTGTCTTGGCGAAACGCTTGTTGAGGGGAAAGCTGTAACTCAGTGAGATGATTTCAAAGAACACAAAGAAGTTTCTCAGAAAGCTTCTTTCTCTTTGTTATCGGAGGATATTTCCTTTGGCCCTATAGTCTTAAAGAGATCCGAAATATCTGTTCTCAGATTCCACAGAAATAAGGCTAGCAAGGAGATCCAGAAAGTACAGATGTAACTCTGTGAGATGAATTAACAGAACACTAAGCAGTTTCTCACAACGCTTCTTTCCAGATTTCATCTGAGGATATTTCCTTTTTCACCATAGCCCTCTATGGACTTCCAAATATCACTTTGCCAATTCCACAAGAACTGTCTTAGCAAAAGGCTTCTTGAGGGGAAAGCTGTAACTCTGTGAAATGATTTCACAGAACACAAAGACGTTTCTCAGAAAGCATCTTTCTCTTTGTTATGGGAGGATATTTCCTTTGGCCCTATAGTCTTCCAAGGGATCCGAAATATCTGTTCTCAGATTCCACAGAAATAAGGCTAGCAAAGAGATCCACGAAATACAGATGTAACTCTGTGAGATGAATTAACAGAACACTAAGAAGTTTCTCAGAAAGCTTCTTTCCACATTTCATCTGAGGATATTTCCTTTTTCACCATAGCCCTCTATGGGCTTCCAAATATCACTTTGCCAATTCCACAGGAACTGTCTTAGCCAAAGGCTTCTTGAGGGAAAAGCTGTAACTCTGTGAGATGATTTCACAGAACACAAAGAAGTTTCTCAGAAAGTTCCTCTCTTTTGTTATCGGGGGATATTTCCTTTGGCCCTATAGTCTTCCAAGGGATCCGAAATATCTGTTCTCAGATTCCACAGAAATAAGGCTAGCAAAGAGATCCACGAAATACAGATGTAACTCTGTGAGATGAATTAACAGAACACTAAGCAGTTTCTCAGAAAGCTTCTTTCCAGATTTCATCTGAGGATATTTCCTTTTTCAGCATAGCCCTCTATGGGCTTCCAAATATCACTTTGCCAATTCCACAACAACTGTCTTAGCGAAAGGCTTCTTGAGGGGAAAGCTGTAACTCTGTGAGATGATTTCACAGAACACAAAGAAGTTTCTCAGAAAGCTTCTTTCTCTTTGTTATCGGAGGATATTTCCTTTGGCCCTATAGTCTTCCAAGGGATCCGAAATATCTGTTCTCAGATTCCACAGAAATAAGGCTAGCAAAGAGATCCACGAAATACAGATGTAACTCTGTGAGATGAATTAACAGAACACTAAGCAGTTTCTCAGAAAGCTTCTTTCCAGATTTCATCTGAGGATATTTCCTTTTTCACCATAGCCCTCTATGGGCTTCCTAATATCACTTTGCCAATTCCACAAGAACTGTCTTACCAAAAGGCTTCCTGAGGGGAAAGCTGTAACTCTGTGAGATGATTTCACAGAACACAAAGAAGTTTCTCAGAAAGCTTCTTTCTCTTTGTTATGGGAGGATATTTCCTTTGGCCCTATAGTCTTCCAAGGGATCCGAAATATCTGTTCTCAGATTCCACAGAAATAAGGCTAGCAAAGAGATCCACGAAATACAGATGTAACTCTGTGAGATGAATTAACAGAACACTAAGCAGTTTCTCAGAAAGCTTCTTTCCAGATTTCATCTGAGGATATTTCCTTTTTCACCATAGCCCTCTATGGGCTTCCAAATATCACTTTGCCAATTCCACAAGAACTGTCTTAGCGAAAGGCTTCTTGAGGGAAAAGCTGTACCTCTGTGAGATGATTTCACAGAACACAAAGAAGTTTCTCAGAAAGTTTCTTTCTCTTTGTTATCGGGGGATATTTCCTTTGGCCCTATAGTCTTCCAAGGGATCCGAAATATCTGTTCTCAGATTCCACAGAAATAAGGCTAGCAAAGAGATCCACGAAATACAGATGTAACTCTGTGAGATGAATTAACAGAACACTAAGCAGTTTCTCAGAAAGCTTCTTTCCAGATTTCATCTGAGGATTTTTCCTTTTTCAGCATAGCCCTCTATGGGCTTCCAAATATCACTTTGCCAATTCCACAAGAAATGTCTTAGCGAAAGGCTTCTTGAGGGGAAAGCTGTAACTCTCTGAGATGATTTTACAGAACACAAAGAAGTTTCTCAGAAAGCTACTTTCTCTTTGTTATCGGAGGATATTTCCTTTGGCCCTATAGTCTTCCAAGGATCCGAAATATCTGTTCTCAGATTCCACAGAAATAAGGCTAACAAAGAGATCCACGAAATACAGATGTAACTCTCTGAGATGAATTAACAGAACACTAATCAGTTTCTCAGAAAGCTTCTTTCCAGATTTCATCTGAGGATATTTCCTTTTTCACCATAGCCCTCTATGGGCTCCAAATCTCACTTTGCCAAATCCGCAAGAACTGTCTTGGCGAAACGCTTCTTCAGGGGAAAGCTGTAACTCTGTGAGATGATTTCACAGAACACAAAGAAGTTTCTCAGAAAGCTTCTTTCTCTTTGTTATGGGAGGATATTTCCTTTGGCCCTATAGTCTTCCAAGGGATCCGAAATATCTGTTCTCAGATTCCACAGAAATAAGGCTAGCAAAGAGATCCACGAAATACAGATGTAACTCTGTGAGATGAATTAACAGAACACTAAGCAGTTTCTCAGACAGCTTCTTTCCAGATTCATCTGAGGATATTTCCGTTTTCACCATAGCCCTCTATGGGCTCCAAATGTCACTTTGCCAATTCCACAAGAACTGTCTTGGCGAAACGCTTGTTGAGGGGAAAGCTGTAACTCAGTGAGATGATTTCAAAGAACACAAAGAAGTTTCTCAGAAAGCTTCTTTCTCTTTGTTATCGGAGGATATTTCCTTTGGCCCTATAGTCTTAAAGAGATCCGAAATATCTGTTCTCAGATTCCACAGAAATAAGGCTAGCAAGGAGATCCAGAAAGTACAGATGTAACTCTGTGAGATGAATTAACAGAACACTAAGCAGTTTCTCAGAACGCTTCTTTCCAGATTTCATCTGAGGATATTTCCTTTTTCACCATAGCCCTCTATGGACTTCCAAATATCACTTTGCCAATTCCACAAGAACTGTCTTAGCAAAAGGCTTCTTGAGGGGAAAGCTGTAACTCTGTGAAATGATTTCACAGAACACAAAGACGTTTCTCAGAAAGCTTCTTTCTCTTTGTTATGGGAGGATATTTCCTTTGGCCCTATAGTCTTCCAAGGGATCCGAAATATCTGTTCTCAGATTCCACAGAAATAAGGCTAGCAAAGAGATCCACGAAATACAGATGTAACACTGTGAGATGAATTAACAGAACACTAAGCAGTTTCTCAGAATGCTTCTTTCCAGATTTCATCTGAGGATATTTCCTTTTTCACCATAGCCCTCTATGGGCTTCCAAATATCACTTTACCAATTCCACAAGAACTGTCTTAGCGAAAGGCTTCTTGAGGGAAAAGCTGTAACTCTGTGAGATGATTTCACAGAACACAAAGAAGTTTCTCAGAAAGTTTCTCTCTTTTGTTATGGGAGGATATTTCCTTTGGCCCTATAGTCTTCCAAGGGATCCGAAATATCTGTTCTCCCATTCCACAGAAATAAGGCTAGCAAAGAGATCCATGAAATACAGATGTAACTCTGTGAGATGAATTAACAGAACACTAAGCAGTTTCTCAGAAAGCTTCTTCCCAGATTTCATCTGAGGATATTTCCTTTTTCACTTTAGCCCTCTATGGGCTTCCAAATATCACTTTGCCAATTCCACAAGAACTGTCTTAGCAAAAGGCTTCTTGAGGGGAAAGCTGTAACTCTGTGAGATGATTTCGCAGAACACAAAGAAGTTTCTCAGAAAGTTTCTTTCTCTTTGTTATGGGAGGATATTTCCTTTGGCCCTATAGTCTTCCAAGGGATCCGAAATATCTTTTCTCAGATTCCACAGAAATAAGGCTAGCAAAGAGATCCACGAAATACAGATGTAACTCTGTGAGATGAATTAACAGAACACTAAGCAGTTTCTCAGACAGCTTCTTTCCAGATTCATCTGAGGATATTTCCGTTTTCACCATAGCCCTCTATGGGCTCCAAATGTCACTTTGCCAATTCCACAAGAACTGTCTTGGCGAAACGCTTGTTGAGGGGAAAGCTGTAACTCAGTGAGATGATTTCAAAGAACACAAAGAAGTTTCTCAGAAAGCTTCTTTCTCTTTGTTATCGGAGGATATTTCCTTTGGCCCTATAGTCTTAAAGAGATCCGAAATATCTGTTCTCAGATTCCACAGAAATAAGGCTAGCAAGGAGATCCAAAAAGTACAGATGTAACTCTGTGAGATGAATTAACAGAACACTAAGCAGTTTCTCAGAACGCTTCTTTCCAGATTTCATCTGAGGATATTTCCTTTTTCACCATAGCCCTCTATGGACTTCCAAATATCACTTTGCCAATTCCACAAGAACTGTCTTAGCAAAAGGCTTCTTGAGGGGAAAGCTGTAACTCTGTGAGATGATTTCACAGAACACAAAGAAGTTTCTCAGAAAGTTTCTCTCTTTTGTTATGGGAGGATATTTCCTTTGGCCCTATAGTCTTAAAGGGATCCGAAATATCTGTTCTCAGATTCCACAGAAATAAGGCTAGCAAAGAGATCCACGAAATACAGATGTAACTCTGTGAGATGAATTAACAGAACACTAAGCAGTTTCTCAAAAAGCTTCTTTCCAGATTTCATCTGAGGATATTTCCTTTTTCACCATAGCCCTCTATGGGCTTCCAAATATCACTTTGCCAATTCCACAAGAACTGTCTTAGCGAAAGGCTTCTTGAGGGAAACGCTGTACCTCTGTGAGATGATTTCACAGAACACAAAGAAGTTTCTCAGAAAGCTTCTTTCTCTTTGTTATCGGAGGATATTTCCTTTGGCCCTATAGTCTTCCAAGGATCCGAAATATCTGTTCTCAGATTCCACAGAAATAAGGCTAGCAAAGAGATCCACGAAATACAGATGTAACTCTGTGAGATGAATTAACAGAACACTAAGCAGTTTCTCAGAACGCTTCTTTCCAGATTTCATCTGAGGATATTTCCTTTTTCACCATAGCCCTCTATGGGCTTCCAAATATCACTTTGCCAATTCCACAAGAAAAGTCTTAGCAAAAGGCTTCTTGAGGGGAAAGCTGTAACTCTGTGAGATGATTTCACAGAACACAAAGAAGTTTCTCAGAAAGCTTCTTTCTCTTTGTTATGGGAGGATATTTCCTTTGGCCCTATAGTCGTCCAAGGGATCCGAAATATCTGTTCTCAGATTCCACAGAAATAAGGCTAGCAAAGAGATCCACGAAATACAGATGTAACTCTGTGAGATGAATTAACAGAACACTAAGCAGTTTCTCAGAAAGCTTCTTTCCAGATTTCATCTAAGGATATTTCCTTTTTCACCATAGCCCTCTATGGGCTTCCAAATATCACTTTGCCAATTCCACAAGAACTGTCTTAGCGAAAGGCTTCTTGAGGGAAAAGCTGTAACTCTGTGAGATGATTTCACAGAACACAAAGAAGTTTCTCAGAAAGTTTCTCTCTTTTCTTATCGGGGGATATTTCCTTTGGCCCTATTGTCTTCCAAGGGATCCGAAATATCTGTTCTCAGATTCCACAGAAATAAGGCTAGCAAAGAGATCCACGAAATACAGATGTAACTCTGTAAGATGAATTAACAGAACACTAAGCAGTTTCTCAGAAAGCTTCTTTCCAGATTTCATCTGAGGATATTTCCATTTTCACCATAGCCCTCTATGGGCTGCCAAATATCACTTTGCCAATTCCACAAGAACTGTCTTAGCGAAAGGCTTCTTGAGGGGAAAGCTTTAACTCTGTGAGTTGATTTCACAGAACACAAAGAAGTTTCTCAGAAAGGTTCTTTCTCTTTGTTATCGGAGGATATTTCCTTTGGCCCTATAGTCTTCCAAGGGATCCGAAATATCTGTTCTCAGATTCCACAGAAATAAGGCTAACAAAGAGATCCGCGAAATACAGATGTAACTCTATGAGATGAATTAACAGAACACTAAGCAGTTTCTCAAAAAGCTTCTTTCCAGATTTCATCTGAGGATATTTCCGTTTTCACCATAGCCCTCTATGGGCTCCAAATGTCACTTTGCCAATTCCACAAGAACTGTCTTGGCGAAACGCTTGTTGAGGGGAAAGCTGTAACTCTGTGAGATGATTTCAAAGAACACAAAGAAGTTTCTCAGAAAGCTTCTTTCTCTTTGTTATCGGAGGATATTTCCTTTGGCCCTATAGTCTTAAAGGGATCCGAAATATCTGTTCTCAGATTCCACAGAAATAAGGCTAGCAAGGAGATCCAGAAAGTACAGATGTAACTCTGTGAGATGAATTAACAGAACACTAAGCAGTTTCTCAGAACGCTTCTTTCCAGATTTCATCTGAGGATATTTCCTTTTTCACCATAGCCCTCTATGGGCTTCCAAATATCACTTTGCCAATTCCACAAGAACTGTCTTACCAAAAGGCTTCTTGAGGGGAAAGCTGTAACTCTGTGAGATGATTTCACAGAACACAAAGAAGTTTCTCAGAAAACTTCTTTCTCTTTGTTATGGGAGGATATTTCCTTTAGCCCTATAGTCTTCCAAGGGATCCGAAATATCTGTTCTCAGATTCCACAGAAATAATGCTAGCAAAGAGATCCACGAAATACAGATGTAACTCTGTGAGATGAATTAACAGAACACTAAGCAGTTTCTCAGAAAGCTTCTTTCCAGATTTCATCTGAGGATATTTCCTTTTTCACCATAGACCTCTATGGGCTTCCAAATATCACTTTACCAATTCCACAAGAACTGTCTTAGCGAAAGGCTTCTTGAGGGAAAACCTGTACCTCTGTGAGATGATTTCACAGAACACAAAGAAGTTTCTCAGAAAGCTTCTTTCTCTTTGTTATCGGAGGATATTTCCTTTGGCCCTATAGTCTTCCAAGGATCCGAAATATCTGTTCTCAGATTCCACAGAAATAAGGCTAGCAAAGAGATCCACGAAATAGAGATGTAACTCTGTGAGATGAATTAACAGAACACTAAGCAGTTTCTCAGAAAGCTTCTTTCCAGATTTCATCTGAGGATATATCCTTTTTCACCATAGCCCTCTATGGGCTTCCAAATATCACTTTGCCAATTCCACAAGAACTGTCTTACCAAAAGGTTTCTTGAGGGGAAAGCTGTAACTCTGTGAGATGATTTCACAGAACACAAAGAAGTTTCTCAGAAAACTTCTTTCTCTTTGTTATGGGAGGATATTTCCTTTGGCCCTATAGTCTTCCAAGGGATCCGAAATATCTGTTCTCATATTCCACAGAAATAAGGCTAGCAAAGAGATCCACGAAATACAGATGTAACTCTGTGAGATGAATTAACAGAACACTAAGCAGTTTCTCAGAAAGCTTCTTTCCAGATTTCATCTGAGGATATTTCCTTTTTCACCATAGCCCTCTAAGGGCTTCCAAATATCACTTTGCCAATTCCACAAGAACTGTCTTAGCGAAAGGCTTCTTGAGGGAAAAGCTGTACCTCTGTGAGATGATTTCACAGAATACAAAGATGTTTCTCAGAAAGTTTCTTTCTCTTTGTTATCGGGGGATATTTCCTTTGGCCCTATACTCTTCCAAGGGATCTGAAATATCTGTTCTCAGATTCCACAGAAATAAGGCTAGCAAAGAGATCCACGAAATACAGATGTAACTCTGTGAGATGAATTAACAGAACACTAAGCAGTTTCTCAGAAAGCTTCTTTCCAGATTTCATCTGAGGATTTTTCCTTTTTCAGCATAGCCCTCTAAGGGCTTCCAAATATCACTTTGCCAATTCCACAAGAAATATCTTAGCGAAAGGCTTCTTGAGGGGAAAGCTGTAACTCTCTGAGATGATTTCACAGAACACAAAGAAGTTTCTCAGAAAGCTTCTTTCTCCTTGTTATCGGAGGATATTTCCTTTGGCCCTATAGTCTTCCAAGGATCCGAAATATCTGTTCTCAGATTCCACAGAAATAAGGCTAGCAAAGAGATCCACGAAATACAGATGTAACTCTGTGCGATGAATTAACAGAACACTAAGCAGTGTCTCAGAAAGCTTCTTTCCAGATTTCATCTGAGGATATTTCCTTTTTCACTTTAGCCCTCTATGGGCTTCCAAATATCACTTTGCCAATTCCACAAGAACTGTCTTAGCGAAAGGCTTCTTGAGGTGAAAGCTGTAATTCTGTGAGATGATTTCACAGAACACAAAGAAGTTTCTCAGAAAGCTTCTTTCTCTTTGTTATGGGATGATATTTCCTTTGGCCCTATAGTCTTCCAAGGGATCCGAAATATCTGTTCTCAGATTCCACAGAAATAATGCTAACAAAGAGATCCACGAAATACTGATGTAAATCTGTGAGATGAATTAACAGAACACTAAGCAGTTTCTCAAAAAGCTTCTTTCCAGATTTCATCTGAGGATATTTCCTTTTTCACCATAGCCCTCTATGGGCTTCCAAATATCACTTTGCCAATTCCACAAGAACTGTCTTAGCGAAAGGCTTCTTGAGGGGAAAGCTGTAACTCTCTGAGATGATTTCAAAGAACACAAAGAATTTTCTCAGAAATCTTCTTTCTCTTTGTTATCGGAGGATATTTCCTTTGGCCCTGTAGTTTTCCAAGGGATCCGAAATATCTGTTCTCAGATTCCACAGAAATAAGGCTAGCAAAGAGATCCACGAAATACAGATGTAACTCTGTGAGATGAATTAACAGAACACTAAGCAGTTTCTCAGAAAGCTTCTTTCCAGATTTCATCTGAGGATATTTCCGTTTTCACCATAGCCCTCTATGGGCTCCAAATGTCACTTTGCCAATTCCACAAGAACTGTCTTGGCGAAACGCTTGTTGAGGGGAAAGCTGTAACTCTGTGAGATGATTTCAAAGAACACAAAGAAGTTTCTCAGAAAGCTTCTTTCTCTTTGTTATCGGAGGATATTTCCTTTGGCGCTATAGTCTTAAAGGGATCCGAAATATCTGTTCTCAGATTCCACAGAAATAAGGCTAGCAAGGAGATCCACAAAGTACCGATGTAACTCTGTGAGATGAATTAACAGAACACTAAGCAGTTTCTCAGAACGCTTCTTTCCAGATTTCATCTGAGGATATTTCCTTTTTCACCATAGCCCTCTATGGGCTTCCAAATATCACTTTGCCAATTCCACAAGAACTGTCTTAGCAAAAGGCTTCTTGAGGGGAAAGCTGTAACTCTGTGAGATGATTTCACAGAACACAAAGACGTTTCTCAGAAAGCTTCTTTCTCTTTGTTATGGGAGGATATTTCCTTTGGCCCTATAGTCTTCCAAGGCATCCGAAATATCTGTTCTCAGATTCCACAGAAATAAGGCTAGCAAAGAGATCCACGAAATACAGATGTAACTCTGTGAGATGAATTAACAGAACACTAAGCAGTTTCTCAGAAAGCTTCTTTCCAGATTTCATCTGAGGATATTTCCTTTTTCACCATAGCCCTCTATGGGCTTCCAAATATCACTTTGCCAATTCCACAAGAACTGTCTTAGCGAAAGGCTTCTTGAGGGAAAAGCTGTAACTCTGTGAGATGATTTCACAGAACACAAAGAAGATTCTCAGAAAGTTTCTCTCTTTTGTTATCGGGGGATATTTCCTTTGGCCCTATAGTCTTCCAAGGGATGCGAAATATCTGTTCTCAGATTCCACAGAAATAAGGCTAGCAAAGAGATCCACGAAATACAGATTTAACTCTGTGAGATGAATGAACAGAACACTAACCAGTTTCTCAGAAAGCTTCTTTCCAGATTTCATCTGAGGATATTTCCTTTTTCAGCATAGCCCTCTATGGGCTTCCAAATATCACTTTGCCAATTCCACAAGAAATGTCTTAGCGAAAGGCTTCTTGAGGGGAAAGCTGTAACTCTGTGAGATGATTTCACAGAACACAAAGAAGTTTCTCAGAAAGCTTCTTTCTCTTTGTTATCGGAGGATATTTCATTTGGCCCTATAGTCTTCCAAGGATCCGAAATATCTGTTCTCAGATTCCACAGAAATAAGGCTAGCAAAGAGATCCACGAAATACAGATGTAACTCTGTGAGATGAATTAACAGATCACTAAGCAGTTTCTCAGAAAGCTTCTTTCCAGATTTCATCTGAGGATATTTCCTTTTTCACCATAGCCCTCTTTGGGCTTCCAAATATCACTTTGCCAATTCCACAAGAACTGTCTTACCAAAAGGCTTCTTGAGGGGAAAGCTGTAACTCTGTGAGATGATTTCACAGAACACAAAGAAGTTTCTCAGAAAGCTTCTTTCTCTTTGTTATGGGAGGATATTTCCTTTGGCCCTATAGTCTTCCAAGGGATCCGAAATATCTGTTCTCAGATTCCACAGAAATAAGGCTAGCAAAGAGATCCACGAAATACAGATGTAACTCTGTGACATGAATTAACAGAACACTAAGCAGTTTCTCAGAAAGCTTCTTTCCAGATTTCATCTGAGGATATTTCCTTTTTCACTTTAGCCCTCTATGGGCTTCCAAATATCACTTTGCCAATTCCACAAGAACTGTCTTAGCAAAAGGCTTCTTGAGGGGAAAGCTGTAACTCTGTGAGATGATTTCACAGAACACAAAGAAGTTTCTCAGAAAGCTTCTTTCTCTTTGTTATGGGAGGATATTTCCTTTGGCCCTATAGTCTTCCAAGGGATCCGAAATATCTGCTCTCAGATTCCACAGAAATAAGGCTAGCAAAGAGATCCACGAAATACAGATGTAACTCTCTGAGATGAATTAACAGAACACTAATCAGTCTCTCAGAAAGCTTCTTTCCAGATTTCATCTGAGGATATTTCCTTTTTCACCGTAGCCCTCTATGGGCTCCAAATGTCACTTTGCCAAATCCGCAAGAACTGTCTTGGCGAAACGCTTCTTGAGGGGAAAGCTGTAACTCTGTGAGATGATTTCACAGAACACAAAGAAGTTTCTCAGAAAGCTTCTTTCTCTTTGTTATCGGAGGATATTTCCTTTGGCCCTATAGTCTTCCAAGGGATCCGAAATATCTGTTCTCAGATTCCACAGAAATAAGGCTAGCAAAGAGATCCACGAAATACAGATGTAACTCTGTAAGATGAATTAACAGAACACTAAGCAGTTTCTCAGAAAGTTTCTTTCCAGATTTCATCTGAGGATATTTCCATTTTCACCATAGCCCTCTATGGGCTGCCAAATATCACTTTGCCAATTCCACAAGAACTGTCTTAGCGAAAGCCTTCTTGAGCGGAAAGCTTTAACTCTGTGAGTTGATTTCACAGAACACAAAGAAGTTTCTCAGAAAGGTTCTTTCTCTTTGTTATCGAAGGATATTTCCTTTGGCCCTATAGTCTTCCAAGGGATCCGAAATATCTGTTCTCAGATTCCACAGAAATAAGGCTAACAAAGAGATCCACGAAATACAGATGTAACACTGTGAGATGAATTAACAGAACACTAAGCAGTTTCTCAAAAAGCTTCTTTCCAGATTTCATCTGAGGATATTTCCTTTTTCACCATAGCCCTCTATGGGCTTCCAAATATCACTTTGCCAATTCCACAAGAACTGTCTTAGCGAAAGGCTTCTTGAGGGGAAAGCTGTAATTCTCTGAGATGATTTCAAAAAACACAAAGAAGTTTCTCAGAAATCTTCTTTCTCTTTGTTATGGGAGGATATTTCCTTTGGCCCTATAGTCTTCCAAGGGATCCGAAATATCTGTTCTCAGATTCCACAGAAATAAGGCTAGCAAAGAGATCCATGAAATTCAGATGTAACTCTGTGAGATGAATTAACAGAACACTAAGCAGTTTCTCAGAAAGCTTCTTTCCAGATTTCATCTGAGGATATTTCCTTTTTCACCATAGCCCTCTATGGGCTTCCAAATATCACTTTGCCAATTCCACAAGAACTGTCTTAGCGAAAGGCTTCTTGAGGGAAAAGCTGTAACTCTGTGAGATGATTTCACAGAACACAAAGAAGTTTCTCAGAAAGTTTCTCTCTTTTGTTATCGGGGGATATTTCCTTTGGCCCTATAGTCTTCCAAGGGATCCGAAATATCTGCTCTCAGATTCCACAGAAATAAGGCTAGCAAAGAGATCCACGAAATACAGATGTAACTCTGTGAGATGAATTAACAGAACACTAAGCAGTTTCTCAGAAAGCTTCTTTCCAGATTTCATCTGAGAATATTTCCTTTTTCAGCATAGCCCTCTATGGGCTTCCAAATATCACTTTGCCAATTCCACAAGAAATGTCTTAGCGAAAGGCTTCTTGAGGGGAAAGCTGTACCTCTGTGAGATGATTTCACAGAACACAAAGAAGTTTCTCAGAAAGCTTCTTTCTCTTTGTTATCGGAGGATATTTCCCTTGGCCCTATAGTCTTCCAAGGATCCGAAATATCTGTTCTCAGATTCCACAGAAATAAGGCTAGCAAAGAGATCCACGAAATACAGATGTAACTCTGTGAGATGAATTAACAGAACACTAAGCAGTTTCTCAGAAAGCTTCTTTCCAGATTTCATCTGAGGATATTTCCATTTTCACCATAGCCCTCTATGGACTGCCAAATATCACTTTGCCAATTCCACAAGAACTGTCTTAGCGAAAGGCTTCTTGAGGGGAAAGCTTTAACTCTCTGAGTTGATTTCACAGAACACAAGGAGTTTCTCAGAAAGGTTCTTTCTCTTTGTTATCGGAGGATATTTCCTTTGGCCCTATAGTCTTCCAAGGGATCCGAAATATCTGTTCTCAGATTCCAAAGAAATAAGGCTAACAAAGAGATCCACGAAATACAGATGTAACTCTGTGAGATGAATTAACAGAACACTAAGCAGTTTCTCAAAAAGCTTCTTTCCAGATTTCATCTGAGGATATTTCCTTTTTCATCATAGCCCTCTATGGGCTTCCAAATATCACTTTGCCAATTCCACAAGAACTGTCTTAGCGAAAGGCTTCTTGAGGGGAAGGCTGTAACTCTCTGAGATGATTTCAAAGAACACAAAGAAGTTTCTCAGAAATCTTCTTTCTCTTTGTTATCGGAGGATATTTCCTTTGGGCCTGTAGTCTTCCAGGGGATCCGAAATATCTGTTCTCAGATTCCACAGAAATAAGGCTAGCAAAGAGATCCACGACATACAGATGTAACTCTGTGAGATGAATTAACAGAACACTAAGCAGTTTCTCAGAAAGCTTCTTTCCAGATTTCATCTGAGGATATTTCCGTTTTCACCATAGCCCTCTATGGGCTCCAAATGTCACTTTGCCAATTCCACAAGAACTGTCTTGGCGAAACGCTTGTTGAGGGGAAAGCTGTAACTCTGTGAGATGATTTCACAGAACACAAAGAAGTTTCTCAGAAAGCTTCTTTCTCTTTGTTATGGGAGGATATTTCCTTTGGCCCTATAGTCTTAAAGGGATCCGAAATATCTGTTCTCAGATTCCACAGAAATAAGGCTAGCAAGGAGATCCAGAAAGTACAGATGTAACTCTGTGAGATGAATTAACAGAACACTAAGCAGTTTCTCAGAACGCTTCTTTCCAGATTTCATCTGAGGATATTTCCTTTTTCACCATAGCCCTCTATGGGCTTCCAAATATCACTTTGCCAATTCCACAAGAACTGTCTTAGCAAAAGGCTTCTTGAGGGGAAAGCTGTAACTCTGTGAGATGATTTCACAGAACACAAAGACGTTTCTCAGAAAGCTTCTTTCTCTTTGTTATGGGAGGATATTTCCTTTGGCCCTATAGTCTTCCAAGGGATCCGAAATATCTGTTCTCAGATTCCACAGAAATAAGGCTAGCAAAGAGATCCACGAAATACAGATGTAACTCTGTGAGATGAATTAACAGAACACTAAGCAGTTTCTCAGAAAGCTTCTTTCCAGATTTCATCTGAGGATATTTCCTTTTTCACCATAGCCCTCTATGGGCTTCCAAATATCACTTTGCCAATTCCACAAGAACTGTCTTAGCGAAAGGCTTCTTGAGGTGAAAGCTGTAACTCTCTGAGATGATTTCACAGAACACAAAGAAGTTTCTCAGAAAGCTTCTTTCTCTTTGTTGTCTGAGGATATTTCCTTTGGCCCTATAGTCTTCCAAGGATCCGAAATATCTGTTCTCAGATTCCACAGAAATAAGGCTAGCAAAGAGATCCACGAAATACAGATGTAACTCTGTGAGATGAATTAACAGAACACTAAGCAGTTTCTCAGAAAGCTTCTTTCCAGATTTCATCTGAGGATATTTCCTTTTTCACCATAGCCCTCTATGGGCTTCCAAATAGCACTTTGCCAATTCCACAAGAACTGTCTTAGCAAAAGGCTTCTTGAGGGGAAAGCTGTAACTCTCTGAGATGATTTCACAGAACACAAAGAAGTTTCTCAGAAAGCTTCTTTCTCTTTGTTGTCGGAGGATATTTCCTTTGGACCTATAGTCTTCCAAGGATCCGAAATATCTGTTCTCAGATTCCACAGAAATAAGGCTAGCAAAGAGATCCACGAAATACAGATGTAACTCTGTGAGATGAATTAACAGAACACTAAGCAGTTTCTCAGAAAGCTTCTTTCCAGATTTCATCTGAGGATATTTCCTTTTTCACCATAGCCCTCTATGGGCTTCCAAATATCACTTTACCAATTCCACAAGAACTGTCTTAGCGAAAGGCTTCTTGAGGGAAAAGCTGTACCTCTGTGAGATGATTTCACAGAACACAAAGAAGTTTCTCAGAAAGTTTCTTCCTCTTTGTTATCGGGGGATATTTCCTTTGGCCCTATACTCTTCCAAGGGATCCGAAATATCTGTTCTCAGATTCCACAGAAATAAGGCTAGCAAAGAGATCCACGAAATACAGATGTAACTCTGTGAGATGAATTAACAGAAAACTAAGCAGTTTCTCAGAAAACTTCTTTCCAGATTTCTTCTGAGGATTTTTCCTTTTTCAGCATAGCCCTCTATGGGCTTCCAAATATCACTTTGCCAATTCCACAAGAAATGTCTTAGCGAAAGGCTTCTTGAGGGGAAAGCTGTAACTCTGTGAGATGATTTCACAGAACACAAAGATGTTTCTCAGAAAGCTTCTTTCTCTTTGTTATCGGAGGATATTTCCTTTGGCCCTATAGTCTTCCAAGGATCCGAAATATCTGTTCTCAGATTCCACAGAAATAAGGCTAGCAAGGAGATCCGCGAAATACAGATGTAACTCTGTGAGATGAATTAACAGAACACTAAGCAGTTTCTCAGAAAGCTTCTTTCCAGATTTCATCTGAGGATATTTCCTTTTTCACTTTAGCCCTCTATGGGCTTCCAAATATCACTTTGCCAATTCCACAAGAACTGTCTTAGCGAAAGGCTTCTTGAGGTGAAAGCTGTAACTCTCTGAGATGATTTCACAGAACACAAAGAAGTTTCTCAGAAAGCTTCTTTCTCTTTGTTGTCTGAGGATATTTCCTTTGGCCCTATAGTCTTCCAAGGATCCGAAATATCTGTTCTCAGATTCCACAGAAATAAGGCTAGCAAAGAGATCCACGAAATACAGATGTAACTCTGTGAGATGAATTAACAGAACACTAAGCAGTTTCTCAGAAAGCTTCTTTCCAGATTTCATCTGAGGATATTTCCTTTTTCACCATAGCCCTCTATGGGCTTCCAAATAGCACTTTGCCAATTCCACAAGAACTGTCTTAGCAAAAGGCTTCTTGAGGGGAAAGCTGTAACTCTCTGAGATGATTTCACAGAACACAAAGAAGTTTCTCAGAAAGCTTCTTTCTCTTTGTTGTCGGAGGATATTTCCTTTGGCCCTATAGTCTTCCAAGGATCCGAAATATCTGTTCTCAGATTCCACAGAAATAAGGCTAGCAAAGAGATCCACGAAATACAGATGTAACTCTGTGAGATGAATTAACAGAACACTAAGCAGTTTCTCAGAAAGCTTCTTTCCAGATTTCATCTGAGGATATTTCCTTTTTCACCATAGCCCTCTATGGGCTTCCAAATATCACTTTGCCAATTCCACAAGAACTGTCTTACCAAAAGGCTTCTTGAGGGGAAAGCTGTAACTCTGTGAGATGATTTCACAGAACACAAAGAAGTTTCTCAGAAAACTTCTTTCTCTTTGTTATGGGAGGATATTTCCTTTGGCCCTATAGTCTTAAAGGGATCCGAAATATCTGTTCTCAGATTCCACAGAAATAAGGCTAGCAAAGAGATCCACGAAATACAGATGTAACACTGTGAGATGAATTAACAGAACACTAAGCAGTTTCTCAGAAAGCTTCTTTCCAGATTTCATCTGAGGATATTTCCTTTTTCACCATAGCCCTCTATGGGCTTCCAAATATCACTTTGCCAATTCCACAAGAACTGTCTTAGCGAAAGGCTTCTTGAGGGAAAAGCTGTACCTCTGTGAGACGATTTCACAGAACACAAAGATGTTTCTCAGAAAGTTTCTTCCTCTTTGTTATCGGGGGATATTTCCTTTGGCCCTATACTCTTCCAAGGGATCCGAAATATCTGTTCTCAGATTCCACAGAAATAAGGCTAGCAAAGAGATCCACGAAATACAGATGTAACTCTGTGAGATGAATTAACAGAACACTAAGCAGTTTCTCAGAAAGCTTCTTTCCAGATTTCTTCTGAGGATTTTTCCTTTTTCAGCATAGCCCTCTATGGGCTTCCAAATATCACTTTGCCAATTCCACAAGAAATGTCTTAGCGAAAGGCTTCTTGAGGGGAAAGCTGTAACTCTGTGAGATGATTTCACAGAACACAAAGAAGTTTCTCAGAAAGCTTCTTTCTCTTTGTTATCGCAGGATATTTCCTTTGGCCCTATAGTCTTCCAAGGATCCGAAATATCTGTTCTCAGATTCCACAGAAATAAGGCTAGCAAGGAGATCCGCGAAATACAGATGTAACTCTGTGAGATGAATTAACAGAACACTAAGCAGTTTCTCAGAAAGCTTCTTTCCAGAATTCATCTGAGGATATTTCCTTTTTCACTTTAGCCCTCTATGGGCTTCCAAATATCACTTTGCCAATTCCACAAGAACTGTCTTAGCGAAAGGCTTCTTGAGGTGAAAGCTGTAACTCTCTGAGATGATTTCACAGAACACAAAGAAGTTTCTCAGAAAGCTTCTTTCTCTTTGTTGTCTGAGGATATTTCCTTTGGCCCTATAGTCTTCCAAGGATCCGAAATATCTGTTCTCAGATTCCACAGAAATAAGGCTAGCAAAGAGATCCACGAAATACAGATGTAACTCTGTGAGATGAATTAACAGAACACTAAGCAGTTTCTCAGAAAGCTTCTTTCCAGATTTCATCTGAGGATTTTTCCTTTTTCAGCATAGCCCTCTATGGGCTTCCAAATATCTCTTTGCCAATTCCACAAGAAATGTCTTAGCGAAAGGCTTCTTGAGGGGAAAGCTGTAACTCTCTGAGATGATTTCACAGAACACAAAGAAGTTTCTCAGAAAGCTTCTTTCTCTTTGTTATCGGAGGATATTTCCTTTGGCCCTATAGTCTTCCAAGGATCCGAAATATGTGTTCTCAGATTCCACAGAAATAAGGCTAGCAAAGAGATCCACGAAATACAGATGTAACTCTGTGACATGAATTAACAGAACACTAAGCAGTTTCTCAGAAAGCTTCTTTCCAGATTTCATCTGAGGATATTTCCTTTTTCACTTTAGCCCTCTATGGGCTTCCAAATATCACTTTGCCAATTCCACAAGAACTGTCTTAGCAAAAGGCTTCTTGAGGGGAAAGCTGTAACTCTGTGAGATGATTTCACAGAACACAAAGAAGTTTCTCAGAAAGCTTCTTTCTCTTTGTTATCGGAGGATATTTCCTTTGGCCCTATAGTCTTCCAAGGGATCCGAAATATCTGTTCTCAGATTCCACAGAAATAAGGCTAACAAAGAGATCCACGAAATACAGATGTAACTCTGTGAGATGAATTAACAGAACACTAAGCAGTTTCTCAAAAAGCTTCTTTCCAGATTTCATCTGAGGATATTTCCTTTTTCATCATAGCCCTCTATGGGCTTCCAAATATCACTTTGCCAATTCCACAAGAACTGTCTTAGCGAAAGGCTTCTTGAGGGAAAAGCTGTAACTCTCTGAGATGATTTCAAAGAACACAAAGAAGTTTCTCAGAAATCTTCTTTTTCTTTGTTATCGGAGGATATTTCATTTGGCCCTGTAGTCTTCCAAGGGATCCGAAATATCTGTTCTCAGATTCCACAGAAATAAGGCTAGCAAAGAGATCCACGAAATACAGATGTAACTCTGTGAGATGAATTAACAGAACACTAAGCAGTTTCTCAGAAAGCTTCTTTCCAGATTTCATCTGATGATATTTCCGTTTTCACCATAGCCCTCTATGGGCTCCAAATGTCACTTTGCCAATTCCACAAGAACTGTCTTGGCCAAACGCTTGTTGAGGGGAAAGCTGTAACTCTGTCAGATGATTTCAAAGAACACAAAGAAGTTTCTCAGACAGCTTCTTTCTCTTTGTTATCGGAGGATATTTCCTTTGGCCCTATAGTCTTAAAGGGATCCGAAATATCTGTTCTCAGATTCCACAGAAATAAGGCTAGCAAGGGGATCCAGAAAGTACAGATGTAACTCTGTGAGATGAATTAGCAGAACACTAAGCAGTTTCTCAGAACGCTTCTTTCCAGATTTCATATGAGGATATTTCCTTTTTCACCATAGCCCTCTATGGGCTTCCAAATATCACTTTGCCAATTCCACAAGAACTGTCTTAGCAAAAGGCTTCTTCAGGGGAAAGCTGTAACTGTGTGAGATGATTTCACAGAACACAAAGAAGTTTCTCAGAAAGCTTCTTTCTCTTTGTTATGGGAGGATATTTCCTTTGGCCCTATAGTCTTGCAAGGGATCCGAAATATCTGTTCTCAGATTCCACAGAAATAAGGCTAGCAAAGAGATCCACGAAATTCAGATGTAACTCTGTGAGATGAATTAACAGAACACTAAGCAGTTTCTCAGAAAGCTTCTTTCCAGATTTCATCTGAGGATATTTCCTTTTTCAGCATAGCCCTCTATGGGCTTCCAAATATCACTTTGCCAATTCCACAAGAACTGTTTTAGCGAAAGGCTTCTTGAGGGGAAAGGTGTAACTCTCTGAGATGATTTCACAGAACACAAAGAAGTTTCTCAGAAAGCTTCTTTCTCTTTGTTATCGGAGGATATTTCCTTTGGCCCTATAGTCTTCCAAGGATCCGAAATATCTGTTCTCAGATTCCACAGAAATAAGGCTAGCAAAGAGATCCACGAAATACAGATGTAACTCTGTGAGATGAATTAACAGAACGCTAAGCAGTTTCTCAGAAAGCTTCTTTCCAGATTTCATCTGAGGATATTTCCTTTTTCACCATAGCCCTCTATGGGCTTCCAAATATCACTTTGCCAATTCCACAAGAACTGTCTTAGCGAAAGGCTTCTTGAGGGAAATGCTGTAACTCTGTGAGATGATTTCACAGAACACAAAGAAGTTTCTCAGAAAGTTTCTTTCTCTATGTTATCGGGGAATATTTCCTTTGGCCCTATACTCTTCCAAGGGATCCGAAATATCTGTTCTCAGATTCCACAGAAATAAGGCTAGCAAAGAGATCCACGAAATACAGATGTAACTCTGTGAGATGAATTAACAGAACACTAAGCAGTTTCTCAGAAAGCTTCTTTCCAGATTTCATCTGAGGATTTTTCCTTTTTCAGCATAGCCCTCTATGGGCTTCCAAATATCACTTTGCCAATTCCACAAGAACTGTCTTAGCGAAAGGCTTCTTGAGGGGAACGTTGTAACTCTCTGAGATGATTTCACAGAACACAAAGAAGTTTCTCAGAAAGCTTCTTTCTCTATGTTATCGGAGGATATTTCCTTTGGCCCAATAGTCTTCCAAGGATCCGAAATATCTGTTCTCAGATTCCATAGAAATAAGGCTAGCAAAGAGATCCACGAAATACAGATGTAACTCTGTGAGATGAATTAACAGAACACTAAGCAGTTTCTCAGAAAGCTTCTTTCCAGATTTCATCTGAGGATATTTCCTTTTTCACTTTAGCCCTCTATGGGCTTCCAAATATCACTTTGCCAATTCCACAAGACCTGTCTTAGCAAAAGGCTTCTTGAGGGGAAAGCTGTAACTCTGTGAGATGATTTCACAGAACACAAAGAAGTTTCTCAGAAAGCTTCTTTCTCTTTGTTATGGGAGGATATTTCCTTTGGCCCTATAGTATTCCAAGGGATCCGAAATATCTGTTCTCAGATTCCACAGAAATAAGGCTAGCAAAGAGATCCACGAAATGCAGATGTAACTCTCTGAGATGAATTAACAGAACACTAAGCAGTTTCTCAGAAAGCTTCTTTCCAGATTTCATCTGAGGATATTTCCTTTTTCACCATAGCCCTCTATGGGCTCCAAATGTCACTTTGCCAAATCCGCAAGAACTGTCTTGGCGAAACGCTTCTTGAGGGGAAAGCTGTAACTCTGTGAGATGATTTCACAGAACACAAAGAAGTTTCTCAGAAAGCTTCTTTCTCTTTGTTATCGGAGGATATTTCCTTTGGCCCTATAGTCTTCCAAGGGATCCGAACTATCTGTTCTCAGATTCCACAGAAATAAGGCTAGCAAAGAGATCCACGAAATACAGATGTAACTCTGTAAGATGAATTAACAGAACACTAAGCAGTTTCTCAGAAGGCTTCTTTCCAGATTTCATCTGAGGATATTTCCATTTTCACCATAGCCCTCTATGGGCTGCCAAATATCACTTTGCCAATTCCACAAGAAATGTCTTAGCGAAAGGCTTCTTGAGGGGAAAGCTTTAACTCTGTGAGATGATTTCACAGAACACAAAGAAGTTTCTCAGAAAGGTTCTTTCTCTTTGTTATCGGAGGATATTTCCTTTGGCCCTATAGTCTTCAAAGGGATCCGAAATATCTGTTCTCAGATTCCACAGAAATAAGGCTAACAAAGAGATCCACGAAATACAGATGTAACTCTGTGAGATGAATTAACAGAACACTAAGCAGTTTCCCAAAAAGCTTCTTTCCAGATTTCATCTGAGGATATTTCCTTTTTCACCATAGCCCTCTATGGGCTTCCAAATATCACTTTGCCAATTCCACAAAAACTGTCTAAGCGAAAGGCTTCTTGAGGGGAAAGCTGTAACTCTCTGAGATGATTTCAAAGAACACAAAGAAGTTTCTCAGAAATCTTCTTTCTCTTTGTTATCGGAGGATATTTCCTTTGGCCCTGTAGTCTTCCAAGGGATCCGAAATATCTGTTCTCAGATTCCACAGAAATAAGGCTAGCAAAGAGATCCACGAAATACAGATGTAACTCTGTGAGATGAATTAACAGAACACTAAGCAGTTTCTCAGAAAACTTCTTTCCAGATTTCATCTGAGGATATTTCCGTTTTCACCATAGCCCTCTATGGGCTCCAAATGTCACTTTGCCAATTCCACAAGAACTGTCTTGGCGAAACGCTTCTTGAGGGGAAAGCTGTAACTCTGTGAGATGATTTCAAAGAACACAAAGAAGTTTCTCAGAAAGTTCTTTTTCTTTGTTATCGGAGGATATTTCCTTTGGCCCTATAGTCTTAAAGGGATCCGAAATATCTGTTCTCAGATTCCACAGAAATAAGGCTGGCAAGGAGATCCAGAAAGTACAGATGTAACTCTCTGAGATGAATTAACAGAACACTAAGCAGTTTCTCAGAACGCTTCTTTACAGATTTCATCTGAGGATATTTCCTTTTTCACCATAGCCCTCTATGGGCTTCCAAATATCACTTTGCCAATTCCACAAGAACTGTCTTAGCGAAAGGCTTGTTGAGGGGAAAGCTGTAACTCTGTGAGATGATTTCACAGAACACAAAGAAGTTTCTCAGAAAGCTTCTTTCTCTTTGTTATCGGAGGATATTTCCTTTGGCCCTATAGTCTTCCAAGGGATCCTAAATATCTGTTCTCAGATTCCACAGAAATAAGGCTAGAAAAGAGATCCACGAAATACAGATGTAACTCTGTGAGATGAATTAACAGAACACTAAGCAGTTTCTCAGAAAGCTTCTTTCGAGATTTCATCTGAAGAGATTTCCTTTTTCACCATAGCCCTCTATTGGCTTCCAAATATCACTTTGCCAATTCCACAAGAACTGTCTTAGCGAAAGGCTTCTTGAGGGGAAAGCTGTAACTCTGTGAGATGATTTCACAGAACACAAAGAAGTTTCTCAGAAAGCTTCTTTCTCTTTGTTATCGGAGGATATTTCCTTTGGCCCTATAGTCTTCCAAGGGATCCAAAATATCTGTTCTCAGATTCCACAGAAATAAGGCTAGCAAAGAGATCCACGAAATACAGATGTAAATCTGTGAGATGAATTAACAGAACACTAAGCAGTTTCTCAGAAAGCTTCTTTCCAGATTTCATCTGAGGATATTTCCTTTTTCACAATAGCCCTCTATGGACTTCCAAATATCACTTTGCCAATTCCACAAGAACTGTCTAGCGAAAGGCTTCTTGAGGGGAAAGCTGTATCTCTGTGTGATGATTTCACAGAACACAATGAAGTTTCTCAGAAAGCTTCTTTCTCTTTGTTATCGGAGGATATTTCATTTGGCCCTATAGTTTTCCAAGGGATCAGAAATATCTGTTCTCAGATTCCACAGAAATAAGGCTAGCAAAGAGATCCACGAAATACAGATGTAACTCTGTGAGATGAATTAACAGAACACTAAGCAGTTTCTCAGAAAGCTTCTTTCCAGATTTCATCTGAGGATATTTCCTTTTTCACCATAGCCCTCTATGGGCTTCCAAATATCACTTTGCTAATTCCACAAGAACTGTCTTAGCGAAAGGCTTCTTGAGGGGAAAGTTGTAACTCTGTGAGATGATTTCACAGAACACAAAGAAGTTTCTCAGAAAGTTTCTTTCTCTTTGTTATCGGGGGATATTTCCTTTGGCCCTATAGTCTTCCAAGGGATCCGAAATATCTGTTCTCATATTCCACAGAAATAAGGCTAGCAAAGAGATCCACGAAATACAGATGTCACTCTGTGAGATGAATTCACAGAACACTAAGCAGTTTCTCAGAAAGCTTCTTTCCAGATTTCATGTGAGGATATTTCCTTTTTCACCATAGCCCTCTATGGGCTTCCAAATATCACTTTGCCAATTCCACAAGAACTGTCTTAGCGAAAGGCTTCTTGAGGGGAAAAGTGTAACTCTGTGAGAAGATTTCACAGAACACAAAGAAGTTTCTCAGGAAGGTTCTTTCTATTTGTTATCGGAGGATATTTCCTTTGGCCCTATAGTCTTCCAAGGGATCCGAAATATCTGTTCTCAGATTCCACAGAAATAAGGCTAGCAAAGAGATTCACGAAATACGTATGTAACTCTGTGAGATGAATTAACAGAACACTAAGCAGTTTCTCAGAAAGCTTCTTTCCAGATTTCATCTGAGGATATTTCCTTTTTCACCATAGCCGTCCATGGGTTTCCAAATATCACTTTGCCTATTCCACAAGAACTGTCTTAGCGAAAGGCTTCTTGAGGGGAAAGCTGTAACTCTGTGAGATGATTTCAGAGAACACAAAGAAGTTTCTCAGAAAGTTTCTTTCTCTTTGTTATCGGGGGATATTTCCTTTGGCCCTATAGTCTTCCAAGGGATCCGAAATATCTGTTCTCAGATTCCACAGAAATAAGGCTAGCAAAGAGATCCACGAAATACAGACGTAACTCTCTGATATGAATTAACAGAACACTAAGCAGTTTCTCAGAAAGCTTCTTTCCAGATTTCATCTGAGGATATTTCCTTTTTCACTGTAGCCCTCTATGGGCTTCCAATATCACTTTGCCAATTCCACAAGAACTGTCTTAGCGAAAGGCTTCTTGAGGGGAAAGCTGTAACTCTGTGAGATGATTTCACAGAACACAAAGAAGTTTCTCAGAAAGCTTCTTTCTCTTTGTTATCGGAGGATATTTCCTTTGGCCCTATAGTCTTCCAAGGGATCCAAAATATCTGTTCTCAGATTCCACAGAAATAAGGCTAGCAAAGAGATCCACGAAATACTGATGTAACTCTGTGAGATGAATTAACAGAACACTAAGCAGTTTCTCAGAAAGCTTCTTTCCAGATTTCATCTGAGGATATTTCGTTTTTCACCATAGCCCTCTAAGGGTTCCAAATATCACTGTGCCAATTCCACAAGAACTGTCTTAGCGAAAGGATTCTTGAGGGGAATGCTGTAACTCTGTGAGAGGATTTCACAGAACACAAAGAAGTTTCTCAGAAAGCTTCTTTCTATTTGGTATCTGAGGATATTTACATTGGCCCTATAATCTTCCAAGGGATCCGAAATATCTGTTCTCAGATTCCACAGAAATAAGGCTAGCAAAGAGATCCACGAAATACAGATGTAACTCTGTGAGATGAATTAACAGAACACTAAGCAGTTTCTCAGAAAGCTTCTTTCCAGATTTCATCTGAGGATATTTCCTTTTTCACCATAGCCGTCTATGGGCTGCCAAATATCACTTTGCCAATTCCACAAGAACTGTCTTAGCGAAAGGCTTCTTGAGGGGAAAGCTGTAACTCTGTGAGATGATTTCACAGAACACAAAGAAGTTTCTCAGAAAGCTTCTTTCTCTTTGTTATCGGAGGATATTTCCTTTGGCCCTATAGTCTTCCAAGGGATCCGAAATATCTGTTCTCAGATTCCACAGAAATAAGGCTAGCAAAGAGATCCACGAAATACAGATGTAACTCTGTGAGATGAATTAACAGAACACTAAGCAGTTTCTCAGAAAGCTTCTTTCCAGATTTCATGTGAGAATAGTTCCTTTTTCACCATAGCCCTCTATGGGCTTCCAAATGTCACTTTGCCAATTCCACAAGAACTGTGTTAGCGAAAGCCTTCTTGAGGGGAATGCTGTAACTCTGTGAGATGATTTCACAGAACACAAAGAAGTTTCTCAGAAAGCTTCTTTCTATTTGTTATCGGAGGATATTTCCTTTGGCCCTATAGTCTTCCAAGGGATCCGAAATATCTGTTCTCAGATTCCACAGAAATAAGGCTAGCAAAGAGATCCACGAAATACAGATGTAACTCTGCGAGATGAATTAACAGAACACTAAGCAGTTTCTCAGAAAGCTTCTTTCTAGATTTCATCTGAGGATATTTCCGTTTTCACCATAGCCCTCTATGGGCTCCAAATGTCACTTTGCCAATTCCAGAAGAACTGTCTTGGCGAAACGCTTCTTGAGGGGAAAGCTGTAACTCTGTGAGATGATTTCACAGAACACAAAGAAGTTTCTCAGAAAGTTCTTTCTCTTTGTTATCGGAGGATATTTCCTTTGGCCCTATGGTCTTAAAGGGATCCGAAATATCTGTTCTCAGATTCCACAGAAATAAGGCTAGCAAGGAGATCCAGAAAGTACAGATGTAACTCTGTGAGATGAATTAACAGAAGACTAAGCAGTTTCTCAGAACGCTTCTTTCCAGATTTCATCTGAGGATATTTCCTTTTTCACCATAGCCCTCTAAGGGCTTCCAAATATCACTTTGCCAATTCCACAAGAACTGTCTTAGCGAAAGGCTTCTTGAGGGGAAAGCTGTAACTCTGTGAGATGATTTCACAGAACACAAAGAAGTTTCTCAGAAAGCTTCTTTCTCTTTGTTATCGGAGGATATTTCCTTTGGCCCTATAGTCTTCCAAGGGATCCGAAATATCTGTTCTCAGATTCCACAGAAATAAGGATAGCAAAGAGATCCACGAAATACAGATGTAACTCTGTGAGATGAATTAACAGAACACTAAGCAGTTTCTCAGAAAGCTTCTTTCCAGATTTCATCTGAGGATATTTCCTTTTTCACCATAGCCCTCTATGGGCTTCCAAATATCACTTTGCCAATTCCACAAGAACTGTCTTAGCGAAAGGCTTCTTGAGGGGAAAGCTGTAACTCTGTGCGATGATTTCAGAGAACTCAAATAAGTTTCTCAGAAAGCTTCTTTCTCTTTGTTATCGGAGGATATTTCCTTTGGCCCTATACTCTTCCAAGGGATCCAAAATATCTGTTCTCAGATTCCACAGAAATAAGGCTAGCAAAGAGATCCTCGAAATACAGATGTAACTCTGTGAGATGAATTAACAGAACACTAAGCAGTTTCTCAGAAAGCTTCTTTCCAGATTTCATCTGACGATATTTCCTTTTTCACCATAGCCCTCTAAGGGTTCCAAATATCACTGTGCCAATTCCACAAGAACTGTCTTAGCGAAAGGCTTCTTGAGGGGAATGCTGTAACTCTGTGAGAGGATTTCACAGAACACAATGAAGTTTCTCAGAAAGGTTCTTTCTCTTTGTTATCGGAGGATATTTCCTTTGGCCCTATAGTCTTCCAAGGGATCCGAAATATCTGTTCTCAGATCCCACAGAAATAAGGCTAGCAAAGAGATCCACGAAATACAGATGTAACTCTGTGAGATGAATTAACAGAACACTAAGCAGTTTCTCAGAAAGCTTCTTTGCAGATTTCATCTGAGGATATTTCCTTTTTCACCATAGCCCTCTATGGGCTTCCAAATATCACTTTGCCAATTCCACAAGAACTGTCTTAGCGAAAGGCTTCTTGAGGGGAAAGCTGTAACTCTGTGAGATGATTTCACAGAACACAAAGAAGTTTCTCAGAAAGTTTCTTTCTCTTTGTTATCGGGGGTTATTTCCTTTGGCCCTATAGTCTTCCAAGGGATCCGAAATATCTGTTCTCAGATTCCACAAAAATAAGGCTAGCAAAGAGATCCACGAAATACAGATGTCACTCTGTGAGATGAATTCACAGAACACTAAGAAGTTTCTCAGAAAGCTTCTTTCCAGATTTCATGTGAGGATATTTCCTTTTTCACCATAGCCCTCTATGGGCTTCCAAATATCACTTTGCCAATTCCACAAGAACTGTCTTAGCGAAAGGCTTCTTGAGGGGAAAAGTGTAACTCTGTGAGAAGATTTCACAGAACACAAAGAAGTTTCTCAGGAAGGTTCTTTCTATTTGTTATCGGAGGATATTTCCTTTGGCCCTATAGTCTTCCAAGGGATCCGAAATATCTGTTCTCAGATTCCACAGAAATAAGGCTAGCAAAGAGATCCACGAAATACAGATGTAACTCTGTGAGATGAATTAACAGAACACTAAGCAGTTTCTCAGAAAGCTTCTTTCCAGATTTCATCTGAAGATATTTCGTTTTTCACCATAGCCCTCTAAGGGTTCCAAATATCACTGTGCCAATTCCACAAGAACTGTCTTAGCGAAAGGCTTCTTGAGGGGAAAGCTGTAACTCTGTGAGATGATTTCACAGAACACAAAGAAGTTTCTCAGAAAGCTTCTTTCTCTTTGTTATCGGAGGATATTTCCTTTGGCCCTATAGTCTTCCAAAGGATCCGAAATATCTGTTCTCAGATTCCACAGAAATAAGGCTAGCAAAGAGATCCACGAAATACAGATGTAACTCTGTGAGATGAATTAAGAGAACACTAAGCAGTTTCTCAGAAAGCTTCTTTCCAGATTTCATGTGAGGATAGTTCCTTTTTCACCATAGCCCTCTATGGGCTTCCAAATGTCACTTTGCCAATTCCACAAGAACTGTCTTAGCGAAAGGCTTCTTGAGGAGAATGCTGTAACTCTGTGAGATGATTTCACAGAACACAAAGAAGTTTCTCAGAAAGCTTCTTTCTATTTGTTATCGGAGGATATTTCCTTTGGCCCTATAGTCTTCCAAGGGATCCGAAATATCTGTTCTCAGATTCCACAGAAATAAGGCTAGCAAAGAGATCCACGAAATACAGATGTAACTCTGTGAGATGAATTAACAGAACACTAAGCAGTTTCTCAGAAAGCTTCTTTCCAGATTTCATCTGAGGATATTTCCTTTTTCACCATAGCCCTTTATGGGCTTCCAAATATCACTTTTCCAATTCCACAATAACTGTCTTGGCGAAACGCTTCTTGAGGGGAAAGCTGTAACTCTGTGAGATGATTTCACAGAACACAAAGAAGTTTCTCAGAAAGCTTCTTTCTCTTTGTTATCGGAGGATATTTCCTTTGGCCCTATAGTCCTCCAAGGGATCCGAAATATCTGTTCTCAGATTCCACAGAAATAAGGCTAGCAAAGAGATCCACGAAATACAGATGTAACTCTGTGAGATGAATTAACAGAACACTAAGCAGTTTCTCAGAAAGCTTCTTTCCAGATTTCATCTGAGGATATTTCCGTTTTCACCATAGCCCTCTATGGGCTCCAAATGTCACTTTGCCATTTCCACAAGAACTGTCTTGGCGAAACGCTTCTTGAGGGGAAATCTGTAACACTGTGAGATGATTTCAAAGAACACAAAGAAGTTTCTCAGAAAGCTTCTTTCTCTTTGTTATCGGAGGATATTTCCTTTGGCCCTATAGTCTTAAAAGGATCCGAAATATCTGTTCTCAGATTCCACAGAAATAAGTCTAGCAAGGAAATCCAGAAAGTGCAGATGTAACTCTGTGAGATTAATTAACAGAACACTAAGCAGTTTCTCAGATACCTTCTTTCCAGATTTCATCTGAGGATATTTCCTTTTTCACCATAGCCCTCTATGGGCTTCCAAATATCACTTTGCCAATTCCACAAGAACTGTCTTAGCGAAAGGCTACTTGAGGGGAAAGCTTTAACTCTGTGAGTTGATTTCACAGAACACAAAGAAGTTTCTCAGAAAGCTTCTTTCTCTTTGTTATCGGAGGATATTTCCTTTGGCCCTATAATTTTCCAAGGGATCCGAAATATCTGTTCTCAGATTCCACAGAAATAAGGCTAGCAAAGAGATCCACGAAATACAGATGTAACTCTGTGAGATGAATTAACAGAACACTAAGCAGTTTCTCAGAAAGCTTCTTTCCAGATTTCATCTGAGGATATTTCCTTTTACAACATAGCCCTCTATGGGCTTCCAAATATCACTTTGACAATTCCACAAGAACTGTCTTAGCGAAAGGCTTCTTGAGGGGAAAGCTGTAACTCTCTGAGATGATTTCAAAGAACACGAAGAAGTTTCTCAGAAAGTTCTTTCTCTTTGTTATGGGAGGATATTTCCTTTGGCCCTATGGTCTTAAAGGGATCCGAAATATCTGTTCACAGATTCCACAGAAATAAGGCTAGCAAGGAGATCCAGAAAGTACAGATGTAACTCTGTGAGATGAATTAACAGAACACTAAGCAGTTTCTCAGAAAGCTTCTTTGCATATTTCATGTGAGGATATTTCCTTTTTCACCATAGCCCTCTATGGGCTTCCAAATATCACTTTGCCAATTCCACAAGAACTGTCTTAGCGAAAGGCTTCTTCAGGGGAAAGCTGTAACTCTGTGAGATGATTTCACAGAACACAAAGAAGTTTCTCAGAAAGCTTCTTTCTCGTGGTTATCGGAGGATATTTCGTTTGGCCCTATAGTCTTCCAAGGGATCCAAAATATCTGTTCTCAGATTCCACAGAAATAAGGCTAGCAAAGAGATCCACGAAATAGAGATGTAACTCTGTGAGATGAATTAACAGAACACTAAGCAGTTTCTCAGAAAGCTTCTTTCCAGATTTCATCTGAGGATATTTCCTTTTTCACCATAGCCCTCTAAGGGTTCCAAATATCACTGTGCCAAATCCACAAGAACTGTCTTAGCGAAAGGCTTCTTGAGGGGAATGCTGTAACTCTGTGAGAGGATTTCACAGAACACAAAGAAGTTTCTCAGAAAGCTTCTTTCTATTTGTTATCTGAGGATATTTCCTTTGGCCCTATAATCTTCCAAGGGATCCGAAATATCTGTTCTCAGATTCCACAGAAATAAGGCTAGCAAAGAGATCCACGAAATACAGATGTAACTCTGTGAGATGAATTAACAGAACACTAAGCATTTTCTCAGAAAGCTTCTTTCCAGATTTCATGTGAGGATATTTCCTTTTTCACCATAGCCCTCTATGGGCTTCCAAATATCACTTTGCCAATTCCACAAGAACTGTCTTAGCGAAAGGCTTCTTGAGGGGAAAGCTGTAACTCTGTGAGATGATTTCACAGAATACAAAGAAGTTTCTCAGAAAGTTTCTTTCTCTTTGTTATCGGGGGATATTTCCTTTGGCCCTATAGTCTTCCAAGGGATCCGAAATATCTGTTCTCAGATCCCACAGAAATAAGGCTAGCAAAGAGATCCACGAAATACAGATGTAACTCTGTGAGATGAATTAACAGAACACTAAGTAGTTTCTCAGAAAGCTTCTTTCCAGATTTCATGTGAGGATATTTCCTTTTTCACCATAGCCCTCTATGGGCTTCCAAATATCACTTTGCCAATTCCACAAGAACTGTCTAGCGAAAGGCTTCTTGAGGGGAATGCTGTATCTCTGTGTGATGATTTCACAGAACACAATGAAGTTTCTCAGAAAGCTTCTTTCTCTTTGTTATCGGAGGATATTTCATTTGGCCCTATAGTTTTCCAAGGGATCAGAAATATCTGTTCTCAGATTCCACAGAAATAAGGCTAGCAAAGAGATCCACGAAATACAGATGTAACTCTGTGAGATGAATTAACAGAACACTAAGCAGTTTCTCAGAAAGCTTCTTTCCAGATTTCATCTGAGGATATTTCCTTTTTCACCATAGCCCTCTATGGGCTTCCAAATATCACTTTGCTAATTCCACAAGAACTGTCTTAGCGAAAGGCTTCTTGAGGGGAAAGCTGTAACTCTGTGAGATGATTTCACAGAACACAAAGAAGTTTCTCAGAAAGTTTCTTTCTCTTTGTTATCGGGGGATATTTCCTTTGGCCCTATAGTCTTCCAAGGGATCCGAAATATCTGTTCTCATATTCCACAGAAATAAGGCTAGCAAAGAGATCCACGAAATACAGATGTCACTCTGTGAGATGAATTCACAGAACACTAAGCAGTTTCTCAGAAAGCTTCTTTCCAGATTTCATGTGAGGATATTTCCTTTTTCACCATAGCCCTCTATGGGCTTCCAAATATCACTTTGCCAATTCCACAAGAACTGTCTTAGCGAAAGGCTTCTTGAGGGGAAAAGTGTAACTCTGTGAGAAGATTTCACAGAACACAAAGAAGTTTCTCAGGAAGGTTCTTTCTATTTGTTATCGGAGGATATTTCCTTTGGCCCTATAGTCTTCCAAGGGATCCGAAATATCTGTTCTCAGATTCCACAGAAATAAGGCTAGCAAAGAGATTCACGAAATACGTATGTAACTCTGTGAGATGAATTAACAGAACACTAAGCAGTTTCTCAGAAAGCTTCTTTCCAGATTTCATCTGAGGATATTTCCTTTTTCACCATAGCCGTCCATGGGTTTCCAAATATCACTTTGCCTATTCCACAAGAACTGTCTTAGCGAAAGGCTTCTTGAGGGGAAAGCTGTAACTCTGTGAGATGATTTCAGAGAACACAAAGAAGTTTCTCAGAAAGTTTCTTTCTCTTTGTTATCGGGGGATATTTCCTTTGGCCCTATAGTCTTCCAAGGGATCGGAAATATCTGTTCTCAGATTCCACAGAAATAAGGCTAGAAAAGAGATCCACGAAATACAGACGTAACTCTCTGATATGAATTAACAGAACACTAAGCAGTTTCTCAGAAAGCTTCTTTCCAGATTTCATCTGAGGATATTTCCTTTTTCACTGTAGCCCTCTATGGGCTTCCAAATATCACTTTGCCAATTCCACAAGAACTGTCTTAGCGAAAGGCTTCTTGAGGGGAAAGCTGTAACTCTGTGAGATGATTTCACAGAACACAAAGAAGTTTCTCAGAAAGCTTCTTTCTCTTTGTTATCGTAGGATATTTCCTTTGGCCCTATAGTCTTCCAAGGGATCCAAAATATCTGTTCTCAGATTCCACAGAAATAAGGCTAGCAAAGAGATCCACGAAATACTGATGTAACTCTGTGAGATGAATTAACAGAACACTAAGCAGTTTCTCAGAAAGCTTCTTTCCAGATTTCATCTGAGGATATTTCGTTTTTCACCATAGCCCTCTAAGGGTTCCAAATATCACTGTGCCAATTCCACAAGAACTGTCTTAGCGAAAGGATTCTTGAGGGGAATGCTGTAACTCTTTGAGAGGATTTCACAGAACACAAAGAAGTTTCTCAGAAAGCTTCTTTCTATTTGGTATCTGAGGATATTTACATTGGCCCTATAATCTTCCAAGGGATCCGAAATATCTGTTCTCAGATTCCACAGAAATAAGGCTAGCAAAGAGATCCACGAAATACAGATGTAACTCTGTGAGATGAATTAACAGAACACTAAGCAGTTTCTCAGAAAGCTTCTTTCCAGATTTCATCTGAGGATATTTCCTTTTTCACCATAGCCGTCTATGGGCTGCCAAATATCACTTTGCCAATTCCACAAGAACTGTCTTAGCGAAAGGCTTCTTGAGGGGAAAGCTGTAACTCTGTGAGATGATTTCACAGAACACAAAGAAGTTTTTCAGAAAGCTTCTTTCTCTTTGTTATCGGAGGATATTTCCTTTGGCCCTATATTCTTCCAAGGGATCCGAAATATCTGTTCTCAGATTCCACAGAAATAAGGCTAGCAAAGAGATGCAAGAAATACAGATGTAACTCTGTGAGATGAATTAACAGAACACTAAGCAGTTTCTCAAAAAGCTTCTTTCCAGATTTCATGTGAGAATAGTTCCTTTTTCACCATAGCCCTCTATGGGCTTCCAAATGTCACTTTGCCAATTCCACAAGAACTGTGTTAGCGAAAGGCTTCTTGAGGGGAATGCTGTAACTCTGTGAGATGATTTCACAGAACACAAAGAAGTTTCTCAGAAAGCTTCTTTCTATTTGTTATCGGAGGATATTTCCTTTGGCCCTATAGTCTTCCAAGGGATCCGAAATATCTGTTCTCAGATTCCACAGAAATAAGGCTAGCAAAGAGATCCACGAAATACAGATGTAACTCTGCGAGATGAATTAACAGAACACTAAGCAGTTTCTCAGAAAGCTTCTTTCCAGATTTCATCTGAGGATATTTCCGTTTTCACCATAGCCCTCTATGGGCTCCAAATGTCACTTTGCCAATTCCAGAAGAACTGTCTTGGCGAAACGCTTCTTGAGGGGAAAGCTGTAACTCTGTGAGATGATTTCACAGAACACAAAGAAGTTTCTCAGAAAGTTCCTTCTCTTTGTTATCGGAGGATATTTCCTTTGGCCCTATGGTCTTAAAGGGATCCGAAATATCTGTTCTCAGATTCCACAGAAATAAGGCTAGCAAGGAGATCCAGAAAGTACAGATGTAACTCTGTGAGATGAATTAACAGAAGACTAAGCAGTTTCTCAGAACGCTTCTTTCCAGATTTCATCTGAGGATATTTCCTTTTTCACCATAGCCCTCTAAGGGCTTCCAAATATCACTTTGCCAATTCCACAAGAACTGTCTTAGCGAAAGGCTTCTTGAGGGGAAAGCTGTAACTCTGTGAGATGATTTCACAGAACACAAAGAAGTTTCTCAGAAAGCTTCTTTCTCTTTGTTATCGGAGGATATTTCCTTTGGCCCTATAGTCTTCCAAGGGATCCGAAATATCTGTTCTCAGATTCCACAGAAATAAGGATAGCAAAGAGATCCACGAAATACAGATGTAACTCTGTGAGATGAATTAACAGAACACTAAGCAGTTTCTCAGAAAGCTTCTTTCCAGATTTCATCTGAGGATATTTCCTTTTTCACCATAGCCCTCTATGGGCTTCCAAATATCACTTTGCCAATTCCACAAGAACTGTCTTAGCGAAAGGCTTCTTGAGGGGAAAGCTGTAACTCTGTGAGATGATTTCAGAGAACACAAATAAGTTTCTCAGAAAGCTTCTTTCTCTTTGTTATCGGAGGATATTTCCTTTGGCCCTATACTCTTCCAAGGGATCCAAAATATCTGTTCTCAGATTCCACAGAAATAAGGCTAGCAAAGAGATCCTCGAAATACAGATGTAACTCTGTGAGATGAATTAACAGAACACTAAGCAGTTTCTCAGAAAGCTTCTTTCCAGATTTCATCTGACGATATTTCCTTTTTCACCATAGCCCTCTAAGGGTTCCAAATATCACTGTGCCAATTCCACAAGAACTGTCTTAGCGAAAGGCTTCTTGAGGGGAATGCTGTAACTCTGTGAGAGGATTTCACAGAACACAATGAAGTTTCTCAGAAAGGTTCTTTCTCTTTGTTATCGGAGGATATTTCCTTTGGCCCTATAGTCTTCCAAGGGATCCGAAATATCTGTTCTCAGATCCCACAGAAATAAGGCTAGCAAAGAGATCCACGAAATACAGATGTAACTCTGTGAGATGAATTAACAGAACACTAAGCAGTTTCTCAGAAAGCTTCTTTGCAGATTTCATCTGAGGATATTTCCTTTTTCACCATAGCCCTCTATGGGCTTCCAAATATCACTTTGCCAATTCCACAAGAACTGTCTTAGCGAAAGGCTTCTTGAGGGGAAAGCTGTAACTCTGTGAGATGATTTCACAGAACACAAAGAAGTTTCTCAGAAAGTTTCTTTCTCTTTGTTATCGGGGGTTATTTCCTTTGGCCCTATAGTCTTCCAAGGGATCCGAAATATCTGTTCTCAGATTCCACAAAAATAAGGCTAGCAAAGAGATCCACGAAATACAGATGTCACTCTGTGAGATGAATTCACAGAACACTAAGAAGTTTCTCAGAAAGCTTCTTTCCAGATTTCATGTGAGGATATTTCCTTTTTCACCATAGCCCTCTATGGGCTTCCAAATATCACTTTGCCAATTCCACAAGAACTGTCTTAGCGAAAGGCTTCTTGAGGGGAAAAGTGTAACTCTGTGAGAAGATTTCACAGAACACAAAGAAGTTTCTCAGGAAGGTTCTTTCTATTTGTTATCGGAGGATATTTCCTTTGGCCCTATAGCCTTCCAAGGGATCCGAAATATCTGTTCTCAGATTCCACAGAAATAAGGCTAGCAAAGAGATCCACGAAATACAGATGTAACTCTGTGAGATGAATTAACAGAACACTAAGCAGTTTCTCAGAAAGCTTCTTTCCAGATTTCATCTGAAGATATTTCGTTTTTCACCATAGCCCTCTAAGGGTTCCAAATATCACTGTGCCAATTCCACAAGAACTGTCTTAGCGAAAGGCTTCTTGAGGGGAAAGCTGTAACTCTGTGAGATGATTTCACAGAACACAAAGAAGTTTCTCAGAAAGCTTCTTTCTCTTTGTTATCGGAGGATATTTCCTTTGGCCCTATAGTCTTCCAAAGGATCCGAAATATCTGTTCTCAAATTCCACAGAAATAAGGCTAGCAAAGAGATCCACGAAATACAGATGTAACTCTGTGAGATGAATTAAGAGAACACTAAGCAGTTTCTCAGAAAGCTTCTTTCCAGATTTCATGTGAGGATAGTTCCTTTTTCACCATAGCCCTCTATGGGCTTCCAAATGTCACTTTGCCAATTCCACAAGAACTGAGTTAGCGAAAGCCTTCTTGAGGAGAATGCTGTAACTCTGTGAGATGATTTCACAGAACACAAAGAAGTTTCTCAGAAAGCTTCTTTCTATTTGTTATCGGAGGATATTTCCTTTGGCCCTATAGTCTTCCAAGGGATCCGAAATATCTGTTCTCAGATTCCACAGAAATAAGGCTAGCAAAGAGATCCACGAAATACAGATGTAACTCTGTGAGATGAATTAACAGAACACTAAGCAGTTTCTCAGAAAGCTTCTTTCCAGATTTCATCTGAGGATATTTCCTTTTTCACCATAGCCCTTTATGGGCTTCCCAATATCACATTTCCAATTCCACAATAACTGTCTTGGCGAAACGCTTCTTGAGGGGAAAGCTGTAACTCTGTGAGATGATTTCACAGAACACAAAGAAGTTTCTCAGAAAGCTTCTTTCTCTTTGTTATCGGAGGATATTTCCTTTGGCCCTATAGTCTTCCAAGGGATCAGAAATATCTGTTCTCAGATTCCACAGAAATAAGGCTAGCAAAGAGATCCACGAAATACAGATGTAACTCTGTGAGATGAATTAACAGAACACTAAGCAGTTTCTCAGAAAGCTTCTTTCCAGATTTCATCTGAGGATATTTCCGTTTTCACCATAGCCCTCTATGGGCTCCAAATGTCACTTTGCCATTTCCACAAGAACTGTCTTGGCGAAACGCTTCTTGAGGGGAAATCTGTAACACTGTGAGATGATTTCAAAGAACACAAAGAAGTTTCTCAGAAAGCTTCTTTCTGTTTGTTATCGGAGGATATTTCCTTTGGCCCTATAGTCTTAAAAGGATCCGAAATATCTGTTCTCAGATTCCACAGAAATAAGTCTAGCAAGGAATTGCAGAAAGTGCAGATGTAACTCTGTGAGATGAATTAACAGAACACTAAGCAGTTTCTCAGATACCTTCTTTCCAGATTTCATCTGAGGATATTTCCTTTTTCACCATAGCCCTCTATGGGCTTCCAAATATCACTTTGCCAATTCCACAAGAACTGTCTTAGCGAAAGGCTACTTGAGGGGAAAGCTTTAACTCTGTGAGTTGATTTCACAGAACACAAAGAAGTTTCTCAGAAAGCTTCTTTCTCTTTGTTATCGGAGGATATTTCCTTTGGCCCTATAATTTTCCAAGGGATCCGAAATATCTGTTCTCAGATTCCACAGAAATAAGGCTAGCAAAGAGATCCACGAAATACAGATGTAACTCTGTGAGATGAATTAACAGAACACTAAGCAGTTTCTCAGAAAGCTTCTTTCCAGATTTCATCTGAGGATATTTCCTTTTACAACATAGCCCTCTATGGGCTTCCAAATATCACTTTGCCAATTCCACAAGAACTGTCTTAGCGAAAGGCTTCTTGAGGGGAAAGCTGTAACTCTCTGAGATGATTTCAAAGAACACGAAGAAGTTTCGCAGAAAGTTCTTTCTCTTTGTTATCGGAGGATATTTCCTTTGGCCCTATGGTCTTAAAGGGATCCGAAATATCTGTTCTCAGATTCCACAGAAATAAGGCTAGCAAGGAGATGCAGAAAGTACAGATGTAACTCTGTGAGATGAATTAACAGAACACTAAGCAGTTTCTCAGAACGCTTCTTTCCAGATTTCATGTGAGGATATTTCCTTTTTCACCATAGCCCTCTATGGGCTTCCAAATATCACTTTGCCAATTCCACAAGAACTGTCTTAGCGAAAGGCTTCTTCAGGGGAAAGCTGTAACTCTGTGAGATGATTTCACAGAACACAAAGAAGTTTCTCAGAAAGCTTCTTTCTCGTGGTTATCGGAGGATATTTCGTTTGGCCCTATAGTCTTCCAAGGGATCCAAAATATCTGTTCTCAGATTCCACAGAAATAAGGCTAGCAAAGAGATCCACGAAATAGAGATGTAACTCTGTGAGATGAATTAACAGAACACTAAGCAGTTTCTCAGAAAGCTTCTTTCCAGATTTCATCTGAGGATATTTCCTTTTTCACCATAGCCCTCTAAGGGTTCCAAATATCACTGTGCCAAATCCACAAGAACTGTCTTAGCGAAAGGCTTCTTGAGGGGAATGCTGTAACTCTGTGAGAGGATTTCACAGAACACAAAGAAGTTTCTCAGAAAGCTTCTTTCTATTTGTTATCTGAGGATATTTCCTTTGGCCCTATAATCTTCCAAGGGATCCGAAATATCTGTTCTCAGATTCCACAGAAATAAGGCTAGCAAAGAGATCCACGAAATACAGATGTAACTCTGTGAGATGAATTAACAGATCACTAAGCATTTTCTCAGAAAGCTTCTTTCCAGATTTCATGTGAGGATATTTCCTTTTTCACCATAGCCCTCTATGGGCTTCCAAATATCACTTTGCCAATTCCACAAGAACTGTCTTAGCGAAAGGCTTCTTGAGGGGAAAGCTGTAACTCTGTGAGATGATTTCACAGAATACAAAGAAGTTTCTCAGAAAGTTTCTTTCTCTTTGTTATCGGGGGATATTTCCTTTGGCCCTATAGTCTTCCAAGGGATCCGAAATATCTGTTCTCAGATCCCACAGAAATAAGGCTAGCAAAGAGATCCACGAAATACAGATGTAACTCTGTGAGATGAATTAACAGAACACTAAGCAGTTTCTCAGAAATCTTCTTTCCAGATTTCATCTGAGGATATTTCCATTTTCACCATAGCCCTCTAAGGGTTTCCAAATATCACTTTGCCTATTCCACAAGAACTGTCTTAGCGAAAGGCTTCTTGAGGGGAATGCTGTAACTCTGTGAGATGATTTCACAGAACACAAAGAAGTTTCTCAGAAAGCTTCTTTCTATTTGTTATCCGAGGATATTTCCTTTTTCCCTATAGTCTTCCAAGGGATCCGAAATATCTGTTCTCAGATTCCACAGAAATAAGGCTAGCAAAGAGATCCACGAAATACAGATGTAACCCTGTGAGATGAATTAACAGAACACTAAGCAGTTTCTCAGAAAGCTTCTTTCCAGATTTCATCTGAGAATATTTCCTATTTCACCATAGCCATCTATGGGCTTCCAAATATCACTTTGCCAATTCCACGAGAACTGTCTTAGCGAAAGGCTTCTTGAGGGGAAAGCTTTAACTCTGTGAGATGATTTCACAGAACACAAAGTAGTTTCTCAGAAAATTTCTTTCTCTTTGTTATCGGGGGATATTTCCTTTGGCCCTATAGTCTTCCAAGGGATCCGAAATATCTGTTCTCAGATTCCACAGAAATAAGGCTAGCAAAGAGATCCACGAAATACAGATGTAACTCTGTGAGGTGAATTAACAGAACACTAAGCAGCTTCTCAGAAAGCTTCTTTCCGGATTTCATCTGAGGATATTTCTTTTTTCCACATAGCCCTCTATGGGCTTCCAAATATCACTTTGCCAATTCCACAAGAACTGTCTTAGCGAAAGGCTTCTTGAGGGGAATGCTGTAACTCTGTGAGAGGATTTCACAGAACACAATGAAGTTTCTCAGAAAGGTTCTTTCTCTTTGTTATCGGAGGATATTTCCTTTGGCCCTATAGTCTTCCAAGGGATCCGAAATATCTGTTCTCAGATTCCACAGAAATAAGGCTAGCAAAGAGATCCACGAAATACAGATGTAACTCTGTGAGATGAATTAACAGAACACTAAGCAGTTTCTCAGAAAGCTTCTTTCCAGATTTCATCTGAGGATATTTCCTTTTTCACCATAGCCCTCTATGGGCTTCCAAATATCACTTTGCCAATTCCACAAGAACTGTCTTAGCGAAAGGCTTCTTGAGGGGAAAGCTGTAACTCTGTGAGATGATTTCACAGAACACAAAGAAGTTTCTCAGAAAGTTTCTTTCTCTTTGTTATCGGGGGATATTTCCTTTGGCCCTATAGTCTTCCAAGGGATCCGAAATATCTGTTCTCAGATTCCACAGAAATAAGGCTAGCAAAGAGATCCACGAAATACAGATGTCACTCTGTGAGATGAATTCACAGAACACTAAGCAGTTTCTCAGAAAGCTTCTTTCCAGATTTCATGTGAGGATATTTCCTTTTTCACCATAGCCCTCTATGGGATTCCAAATATCACTTTGCCAATTCCACAAGAACTGTCTTAGCGAAAGGCTTCTTGAGGGGAAAAGTGTAACTCTGTGAGAAGATTTCACAGAACACAAAGAAGTTTCTCAGGAAGGTTCTTTCTATTTGTTATCGGAGGATATTTCCTTTGGCCCTATAGTCTTCCAAGGGATCCGAAATATCTGTTCTCAGATTCCACAGAAATAAGGCTAGCAAAGAGATCCACGAAATACAGATGTAACTCTGTGAGATGAATTAACAGAACACTAAGCAGTTTCTCAGAAAGCTTCTTTCCAGATTTCATCTGAGGATATTTCGTTTTTCACCATAGCCCTCTAAGGTTTCCAAATATCACTGTGCCAATTCCACAAGAACTGTCTTAGCGAAAGGCTTCTTGAGGGGAAAGCTGTAACTCTGTGAGATGATTTCACAGAACACAAAGAAGTTTCTCAGAAAGCTTCTTTCTCTTTGTTATCGGAGGATATTTCCTTTGGCCCTATAGTCTTCCAAGGGATCCGAAATATCTGTTCTCAGATTCCACAGAAATAAGGCTAGCAAAGAGATCCACGAAATACATATGTAACTCTGTGAGATGAATTAACAGAACACTAAGCAGTTTCTCAGAAAGCTTCTTTCCAGATTTCATCTGAGGATATTTCCGTTTTCACCATAGACCTCTATGGGCTCCAAATGTCACTTTGCCATTTCCACAAGAACTGTCTTGGAGAAACGCTTCTTGAGGGGAAATCTGTAACACTGTGAGATGATTTCAAAGAACACAAAGAAGTTTCTCAGAAAGCTTCTTTCTCTTTGTTATCGGAGGATATTTCCTTTGGCCCTATAGTCTTAAAAGGATCCGAAATATCTGTTCTCAGATTCCACAGAAATAAGTCTAGCAAGGAAATCCAGAAAGTGAAGATGTAACTCTGTGAGATGAATTAACAGAACACTAAGCAGTTTCTCAGATACCTTCTTTCCAGATTTCATCTGAGGATATTTCCTTTTTCACCATAGCCCTCTATGGGCTTCCAAATATCACTTTGCCAATTCCACAAGAACTGTCTTAGCGAAAGGCTACTTGAGGGGAAAGCTTTAACTCTGTGAGTTGATTTCACAGAACACAAAGAAGTTTCTCAGAAAGCTTCTTTCTCTTTGTTATCGGAGGATATTTCCTTTGGCCCTATAATTTTCCAAGGGATCCGAAATATCTGTTCTCAGATTCCACAGAAATAAGGCTAGCAAAGAGATCCACGAAATACAGATGTAACTCTGTGAGATGAATTAACAGAACACTAAGCAGTTTCTCAGAAAGCTTCTTTCCAGATTTCATCTGAGAATATTTCCTTTTACAACATAGCCCTCTATGGGCTTCCAAATATCACTTTGCCAATTCCACAAGAACTGTCTTAGCGAAAGGCTTCTTGAGGGGAAAGCTGTAACTCTCTGAGATGATTTCAAAGAACACGAAGAAGTTTCTCAGAAAGTTCTTTCTCTTTGTTATCGGAGGATATTTCCTTTGGCCCTATGGTCTTAAAGGGATCCGAAATATCTGTTCTCAGATTCCACAGAAATAAGGCTAGCAAGGAGATCCAGAAAGTACAGATGTAACTCTGTGAGATGAATTAACAGAACACTAAGCAGTTTCTCAGAAAGCTTCTTTCCAGATTTCATGTGAGGATATTTCCTTTTTCACCATAGCCCTCTATGGGCTTCCAAATATCACTTTGCCAATTCCACAAGAACTGTCTTAGCGAAAGGCTTCTTGAGGGGAAAGCTGTAACTCTGTGAGATGATTTCACAGAATACAAAGAAGTTTCTCAGAAAGTTTCTTTCTCTTTGTTATCGGGGGATATTTCCTTTGGCCCTATAGTCTTCCAAGGGATCCGAAATATCTGTTCTCAGATCCCACAGAAATAAGGCTAGCAAAGCGATCCACGAAATACAGATGTAACTCTGTGAGATGAATTAACAGAACACTAAGTAGTTTCTCAGAAAGCTTCTTTCCAGATTTCATGTGAGGATATTTCCTTTTTCACCATAGCCCTCTATGGGCTTCCAAATATCACTTTGCCAATTCCACAAGAACTGTCTTAGCGAAAGGCTTCTTGAGGGGAAAACTGTAACTCTGTGAGAAGATTTCACAGAACACAAAGAAGTTTCTCAGGAAGGTTCTTTCTATTTGTTATCGGAGGATATTTCCTTTGGCCCTTTTGTCTTCCAAGGGATCCGAAATATCTGTTCTCAGATTCCACAGAAATAAGGCTAGAAAAGAGATTCACGAAATACATATGTAACTCTGTGAGATGAATTAACAGAACACTAAGCAGTTTCTCAGAAATCTTCTTTCCAGATTTCATCTGAGGATATTTCCTTTTTCACCATAGCCCTCTAAGGGTTTCCAAATATCACTTTGCCTATTCCACAAGAACTGTCTTAGCGAAAGGCTTCTTGAGGGGAATGCTGTAACTCTGTGAGATGATTTCACAGAACACAAAGAAGTTTCTCAGAAAGCTTCTTTCTATTTGTTATCCGAGGATATTTCCTTTTTCCCTGTAGTCTTCCAAGGGATCCGAAATATCTGTTCTCAGATTCCACAGAAATAAGGCTAGCAAAGAGATCCACGAAATACAGATGTAACCCTGTGAGATGAATTAACAGAACACTAGCAGTTTCTCAGAAAGCTTCTTTCCAGATTTCATCTGAGAATATTTCCTATTTCACCATAGCCATCTATGGGCTTCCAAATATCACTTTGCCAATTCCACGAGAACTGTCTTAGCGAAAGGCTTCTTGAGGGGAAAGCTTTAACTCTGTGAGATGATTTCACAGAACACAAAGAAGTTTCTCAGAAAATTTCTTTCTCTTTGTTATCGGGGGATATTTCCTTTGGCCCTATAGTCTTCCAAGGATCCGAAATATCTGTTCTCAGATTCCACAGAAATAAGGCTAGCAAAGAGATCCACGAAATACAGATGTAACTCTGTGAGGTGAATTAACAGAACACTAAGCAGCTTCTCAGAAAGCTTCTTTCCGGATTTCATCTGAGGATATTTCTTTTTTCCACATAGCCCTCTATGGGCTTCCAAATATCACTTTGCCAATTCCACAAGAACTGTCTTAGCGAAAGGCTTCTTGAGGGGAAAGCTGTAACTCTGTGAGATGATTTCACAGAACACAAAGAAGTTTCTCAGAAAGCTTCTTTCTCTTTGTTATCGGAGGATATTTCCTTTGGCCCTATAGTCTTCCAAGGGATCCGAAATATCTGTTCTCAGATTCCACAGAAATAAGGCTAGCAAAGAGATCCACGAAATACAGATGTAACTCTGTGAGATGAATTAACAGAACACTAAGCAGTTTCTCAGAAAGCTTCTTTCCAGATTTCATCTGAGGATATTTCGTTTTTCAACATAGCCCTCTAAGGGTTCCAAATATCACTGTGCCAATTCCACAAGAACTGTCTTAGCGAAAGGATTCTTGAGGGGAATGCTGTAACTCTGTGAGAGGATTTCACAGAACACAAAGAAGTTTCTCAGAAAGCTTCTTTCTATTTGTTATCTGAGGATATTTCCTTTGGCCCTATAATCTTCCAAGGGATCCGAAATATCTGTTCTCAGATTCCACAGAAATAAGGCTAGCAAAGAGATCCACGAAATACAGATGTAAATCTGTGAGATGAATTAACAGAACACTAAGCAGTTTCTCAGAAAGCTTCTTTCCAGATTTCATCTGAGGATATTTCCTTTTTCACCATAGCCCTCTATGGGCTCCAAATGTCACTTTGCCAAAACCGCAAGAACTGTCTTGGCGAAACGCTTCTTGAGGGGAAAGCTGTAACTCTGTGAGATGATTTCACAGAACACAAAGAAGTTTCTCAGAAAGCTTCTTTCTCTTTGTTATCGGAGGATATTTCCTTTGGCCCTATAGTCTTCCAAGGGATCCGAAATATCTGTTCTCAGATTCCACAGAAATAAGGCTAGCAAAGAGATCCACGAAATACAGATGTAACTCTGTAAGATGAATTAACAGAACACTAAGCAGTTTCTCAGAAAGCTTCTTTCCAGATTTCATCTGAGGATATTTCCATTTGCACCATAGCCCTCTATGGGCTGCCAAATGTCACTTTGCCAATTCCACAAGAACTGTCTTAGCGAAAGCCTTCTTGGGGGAATGCTGTAACTCTGTGAGATGATTTCACAGAACACAAAGAAGTTTCCCAGAAAGCTTCTTTCTATTTGTTATCGGAGGATATTTCCTTTGGCCCTATAGTCTTCCAAGGGATCCGAAATATCTGTTCTCAGATTCCACAGAAATAAGGCTAGCAAAGAGATCCACGAAATACTGATGTAACTCTGTGAGATGAATTAACAGAACACTAAGCAGTTTCTCAGAAAGCTTCTTTCCAGATTTCATCTGAGGATATTTCCTTTTTCACCATAGCCCTTCATGGGCTTCCAAATATCAGTTTTCCAATTCCACAAGAACTGTCTTGGCGAAAAGCTTCTTGAGGGGAAAGCTGTATCTCTCTGAGATGATTTCACAGAACACAAAGAAGGTTCTCAGAAAGCTTCTTTCTCTTTGTTATGGGAGGATATTTCCTTTGGCCCTATAGTCTTCCAAGGGATCCGAAATATCTGTTCTCAGATTCCACTGAAATAAGGCTAGCAAAGAGATCCACGAAATACAGATGTAACTCTGTGAGATGAATTAACAGAACACTAAAGAGTTTCTCAGAAAGCTTCTTTCCAGATTTCATCTGAGGATATTTCCGTTTTCACCATAGCCCTCTATGGGCTCGAAATGTCACTTTGCCATTTCCACAAGAACTGTCTTGGCGAAACGCTTCCTGAGGGGAAATCTGTAACACTGTGAGATGATTTCAAAGAACACAAAGAAGTTTCTCAGAAAGCTTCTTTCTCTTTGTTATCGGAGGATATTTCCTTTGGCCCTATAGTCTTAAATGGATCCGAAATATCTGTCCTCAGATTCCACAGAAATAAGGCTAGCAAGGAGATCCAGAAAGTACAGATGTAACTCTGTGAGATGAATTAACAGAACACTAAGCAGTTTCTCAGATACCTTCTTTCCAGATTTCATCTGAGGATATTTCCTTTTTCACCATAGCCCTCTATGGGATTCCAAATATCACTTTGCCAATTCCACAAGAACTGTCTTAGCGAAAGGCTTCTTGAGGGGAAGCTGTAACTCTCTGAGATGATTTCACAGAACACAAAGAAGTTTCTCAGAAAGCTTCTTTCTCTTTGTTATCGGAGGATATTTCCTTTGGCCCTATTGTCTTCCAAGGGATCCGAAATATCTGTTCTCAGATTCCACAGAAATAAGGCTAGCAAAGAGATCCACGAAATACAGATGTAACTCTGTAAGATGAATAAACAGAACACTAAGCAGTTTCTCAGAAAGCTTCTTTCCAGATTTCATCTGAGGATGTTTCCTTTTTCACCATAGCCCTCTATGGGCTGCCAAATGTCACTTTGCCAATTCCACAAGAACTGTGTTAGCGAAAGCCTTCTTGAGGGGAATTTTGTAACTCTGTGAGATGATTTCACAGAACACAAAGAAGTTTCTCAGAAAGCTTCTTTCTATTTGTTATCGGAGGATATTTCCTTTGGCCCTATAGTCTTCCAAGGGATCCGAAATATCTGTTCTCAGATTCCACAGAAATAAGGCTAGCAAAGAGATGCACGAAATACTGATGTAACTCTGTGAGATGAATTAACAGAACACTAAGCAGTTTCTCAGATACCTTCTTTCCAGATTTCATCTGAGGATATTTCCTTTTTCACCATAGCCCTTTATGGGCTTCCAAATATCACTTTTCCAATTCCACAAGAACTGTCTTGGCGATACGCTTCTTGAGGGGAAAGCTGTAACTCTGTGAGATGATTTCACAGAACACAAAGAAGTTTCTCAGAAAGCTTCTTTCTCTTTGTTATCAGAGGATATTTCCTTTGGCCCTATAGTCTTCCAAGGGATCCGAAATATCTGTTCTCAGATTCCACAGAACTAAGGCTAGTAAAGAGATCCACGAAATACAGATGTAACTCTCTGAGATGAATTAACAGAACACTAAGCAGTTTCTCAGAAAGCTTCTTTCCAGATTTCATCTGAGGATATTTCCTTTTTCACCATAGCCCTCTATGGGCTCCAAATGTCACTTGGCCAAATCCGCAAGGACTGTCTTGGCGAAACGCTTCTTGAGGGGAAAGCTGTAACTCTGTGAGATGATTTCACAGAACACAAAGAAGTTTCTCAGAAAGCTTCTTTCTCTTTGTTATCGGAGGATATTTCCTTTGGCCCTATAGTCTTCCAAGGGATCCGAAATATCTGTTCTCAGATTCCACAGAACTAAGGCTAGTAAAGAGATCCACGAAATACAGATGTAACTCTCTGAGATGAATTAACAGAACACTAAGCAGTTTCTCAGAAAGCTTCTTTCCAGATCTCATCTGAGGATATTTCCTTTTTCACCATAGCCCTCTATGGGCTCCAAATGTCACTTGGCCAAATCCGCAAGGACTGTCTTGGCGAAACGCTTCTTGAGGGGAAAGCTGTAACTCTGTGAGATGATTTCACAGAACACAAAGAAGTTTCTCAGAAAGCTTCTTTCTATTTGTTATCGGAGGATATTTCCTTTGGCCCTATAGTCTTCCAAGGGATCCGAAATATCTGTTCTCAGATTCCACAGAAATAAGGCTAGCAAAGAGATGCACGAAATACTGATGTAACTCTGTGAGATGAATTAACAGAACACTAAGCAGTTTCTCAGATACCTTCTTTCCAGATTTCATCTGAGGATATTTCCTTTTTCACCATAGCCCTTTATGGGCTTCCAAATATCACTTTTCCAATTCCACAAGAACTGTCTTGGCGATACGCTTCTTGAGGGGAAAGCTGTAACTCTGTGAGATGATTTCACAGAACACAAAGAAGTTTCTCAGAAAGCTTCTTTCTCTTTGTTATCGGAGGATATTTCCTTTGGCCCTATAGTCTTCCAAGGGATCCGAAATATCTGTTCTCAGATTCCACAGAACTAAGGCTAGTAAAGAGATCCACGAAATACAGATGTAACTCTCTGAGATGAATTAACAGAACACTAAGCAGTTTCTCAGAAAGCTTCTTTCCAGATTTCATCTGAGGATATTTCCTTTTTCACCATAGCCCTCTATGGGCTCCAAATGTCACTTGGCCAAATCCGCAAGGACTGTCTTGGCGAAACGCTTCTTGAGGGGAAAGCTGTAACTCTGTGAGATGATTTCACAGAACACAAAGAAGTTTCTCAGAAAGCTTCTTTCTCTTTGTTATCGGAGGATATTTCCTTTGGCCCAATAGTCTTCCATGGGATCCGAAATATCTGTTCTCAGATTCCACAGAAATAAGGCTAGCAAGGAGATCCAGAAAGTACAGATGTAACTCTGTGAGATGAATTAACAGAACACTAAGCAGTTTCTCAGAAAGCTTCTTTCCAGATTTCATCTGAGGATATTTCCATTTTCACCATAGCCCCCTATGGGCTGCCAAATATCACTTTGCCAATTCCACAAGAACTGTCTTAGCGAAAGGCTTCTTGAGGGGAAAGCTTTAACTCTGTGAGTTGATTTCACAGAACACAAAGAAGTTTCTCAGAAAGGTTCTTTCTCTTTGTTATCGGAGGATATTTCCTTTGGCTTTATAGTCTTCCAAGGGATCCGAAATATCTGTTCTCAGATTCCACAGAAATAAGGCTAGCAAAGAGATCCACGAAATACAGATGTAACTCTGTGAGATGAATTAACAGAACACTAAGCAGTTTCTCAGAAAGCTTCTTTCCAGATTTCATGTGAGGATATTTCCTTTTTCACCATAGACCTCTAAGGGCTTCCAAATATCAGTTTGCCAATTCCACAAGAACTGTCTTAGCGAAAGGCTTCTTGAGGGGAAAGCTGTAACTCTGTGAGATGATTTCACAGAACACAAAGAAGTTTCTCAGAAAGCTTCTTTCTCGTTGTTATCGGAGGATATTTCGTTTGGCCCTATAGTCTTACAAGGGATCCAAAATATCTGTTCTCAGATTCCACAGAAATAAGGCTAGCAAAGAGATCCACGAAATAGAGATGTAACTCTGTGAGATGAATTAACAGAACACTAAGCAGTTTCTCAGAAAGCTTCTTTCCAGATTTCATCTGAGGATATTTCCTTTTTCACCGTAGCCCTCTAAGGGTTCCAAATATCACTGTGCCAATTCCACAAGAACTGTCTTAGCGAAAGGCTTCTTGAGGGGAATGCTGTAACTCTGTGAGAGGATTTCACAGAACACAAAGAAGTTTCTCAGAAAGCTTCTGTCTATTTGTTATCTGAGGATATTTCCTTTGGCCCTATAATCTTCCAAGGGATCCGAAATATCTGTTCTCAGATTCCACAGAAATAAGGCTAGCAAAGAGATCCACGAAATACAGATGTCACTCTGTGAGATGAATTAACAGAACACTTAGCAGTTTCTCAGAAAGCTTCTTTGCAGATTTCATCTGAGGATATTTCCTTTTTCACAGTAGCCCTCTATGGACTTCCAAATATCACTTTGCCAATTCCACAAGAGCTGTCTTAGCGAAAGGCTTCTTGAGGGGAAAGCTGTAACTCTGTGTGATGATTTCACAGAACACAAAGAAGTTTCTCAGAAAGCTTCTTTCTCTTTGTTATCAGAGGATATTTCCTTTGGCCCTATAGTCTTCCAAGGGATCCGAAATATCTGTTCTCAGATTCCACAGAAATAAGGCTAGCAAAGAGATCCACGAAATACAGATGTAACTCTGTGAGATGAATTAACAGAACACTAAGCATTTTCTCAGAAAGCTTCTTTCCGGATTTCATGTGAGGATATTTCCTTTTTCACCATATCCCTCTATGGGATTCCAAATATCACTTTGCCAATTCCACAAGAACTGTCTTAGCGAAAGGCTTCTTGAGGGGAAAGCTGTAACTCTGTGAGATGATTTCACAGAATACAAAGAAGTTTCTCAGAAAGTTTCTTTCTCTTTGTTATCGGGGGATATTTCCTTTGGCCCTATAGTCTTCCAAGGGATCCGAAATATCTGTTCTCAGATTCCACAGAAATAAGGCTAGCAAAGAGATCCACGAAATACAGATGTAACTCTGTGAGATGAATTAACAGAACACTAAGCAGTTTCTCAGAAAGCTTCTTTCCAGATTTCATGTGAGGATATTTCCTTTTTCACCATAGCCCTCTATGGGCTTCCAAATATCACTTTGCCAATTCCACAAGAACTGTCTTAGCGAAAGGCTTCTTCAGGGGAAAGCTGTAACTCTGTGAGAAGATTTCACAGAACACAAAGAAGTTTCTCAGAAAGCTTCTTTCTCTTTGTTATCGGAGGATATTTCCTTTGGCCCTATTGTCTTCCAAGGGATCCGAAATATCTGTTCTCAGATTCCACAGAAATAAGGCTAGCAAAGAGATTCACGAAATACATATGTAACTCTGTGAGATGAATTAACAGAACACTAAGCAGTTTCTCAGAAAGCATCTTTCCAGATTTCATCTGAGGATATTTCCTTTTTCACCGTAGCCCTCTAAGGGTTCCAAATATCACTGTGCCAATTCCACAAGAACTGTCTTACCAAAAGGCTTCTTGAGGGGAATGCTGTAACTCTGTGAGAGGATTTCACAGAACACAAAGAAGTTTCTCAGAAAGCTTCTTTCTATTTGTTATCTGAGGATATTTCCTTTGGCCCTATAATCTTCCAAGGGATCCGAAATATCTGTTCTCAGATTCCACAGAAATAAGGCTAGCAAAGAGATCCACGAAACACAGATGTCACTCTGTGAGATGAATTATCAGAACACTTAGCAGTTTCTCAGAAAGCTTCTTTGCAGATTTCATCTGAGGATATTTCCTTTTTTACAGTAGCCCTCTATGGACTTCCAAATATCACTTTGCCAATTCCACAAGAACAGTCTTAGCGAAAGGCTTCTTGAGGGGAAAGCTGTAACTCTGTGTGATGATTTCACAGAACACAAAGAAGTTTCTCAGAAAGCTTCTTTCTCTTTGTTATCAGAGGATATTTCCTTTGGCCCTATAGTCTTCCAAGGGATCCGAAATATCTGTTCTCAGATTCCACAGAAATAAGGCTAGCAAAGAGATCCACGAAATACAGATGTAACTCTGTGAGATGAATTAACAGAACACTAAGCATTTTCTCAGAAAGCTTCTTTCCAGATTTCATGTGAGGATATTTCCTTTTTCACCATAGCCCTCTATGAGATTCCAAATATCACTTTGCCAATTCCACAAGAACTGTCTTAGCGAAAGGCTTCTTGAGGGGAAAGCTGTAACTCTGTGAGATGATTTCACAGAATACAAAGAAGTTTCTCAGAAAGTTTCTTTCTCTTTGTTATCGGGGGATATTTCCTTTGGCCCTATTGTCTTCCAAGGGATCCGAAATATCTGTTCTCAGATTCCACAGAAATAAGGCTAGCAAAGAGATTCACGAAATACATATGTAACTCTGTGAGATGAATTAACAGAACACTAAGCAGTTTCTCAGAAAGCTTCTTTCCAGATTTCATCTGAGGATAATTCCTTTTTCACCATAGCCCTCTATGGGTTTCCAAATATCACTTTGCCTATTCCACAAGAACTGTCTTAGCGAAAGGCTTCTTGAGGGGAATGCTGTAACTCTGTGAGATGATTTCACAGAACACAAAGAAGTTTCTCAGAAAGCTTCTTTCTATTTGTTATCCGAGGATATTTCCTTTGGCCCTATAGTCTTCCAAGGGATCCGAAATATCTGTTCTCAGATTCCACAGAAATAAGGCTAACAAAGAGATCCACGAAATACAGATGTAACCCTGTGAGATGAATTAACAGAACACTAAGCAGTTTCTCAGAAAGCTTCTTTCCAGATTTCATCTGAGAATATTTCCTATTTCCTCATAGCCATCTATGGGCTTCCAAATATCACTTTGCCAATTCCACAAGAACTGTCTTAGCGAAAGTCTTCTTGAGGGGAAAGCTGTAACTCTGTGAGATGATTTCACAGAACACAAAGAAGTTTCTCAGAAAATTTCTTTCTCTTTGTTATCGGGGGATATTTCCTTTGGCCCTATAGTCTTCCAAGGGATCCGAAATATCTGTTCTCAGATTCCACAGAAATAAGGCTAGCAAAGAGATCCACGAAATACAGATGTAACTCTGTGAGATGAATTAACAGAACACTAAGCAGTTTCTCAGAAAGCTTCTTTCCAGATTTCATCTGAGGATATTTCCTTTTTCACCATAGCCGTCTAGGGGCTGCCAAATATCACTTTGCCAATTCCACAAGAACTGTCTTAGCGAAAGGCTTCTTGAGGGGAAAGCTGTAACTCTGTGAGATGATTTCACAGAACACAAAGAAGTTTCACAGAAAGCTTCTTTCTCTTTGTTATCGGAGGATATTTCCTTTGGCCCTGTAGTCTTCCAAGGGATCCGAAATATCTGTTCTCAGATTCCACAGAAATAAGGCTAGCAAAGAGATCCACGAAATACTGATGTAACTCTGTGAGATGAATTAACAGAACACTAAGCAGTTTCTCAGAAAGCTTCTTTCCAGATTTCATCTGAGGATATTTCCTTTTTCACCATAGCCCTTTATGGGCTTCCAAATATCACTTTTCCAATTTCACAATAACTGTCTTGGCGAAACGCTTCTTGAGGGGAAAGCTGTAACCCTGTGAGATGATTTCACAGAACACAAAGAAGTTTCTCAGAAAGCTTCCTTCTCTTTGTTATCGGAGGATATTTCCTTTGGCCCTATAGTCTTCCAAGGGATCCGAAATATCTGTTCTCAGATTCCACAGAAATAAGGCTAGCAAAGAGATCCACGAAATACAGATGTAACTCTGTGAGATGAATTAACAGAACACTAAGCAGTTTCTCAGAAAGCTTCTTTCCAGATTTCATCTGAGGATATTTCCTTTTTCACCATAGCCGTCTATGGGCTGCCAAATATCACTTTGCCACTTCCAGAAGAATTGTCTTAGCGAAAGGCTTCTTGAGGGGAAAGCTGTAACTCTGTGAGATGATTTCACAGAACATAAAGAAGTTTCTCAGAAAGCTTCTTTCTCTTTGTTATCGGAGGATATTTCCTTTGGCCCTATAGTCTTCCAAGGGATCCGAAATATCTGTTCTCAGATTCCACAGAAATCAGGCTAGCAAAGAGATCCACGAAATACAGATGTAACTGTGAGATGAATTAACAGAACACTAAGCAGTTTCTCAGAAAGCTTCTTTCCAGATTTCATGTGAGGATATTTCCTTTTTCACCATAGCCCTCTATGGGCTTCCAAATATCACTTTGCCAATTCCACAAGAACTGTGTTAGCGAAAGCCTTCTTGAGAGGAATGCTGTAACTCTGTGAGATGATTTCACAGAACACAAAGAAGTTTCTCAGAAAGCTTCTTTCTATTTGTTATCGGAGGATATTTCCTTTGGCCCTATAGTCTTCCAAGGGATCCGAAATATCTGTTCTCTGATTCCACAGAAATAAGGCTAGCAAAGAGATCCACGAAATACTGATGTAACTCTGTGAGATGAATTAACAGAACACTAAGCAGTTTCTCAGAAAGCTTCTTTCCAGATTTCATCTGAGGATAGTTCCTTTTTCACCATAGCCCTTTATGGGCTTCCAAATATCACTTTTCCAATTACACAAGAACTGTCTTGGCGAAACGCTTCTTGAGGGAAAAGCTGTAACTCTGTGAGATGATTTCACAGAACACAAAGAAGTTTCTCAGAAAGCTTCTTTCTCTTTGTTATCGGAGGATATTTCCTTTGGCCCTATAGTCTTCCAAGGGATCCGAAATATCTGTTCTCAGATTCCACAGAAATAAGGCTAGCAAAGAGATCCACGAAATACAGATGTAACTCTGTGAGATGAATTAACAGAACACTAAGCAGTTTCTCAGAAAGCTTCTTTCCAGATTTCATCTGAGGATATTTCCGTTTTCACCATAGCCCTCTACGGGCTCCAAATGTCACTTTGCGAAATCCGCAAGAACTGTCTTGGCGAAACGCTTCTTGAGGGGAAAGCTGTAACTCTGTGAGATGATTTCACAGAACACAAAGAAGTTTCTCAGAAAGCTTCTTTCTATTTGTTATTGGAGGATATTTCCTTTGGCCCTATTGTCTTGCAAGGGATCCGAAATATCTGTTCTCAGATTCCACAGAAATAAGGCTAGCAAAGAGATGCACGAAATACTGATGTAACTCTGTGAGATGATTTAACAGAACACTAAGCAGTTTCTCAGATACCTTCTTTCCAGATTTCATCTGAGGATATTTCCTTTTTCACCATAGACCTTTATGGGCTTCCAAATATCACTTTTCCAATTCCACAAGAACTGTCTTGGCGATACGCTTCTTGAGGGGAAAGCTGTAACTCTGTGAGTTGATTTCACAGAACTAGAAGAAGTTTCTCAGAAAGCTTCATTCTCTTTGTTATCGGAGGATATTTCCTTTGGCCCTACAGTCTTCCAAGGGATCCGAAATATCTGTTCTCAGATTCCACAGAAATAAGGCTAGCAAAGAGATCCACGAAATACAGATGTAACTCTGTTGGATGAATTAACAGAACACTAAGCAGTTTCTCAGAAAGCTTCTTTCCAGATTTCATCTGAGGATATTTCCTTTTTCACCATAGCCCTCTATGGGCTTCCAAATAACACTTTGCCAATTCCACAAGAACTGTCTTAGCGAAAGGCTCCTTCAGGGAAAAGCTGCAACTCTGTGAGATGATTTCACAGAACACAAAGAAGTTTCTCAGAAAGATTCTTTCTCTTTGTTATCGGGGGATATTTCCTTTGGCCCTATAGTCTTCCAAGGGATCCGAAATATCTGTTCTCAGATTCCACAGAAATAAGGCTAGCAAAGAGATCCACGAAATACAGATGTAACTCTGTGAGATGAATTAACAGAACACTAAGCAGTTTCTCAGAAAGCTTCTTTCCAGATTTCATCTGAGGATATTTCCGTTTTCACCATAGCCCTCTATGGGCTCCAAATGTCACTTTGCCAATTCCACAAGAACTGTCTTGGCGAAACGCTTGTTGAGGGGAAAGCTGTAACTCTGTGAGATGATTTCAAAGAACACAAAGAAGTTTCTCAGAAAGCTTCTTTCTGTTTGTTATCGGAGGATATTTCCTTTGGCCCTATAGTCTTAAAGGGATCCGAAATATCTGTTCTCAGATTCCACAGAAATAAGGCTAGCAAGGAGATCCAGAAAGTACAGATGTAACTCTGTGAGATGAATTAACAGAACACTAAGCAGTTTCTCAGAACGCATCTTTCCAGATTGCATCTGAGGATATTTCCTTTTTCACCATAGCCCTCTATGGGCTTCCAAATATCACTTTGCCAATTCCACAAGAACTGTCTTAGCGAAAGGCTTCTTGAGTGGAAAGCTGTAATTCTGTGAGATGATTTCAAGGAACACAAAGAAGTTTCTCAGAAAGCCTCTTTCTCTTTGTTATCGGAGGATATTACAGTTGGCCCCATAGTCTTCCAAGGGATTCGAAATATCTGTTCTCAGATTCCACAGAAATAAGGCTAGCAAAGAGATCCACGAAACACAGATGTAACTCTGTGAGAGGAATTAACAGAACACTAAGCAGTTTCTCATAAAGCTTCTTTCCAGATTTCATCTGAGGATATTTCCTTTTTCACCATAGCCCTCTATGGGCTTCCAAATATCACTTTTCCAATTCCACAAGAACTGTCTTAGCAAAAGGCTTCTTGAGGGGAAAGCTGTAACTCTGTGAGATGATTTCACAGAACACAAAGAAGTTTCTCAGAAAGCTTCTTTCTCTTTGTTATGGGAGGATATTTCCTTTGGCCCTACAGTCTTCCAAGGGATCCGAAATATCTGTTCTCAGATTCCACAGAAATAAGGCTAACAAAGAGATCCACGAAATACAGATGTAACTCTGTGAGATGAATTAACAGAACACTAAGCAGTTTCTCAGAAAGCTTCTTTCCAGATTTTATCTGAGGATATTTCGTTTTTCACCGTAGCCCTCTAAGGGTTCCAAATATCACTGCGCCAATTCCACAAGAACTGTCTTAGCGAAAGGATTCTTCAGGGGAATGCGGTAACTCTGTGAGAGGATTTCACAGAACACAATGAAGTTTCTCAGAATGCTTCTTTCTATTTGTTATCTGAGGATATTTCCTTTGGCCCTATAATCTTCCAAGGGATCCGAAATATCTGTTCTCAGATTCCACAGAAATAAGGCTAGCAAAGAGATCCACGAAATACAGATGTAACTCTGTGAGATGAATTATCAGGTCACTAAGCAGTTTCTCAGAAAGCTTCTTTCCAGATTTCATCTGAGGATATTTCCTTTTTCACCATAGCCCTCTATGGACTTCCAAATATCACTGTGCGAATTCCACAAGAACTGTATTAGCGAAAGGCTTCTTGAGGGGAAAGCTGTAACACTGTGTGATGATTTCACAGAACACAAAGAAGTTTCTCAGAAAGCTTCTTTCTCTTTGTTATCGGAGGATATTTCCTTTGGCCCTATAGTCTTCCAAGGGATCCGAAATATCTGTTCTCAGATTCCACAGAAATAAGGCTAGCAAAGAGATCCACGAAACAGAGATGTAACTCTGTGAGATGAATTAACAGAACACTAAGCAGTTTCTCTGAAAGCTTCTTTCCAGATTTCATCTGAGGATATTTCCTTTTTCACCATAGCCCTCTATGTTCTTCCAAATGTCACTTTGCCAATTCCACAAGAACTGTCTTAGCGAAAGGCTTCTTGAGGGGAAAGCTGTAACTCTGTGAGATGATTTCACAGAACACAAAGAAGTTTCTCAGAAAGCTTCTTTCTCTTTGTTATCGGAGGATATTTCCTTTGGCCCTACAGACTTCCAAGGGATCCGAAATATCTGGTCCCAGATTCCACAGAAATAAGGCTAGCAAAGAGATCCACGTAATACAGATGTAACTCTGTGAGATGAATTAACAGAACACTAAGCAGTTTCTCAGAAAGATTCTTTCCAGATTTCATCTGAGGATAGTACCTTTTTCACCATAGCCCTTTAAGGGCTTCCAAATATCACTTTTCCAATTACACAAGAACAGTCTTTGCGAAACGCTTCTTGAGGGAAAAGCTGTAACTCTGTGAGATGATTTCACAGAACACAAAGAAGTTTCTCAGAGCTTCTTTCTCTTTGTTATCGGAGGATATTTCCTTTGGCCCTATAGTCTTCCAAGGGATCCGAAATATCTGTTCTCAGATTCCACAGAAATAAGGCTAGCAAAGAGATCCACGAAATACAGATGTAACTCTGTGAGATGAATTAACAGAACACTAAGCAGTTTCTCAGAAAGCTTCTTTCCAGATTTCATCTGAGGATATTTCCGTTTTCACCATAGCCCTCTACGGGCTCCAAATGTCACTTTGCGAAATCCGCAAGAACTGTCTTGGCGAAACGCTTCTGGAGGGGAAAGCTGTAACTCTGTGAGATGATTTCACAGAACACAAAGAAGTTTCTCAGAAAGCTTCTTTCTATTTATTATCGGAGGATATTTCCTTTGGCCCTATAGTCTTCCAAGGGATCCGAAATATCTGTTCTCAGATTCCACAGAAATAAGGCTAGCAAAGAGATGCACGAAATACTGATGTAACTCTGTGAGATGAATTAACAGAACACTAAGCAGTTTCTCAGATACCTTCTTTCCAGATTTCATCTGAGGATATTTCCTTTTTCACCATAGACCTTTATGGGCTTCCAAATATCACTTTTCCAATTCCACAAGAACTGTCTTGGCGATACGCTTCTTGAGGGAAAAGCTGTAACTCTGTGAGTTGATTTCACAGAACTAGAAGAAGTTTCTCAGAAAGCTTCATTCTCTTTGTTATCGGAGGATATTTCCTTTGGCCCTACAGTCTTCCAAGGGATCCGAAATATCTGTTCTCAGATTCCACAGAAATAAGGCTAGCAAAGAGATCCACGAAATACAGATGTAACTCTGTTGGATGAATTAACAGAACACTAAGCAGTTTCTCAGAAAGCTTCTTTCCAGATTTCATCTGAGGATATTTCCTTTTTCACCATAGCCCTCTATGGGCTTCCAAATAACACTTTGCCAATTCCACAAGAACTGTCTTAGCGAAAGGCTCCTTCAGGGAAAAGCTGCAACTCTGTGAGATGATTTCACAGAACACAAAGAAGTTTCTCAGAAAGATTCTTTCTCTTTGTTATCGGGGGATATTTCCTTTGGCCCTATAGTCTTCCAAGGGATCCGAAATATCTGTTCTCAGATTCCACAGAAATAAGGCTAGCAAAGAGATCCACGAAATACAGATGTAACTCTGTGAGATGAATTAACAGAACACTAAGCAGTTTCTCAGAAAGCTTCTTTCCAGATTTCATCTGAGGATATTTCCGTTTTCACCATAGCCCTCTATGGGCTCCAAATGTCACTTTGCCAATTCCACAAGAACTGTCTTGGCGAAACGCTTGTTGAGGGGAAAGCTGTAACTCTGTGAGATGATTTCAAAGAACACAAAGAAGTTTCTCAGAAAGCTTCTTTCTGTTTGTTATCGGAGGATATTTCCTTTGGCCCTATAGTCTTAAAGGGATCCGAAATATCTGTTCTCAGATTCCACAGAAATAAGGCTAGCAAGGAGATCCAGAAAGTACAGATGTAACTCTGTGAGATGAATTAACAGAACACTAAGCAGTTTCTCAGAACGCTTCTTTCCAGATTGCATCTGAGGATATTTCCTTTTTCACCATAGCCCTCTATGGGCTTCCAAATATCACTTTGCCAATTCCACAAGAACTGTCTTAGCGAAAGGCTTCTTGAGGGGAAAGCTGTAATTCTGTGAGATGATTTCACAGAACACAAAGAAGTTTCTCAGAAAGCCTCTTTCTCTTTGTTATCGGAGGATATTACAGTTGGCCCTATAGTCTTCCAAGGGATCCGAAATATCTGTTCTCAGATTCCACAGAAATAAGGCTAGCAAAGAGATCCACGAAATACAGATGTAACTCTGTGAGAGGAATTAACAGAACACTAAGCAGTTTCTCAGAAAGCTTCTTTCCAGATTTCATCTGAGGATATTTCCTTTTTCACCATAGCCCTCTATGGGCTTCCAAATATCACTTTTCCAATTCCACAAGAACTGTCTTAGCAAAAGGCTTCTTGAGGGGAAAGCTGTAACTCTGTGAGATGATTTCACAAAACACAAAGAAGTTTCTCAGAAAGCTTCTTTCTCTTTGTTATGGGAGGATATTTCCTTTGGCCCTACAGTCTTCCAAGGGATCCGAAATATCTGTTCTCAGATTCCACAGAAATAAGGCTAGCAAAGAGATCCACGAAATACAGATGTAACTCTGTGAGATGAATTAACAGAACACTAAGCAGTTTCTCAGAAAGCTTCTTTCCAGATTTTATCTGAGGATATTTCGTTTTTCACCGTAGCCCTCTAAGGGTTCCAAATATCACTGTGCCAATTCCACAAGAACTGTCTTAGCGAAAGGATTCTTCAGGGAATGCGGTAACTCTGTGAGAGGATTTCACAGAACACAATGAAGTTTCTCAGAATGCTTCTTTCTATTTGTTATCTGAGGATATTTCCTTTGGCCCTATAATCTTCCAAGGGATCCGAAATATCTGTTCTCAGATTCCACAGAAATAAGGCTAGCAAAGAGATCCACGAAATACAGATGTAACTCTGTGAGATGAATTAACAGGTCACTAAGCAGTTTCTCAGAAAGCTTCTTTCCAGATTTCATCTGAGGATATTTCCTTTTTCACCATAGCCCTCTATGGACTTCCAAATATCACTGTGCCAATTCCACAAGAACTGTATTAGCGAAAGGCTTCTTGAGGGGAAAGCTGTAACACTGTGTGATGATTTCACAGAACACAAAGAAGTTTCTCAGAAAGCTTCTTTCTCTTTGTTATCGGAGGATATTTCCTTTGGCCCTATAGTCTTCCAAGGGATCCGAAATATCTGTTCTCAGATTCCACAGAAATAAGGCTAGCAAAGAGATCCACGAAACAGAGATGTAACTCTGTGAGATGAATTAACAGAACACTAAGCAGTTTCTCTGAAAGCTTCTTTCCAGATTTCATCTGAGGATATTTCCTTTTTCACCATAGCCCTCTATGTTCTTCCAAATGTCACTTTGCCAATTCCACAAGAACTGTCTTAGCGAAAGGCTTCTTGAGGGGAAAGCTGTAACTCTGTGAGATGATTTCACAGAACACAAAGAAGTTTCTCAGAAAGCTTCTTTCTCTTTGTTATCGGAGGATATTTCCTTTGGCCCTACAGACTTCCAAGGGATCCGAAATATCTGTTCCCAGATTCCACAGAAATAAGGCTAGCAAAGAGATCCACGTAATACAGATGTAACTCTGTGAGATGAATTAACAGAACACTAAGCAGTTTCTCAGAAAGATTCTTTCCAGATTACATCTGAGGATATTTCCTCTTTCACCATAGCCCTCTATGGGCTTCCAAATATCATTTTGCCAATTCCACAAGAACTGTCTTAGCGAAAGGCTTCTTGAGGGGAAAGCTGTAACTCTGTGAGATGATTTCACAGAACACAAAGAAGTTTCTCAGAAAGCTTCTTTCTCTTTGTTATGGGAGGATATTTCCTTTGGCCCTGTAGTCTTCCAAGGGATCCGAAATATCTGTTCTCAGATTCCACAGAAATAACGCTAGCAAAGAGATCCACGAAATACAGATGTAACTCTGTGAGATGAATTAACAGAACACTAAGCAGTTTCTCAGAAAGCTTCTTTCCAGATTTCATCTGAGGATATTTCCTCTTTCACCATAGCCCTCTATGGGCTTCCAAATATCACTTTGCCAATTCCACAAGAACTGTCTTAGCGAAAGGTTTCTTGAGGGGAAAGCTGTAACTCTGTGAGATGATTTCACAGAACACAAAGAAGTTTCTCAGAAAGCTTCTTTCTCTTTGTTATGGGAGGATATTTCCTTTGGCCCTATAGTCTTCCAAGGGATCCGAAATATCTGTTCTCAGATTCCACAGAAATAAGGCTAGCAAAGAGATCCACGAAATACAGATGTAACTCTGTGAGATGAATTAAAGGAACACTAAGCAGTTTCTCAGAAAGCTTCTTTCCAGATTTCATCTGAGGATATTTCCTTTTTCACCATGGCCCTCTATGGGCTTCCAAATATCACTTTGCCCATTCCACAACAACTGTCTTAGCGAAAAGCTTCTTGAGGGGAAAGCTGTAACTCTGTGAGATGATTTCACAGAACACAAAGAAGTTTCTCAGAAAGCTTCTTTCTCTTTGTTAACGGAGGATATTTCCTTTGGCCCTATAGTCTTCCATGGGGTCCGAAATATCTGTTCTCAGATTCCAGAGAAATAAGGCTAGCAAAGAAATCCACGAAATACAGATGTAACTCTGTGAGATGAATTAATAGAACACTAAGCAGTTTCTCAGAAAGCTTCTTTCCAGATTTCATCTGAGGATATATCCTTTTTCACCATAGCCCTCTAAGTTCTTCCAACTGTCACTTTGCCAATTCCACAAGAACTGTCTTAGCGAAAGGCTTCTTGAGGGGAAAGCTGTAACTCTGTGAGATAATTTCACAGAACACAAAGAAGTTTCTCAGAAAGCTTCTTTCTCTTTGTTATGGGAGGATATTTCCTTTGGCCCTATAGTATTCCAAGGGATCCGAAATATCTGTTCTCACATTCCACAGAAATAAGGCTAGCAAAGAGATCCACGAAATACAGATGTAACTCTGTAAGATGAATAAACAGAACACTAAGCAGTTTCTCAGAAAGCTTATTTCCAGATTTCATCTGAGGATGTTTCCTTTTTCACCATAGCCCTCTATGGGCTGCCAAATGTCACTTTGCCAATTCCAAAAGAACTGTGTTAGCGAAAGCCTTCTTGAGGGGAATGCTGTAACTCTGTGAGATGATTTCACAGAACACAAAGAAGTTTCTCAGAAAGCTTCTTTCTATTTGTTATCGGAGGATATTTCCTTTGGCCCTATAGTCTTCCAAGGGATCCGAAATATCTGTTCTCAGATTCCACAGAAATAAGGCTAGCAAAGAGATGCACGAAATACTGATGTAACTCTGTGAGATGAATTAACAGAACACTAAGCAGTTTCTCAGATACCTTCTTTCCAGATTTCATCTGAGGATATTTCCTTTTTCACCATAGACCTTTATGGGCTTCCAAATATCACTTTTCCAATTCCACAAGAACTGCCTTGGCGATACGCTTCTTGAGGGGAAAGCTGTAACTCTGTGAGTTGATTTCACAGAACTAAAAGAAGTTTCTCAGAAAGCTTCATTCTCTTTGTTATCGGAGGATATTTCCTTTGGCCCTACAGTCTTCCAAGGGATCCGAAATATCTGTTCTCAGATTCCACAGAAATAAGGCTAGCAAAGAGATCCACGAAATACAGATGTAACTCTGTTGGATGAATTAACAGAACACTAAGCAGTTTCTCAGAAAGCTTCTTTCCAGATTTCATCTGAGGATATTTCCTTTTTCACCATAGCCCTCTATTTGCTTCCAAATAACACTTTGCCAATTCCACAAGAACTGTCTTAGCGAAAGGCTCCTTCAGGGAAAAGCTGCAACTCTGTGAGATGATTTCACAGAACACAAAGAAGTTTCTCAGAAAGATTCTTTCTCTTTGTTATCGGGGGATATTTCCTTTGGCCCTATAGTCTTCCAAGGGATCCGAAATATCTGTTCTCAGATTCCACAGAAATAAGGCTAGCAAAGAGATCCACGAAATACAGATGTAACTCTGTGAGATGAATTAACAGAACACTAAGCAGTTTCTCAGAAAGCTTCTTTCCAGATTTCATCTGAGGATATTTCCGTTTTCACCATAGCCCTCTATGGGCTCCAAATATCACTTTGCCAATTCCAAAAGAACTGTCTTGGCGAAACGCTTGTTGAGGGGAAAGCTGTAACTCTGTGAGATGATTTCAAAGAACACAAAGAAGTTTCTCAGAAAGCTTCTTTCTGTTTGTTATCGGAGGATATTTCCTTTGGCCCTATAGTCTTAAAGGGATCCGAAATATCTGTTCTCAGATTCCACAGAAATAAGGCTAGCAAGGAGATCCAGAAAGTACAGATGTAACTCTGTGAGATGAATTAACAGAACACTAAGCAGTTTCTCAGAACGCTTCTTTCCAGATTGCATCTGAGGATATTTCCTTTTTCACAATAGCCCTCTATGGACTTCCAAATATCACTTTGCCAATTCCACAAGAACTGTCTTAGCGAAAGGCTTCTTGAGGGGAAAGCTGTAACTCTGTGTGGTGATTTCACAGAACACAAAGAAGTTTCTCAGAAAGCTTCTTTCTCTTTGTTATCGGAGGATATTTCCTTTGGCCCTATAGTCTTCCAAGGGATCCGAAATATCTGTTCTCAGATTCCACAGAAATAAGGCTAGCAAAGAGATCCACGAAATACAGATGTAACTCTGTGAGATGAATTAACAGAACACTACGCAGTTTCTCAGAAAGCTTCTTTCCAGATTTCATGTGAGGATATTTCCTTTTTCACCATAGCCCTCTATGGGCTTCCAAATATCACTTTGCCTATTCCACAAGAACTGTCTTAGCGAAAGGCTTCTTGAGGGGAAAGCTGTAACTCTGTGAGATGATTTCACAGAACACAAAGAAGTTTCTCAGAAAGTTTCTTTCTCTTTGTTATCTTGGGATATTTCCTTTGGCCCTATAGTCTTCCAAGGGATCCGAAATATCTGTTCTCAGATTCCACAGAAATAAGGCTAGCAAAGAGATCCACGAAACAGAGATGTAACTCTGTGAGATGAATTAACAAAACACTAAGCAGTTTCTCTGAAAGCTTCTTTCCAGATTTCATCTGAGGATATTTCCTTTTTCACCATAGCCCTCTAGGGGCTTCCAAATATCACTTTTCCAATTCCACAGCAACTGTCTTAGCGAAAGTCTCCTTGTGGGGAAAGCTGCAACTCTGTGAGATGATTTCACAGAACACAAAGAAGTTTCTCAGAAAGCTTCTTTCTCTTTGTTATCGGAGGATATTTCCTTTGGCTCTACAGTCTTCCAAGGGATCCGAAATATCTGTTCTCAGATTCCACAGAAATAAGGCTAGAAAAGAGATCCACGAAATACAGATGTATCTCTGTGAGATGAATTAACAGAACACTAAGCAGTTTCTCAGAAAGCTTCTTTCCAGATTTCATCTGAGGATATTTCCTTTTTCACCATAGCCCTCTATGGGCTTCCAAATATCACTTTGCCCATTCCACAACAACTGTCTTAGCGAAAGGCTTCTTGAGGGGAAAGCTGTAACTCTGTGAGATGATTTCACAGAACACAAAGAAGTTTCTCAGAAAGCTTCTTTCTCTTTGTTATCGGAGGATATTTCCTTTGGCCCTATAGTCTTCCAAGGGATCTGAAATATCTCATCTCAGATTCCACATAAATAAGGCTAGGAAAGAGATCCACGAAATACAGATGTAACTCTGTGAGATGAATTAACAGAACACTAAGCAGTTTCTCAGAAAGCTTCTTTCCAGATTTCATCTGAGGATATTTCCTTTTTCAACATAGCCCTCTATGCGCTGCCAAATGTCACTTTGCCAATTCCACAAGAACTGTGTTAGCGAAAGGCTTCTTGAGGGGAATGCTGTAACTCTGTGAGATGATTTCACAGAACACAAAGAAGTTTCTCAGAAAGCTTCTTACAATTTGTTATCGGAGGATATTTCCTTTGGCCCTATAGTCTTCCAAGGGATCCGAAATATCTGTTCTCAGATTCCACAGAAATAAGGCTAGCAAAGAGATCCACGAAATACTGATGTAACTCTGTGAGATGAATTAACAGAACACTAAGCAGTTTCTCAGATACCTTCTTTCCAGATTTCATCTGAGGATATTTCCTTTTTCACCATAGCCCTTTATGGGCTTCCAAATATCCCTTTTCCAATTCCACAAGAACTGTCTTGGCGATACGCTTCTTGAGGGGAAAGTTGTAACTCTGTGAGATGATTTCACAGAACACAAAGAAGTTTCTCAGAAAGCTTCTTTCTCTTTGTTATCGGAGGATATTTCCTTTGGCCCTATAGTCTTCCAATGGATCCGAAATATCTGTTCTCAGATTCCACAGAAATAAGGCTAGCAAAGAGATCCACGAAATACAGATGTAACTCTGTGAGATGAATTAACAGAACACTAAGCAGTTTCTCACAAAGCTTCTTTCCAGATTTCATCTGAGGATATTTCCTTTTTCACCATAGCCCTCTATGGGCTCCAAATGTCACTTTGCCAAATCCGCAAGGACTGTCTTGGCGAAACGCTTCTTGAGGGGAAAGCTGTAACTCTGTGAGATGATTTCACAGAACACAAAGAAGTTTCTCAGAAAGCTTCTTTCTCTTTGTTATCGGAGGATATTTCCTTTGGCCCTATAGTCTTCCATGGGATCCGAAATATCTGTTCTCAGATTCCACAGAAATAAGGCTAGCAAGGAGATCCAGAAAGTACAGATGTAACTCTGTGAGATGAATTAACAGAACACTAAGCAGTTTCTCAGAAAGCTTCTTTCCAGATTTCATCTGAGGATATTTCCATTTGCACCATAGCCCTCTATGGGCTGCCAAATATCACTTTGCCAATTCCACAAGAACTGTCTTAGCGAAAGGCTTCTTGAGGGGAAAGCTTTAACTCTGTGAGTTGATTTCACAGAACACAAAGAAGTTTCTCAGAAAGGTTATTTCTCTTTGTTATCGGAGGATATTTCCTTTGGCTTTTTAGTCTTCCAAGGGATCCGAAATATCTGTTCTCAGATTCCACAGAAATAAGGCTAGCAAAGAGATCCACGAAATACAGATGTAACTCTGTGAGATGAATTAACAGAACACTAAGCAGTTTCTCAGAAAGCTTCTTTCCAGAATTCATCTGAGGATATTTCCGTTTTCACCATAGCCCTCTATCGCTCCAAATGTCACTTTGCCAATTCCACTAGAACTGTCTTGGCGAAACGCTTGTTTAGGGGAAAGCTGTAACTCTGTGAGATGATTTCAAAGAACACAAAGAAGTTTCTCAGAAAGCTTCTTTCTCTTTGTTATCGGAGGATATTTCCTTTGGCCCTATAGTCTTATAGGGATCCGAAATGTCTGTTTTCAGATTCCACAGAAATAAGGCTAGCAAGGAGATCCAGAAAGTACAGATGTAACTCTGTGAGATGAATTAACAGAACACTAAGCAGTTTCTCAGAACGCTTCTTTCCAGATTTCATCTGAGGATATTTCCTTTTTCACCATAGCCCTCTATGGGCTTCCAAATATCACTTTGCCAATTCCAAAAGAACTGTCTTAGCGAAAGGCTTCTTGAGGGGAAAGCTGTAACTCTGTGAGATGATTTCACAGAAAACAAAGAAGTTTCTCAGAAAGCTTCTTTCTCTTTGTTATGGGAGGATATTTCCTTTGGCCCTATAGTCTTCCAAGGGATCCGAAATATCTGTTCTCAGATTCCACAGAAATAAGGCTAGCAAAGAGATCCACGAAATACAGATATAACTCTGTGAAAGGAATTAACAGAACACTAAGCAGTTTCTCAGAAAGCTTCTTTCCAGATTTCATCTGAGGATATTTCCTTTTTCACCATAGCCCTCTATGGGCTTCCAAATATCACTTTGCCAATTCCACAAGAACTGTCTTAGCAAAAGGCTTCTTGAGGGGAAAGCTGTAACTCTGTGAGATGATTTCACAGAACACAAAGAGGTTTCTCAGAAAGTTTCTTTCTCTTTGTTATCGGAGGATATTTCCTTTGGCTTTATAGTCTTCCAAGGGATCCGAAATATCTGTTCTCAGATTCCACAGAAATAAGGCTAGCAAAGAGATCCACGAAATACAGATGTAACTCTGTGAGATGAATTAACAGAACACTAAGCAGTTTCTCAGAAAGCTTCTTTCCAGAATTCATCTGAGGATATTTCCGTTTTCACCATAGCCCTCTATCGCTCCAAATGTCACTTTGCCAATTCCACAAGAACTGTCTTGGCGAAACGCTTGTTTAGGGGAAAGCTGTAACTCTGTGAGATGATTTCAAAGAACACAAAGAAGTTTCTCAGAAAGCTTCTTTCTGTTTGTTATCGGAGGATATTTCCTTTGGCCCTATAGTCTTAAAGGGATCCGAAATGTCTGTTTTCAGATTCCACAGAAATAAGGCTAGCAAGGAGATCCAGAAAGTACAGATGTAAGTCTGTGAGATGAATTAACAGAACACTAAGCAGTTTCTCAGAACGCTTCTTTCCAGATTTCATCTGAGGATATTTCCTTTTTCACCATAGCCCTCTATGGGCTTCCAAATATCACTTTGCCAATTCCAAAAGAACTGTCTTAGCGAAAGGCTTCTTGAGGGGAAAACTGTAACTCTGTGAGATGATTTCACAGAAAACAAAGAAGTTTCTCAGAAAGCTTCTTTCTCTTTGTTATGGGAGGATATTTCCTTTGGCCCTATAGTCTTCCAAGGGATCCGAAATATCTGTTCTCAGATTCCCCAGAAATAAGGCTAGCAAAGAGATCCACGAAATACAGATGTAACTCTGTGAGATGAATTAACAGAACACTAAGCAGTTTCTCAGAAAGCTTCTTTCCAGATTTCATCTGAGGATATTTCCTTTTTCACCATAGCCCTCTATGGGCTTCCAAATATCACTTTGCCAATTCCACAAGAACTGTCTTAGCAATAGGCTTCTTGAGGGGAAAGCTGTAACTCTGTGAGATGATTTCACAGAACACAAAGAAGTTTCTCAGAAAGCTTCTTTCTCTTTGTTATGGGAGGATATTTCCTTTGGCCCTACAGTCTTCCAAGGGATCCGAAATATCTGTTCTCAGATTCCACAGAAATAAGGCCAGCAAAGAGATCCACGAAATACAGATGTAACTCTGTAAGATGACTTAACAGAACACTAAGCAGTTTCTCAGAAAGGTTCTTTCCAGATTTCATCTGAGGATATTTCCATTTTCAACATAGCCCTCTATGGGCTTCCAAATATCACTTTGCCAATTCCACAAGAACAGTCTTAGCGAAAGGCTTCTTGAGGGGAAAGCTTTAACTCTGTGAGTTGATTTCACAGAATACAAAGAAGTTTCTCAGAAAGCTTCTTTCTCTTTGTTATCGGAGGATATTCCCTTTGGCCCTATAATCTTCCAAGGGATCCGAAATATCTGTTCTCAGATTCCACAGAAATAAGACTAGCAAAGAGATCCACGAAATACAGATGTAACTCTCTGAGATGAATTAACAGAACACTAAGCAGTTTCTCAGAAAGCTTCTTTCCAGATTTCATCTGAGGATATTTCCTTTTTCACCATAGCCCTCTATGGGCTTCCAAATATCACTTTGCCAATTCCACAAGAACTGTCTTGGCGCAACGCTTCTTGAGGGGAAAGCTGTAACTCTCTGAGATGATTTCAAAGAACACAAAGAAGTTTCTCAGAAAGCTTCTTTCTCTTTGTTATGGGAGGATATTTCCTTTGGCCCTACAGTCTTCCAAGGGATCCGAAATATCTGTTCTCAGATTCCACAGAAATAAGGCTAGCAAAGAGATCCACGAAATACAGATGTAACTCTGTGAGATGAATTAACAGAACACTAAGCAGTTTCTCAGAAAGCTTCTTTCCAGATTTCATCTGAGGATATTTCCTTTTTCACCATAGCCCTCTATGGGCTTCCAAATAACACTTTGCCAATTCCACAAGAACTGTCTTAGCGAAAGGCTCCTTCAGGGAAAAGCTGCAAATCTGTGAGATGATTTCACAGAACACAAAGAAGTTTCTCAGAAAGTTTCTTTCTCTTTGTTATCGGGGGATATTTCCTTTGGCCCTATAGTCTTCCAAGGGATCCGAAATATCTGTTCTCAGATGCCACAGAAATAAGGCTAGCAAAGAGATCCACGAAATACAGATGTAACTCTGTGAGATGAATTAACAGAACACTAAGCAGTTTCTCAGAAAGCTTCTTTCCAGAATTCATCTGAGGATATTACCGTTTTCACCATAGCCCTCTATGGGCTCCAAATGTCACTTTGCCAATTCCACAAGAACTGTCTTGGCGAAACGCTTGTTGAGCGGAAAGCTGTAACTCTGTGAGATGATTTCAAAAACACAAAGAAGTTTCTCAGAAAGCTTCTTTCTGTTTGTTATCGGAGGATATTTCCTTTGGCCCTATAGTATTAAAGGGATCCGAAATATCTGTTCTCAGATTCCACAGAAATAAGGCTAGCAAGGAGATCCAGAAAGTAGAGATGTAACTCTGTGAGATGAATTAACAGAACACTAAGCAGTTTCTCAGAACGCTTCTTTCCAGATTTCATCTGAGGATATTTCCTTTTTCACCATAGCCCTCTATGGGCTTCCAAATATCACTTTGCCAATTCCACAAGAACTGTCTTAGCGAAAGGCTTCTTGAGGGGAAAGCTGTAATTCTGTGAGATGATTTCACAGAACACAAAGAAGTTTCTCAGAAAGCTTCTTTCTCTTTGTTATCGGAGGATATTACCTTTGGCCCTATAATCTTCCAAGGGATCCGAAATATCTGTTCTCAGATTCCACAGAAATAAGGCTAGCAAAGAGATCCACGAAATACAAATGTAACTCTGTGAGAGGAATTAACAGAACACTAAGCAGTTTCTCAGAAAGCTTCTTTCCAGATTTCATCTGAGGATATTTCCTTTTTCACCATAGTCCTCTATGGGCTTCCAAATATCACTTTGCCAATTCCACAAGAACTGTCTTAGCAAAAGGCTTCTTGAGGGGTAAGCTGTAACTCTGTGAGATGATTTCACAGAACACAAAGAAGTTTCTCAGAAAGCTTCTTTCTCTTTGTTATGGGAGGATATTTCCTTTGGCCCTACAGTCTTCCAAGGGATCCGAAATATCTGTTCTGATTCCACAGAAATAAGGCTAGCAAAGAGATCCACGAAATACAGATGTAACTCTGTGAGATGAATTAACAGAACACTAAGCAGTTTCTCAGAAAGCTTCTTTCCAGATTTCATCTGAGGATATTTCCTTTTTCACCATAGCCCTCTATGGGCTTCCAAATAACACTTTGCCAATTCCACAAGAACTGTCTTAGCGAAAGGCTTCTTGAGGGGAAAGCAGTAACTCTGTGAGATGATTTCACAGAACACAAAGAAGTTTCTCAGAAAGCTTCTTTCTCTTTGTTATCGGAGGATATTTCCTTTGGCCCTATAGTCTTCCAAGGGATCCAAAATATCTGTTCTCAGATTCCACAGAAATAAGGCTAGCAAAGAGATCCACGAAATACAGATGTAACTCTGTGAGATGAATTAACAGAACACTAAGCAGTTTCTCAGAAAGCTTCTTTCCAGATTTCATCTGAGGATATTTCCTTTTTCACCATAGCCCTCTATGGGCTTCCAAATATCACTTTGCCCATTCCACAACAACTGTCTTAGCGAAAAGCTTCTTGAGAGGAAAGCTGTAACTCTGTGAGATGATTTCACAGAACACAAAGAAGTTTCTCAGAAAGCTTCTTTCTCTTTGTTAACGGAGGGTATTTCCTTTGGCCCTATAGTCTTCCAAGGGATCCGAAATATCTGTTCTCAGATTCCACAGAAATAAGGCTAGCAAAGAGATCCACGAAATACAGATGTAACTCTGTGAGACGAATTAATAGAACACTAAGCAGTTTCTCAGAAAGATTCTTTCCAGATTTCATCTGAGGATATATCCTTTTTCACCATAGCCCTCTATGTTCTTCCAAATGTCACTTTGCCAATTCCACAAGAACTGTCTTAGCGAAAGGCTTCTTGAGGGGAAAGCTGTAACTCTGTGAGATAATTTCACAGAACACAAAGAAGTTTCTCAGAAAGCTTCTTTCTCTTTGTTATGAGAGGATATTTCCTTTGGCCCTATAGTCTTCCAAGGGATCCGAAATATCTGTTCTCAGATTCCACAGAAATAAGGCTAGCAAAGAGATCCACGAAATACAGATGTAACCCTGTGAGATGAATTAACAGAACACTAAGCAGTTTCTCAGAAAGCTTCTTTCCAGATTTAATCTGAGGATATTTCCTATTTCACCATAGCCCTCTTTGGGCTTCCAAATATCACTTTGCCAAATCCACAAGAACTGTCTTAGCGAAAGGCTTCTTGAGGGAAAAGCTGTAACTCTGTGAGAGGATTTCACAGAACACAAAGAAGTTTCTCAGAAAGGTTCTTTCTCTTTGTTATCGGAGGATATTTCCTTTGGCCCTATAGTCTTAAAGGGATCCGAAATATCTGTTCTCAGATTCCACAGAAATAAGGCTAGCAAGGAGATCCACGAAATACAGATGAAACTCTGTGAGATAAATTAACAGAACACTAAGCAGTTTCTCAGAAAGCTTCTTTCCAGATTTCATCTGAGGAGATTTCCTTTTTCACCATAGCCCTCTATGGGCTTCCAAATGTCACTTTGCCCATTCCACAAGAACTGACTTAGTGAAAGGCTTCTTGAGGGGAAAGCTGTAACTCTCTGAGATGATTTCAAAGAACACAAAGAAGTTTCTCAGAAAGCTTCTTTCTCTTTGTTATCGGAGGATATTTCCTTTGGCCCTATACTCTTCCAAGGGATCCGAAATATCTGTTCTCAGATTCCACAGAAATAAGGCTAGCAAAGAGATCCACGAAATATAGATGTAACTCTGTGAGATGAATTAACAGAACACTAAGCAGTTTCTCAGAAAGCTTCTTTCCAGATTTCATCTGAGGATATTTCCTTTTTCACCATAGCCCTCTACGGGCTCCAAATGTCACTTTGCCAAATCCGCAAGAACTGTCTTGGCGAAACGCTTCTTGAGCGGAAAGCTGTAACTCTGTGAGATGATTTCACAGAACACAAAGAAGTTTCTCAGAAAGCTTCTTTCTCTTTGTTATCGGAGGATATTTCCTTTGGCCCTATAGTCTTCCAAGGGATCCGAAATATCTGTTCTCAGATTCCACAGAAATAAGGCCAGCAAAGAGATCCACGAAATACAGATGTAACTCTGTAAGATGAATTAACAGAACACTAAGCAGTTTCTCAGAAAGCTTCTTTCCAGATTTCATCTGAGGATATTTCCATTTTCAACATAGCCCTCTATGGGCTTCCAAATATCACTTTGCCCATTCCACAACAACTGTCTTAGCGAAAGGCTTCTTGAGGGGAAAGCTTTAACTCTGTGAGTTGATTTCACAGAACACAAAGAAGTTTCTCAGAAAGCTTCTTTCTCTTTGTTATCGGGGGATATTTCCTTTGGCCCTATAGTCTTCCAAGGGATCCGAAATATCTGTTCTCAGATTCCGCAGAAATAAGGCTAGCAAAGAGATCCACGAAATACAGATGTAACTCTGTGAGATGAATTAACAGAACACTAAGCAGTTTCTCAGAAAGCTTCTTTCCAGATTTCATCTGAGGATATTTCCTTTTTCACCATAGCCCTCTATGGGCTTCCAAATATCACTTTGCCAATTCCACAAGAACTGTCTTAGCGAAAGGCTTCTTGAGGGGAAAGCTGTAACTCTGTGAGATGATTTCACAGAACACAAAGAAGTTTCTCAGAAAGCTTCTTTCTCTTTGTTATCGGAGGATATTTCCTTTGGCCCTATAGTCTTCCAAGTGATCCAAAATATCTGTTCTCAGATTCCACAGAATTAAGGCTAGCAAAGAGATCCACGAAATACAGATGTAACTCTGTGAGGTGAATTAACAGAACACTAAGCAGTTTCTCAGAAAGCTTCTTTCCAGATTTCATCTGAGGATATTTCGTTTTTCACCATAGCCCTCTAAGGGTTCCAAATATCACTGTGCCAATTCCACAAAAACTGTCTTAGCGAAAGGCTTCTTGAGGGGAATGCTGTAACTCTGTGAGAGGATTTCACAGAACACAAAGAAGTTTCTCAGAAAGCTTCTTTCTATTTGTTATCTTAGGATATTTCCTTTGGCCCTATAATCTTCCAAGGGATCCGAAATATCTGTTCTCAGATTCCACAGAAATAAGGCTAGCAAAGAGATCCACGAAATACAGATGTAACTCTGTGAGATGAATTAACAGAACACTAAGCAGTTTCTCAGAAAGCTTCTTTCCAGATTTCATATGAGGATATTTCCTTTTTCACAATAGCCCTCTATGGACTTCCAAATATCACTTTGCCAATTCCACAAGAACTGTCTTAGCGAAAGGCTTCTTGAGGGGAAAGCTGTAACTCTGTGTGATGATTTCACAGAACACAAAGAAGTTTCTCAGAAAGCTTCTTTCTCTTTGTTATGGGAGGATATTTCCTTTGGCCCTATAGTCTTCCAAGGGATCCAAAATATCTGTTCTCAGATTCCACAGAATTAAGGCTAGCAAAGAGATCCACGAAATACAGATGTAACTCTGTGAGATGAATTAACAGAACACTAAGCAGTTTCTCAGAAATCTTCTTTCCAGATTTCTTCTGAGGATATTTCGTTTTTCACCATAGCCCTCTAAGGGTTCCAAATATCACTGTGCCAATTCCACAAAAACTGTCTTAGCGAAAGGCTTCTTGAGGGGAATGCTGTAACTCTGTGAGAGGATTTCACAGAACACAAAGAAGTTTCTCAGAAAGCTTCTTTCTATTTGTTATCTGAGGATATTTCCTTTGGCCCTATAATCTTCCAAGGGATCCGAAATATCTGTTCTCAGATTCCACAGAAATAAGGCTAGGAAAGAGATCCATGAAATACAGATGTAACTCTGTGAGATGAATTAACAGAACACTAAGCAGTTTCTCAGAAAGCTTCTTTCCAGATTTCATCTGAGGATATTTCCTTTTTCACAATAGCCCTCTATGGACTTCCAAATATCACTTTGCCAATTCCACAAGAACTGTCTTAGCGAAAGGCTTCTTGAGGGGAAAGCTGTAATTCTGTGTGATGATTTCACAGAACACAAAGAAGATTCTCAGAAAGCTTCTTTCTCTTTGTTATCGGAGGATATTTCCTTTGGCCCTATAGTCTTCCAAGGGATCCGAAATATCTGTTCTCAGATTCCACAGAAATAAGGCTAGGAAAGAGATCCACGAAATACAGATGTAACTCTGCGAGATGAATTAACAGAACACTAAGCAGTTTCTCAGAAAGCTTCTTTCCAGATTTCATGTGAGGATATTTCCTTTTTCACCATAGCCCTCTATGGGCTTCCAAATATCACTTTGCCAATTCCACAAGAACTGTCTTAGCGAAAGGCTTCTTGAGGGGAAAGCTGTAACTCTGTGAGATGATTTCAGAGAACACAAAGAAGTTTCTCAGAAAGTTTCTTTCTCTTTGTTATCTTGGGATATTTCCTTTGGCCCTATAGTCTTCCAAGGGATCCGAAATATCTGTTCTCAGATTCCACAGAAATAAGGCTAGCAAAGAGATCCACGAAATACAGATGTAACTCTGTGAGATGAATTAACAGAACACTAAGCAGTTTCTCAGAAAGCTTCTTTCCAGATTTCATCTGAGGATATTTCCTTTTTCACCATAGCCCTCTATGGGCTTCCAAATATCACTTTGCCAAATCCGCAAGAACTGTCTTGGCGAAAGGCTTCTTGAGGGGAAAGCTGTAACTCTGTGAGATGATTTCACAGAACACAAAGAAGTTTCTCAGAAAGCTTCTTTCTCTTTGTTATCGGAGGATATTTCCTTTGGCCCTATAGTCTTCCAAGGGATCCGAAATATCTGTTCTCAGATTCCACAGAAATAAGGCCAGCAAAGAGATCCACAAAATACAGATGTAACTCTGTAAGATGAATTAACAGAACACTAAGCAGTTCCTCAGAAAGCTTCTTTCCAGATTTCATCTGAGGATATTTCCATTTTCAACATATCCCTCTATGGGCTTCCAAATATCACTTTGCCAATTCCACAAGAACTGTCTTAGCGAAAGGCTTCTTGAGGGGAAAGCTTTAACTCTGTGAGTTGATTCACAGAACACAAAGAAGTTTCTCAGAAAACTTCTTTCTCTTTGTTATCGGGGGATATTTCCTTTGGCCCTATAGTCTTCCAAGGGATCCGAAATATCTGTTCTCAGATTCCGCAGAAATAAGGCTAGCAAAGAGATCCACGAAATACAGATGTAACTCTGTGAGATGAATTAACAGAACACTAAGCAGTTTCTCAGAAAGCTTCTTTCCAGATTTCATCTGAGGATATTTCCTTTTTCACCATAGTCCTCTATGGGCTTCCAAATATCACTTTGCCAACTCCACAAGAACTGTCTTAGCGAAAGGCTTCTTGAGGGGAAAGCTGTAACTCTGTGAGATGATTTCACAGAACACAAAGAAGTTTCTCAGAAAGCTTCTTTCTCTTTGTTATCGGAGGATATTTCCTTTGGCCCTATAGTCTTCCAAGTGATCCAAAATATCTGTTCTCAGATTCCACAGAATTAAGGCTAGCAAAGAGATCCACGAAATACAGATGTAACTCTGTGAGATGAATTAACAGAACACTAAGCAGTTTCTCAGAAATCTTCTTTCCAGATTTCTTCTGAGGATATTTCGTTTTTCACCATAGCCCTCTAAGGGTTCCAAATATCACTGTGCCAATTCCACAAAAACTGTCTTAGCGAAAGGCTTCTTGAGGGGAATGCTGTAACTCTGTGAGAGGATTTCACAGAACACAAAGAAGTTTCTCAGAAAGCTTCTTTCTATTTGTTATCTGAGGATATTTCCTTTGGCCCTATAATCTTCCAAGGGATCCGAAATATCTGTTCTCAGATTCCACAGAAATAAGGCTAGCAAAGAGATCCATGAAATACAGATGTAACTCTGTGAGATGAATTAACAGAACACTAAGCAGTTTCTCAGAAAGCTTCTTTCCAGATTTCATCTGAGGATATTTCCTTTTTCACAATAGCCCTCTATGGACTTCCAAATATCACTTTGCCAATTCCACAAGAACTGTCTTAGCGAAAGGCTTCTTGAGGGGAAAGCTGTAATTCTGTGTGATGATTTCACAGAACACAAAGAAGTTTCTCAGAAAGCTTCTTTCTCTTTGTTATCGGAGGATATTTCCTTTGGCCCTATAGTCTTCCAAGGGATCCGAAATATCTGTTCTCAGATTCCACAGAAATAAGGCTAGGAAAGAGATCCACGAAATACAGATGTAACTCTGCGAGATGAATTAACAGAACACTAAGCAGTTTCTCAGAAAGCTTCTTTCCAGATTTCATGTGAGGATATTTCCTTTTTCACCATAGCCCTCTATGGGCTTCCAAATATCACTTTGCCAATTCCACAAGAACTGTCTTAGCGAAAGGCTTCTTGAGGGGAAAGCTGTAACTCTGTGAGATGATTTCAGAGAACACAAAGAAGTTTCTCAGAAAGTTTCTTTCTCTTTGTTATCTTGGGATATTTCCTTTGGCCCTATAGTCTTCCAAGGGATCCGAAATATCTGTTCTCAGATTCCACAGAAATAAGGCTAGCAAAGAGATCCACGAAATACAGATGTAACTCTGTGAGATGAATTAACAGAACACTAAGCAGTTTCTCAGAAAGCTTCTTTCCAGATTTCATCTGAGGATATTTCGTTTTTCACCATAGCCCTCTATGGGCTTCCAAAAATCACTGTGCCAATTCCACAAAAACTGTCTTAGCGAAAGGCTTCTTGAGGGGAATGCTGTAACTCTGTGAGAGGATTTCACAGAACACAAAGAAGTTTCTCAGAAAGCTTCTTTCTATTTGTTATCTGAGGATATTTCCTTTGGCCCTATAATCTTCCAAGGGATCCGAAATATCTGTTCTCAGATTCCACAGAAATAAGGCTAGCAAAGAGATCCACGAAATACAGATGTAACTCTGCGAGATGAATTAACAGAACACTAAGCAGTTTCTCAGAAAGCTTCTTTCCAGATTTCATGTGAGGATATTTCCTTTTTCACCATAGCCCTCTATGGGCTTCCAAATATCACTTTGCCAATTCCACAAGAACTGTCTTAGCGAAAGGCTTCTTGAGGGGAAAGCTGTAACTCTGTGAGATGATTTCAGAGAACACAAAGAAGTTTCTCAGAAAGTTTCTTTCTCTTTGTTATCTTGGGATATTTCCTTTGGCCCTATAGTCTTCCAAGGGATCCGAAATATCTGTTCTCAGATTCCACAGAAATAAGGCTAGCAAAGAGATCCACGAAATACAGATGTAACTCTGTGAGATGAATTAACAGAACACTAAGCAGTTTCTCAGAAAGCTTCTTTCCAGATTTCATCTGAGGATATTTCGTTTTTCACCATAGCCCTCTAAGGGTTCCAAATATCACTGTGCCAATTCCACAAAAACTGTCTTAGCGAAAGGCTTCTTGAGGGGAATGCTGTAACTCTGTGAGAGGATTTCACAGAACACAAAGAAGTTTCTCAGAAAGCTTCTTTCTATTTGTTATCTGAGGATATTTCCTTTGGCCCTATAATCTTCCAAGGGATCCGAAATATCTGTTCTCAGATTCCACAGAAATAAGGCTAGCAAAGAGATCCATGAAATACAGATGTAACTCTGTGAGATGAATTAACAGAACACTAAGCAGTTTCTCAGAAAGCTTCTTTCCAGATTTCATCTGAGGATATTTCCTTTTTCACAATAGCCCTCTATGGACTTCCAAATATCACTTTGCCAATTCCACAAGAACTGTCTTAGCGAAAGGCTTCTTGAGGGGAAAGCTGTAACTCTGTGTGATGATTTCACAGAACACAAATAAGTTTCTCAGAAAGCTTCTTTCTCTTTGTTATGGGAGGATATTTCCTTTGGCCCTATAGTCTTCCAAGGGATCCGAAATATCTGTTCTCAGATTCCACAGAAATAAGGCTAGCAAAGAGATCCACGAAATACAGATGTAACTCTGTGAGATGAATTAACAGAACACTAAGCAGTTTCTCAGAAAGCTTCTTTCCAGATTTCATGTGAGGATATTTCCTTTTTCACCATAGCCCTCTATGGGCTTCCAAATATCACTTTGCCAATTCCACAAGAACTGTCTTAGCGAAAGGCTTCTTGAGGGGAAAGCTGTAACTCTGTGAGATGATTTCAGAGAACACAAAGAAGTTTCTCAGAAAGTTTCTTTCTCTTTGTTATCTTGGGCTATTTCCTTTGGCCCTATAGTCTTCCAAGGGATCCGAAATATCTGTTCTCAGATTCCACAGAAATAAGGCTAGCAAAGAGATCCACGAAATACAGATGTAACTCTGTGAGATGAATTAACAGAACACTAAGCAGTTTCTCAGAAAGCTTCTTTCCAGATTTCATGTGAGGATATTTCCTTTTTCACCATAGCCCTCTATGGGCTTCCAAATATCACTTTGCCAATTCCACAAGAACTGTCTTAGCGAAAGGCTTCTTGAGGGGAATGCTGTAACTCTGTGAGATGATTTCACAGAACACAAAGAAGTTTCTCAGAAAGCTTCTTTCTCTTTCTTATCCGAGGATATTTCCTTTGGCCCTATAGTCTTCCAAGGGATCCGAAATATCTGTTCTCAGATTCCACAGAAATAAGGCTAGCAAAGAGATCCACGAAATACAGTTGTAACCCTGTGAGATGAATTAGCAGAACACTAAGCAGTTTCTCAGAAAGCTTCTTTCCAGATTTCATCTGAGGATATTTCCTATTTCACCATAGCCCTCAATGGGCTTCCAAATATCACTTTGACAATTCCAGAAGAACTGTCTTAGCGAAAGGCTCCTGAGGGGAAAGCTGTAACTCTGTGAGATGATTTCACAGAACACAAAGAAGTTTCTCAGAAAGTTTCTTTCTCTTTGTTATCGGGGGATATTTCCTTTGGCCCTATAGTCTTCCAAGGGATCCGAAATATCTGTTCTCAGATTCCACAGAAATAAGGCTAGCAAAGAGATCCACGAAATACAGATGTAACTCTGTGAGATGAATTAACAGAACACTAAGCAGTTTCTCAGAAAGCTTCTTTCCAGATTTCATCTGAGGATATTTCCTTTTTCACTATAGCCCTCTATGGGCTTCCAAATATCACTTTGCCAATTCCACAAGAACTGTCTTAGCGAAAGGCTTCTTGAGGGGAAAGCTGTAACTCTGTGAGAGGATTTCACAGAACACAATGAAGTTTCTCAAAAAGCTTCTTTCTCTTTGTTATCTGAGGATATTTTCTTTGGCCCTATAATCTTCCAAGGGATCCGAAATATCTGTTCTCAGATTCCACAGAAATAAGGCTAGCAAAGAGATCCACGAAATACAGATGTAACTCTGTGAGATGAATTAACAGATCACTAAGCAGTTTCTCAGAAAGCTTCTTTCCAGATTTCATCTGAGGATATTTCCTTTTTCACCATAGCCCTCTATGGACTTCCAAATATCACTGTGCCAATTCCACAAGAACTGTCTTAGCGAAAGGCTTCTTGAGGGGAAAGCTGTAACTCTGTGTGATGATTTCACAGAACACAAAGAAGTTTCTCAGAAAGCTTCTTTCTCTTTGTTATCGGAGGATATTTCCTTTGGCCCTATAGTCTTCCAAGGGATCCGAAATATCTGTTCTCAGATTCCACAGAAATAAGGCTAGCAAAGAGATCCACGAAATACAGATGTAACTCTGTAAGATGAATTAACAGAACACTAAGCAGTTTCTCAGAAAGCTTCTTTCCAGATTTCATGTGAGGATATTTCCTTTTTCACCATAGCCCTCTATGGGCTTCCAATTATCACTTTGCCAATTCCACAAGAACTGTCTTAGCGAAAGGCTTCTTGAGGGGAATGCTGTAACTCTGTGAGATGATTTCACAGAACACAAAGAAGTTTCTCAGAAAGCTTCTTTCTCTTTGTTATCCGAGGATATTTCCTTTTGCCCTATAGTCTTCCAAGGGATCCGAAATATCTGTTCTCAGATTCCACAGAAATAAGGCTAGCAAAGAGATCCACGAAATACAGTTGTAACCCTGTGAGATGAATTAGCAGAACACTAAGCAGTTTCTCAGAAAGCTTCTTTCCAGATTTCATCTGAGGATATTTCCTTTTTCACCATAGCCCTCTATGGGCTTCCAAATATCACTTTGCCAATTCCACAACAACTGTCTTAGCGAAAGGCTTCTTGTGGGGAAAGCTGCAACTCTGTGAGATGATTTCACAGAACACAAAGAAGTTTCTCAGAAAGCTTCTTTCTCTTTGTTATCGGAGGATATTTCCTTTGGCCCTATAGTCTTCCAAGGGATCCGAAATATCTGTTCTCAGATTCCACAGAAATAAGGCTAGCAAAGAGATCCACGAAATACAGATGTTACTCTGTTAGATGAATTAACAGAACACTAAGCAGTTTCTCAGAAAGCTTCTTTCCAGATTTAATCTGAGGATATTTCCTTTTTCACCATAGCCCTCTATGGGCTTCCAAATATCACTTTGCCCATTCCACAACAACTGTCTTAGCGAAAGGCTTGTTGAGGGGAAAGCTGTAACTCTGTGAGATGATTTCACAGAACACAAAGAAGTTTCTCAGAAAGCTTCTTTCTCTTTGTTATCGGAGCATATTTCCTTTGGCCCTTTAGTCTTCCAAGGGATCTGAAATATCTCTTCTCAGATTCCACATAAATAAGGCTAGGAAAGATATCCACGAAATACAGATGTAACTCTGTGAGATGAATTAACAGAACACTAAGCAGTTTCTCAGAAACATTCTTTCCAGATTTCATCTGAGGATATTTCCTTTTTCAACATAGCCCTCTATGGGCTCCAAAAGTCACTTTGCCAATTCCACAAGAACTGTCTTTGCGAAGGGTTCTTGAGGGGAAAGCTGTAACTCTGTGAGATGATTTCACAGAACACAAAGAAGTTTCTCAGAAAGCTTCTTTCTCTTTGTTAACGGAGGATATTAACTTTGGCCCTATTGTCTTCCAAGGGATCCGAAATATCTGTTCTCAGATTCCACAGAAATAAGGCTAGCAAAGAGATCCACGAAATACATATGTAACTCTGTGAGATGAATTAACAGAACACTAAGCAGTTTCTCAGAAAGCTTCTTTCCAGATTTCATCTGAGGATATTTCCTTTTTCACCATAGCCCTCTATGTTCTTCCAAATGTCACTTTGCCAATTCCACAAGAACTGTCTTAGCGAAAGGCTTCTTGAGGGGAAAGCTGTAACTCTGTGAGATGATTTCACAGAACACAAAGAAGTTTCTCAGAAAGCTTCTTTCTCTTTGTTATCGGAGGATATTTCCTTTGGCCCTACAGACTTCCAAGGGATTCGAAATATCTGTTCTCATATTCCACAGAAATAAGGCTAGCAAAGTGATCCAAGTAATACAGATGTAACTCTGTGAGATGAATTAACAGAACACTAAGCAGTTTCTCAGAAATCTTCTTTCCAGATTTCTTCTGAGGATATTTCGTTTTTCACCATAGCCCTCTAAGGGTTCCAAATATCACTGTGCCAATTCCACAAAAACTGTCTTAGCGAAAGGCTTCTTGAGGGGAATGCTGTAACTCTGTGAGAGGATTTCACAGAACACAAAGAAGTTTCTCAGAAAGCTTCTTTCTATTTGTTATCTGAGGATATTTCCTTTGGCCCTATAATCTTCCAAGGGATCCGAAATATCTGTTCTCAGATTCCACAGAAATAAGGCTAGCAAAGAGATCCATGAAATACAGATGTAACTCTGTGAGATGAATTAACAGAACACTAAGCAGTTTCTCAGAAAGCTTCTTTCCAGATTTCATCTGAGGATATTTCCTTTTTCACAATAGCCCTCTATGGACTTCCAAATATCACTTTGCCAATTCCACAAGAACTGTCTTAGCGAAAGGCTTCTTGAGGGGAAAGCTGTAATTCTGTGTGATGATTTCACAGAACACAAAGAAGTTTCTCAGAAAGCTTCTTTCTCTTTGTTATCGGAGGATATTTCCTTTGGCCCTATAGTCTTCCAAGGGATCCGAAATATCTGTTCTCAGATTCCACAGAAATAAGGCTAGGAAAGAGATCCACGAAATACAGATGTAACTCTGCGAGATGAATTAACAGAACACTAAGCAGTTTCTCAGAAAGCTTCTTTCCAGATTTCATGTGAGGATATTTCCTTTTTCACCATAGCCCTCTATGGGCTTCCAAATATCACTTTGCCAATTCCACAAGAACTGTCTTAGCGAAAGGCTTCTTGAGGGGAAAGCTGTAACTCTGTGAGATGATTTCAGAGAACACAAAGAAGTTTCTCAGAAAGTTTCTTTCTCTTTGTTATCTTGGGATATTTCCTTTGGCCCTATAGTCTTCCAAGGGATCCGAAATATCTGTTCTCAGATTCCACAGAAATAAGGCTAGCAAAGAGATCCACGAAATACAGATGTAACTCTGTGAGATGAATTAACAGAACACTAAGCAGTTTCTCAGAAAGCTTCTTTCCAGATTTCATCTGAGGATATTTCCTTTTTCACCATAGCCCTCTACGGGCTCCAAATGTCACTTTGCCAAATCCGCAAGAACTGTCTTGGCGAAAGGCTTCTTGAGGGGAAAGCTGTAACTCTGTGAGATGATTTCACAGAACACAAAGAAGTTTCTCAGAAAGCTTCTTTCTCTTTGTTATCGGAGGATATTTCCTTTGGCCCTATAGTCTTCCAAGGGATCCGAAATATCTGTTCTCAGATTCCACAGAAATAAGGCCAGCAAAGAGATCCACGAAATACAGATGTAACTCTGTAAGATGAATTAACAGAACACTAAGCAGTTTCTCAGAAAGCTTCTTTCCAGATTTCATCTGAGGATATTTCCATTTTCAACATATCCCTCTATGGGCTTCCAAATATCACTTTGCCAATTCCACAAGAACTGTCTTAGCGAAAGGCTTCTTGAGGGGAAAGCTTTAACTCTGTGAGTTGATTCACAGAACACAAAGAAGTTTCTCAGAAAACTTCTTTCTCTTTGTTATCGGGGGATATTTCCTTTGGCCCTATAGTCTTCCAAGGGATCCGAAATATCTGTTCTCAGATTCCGCAAAAATAAGGCTAGCAAAGAGATCCACGAAATACAGATGTAACTCTGTGAGATGAATTAACAGAACACTAAGCAGTTTCTCAGAAAGCTTCTTTCCAGATTTCATCTGAGGATATTTCCTTTTTCACCATAGTCCTCTATGGGCTTCCAAATATCACTTTGCCAACTCCACAAGAACTGTCTTAGCGAAAGGCTTCTTGAGGGGAAAGCTGTAACTCTGTGAGATGATTTCACAGAACACAAAGAAGTTTCTCAGAAAGCTTCTTTCTCTTTGTTATCGGAGGATATTTCCTTTGGCCCTATAGTCTTCCAAGTGATCCAAAATATCTGTTCTCAGATTCCACAGAATTAAGGCTAGCAAAGAGATCCACGAAATACAGATGTAACTCTGTGAGATGAATTAACAGAACACTAAGCAGTTTCTCAGAAATCTTCTTTCCAGATTTCTTCTGAGGATATTTCGTTTTTCACCATAGCCCTCTAAGGGTTCCAAATATCACTGTGCCAATTCCACAAAAACTGTCTTAGCGAAAGGCTTCTTGAGGGGAATGCTGTAACTCTGTGAGAGGATTTCACAGAACACAAAGAAGTTTCTCAGAAAGCTTCTTTCTATTTGTTATCTGAGGATATTTCCTTTGGCCCTATAATCTTCCAAGGGATCCGAAATATCTGTTCTCAGATTCCACAGAAATAAGGCTAGCAAAGAGATCCATGAAATACAGATGTAACTCTGTGAGATGAATTAACAGAACACTAAGCAGTTTCTCAGAAAGCTTCTTTCCAGATTTCATCTGAGGATATTTCCTTTTTCACAATAGCCCTCTATGGACTTCCAAATATCACTTTGCCAATTCCACAAGAACTGTCTTAGCGAAAGGCTTCTTGAGGGGAAAGCTGTAATTCTGTGTGATGATTTCACAGAACACAAAGAAGTTTCTCAGAAAGCTTCTTTCTCTTTGTTATCGGAGGATATTTCCTTTGGCCCTATAGTCTTCCAAGGGATCCGAAATATCTGTTCTCAGATTCCACAGAAATAAGGCTAGGAAAGAGATCCACGAAATACAGATGTAACTCTGCGAGATGAATTAACAGAACACTAAGCAGTTTCTCAGAAAGCTTCTTTCCAGATTTCATGTGAGGATATTTCCTTTTTCACCATAGCCCTCTATGGGCTTCCAAATATCACTTTGCCAATTCCACAAGAACTGTCTTAGCGAAAGGCTTCTTGAGGGGAAAGCTGTAACTCTGTGAGATGATTTCAGAGAACACAAAGAAGTTTCTCAGAAAGTTTCTTTCTCTTTGTTATCTTGGGATATTTCCTTTGGCCCTATAGTCTTCCAAGGGATCCGAAATATCTGTTCTCAGATTCCACAGAAATAAGGCTAGCAAAGAGATCCACGAAATACAGATGTAACTCTGTGAGATGAATTAACAGAACACTAAGCAGTTTCTCAGAAAGCTTCTTTCCAGATTTCATCTGAGGATATTTCGTTTTTCACCATAGCCCTCTAAGGGTTCCAAATATCACTGTGCCAATTCCACAAAAACTGTCTTAGCGAAAGGCTTCTTGAGGGGAATGCTGTAACTCTGTGAGAGGATTTCACAGAACACAAAGAAGTTTCTCAGAAAGCTTCTTTCTATTTGTTATCTGAGGATATTTCCTTTGGCCCTATAATCTTCCAAGGGATCCGAAATATCTGTTCTCAGATTCCACAGAAATAAGGCTAGCAAAGAGATCCACGAAATACAGATGTAACTCTGCGAGATGAATTAACAGAACACTAAGCAGTTTCTCAGAAAGCTTCTTTCCAGATTTCATGTGAGGATATTTCCTTTTTCACCATAGCCCTCTATGGGCTTCCAAATATCACTTTGCCAATTCCACAAGAACTGTCTTAGCGAAAGGCTTCTTGAGGGGAAAGCTGTAACTCTGTGAGATGATTTCAGAGAACACAAAGAAGTTTCTCAGAAAGTTTCTTTCTCTTTGTTATCTTGGGATATTTCCTTTGGCCCTATAGTCTTCCAAGGGATCCGAAATATCTGTTCTCAGATTCCACAGAAATAAGGCTAGCAAAGAGATCCACGAAATACAGATGTAACTCTGTGAGATGAATTAACAGAACACTAAGCAGTTTCTCAGAAAGCTTCTTTCCAGATTTCATCTGAGGATATTTCGTTTTTCACCATAGCCCTCTAAGGGTTCCAAATATCACTGTGCCAATTCCACAAAAACTGTCTTACCGAAAGGCTTCTTGAGGGGAATGCTGTAACTCTGTGAGAGGATTTCACAGAACACAAAGAAGTTTCTCAGAAAGCTTCTTTCTATTTGTTATCTGAGGATATTTCCTTTGGCCCTATAATCTTCCAAGGGATCCGAAATATCTGTTCTCAGATTCCACAGAAATAAGGCTAGCAAAGAGATCCATGAAATACAGATGTAACTCTGTGAGATGAATTAACAGAACACTAAGCAGTTTCTCAGAAAGCTTCTTTCCAGATTTCATCTGAGGATATTTCCTTTTTCACAATAGCCCTCTATGGACTTCCAAATATCACTTTGCCAATTCCACAAGAACTGTCTTAGCGAAAGGCTTCTTGAGGGGAAAGCTGTAACTCTGTGTGATGATTTCACAGAACACAAAGAAGTTTCTCAGAAAGCTTCTTTCTCTTTGTTATCGGAGGATATTTCCTTTGGCCCTATAGTCTTCCAAGGGATCCGAAATATCTGTTCTCAGATTCCACAGAAATAAGGCTAGCAAAGAGATCCACGAAATACAGATGTAACTCTGTGAGATGAATTAACAGAACACTAAGCAGTTTCTCAGAAAGCTTCTTTCCAGATTTCATGTGAGGATATTTCCTTTTTCACCATAGCCCTCTATGGGCTTCCAAATATCACTTTGCCAATTCCACAAGAACTGTCTTAGCGAAAGGCTTCTTGAGGGGAAAGCTGTAACTCTGTGAGATGATTTCAGAGAACACAAAGAAGTTTCTCAGAAAGTTTCTTTCTCTTTGTTATCTTGGGCTATTTCCTTTGGCCCTATAGTCTTCCAAGGGATCCGAAATATCTGTTCTCAGATTCCACAGAAATAAGGCTAGCAAAGAGATCCACGAAATACAGATGTAACTCTGTGAGATGAATTAACAGTACACTAAGCAGTTTCTCAGAAAGCTTCTTTCCAGATTTCATGTGAGGATATTTCCTTTTTCACCATAGCCCTCTATGGGCTTCCAAATATCACTTTGCCAATTCCACAAGAACTGTCTTAGCGAAAGGCTTCTTGAGGGGAATGCTGTAACTCTGTGAGATGATTTCACAGAACACAAAGAAGTTTCTCAGAAAGCTTCTTTCTCTTTCTTATCCGAGGATATTTCCTTTGGCCCTATAGTCTTCCAAGGGATCCGAAATATCTGTTCTCAGATTCCACAGAAATAAGGCTAGCAAAGAGATCCACGAAATACAGTTGTAACCCTGTGAGATGAATTAGCAGAACACTAAGCAGTTTCTCAGAAAGCTTCTTTCCAGATTTCATCTGAGGATATTTCCTATTTCACCATAGCCCTCAATGGGCTTCCAAATATCACTTTGCCAATTCCAGAAGAACTGTCTTAGCGAAAGGCTCCTGAGGGGAAAGCTGTAACTCTGTGAGATGATTTCACAGAACACAAAGAAGTTTCTCAGAAAGTTTCTTTCTCTTTGTTATCGGGGGATATTTCCTTTGGCCCTATAGTCTTCCAAGGGATCCGAAATATCTGTTCTCAGATTCCACAGAAATAAGGCTAGCAAAGAGATCCACGAAATACAGATGTAACTCTGTGAGATGAATTAACAGAACACTAAGCAGTTTCTCAGAAAGCTTCTTTCCAGATTTCATCTGAGGATATTTCCTTTTTCACTATAGCCCTCTATGGGCTTCCAAATATCACTTTGCCAATTCCACAAGAACTGTCTTAGCGAAAGGCTTCTTGAGGGGAAAGCTGTAACTCTGTGAGAGGATTTCACAGAACACAATGAAGTTTCTCAAAAAGCTTCTTTCTCTTTGTTATCTGAGGATATTTTCTTTGGCCCTATAATCTTCCAAGGGATCCGAAATATCTGTTCTCAGATTCCACAGAAATAAGGCTAGCAAAGAGATCCACGAAATACAGATGTAACTCTGTGAGATGAATTAACAGATCACTAAGCAGTTTCTCAGAAAGCTTCTTTCCAGATTTCATCTGAGGATATTTCCTTTTTCACCATAGCCCTCTATGGACTTCCAAATATCACTGTGCCAATTCCACAAGAACTGTCTTAGCGAAAGGCTTCTTGAGGGGAAAGCTGTAACTCTGTGTGATGATTTCACAGAACACAAAGAAGTTTCTCAGAAAGCTTCTTTCTCTTTGTTATCGGAGGATATTTCCTTTGGCCCTATAGTCTTCCAAGGGATCCGAAATATCTGTTCTCAGATTCCACAGAAATAAGGCTAGCAAAGAGATCCACGAAATACAGATGTAACTCTGTAAGATGAATTAACAGAACACTAAGCAGTTTCTCAGAAAGCTTCTTTCCAGATTTCATGTGAGGATATTTCCTTTTTCACCATAGCCCTCTATGGGCTTCCAATTATCACTTTGCCAATTCCACAAGAACTGTCTTAGCGAAAGGCTTCTTGAGGGGAATGCTGTAACTCTGTGAGATGATTTCACAGAACACAAAGAAGTTTCTCAGAAAGCTTCTTTCTCTTTGTTATCCGAGGATATTTCCTTTTGCCCTATAGTCTTCCAAGGGATCCGAAATATCTGTTCTCAGATTCCACAGAAATAAGGCTAGCAAAGAGATCCACGAAATACAGTTGTAACCCTGTGAGATGAATTAGCAGAACACTAAGCAGTTTCTCAGAAAGCTTCTTTCCAGATTTCATCTGAGGATATTTCCTTTTTCACCATAGCCCTCTATGGGCTTCCAAATATCACTTTGCCAATTCCACAACAACTGTCTTAGCGAAAGGCTTCTTGTGGGGAAAGCTGCAACTCTGTGAGATGATTTCACAGAACACAAAGAAGTTTCTCAGAAAGCTTCTTTCTCTTTGTTATCGGAGGATATTTCCTTTGGCCCTATAGTCTTCCAAGGGATCCGAAATATCTGTTCTCAGATTCCACAGAAATAAGGCTAGCAAAGAGATCCACGAAATACAGATGTTACTCTGTTAGATGAATTAACAGAACACTAAGCAGTTTCTCAGAAAGCTTCTTTCCAGATTTAATCTGAGGATATTTCCTTTTTCACCATAGCCCTCTATGGGCTTCCAAATATCACTTTGCCCATTCCACAACAACTGTCTTAGCGAAAGGCTTGTTGAGGGGAAAGCTGTAACTCTGTGAGATGATTTCACAGAACACAAAGAAGTTTCTCAGAAAGCTTCTTTCTCTTTGTTAACGGAGGATATTAACTTTGGCCCTATTGTCTTCCAAGGGATCCGAAATATCTGTTCTCAGATTCCACAGAAATAAGGCTAGCAAAGAGATCCACGAAATACATATGTAACTCTGTGAGATGAATTAACAGAACACTAAGCAGTTTCTCAGAAAGCTTCTTTCCAGATTTCATCTGAGGATATTTCCTTTTTCACCATAGCCCTCTATGTTCTTCCAAATGTCACTTTGCCAATTCCACAAGAACTGTCTTAGCGAAAGGCTTCTTGAGGGGAAAGCTGTAACTCTGTGAGATGATTTCACAGAACACAAAGAAGTTTCTCAGAAAGCTTCTTTCTCTTTGTTATCGGAGGATATTTCCTTTGGCCCTACAGACTTCCAAGGGATTCGAAATATCTGTTCTCATATTCCACAGAAATAAGGCTAGCAAAGTGATCCACGTAATACAGATGTAACTCTGTGAGATGAATTAACAGAACACTAAGCAGTTTCTCAGAAAGATTCTTTCCAGATTACATCTGAGGATATTTCCTCTTTCACCATAGCCCTCTATGGGCTTCCAAATATCACTTTGCCAATTCCACAAGAACTGTCTTAGCGAAAGGCTTCTCGAGGGGAAAGCTATAACTCTGTGAGATGATTTCACAGAACACAAAGAAGTTTCTCAGAAAGCTTCTTTCTCTTTGTTATGGGAGGATATTTCCTTTGGCCCTATAGTCTTCCAAGGGATCCGAAATATCTGTTCTCACATTCCACAGAAATAAGGCTAGCAAAGAGATCCACGAAATACAGATGTAACTCTGTGAGATGAATTAACAGAACACTAAGCAGTTTCTCAGAAAGCTTCTTTCCAGATTTCATCTGAGGATATTTCCTCTTTCACCATAGCCCTCTATGGGCTTCCAAATATCACTTTGCCAATTCCACAAGAACTGTCTTAGCGAAAGGCTTCTTGAGGGGAAAGCTGTAACTCTGTGAGATGATTTCACAGAACACAAAGAAGTTTCTCAGAAAGCTTCTTTCTCTTTGTTATGGGAGGATATTTCCTTTGGCCCTATAGTCTTCCAAGGGATCCGAAATATCTGTTCTCAGATTCCACAGAAATAAGGCTAGCAAAGAGATCCACGAAATACAGATGTAACTCCGTGAGATAAATTAACAGAACACTAAGCAGTTTCTCAGAAAGCTTCTTTCCAGATTTCATCTGAGGATATTTCCTTTTTCACCATAGCCCTCTATGGGCTTCCAAATATCACTTTGCCAATTCCACAAGAACTGTCTTAGCGAAAGGCTTCTTGAGGGGAAAGCTGTAACTCTGTGAGATGATTTCACAGAATACAAAGAAGTTTCTCAGAAAGCTTCTTTCTCTTTGTTATCGGAGGATATTTCCTTTGGCCCTATAGTCTTCCAAGGGATCCGAAATATCTGTTCTCAGATTCCACAGAACTAAGGCTAGCAAAGAGATCCACGAAATACAGATGTAACTCTGTGAGATGAATTAACAGAACACTAAGCAGTTTCTCAGAAAGATTCTTTCCAGATTTCATCTGAGGATATTTCCTTTTTCACCATACCCTCTATGGGCTTCCAAATGTCACTTTGCCCATTCCACAAGAACTGTCCTGGCGAAAGGCTTCTTGAGAGGAAAGCTGTAACTCTGTGAGATGATTTCACAGAATACAAAGAAGTTTCTCAGAAAGCTTCTTTCTCTTTGTTATTGGAGCATATTTCCTTGGGCCCTATAGTCTTCCAAGGGATCCGAAATATCTGTTCTCAGATACCACAGAAATAAGGCTAGCAAAGAGATCCACGAAATACAGATGTAACTCTGTGAGATGAATTAACAGAACACTAAGCATTTTCTGAGAAACCTTCTTTTAAGATTTTATCTGAGGATATTTCCTTTTTCACCATAGCCGTCTAAGGGCTTCCATATATCACTTTGCCAATTCCACAAGAACTGCCTTAGCGAAAGGCTTCTTGAGGGGAAAGCTGTAACTCTGTGAGATGATTTCACAGAACGCAAAGCAGTTTCTAAGAAAGCTTCTTTCTCTTTGTTATCGGAGGATATGTCCTTTGGCCCTATAGTATTCCCAGGGATCCGAAATATCTGTTCTCAGATTCCACAGAAATAAGGCTATCAAAGAGATCCACGAAATACAGATGTAACTCTGTGAGATGAATTAACAGAACACTAAGCAGTTTCTCAGAAAGCTTCTTTCCAGATTTCATCTGAGGATATTTCCTTTTTCACCATAGCAATCTATGGGCTTCCAAATGTCACCTTGCCCATTCCACAAGAACTGTCTTGGCGAAAGGCTTCTTGAGGGGAAAGCTGTAACTCTGTGAGATGATTTCACAGAACACAAAGAAGTTTCTCAGAAAGTTTCTTTCTCTTTGTTATCGGAGGTTATTTCCTTTGGCCCTATAGTCTTCCAAGGGATCCGAAATATCTGTTCTCAGATTCCACAGAAATAAGGCTGGCAAAGAGATCCACGAAATACAGATGTAACTCTGTGAGATGAATTAACAGAACACTAAGCAGTTTCTCAGAAAGCTTCTTTCCAGATTTCATCTGAGGATATTTCCTTTTTCACCATAGCCCTCTATGGGCTTCCAAATATCACTTTGCCAATTCCACAAGAACTGTCTTAGCGAAAGGCTTCTTGAGGGGAGAGCTGTAACTCTGTGAGATGATTTCACAGAACACAAAGAAGTTTCTCAGAAAGCTTCTTTCTCTTTGTTATCGGAGGATATTTCCTTTGGCCCTGTAGTCTTCCAAGGGATCCGAAATATCTCTTCTCAGATTCCACAGAAAGAAGGTTAGCAAAGAGATCCTCGAAATACAGATGTAACTCTGTGAGATGAATTAACAGAACACTAAGCAGTTTCTCAGAAAGCTTCTTTCCAGATTTCATCTGAGGATATTTCCTTTTTCACCATAGCCCTCTATGGGCTTCCAAATATCACCTTGCCAATTCCACAAGAACTGTCTTGGCGAAAGGCTTCTTGAGGGGAAAGCTGTAACTCTGTGAGATGATTTCACAGAACACAAAGAAGTTTCTCAGAAAGCTTCTTTCTCTTTGTTATCGGAGGATATTTCCTTTGGCCCTATAGTCTTCCAAGGGATCCGAAATATCTGTTCTCAGATTCCACAGAAATAAGGCTAGCAAAGAGATCTACGAAATACAGATGTAACTCTGTGAGATGAATTAACAGAACACTAAGCAGTTTCTCAGAAAGCCTCTTTCCAGATTTCATCTGAGGATATTTCGTTTTTCACCATAGCCCTCTTTGGGCTTCCAAATGTCACTTTGCCCATTCCACAAGAACTGTCCTGGCGAAAGGCTTCTTGAGGGGAAAGCTGTAACTCTGTGAGATGATTTCACAGAACACAAAGAAGTTTCTCAGAAAGCTTCTTTCTCTTTGTTATCGGAGGATATTTCTTTTGGCCCTATAGTCTTCCAAGGGATCCGAAATATCTGTTCTCAGATTCCACAGAAATAAGGCTAGCAAAGAGATCCACGAAATACAGATGTAACTCTGTGAGATGAATTAACAGAACACAAAGCAGTTTCTCAGAAAGCTTCTTTCCAGATTTCATGTGAGGATATTTCCTTTTTCACCATAGCCCTCTGTGGGCTTCCAAATATCACTTTGCCAATTCCACAAGAACTGTCTTAGCGAAACGCTTTTTGAGAGGAAAGCTGTAACTCTGTGAGATGATTTCAAAGAACACGAAGAAATTTCTCAGAAAGCTTCTTTCTCTTTGTAATCGGAGGATATTTCCTTTGGCCCTATTGTCTTACAAGGGATCCGAGATATCTTTTCTCAGATTACACAGAAATAAGGCTAGCAAAGAGATCCACGACATACAGATGACACTCTGTCAGTGGAAGTCACACATCACAGAGCAGTTTCTCAGAAAACTTATTTCCAGATTTCATCTGAGGATATTTCCTTTTTCAACATAGCCCTCCATGGGCTTACATATATATCACTTTGCCAATTCCACAAGAACTGTCTTAGCGAAAGGCTTCTTGAGAGGAAAGCTGTAATTCTGGGACATGATTTCACAGAACACAAAAAGTTTCTCAGAAAGCTTCTTTCTCTTTGTTACCGGAGGTGATTTACATTGGCCCTATAGTCTTCCAAGGGATCCGAAATATCTGTTCTCAGATTCCACAGAAATAAGGCTACCAAAGATATCCACGAAATACAGATGCAACTCTGTGAGATGAATTAACAGAACACTAAGCAGTTTCTCAGAAATCTTCTTTCCAGTTTTCATCTGAGGATATTTCCTTTTTCACCATAGCCCTCTATGGGCTTCCAAATATCTCTTTCCTAATTCCACAAGAACTGTCTTACGAAAGGCTTCTTGAGGGGAAAGATGTATCTCTGTGAGATGAATTCACAGAACCCAAAGAAGTTGCTCAGAAAGCTTCTTTCTCTTTGTTATCGGGGGATATATCCTTTGGCCCTTTAGACTTCAAAGGGATCGGAAATAAATGTTCTCAGATTCCACTGAAATAAGACTGGCAAAGAGATTCACGAAATTCAGATGTAACTCTGTGAGTGGAAGTCACATATCACAGAGCAGTTCCTCAGAAAGTTTCTTTCCAGATTTCCTGTGAGGATATTTCCTTTTTCAACATAGCCCTCTATGGGCTTCCAAATATCACTTTCCCAATTCCACAAGAAATGTCTTAGCGAAAGGCTTCTTGAGGGGAAAGCTGTAATTCTGTGAGATGATTTCACAGAACACAAAGAAGTTTCTCAGAAAGCTTCTTTCTGTTTGTTATAGGAGGATATTTCCTTTGGCCCTATAGTCGTCCAAGGGATCCGAAATATCTGTTCTCAGATTCCACAGAAATAAGGCTAGCAAAGAGATCCACGAAATACAGATGTAACTCTGTGAGATGAATTAACAGAACACTAAGCAGTTTCTCAGAAAGCTTCTTTCCAGATTTCATCTGAGGATATTTCCTTTTTCAACATAGACCTCTATGGGCTTCCAAATATCACTTTGCCAATTCCACAAGAACTGTCTTAGCGAAAGGCTTCTTGAGGGGAAAGCTGTAACTCTGTGAGATGATTTCACAGAACACAAAGATGTTTCTAAGAAAGCTTCTTTCTCTTTGTTATCGGAGGATATTTCCTTTGGCCTTATAGTCTTGCAAGGGATCCACAATATCTGTTCTCAGATCCCACAGAAATAAGGCTAGCAAAGAGATCCACGAAATACAGATGTCACTCTGTGAGATGAATTAACAGAACACTAAGCAGTTTCTCAGAAAGCTTCTTTCCAGAATTCATCTGAGGATATTTCCGTTTTCACCATAGCCCTCTATTGCTCCAAATGTCACTTTGCCAATTCCACAAGAACTGTCTTGGCGAAACGCTTGTTTAGGGGAAAGCTGTAACTCTGTGAGATGATTTCACAGAATACAAAGAAGTTTCTCAGAAAGCTTCTTTCTCTTTGTTATCGGAGCATATTTCCTTTGTCCCTATAGTCTTCCAAGGGATCCGAAATATCTGTTCTCAGATTCCACAGAAATAAGGCTAGCAAAGAGATCCACGAAATACAGATGTAACTCTGTGAGGTGAATTAACAGAACACTAAGCATTTTCTCAGAAAGCTTCTTTCCAGATTTCATCTGAGGATATTTCCTTTTTCACCATAGCCCTCTATGGGCTTCCAAATATCACTTTGCCAATTCCACAAGAACTGCCTTAGCGAAATGCTTCTTGAGGGGAAAGCTGTAACTCTGTGAGATGATTTCACAGAACACAAAGTAGTTTCTCAGAAAGCTTCTTTCTCTTTGTTATCGGAGGATATTTCCTTTGGCCCTATAGTCTTCCAAGGGATCCGAAATATCTGTTCTCAGATTCCACAGAAATAAGGCTAGCAAAGAGATCCACGAAATACAGATGTAACTCTGTGAGATGAATTAACAGAACACTAAGCAGTTTCTCAGAAAGCTTCTTTCCATATTTCATCTGAGGATATTTCCTCTTTCACCATAGCCCTCTATGGGCTTCCAAATATCACTTTGCCAATTCCACAACAACTGTCTTAGCGAAAGGCTTCTTGAGGGGAAAGCTGTAACTCTGTGAGATGATTTCACAGAACACAAAGAAGTTTCTAAGAAAGTTTCTTTCTCTTTGTTATCGGAGGATATTTCCTTTGGCCCTATAGTCTTCCAAGGGATCCGAAATATCTGTTCTCAGATTCCACAGAAATAAGGCTAGCAAAGAGATCCACGAAATACAGATGTAACTCTGTGAGATGAATTAACAGAACACTAAGCAGTTTCTCAGAAAGCTTCCTTCCAGATTTGATCTGAGGATATTTCCTTTTTCACCATAGCCCTCTATGGGCTTCCAAATATCACTTTGCCAATTCCACAAGAACTGTCTTAGCGAAAGGCTTCTTGAGGGGAAAGCTGTAACTCTGTGAGATGATTTCACAGAACACAAAGAAGTTTCTCAGAAAGCTTCTTTCTCTTTGTTATCGGAGGATATTTCCTTTGGCCCTATATTCTTCCAAGGGATCCGAAATATCTGTTCTCAGATTCCACAGAAATAAGGCTAGCAAAGAGATCCACGAAATACAGATGTAACTCTTTGAGATGAATTAACAGAACACTAAGCAGTTTCTCAGAAAGCTTCTTTCCAGATTTCATCTGAGGATATTTCCTTTTTCACCATAGCCCTCTAGGGGCTTCCAAATATCACTTTGCCAATTCCACAAGAACTGTCTTAGCGAAAGGCTTCTTGAGGGGAAAGCTGTAACTCTGTGAGATGATTTCACAGAACACAAAGAAGTTTCTCAGAAAGCTTCTTTCTCTTTGTTATCGGAGGATATTTCCTTTGGCACTATAGTCTTCCAAGGGATCCGAAATATCTGTTCTCAGATTCCACAGAAATAAGGCTAGCAAAGAGATCCACAAAACACAGATGTAACTCTGTGAGATGAATTAACAGAACACTAAGCAGTTTCTCAGAAAGCTTCTTTCCAGATTTCATCTGAGGATATTTCCTTTTTCACCATAGCCCTCTAGGGGCTTCCAAATATCACTTTGCCAATTCCACAAGAACTGTCTTAGCGAAAGGCTTCTTGAGGGGAAAGCTGTAACTCTGGGAGATGATTTCACAGAACACAAAGAAGTTTCTCAGAAAGCTTCTTTCTCTTTGTTATCGGAGGATATTTCCTTTGGCACTATAGTCTTCCAAGGGATCCGAAATATCTGTTCTCACATTCCACAGAAAAAAGGCTAGCAAAGAGATCCACGAAATACAGATGTAACTCTGTGAGATGAATTAACAGAACACTAAGCAGTTTCTCAGAAAGCTTCTTTCCAGATTTCATCTGAGGATATTTCCTTTTTCACCATAGCCCTCTGTGGGCTTCCAAATATCACTTTGCCAATTCCACAAGAACTGTCTTAGCGAAAGGCTTCTTGAGGGGAAAGCTGTAACTCTGTGAGATGATTTCACAGAACACAAAGAAGTTTCTCAGAAAGCTTCTTTCTCTTTGTTATCGGAGGATATTTCCTTTGGCCCTATAGTCTTCCAAGGGATCCGAAATATCTGTTCTCAGATTCCACAGAAATAAGGCTAGCAAAGAGATCCACGAAATACAGATGTAACTCTGTGAGATGAATTAACAGAACACTAAGCAGTTTCTCAGAAAGCTTCTTTCCAGATTTCATCTGAGGATATTTCCTTTTTCACCATACCCTCTATGGGCTTCCAAATGTCACTTTGCCCATTCCACAAGAACTGTCCTGGCGAAAGGCTTCTTGAGAGGAAAGCTGTAACTCTGTGAGATGATTTCACAGAATACAAAGAAGTTTCTCACAAAGCTTCTTTCTCTTTGTTATCGGAGCATATTTCCTTTGGCCCTATAGTCTTCCAAGGGATCCGAAATATCTGTTCTCAGATACCACAGAAATAAGGCTAGCAAAGAGATCCACGAAATACAGATGTAAATCTGTGAGATGAATTAACAGAACACTAAGCATTTTCTCAGAAAGCTTCTTTCCAGATTTCATCTGAGGATATTTCCTTTTTCACCATAGCCCTCTGTGGGCTTCCATATATCACTTTGCGAATTCCACAAGAACGGCCTTAGCGAAAGGCTTCTTGAGGGGAAAGCTGTAACTCTGTGAGATGATTTCACAGAACACAAAGAAGTTTCTCAGAAAGCTTCTTTCTCTTTGTTATCGGAGGATATTTCCTTTGGCCCTATAGTCTTCCAAGGGATCCGAAATATCTGTTCTCAGATTCCACAGAAATAAGGCTAGCAAAGAGATCCACGAAATACAGATGTCACTCTGTGAGATGAATTAACAGAACACTAAGCAGTTTCTCAGAAAGCTTCTTTCCAGATTTCATCTGAGGATATTTCCTTTTTCACCATACCCTCTATGGGCTTCCAAATGTCACTTTGCCCATTCCACAAGAACTGTCCTGGAGAAAGGCTTCTTGAGGGGAAAGCTGTAACTCTGTGAGATGATTTCACAGAATACAAAGAAGTTTCTCAGAAAGCTTCTTTCTCTTTGTTATCGGAGCATATTTCCTTTGGCCCTATAGTCTTCCAAGGGATCCGAAATATCTGTTCTCAGATACCACAGAAATAAGGCTAGCAAAGAGATCCACAAAATACAGATGTAACTCTGTGAGATGAATTAACACAACACTAAGCATTTTATCAGAAAGCTTCTTTCCAGATTTCATCTGAGGATATTTAGTTTTTCACCATAGCCCTCTATGGGCTTCCAAATATCACTTTGCCAATTCCAAAAGAACTGCCTTAAAGAAAGGCTTCTTGAGGGGAAAGCTGTAACTCTGTGAGATGCTTTCACAGAACACAAAGAAGTTTCTCAGAAAGCTTCTTTCTCTTTGTTATCGGAGGATATTTCCTTTGGCCCTATAATCTTCCAAGGGATCCGAAATATCTGTTCTCAGATTCCACAGAAATAAGGCTAGCAAAGAGATCCACGAAATACAGATGTAACTCTGTGAGATGAATTAACAGAACACTAAGCAGTTTCTCAGAAAGCTTCTTTCCAGATTTCATCTGAGGATATTTCCTTTTTCACCATAGCAATCTATGGGCTTCCTAATGTCACCTTGCCCATTCCACAAGAACTGTCTTGGCGAAAGGCTTCTTGAGGGGAAAGCTGTAACTCTGTGAGATGATTTCACAGAATACAAAGAAGTTTCTCAGAAAGTTTCTTTCTCTTTGTTATCGGAGCATATTTCCTTTGGCCCTATAGTCTTCCAAGGGATCCGAAATATCTGTTCTCAGATACCACAGAAATAAGGCTAGCAAAGAGATCCACGAAATACAGATGTAACTCTGTGAGATGAATTAACAGAACACTAAGCATTTTCTCAGAAAGCTTCTTTCCAGATTTCATCTGAGGATATTTCCTATTTCACCATAGCCCTCTGTGGGCTTCCAAATATGACTTTGCCAATTCCACAAGAACGGCCTTAGCGAAAGGCTTCTTGAGGGGAAAGCTGTAACTCTGTGAGATGATTTCACAGAATACAAAGAAGTTTCTCAGAAAGCTTCTTTCTCTTTGTTATCGGAGGGTATTTCCTTTGGCCCTATAGTCTTCCAAGGGATCCGAAATATCTGTTCTCAGATTCCACAGAAATAAGGCCAGCAAAGAGATCCACGAAATACAGATGTAACTCTGTGAGATGAATTAACAGAACACTAAGCAGTTTCTCAGAAAGCTTCTTTCCAGATTTCATCTGAGGATATTTCCTTTTTCAACATAGTCCTCTATGGGCTTCCAAATATCACTTTGCCAATGCCACAACAACTGTCTTAGCGAAAGGCTTCTTGAGGGGAAAGCTGTAACTCTGTGAGATGATTTCACAGAACACAAAGAAGTTTCTCAGAAAGCTTCTTTCTCTTTGTTATCGGAGGATATTTCCTTTGGCCCTATAGTCTTCCAAGGGATCCGAAATATCTGTTCTCAGATTCCACAGAAATAAGGCTAGCAAAGAGATCCACGAAATACAGATGTAACTCTCTGATATGAATTAACAGAACACTAAGCAGTTTCTCAGAAAGCTTCTTTCCAGATTTCATCTGAGGATATTTCCTTTTTCACCATACCCTCTATGGGCTTCCAAATGTCACTTTGCCCATTCCACAAGAACTGTCCTGGAGAAAGGCTTCTTGAGGGGAAAGCTGTAACTCTGTGAGATGATTTCACAGAATACAAAGAAGTTTCTCAGAAAGCTTCTTTCTCTTTGTTATCGGAGCATATTTCCTTTGGCCCTATAGTCTTCCAAGGGATCCGAAATATCTGTTCTCAGATACCACAGAAATAAGGCTAGCAAAGAGATCCACAAAATACAGATGTAACTCTGTGAGATGAATTAACACAACACTAAGCATTTTATCAGAAAGCTTCTTTCCAGATTTCATCTGAGGATATTTAGTTTTTCACCATAGCCCTCTATGGGCTTCCAAATATCACTTTGCCAATTCCAAAAGAACTGCCTTAAAGAAAGGCTTCTTGAGGGGAAAGCTGTAACTCTGTGAGATGCTTTCACAGAACACAAAGAAGTTTCTCAGAAAGCTTCTTTCTCTTTGTTATCGGAGGATATTTCCTTTGGCCCTATAATCTTCCAAGGGATCCGAAATATCTGTTCTCAGATTCCACAGAAATAAGGCTAGCAAAGAGATCCACGAAATACAGATGTAACTCTGTGAGATGAATTAACAGAACACTAAGCAGTTTCTCAGAAAGCTTCTTTCCAGATTTCATCTGAGGATATTTCCTTTTTCACCATAGCAATCTATGGGCTTCCTAATGTCACCTTGCCCATTCCACAAGAACTGTCTTGGCGAAAGGCTTCTTGAGGGGAAAGCTGTAACTCTGTGAGATGATTTCACAGAATACAAAGAAGTTTCTCAGAAAGTTACTTTCTCTTTGTTATCGGAGCATATTTCCTTTGGCCCTATAGTCTTCCAAGGGATCCGAAATATCTGTTCTCAGATACCACAGAAATAAGGCTAGCAAAGAGATCCACGAAATACAGATGTAACTCTGTGAGATGAATTAACAGAACACTAAGCATTTTCTCAGAAAGCTTCTTTCCAGATTTCATCTGAGGATATTTCCTATTTCACCATAGCCCTCTGTGGGCTTCCAAATATGACTTTGCCAATTCCACAAGAACGGCCTTAGCGAAAGGCTTCTTGAGGGGAAAGCTGTAACTCTGTGAGATGATTTCACAGAATACAAAGAAGTTTCTCAGAAAGCTTCTTTCTCTTTGTTATCGGAGGGTATTTCCTTTGGCCCTATAGTCTTCCAAGGGATCCGAAATATCTGTTCTCAGATTCCACAGAAATAAGGCCAGCAAAGAGATCCACGAAATACAGATGTAACTCTGTGAGATGAATTAACAGAACACTAAGCAGTTTCTCAGAAAGCTTCTTTCCAGATTTCATCTGAGGATATTTCCTTTTTCAACATAGTCCTCTATGGGCTTCCAAATATCACTTTGCCAATGCCACAACAACTGTCTTAGCGAAAGGCTTCTTGAGGGGAAAGCTGTAACTCTGTGAGATGATTTCACAGAACACAAAGAAGTTTCTCAGAAAGCTTCTTTCTCTTTGTTATCGGAGGATATTTCCTTTGGCCCTATAGTCTTCCAAGGGATCCGAAATATCTGTTCTCAGATTCCACAGAAATAAGGCTAGCAAAGAGATCCACGAAATACAGATGTAACTCTCTGATATGAATTAACAGAACACTAAGCAGTTTCTCAGAAAGCTTCTTTCCAGATTTCATCTGAGGATATTTCCTTTTTCACCATAGCAATCTATGGGCTTCCAAATGTCACCTTGCCCATTCCACAAGAACTGTCTTGGCGAAAGGCTACTTGAGGGGAAAGCTGTAACTCTGTGAGATGATTTCACAGAATACAAAGAAGTTTCTCAGAAAGTTTCTTTCTCTTTGTTATCGGAGCATATTTCCTTTGGCCCTATAGTCTTCCAAGGGATCCGAAATATCTGTTCTCAGATACCACAGAAATAAGGCTAGCAAAGAGATCCACGAAATACAGATGTAACTCTGTGAGATGAATTAACAGAACACTAAGCATTTTCTCAGAAAGCTTCTTTCCAGATTTCATCTGAGGATATTTCCTATTTCACCATAGCCCTCTGTGGGCTTCCAAATATGACTTTGCCAATTCCACAAGAACGGCCTTAGCGAAAGGCTTCTTGAGGGGAAAGCTGTAACTCTGTGAGATGATTTCACAGAATACAAAGAAGTTTCTCAGAAAGCTTCTTTCTCTTTGTTATCGGAGGATATTTCCTTTGGCCCTATAGTCTTCCAAGGGATCCGAAATATCTGTTCTCAGATTCCACAGAAATAAGGCCAGCAAAGAGATCCACGAAATACAGATGTAACTCTGTGAGATGAATTAACAGAACACTAAGCAGTTTCTCAGAAAGCTTCTTTCCAGATTTCATCTGAGGATATTTCCTTTTTCAAGATAGTCCTCTATGGGCTTCCAAATATCACTTTGCCAATGCCACAACAACTGTCTTAGCGAAAGGCTTCTTGAGGGGAAAGCTGTAACTCTGTGAGATGATTTCACAGAACACAAAGAAGTTTCTCAGAAAGCTTCTTTCTCTTTGTTATCGGAGGATATTTCCTTTGGCCCTATAGTCTTCCAAGGGATCCGAAATATCTGTTCTCAGATTCCACAGAAATAAGGCTAGCAAAGACATCCACGAAATACAGATGTAACTCTGTGAGATGAATTAACAGAACACTAAGCAGTTTCTCAGAAAGCTTCTTTCCAGATTTCATCTGAGGATATTTCCTTTTTCACCATAGACCTCTATGGGCTTCCAAATATCACTTTGCCAATTCCACAAGAACTGTCTTAGCGAAACGCTTTTTGAGAGGAAAGCTGTAACTCTGTGAGATGATTTCAAAGAACACGAAGAAATTTCTCAGAAAGCTTCTTTCTCTTTGTAATCGGAGGATATTTCCTTTGGCCCTATTGTCTTACAAGGGATCCGAGATATCTTTTCTCAGATTACACAGAAATAAGGCTAGCAAAGAGATCCACGACATACAGATGACACTCTGTCAGTGGAAGTCACACATCACAGAGCAGTTTCTCAGAAAACTTATTTCCAGATTTCATTTGAGGATATTTCCTTTTTCAACATAGCCCTCCATGGGCTTACATATATATCACTTTGCCAATTCCACAAGAACTGTCTTAGCGAAAGGCTTCTTGAGAGGAAAGCTGTAATTCTGGGACATGATTTCACAGAACACAAAAAGTTTCTCAGAAAGCTTCTTTCTCTTTGTTACCGGAGGTGATTTACATTGGCCCTATAGTCTTCCAAGGGATCCGAAATATCTGTTCTCAGATTCCACAGAAATAAGGCTACCAAAGAGATCCACGAAATACAGATGCAACTCTGTGAGATGAATTAACAGAACACTAAGCAGTTTCTCAGAAATCTTCTTTCCAGTTTTCATCTGAGGATATTTCCTTTTTCACCATAGCCCTCTATGGGCTTCCAAATATCTCTTTCCTAATTCCACAAGAACTGTCTTACGAAAGGCTTCTTGAGGGGAAAGATGTATCTCTGTGAGATGAATTCACAGAACCCAAAGAAGTTGCTCAGAAAGCTTCTTTCTCTTTGTTATCGGGGGATATATCCTTTGGCCCTTTAGACTTCAAAGGGATCGGAAATAAATGTTCTCAGATTCCACTGAAATAAGACTGGCAAAGAGATTCACGAAATTCAGATGTAACTCTGTGAGTGGAAGTCACATATCACAGAGCAGTTCCTCAGAAAGTTTCTTTCCAGATTTCCTGTGAGGATATTTCCTTTTTCAACATAGCCCTCTATGGGCTTCCAAATATCACTTTCCCAATTCCACAAGAAATGTCTTAGCGAAAGGCTTCTTGAGGGGAAAGCTGTAATTCTGTGAGATGATTTCACAGAACACAAAGAAGTTTCTCAGAAAGCTTCTTTCTGTTTGTTATAGGAGGATATTTCCTTTGGCCCTATAGTCGTCCAAGGGATCCGAAATATCTGTTCTCAGATTCCACAGAAATAAGGCTAGCAAAGAGATCCACGAAATACAGATGTAACTCTGTGAGATGAATTAACAGAACACTAAGCAGTTTCTCAGAAAGCTTCTTTCCAGATTTCATCTGAGGATATTTCCTTTTTCAACATAGACCTCTATGGGCTTCCAAATATCACTTTGCCAATTCCACAAGAACTGTCTTAGCGAAAGGCTTCTTGAGGGGAAAGCTGTAACTCTGTGAGATGATTTCACAGAACACAAAGATGTTTCTAAGAAAGCTTCTTTCTCTTTGTTATCGGAGGATATTTCCTTTGGCCCTATAGTCTTGCAAGGGATCCACAATATCTGTTCTCAGATCCCACAGAAATAAGGCTAGCAAAGAGATCCACGAAATACAGATGTCACTCTGTGAGATGAATTAACAGAACACTAAGCAGTTTCTCAGAAAGCTTCTTTCCAGAATTCATCTGAGGATATTTCCGTTTTCACCATAGCCCTCTATTGCTCCAAATGTCACTTTGCCAATTCCACAAGAACTGTCTTGGCGAAACGCTTGTTTAGGGGAAAGCTGTAACTCTGTGAGATGATTTCACAGAATACAAAGAAGTTTCTCAGAAAGCTTCTTTCTCTTTGTTATCGGAGCATATTTCCTTTGTCCCTATAGTCTTCCAAGGGATCCGAAATATCTGTTCTCAGATTCCACAGAAATAAGGCTAGCAAAGAGATCCACGAAATACAGATGTAACTCTGTGAGGTGAATTAACAGAACACTAAGCATTTTCTCAGAAAGCTTCTTTCCAGATTTCATCTGAGGATATTTCCTTTTTCACCATAGCCCTCTATGGGCTTCCAAATATCACTTTGCCAATTCCACAAGAACTGCCTTAGCGAAATGCTTCTTGAGGGGAAAGCTGTAACTCTGTGAGATGATTTCACAGAACACAAAGTAGTTTCTCAGAAAGCTTCTTTCTCTTTGTTATCGGAGGATATTTCCTTTGGCCCTATAGTCTTCCAAGGGATCCGAAATATCTGTTCTCAGATTCCACAGAAATAAGGCTAGCAAAGAGATCCACGAAATACAGATGTAACTCTATGAGATGAATTAACAGAACACTAAGCAGTTTCTCAGAAAGCTTCTTTCCATATTTCATCTGAGGATATTTCCTCTTTCACCATAGCCCTCTATGGGCTTCCAAATATCACTTTGCCAATTCCACAACAACTGTCTTAGCGAAAGGCTTCTTGAGGGGAAAGCTGTAACTCTGTGAGATGATTTCACAGAACACAAAGAAGTTTCTAAGAAAGTTCCTTTCTCTTTGTTATCGGAGGATATTTCCTTTGGCCCTATAGTCTTCCAAGGGATCCGAAATATCTGTTCTCAGATTCCACAGAAATAAGGCTAGCAAAGAGATCCACGAAATGCAGATGTAACTCTGTGAGATGAATTAACAGAACACTAAGCAGTTTCTCAGAAAGCTTCCTTCCAGATTTGATCTGAGGATATTTCCTTTTTCACCATAGCCCTCTATGGGCTTCCAAATATCACTTTGCCAATTCCACAAGAACTGTCTTAGCGAAAGGCTTCTTGAGGGGAAAGCTGTAACTCTGTGAGATGATTTCACAGAACACAAAGAAGTTTCTCAGAAAGCTTCTTTCTCTTTGTTATCGGAGGATATTTCCTTTGGCCCTATATTCTTCCAAGGGATCCGAAATATCTGTTCTCAGATTCCACAGAAATAAGGCTAGCAAAGAGATCCACGAAATACAGATGTAACTCTTTGAGATGAATTAACAGAACACTAAGCAGTTTCTCAGAAAGCTTCTTTCCAGATTTCATCTGAGGATATTTCCTTTTTCACCATAGCCCTCTAGGGGCTTCCAAATATCACTTTGCCAATTCCACAAGAACTGTCTTAGCGAAAGGCTTCTTGAGGGGAAAGCTGTAACTCTGTGAGATGATTTCACAGAACACAAAGAAGTTTCTCAGAAAGCTTCTTTCTCTTTGTTATCGGAGGATATTTCCTTTGGCACTATAGTCTTCCAAGGGATCCGAAATATCTGTTCTCAGATTCCACAGAAATAAGGCTAGCAAAGAGATCCACAAAACACAGATGTAACTCTGTGAGATGAATTAACAGAACACTAAGCAGTTTCTCAGAAAGCTTCTTTCCAGATTTCATCTGAGGATATTTCCTTTTTCACCATAGCCCTCTGTGGGCTTCCAAATATCACTTTGCCAATTCCACAAGAACTGTCTTAGCGAAAGGCTTCTTGAGGGGAAAGCTGTAACTCTGTGAGATGATTTCACAGAACACAAAGAAGTTTCTCAGAAAGCTTCTTTCTCTTTGTTATCGGAGGATATTTCCTTTGGCCTTATAGTCTTCCAAGGGATCCGAAATATCTGTTCTCAGATTCCACAGAAATAAGGCTAGCAAAGAGATCCACGAAATACAGATGTAACTCTGTGAGATGAATTAACAGAACACTAAGCAGTTTCTCAGAAAGCTTCTTTCCAGATTTCATCTGAGGATATTTCCTTTTTCACCATACCCTCTATGGGCTTCCAAATGTCACTTTGCCCATTCCACAAGAACTGTCCTGGCGAAAGGCTTCTTGAGAGGAAAGCTGTAACTCTGTGAGATGATTTCACAGAATACAAAGAAGTTTCTCACAAAGCTTCTTTCTCTTTGTTATCGGAGCATATTTCCTTTGTCCCTATAGTCTTCCAAGGGATCCGAAATATCTGTTCTCAGATTCCACAGAAATAAGGCTAGCAAAGAGATCCACGAAATACAGATGTAACTCTTTGAGATGAATTAACAGAACACTAAGCAGTTTCTCAGAAAGCTTCTTTCCAGATTTCATCTGAGGATATTTCCTTTTTCACCATAGCCCTCTAGGGGCTTCCAAATATCACTTTGCCAATTCCACAAGAACTGTCTTAGCGAAAGGCTTCTTGAGGGGAAAGCTGTAACTCTGTGAGATGATTTCACAGAACACAAAGAAGTTTCTCAGAAAGCTTCTTTCTCTTTGTTATCGGAGGATATTTCCTTTGGCACTATAGTCTTCCAAGGGATCCGAAATATCTGTTCTCAGATTCCACAGAAATAAGGCTAGCAAAGAGATCCACAAAACACAGATGTAACTCTGTGAGATGAATTAACAGAACACTAAGCAGTTTCTCAGAAAGCTTCTTTCCAGATTTCATCTGAGGATATTTCCTTTTTCACCATAGCCCTCTGTGGGCTTCCAAATATCACTTTGCCAATTCCACAAGAACTGTCTTAGCGAAAGGCTTCTTGAGGGGAAAGCTGTAACTCTGTGAGATGATTTCACAGAACACAAAGAAGTTTCTCAGAAAGCTTCTTTCTCTTTGTTATCGGAGGATATTTCCTTTGGCCCTATAGTCTTCCAAGGGATCCGAAATATCTGTTCTCAGATTCCACAGAAATAAGGCTAGCAAAGAGATCCACGAAATACAGATGTAACTCTGTGAGATGAATTAACAGAACACTAAGCAGTTTCTCAGAAAGCTTCTTTCCAGATTTCATCTGAGGATATTTCCTTTTTCACCATACCCTCTATGGGCTTCCAAATGTCACTTTGCCCATTCCACAAGAACTGTCCTGGCGAAAGGCTTCTTGAGAGGAAAGCTGTAACTCTGTGAGATGATTTCACAGAATACAAAGAAGTTTCTCACAAAGCTTCTTTCTCTTTGTTATCGGAGCATATTTCCTTTGTCCCTATAGTCTTCCAAGGGATCCGAAATATCTGTTCTCAGATACCACAGAAATAAGGCTAGCAAAGAGATCCACGAAATACAGATGTAAATCTGTGAGATGAATTAACAGAACACTAAGCATTTTCTCAGAAAGCTTCTTTCCAGATTTCATCTGAGGATATTTCCTTTTTCACCATAGCCCTCTGTGGGCTTCCATATATCACTTTGCGAATTCCACAAGAACGGCCTTAGCGAAAGGCTTCTTGAGGGGAAAGCTGTAACTCTGTGAGATGATTTCACAGAACACAAAGAAGTTTCTCAGAAAGCTTCTTTCTCTTTGTTATCGGAGGATATTTCCTTTGGCCCTATAGTCTTCCAAGGGATCCGAAATATCTGTTCTCAGATTCCACAGAAATAAGGCTAGCAAAGAGATCCACGAAATACAGATGTCACTCTGTGAGATGAATTAACAGAACACTAAGCAGTTTCTCAGAAAGCTTCTTTACAGATTTCATCTGAGGATATTTCCTTTTTCACCATACCCTCTATGGGCTTCCAAATGTCACTTTGCCCATTCCACAAGAACTGTCCTGGAGAAAGGCTTCTTGAGGGGAAAGCTGTAACTCTGTGAGATGATTTCACAGAATACAAAGAAGTTTCTCAGAAAGCTTCTTTCTCTTTGTTATCGGAGCATATTTCCTTTGGCCCTATAGTCTTCCAAGGGATCCGAAATATCTGTTCTCAGATACCACAGAAATAAGGCTAGCAAAGAGATCCACAAAATACAGATGTAACTCTGTGAGATGAATTAACAGAACACTAAGCATTTTATCAGAAAGCTTCTTTCCAGATTTCATCTGAGGATATTTAGTTTTTCACCATAGCCCTCTATGGGCTTCCAAATATCACTTTGCCAATTCCAAAAGAACTGCCTTAAAGAAAGGCTTCTTGAGGGGAAAGCTGTAACTCTGTGAGATGCTTTCACAGAACACAAAGAAGTTTCTCAGAAAGCTTCTTTCTCTTTGTTATCGGAGGATATTTCCTTTGGCCCTATAGTCTTCCAAGGGATCCGAAATATCTGTTCTCAGATTCCACAGAAATAAGGCTAGCAAAGAGATCCACGAAATACAGATGTAACTCTCTGATATGAATTAACAGAACACTAAGCAGTTTCTCAGAAAGCTTCTTTCCAGATTTCATCTGAGGATATTTCCTTTTTCACCATAGCAATCTATGGGCTTCCAAATGTCACCTTGCCCATTCCACAAGAACTGTCTTGGCGAAAGGCTTCTTGAGGGGAAAGCTGTAACTCTGTGAGATGATTTCACAGAATACAAAGAAGTTTCTCAGAAAGTTTCTTTCTCTTTGTTATCGGAGCATATTTCCTTTGGCCCTATAGTCTTCCAAGGGATCCGAAATATCTGTTCTCAGATACCACAGAAATAAGGCTAGCAAAGAGATCCACGAAATACAGATGTAACTCTGTGAGATGAATTAACAGAACACTAAGCATTTTCTCAGAAAGCTTCTTTCCAGATTTCATCTGAGGATATTTCCTATTTCACCATAGCCCTCTGTGGGCTTCCAAATATGACTTTGCCAATTCCACAAGAACGGCCTTAGCGAAAGGCTTCTTGAGGGGAAAGCTGTAACTCTGTGAGATGATTTCACAGAATACAAAGAAGTTTCTCAGAAAGCTTCTTTCTCTTTGTTATCGGAGGGTATTTCCTTTGGCCCTATAGTCTTCCAAGGGATCCGAAATATCTGTTCTCAGATTCCACAGAAATAAGGCCAGCAAAGAGATCCACGAAATACAGATGTAACTCTGTGAGATGAATTAACAGAACACTAAGCAGTTTCTCAGAAAGCTTCTTTCCAGATTTCATCTGAGGATATTTCCTTTTTCAACATAGTCCTCTATGGGCTTCCAAATATCACTTTGCCAATGCCACAACAACTGTCTTAGCGAAAGGCTTCTTGAGGGGAAAGCTGTAACTCTGTGAGATGATTTCACAGAACACAAAGAAGTTTCTCAGAAAGCTTCTTTCTCTTTGTTATCGGAGGATATTTCCTTTGGCCCTATAGTCTTCCAAGGGATCCGAAATATCTGTTCTCAGATTCCACAGAAATAAGGCTAGCAAAGAGATCCACGAAATACAGATGTAACTCTCTGATATGAATTAACAGAACACTAAGCAGTTTCTCAGAAAGCTTCTTTCCAGATTTCATCTGAGGATATTTCCTTTTTCACCATAGCAATCTATGGGCTTCCAAATGTCACCTTGCCCATTCCACAAGAACTGTCTTGGCGAAAGGCTTCTTGAGGGGAAAGCTGTAACTCTGTGAGATGATTTCACAGAATACAAAGAAGTTTCTCAGAAAGTTTCTTTCTCTTTGTTATCGGAGCATATTTCCTTTGGCCCTATAGTCTTCCAAGGGATCCGAAATATCTGTTCTCAGATACCACAGAAATAAGGCTAGCAAAGAGATCCACGAAATACAGATGTAACTCTGTGAGATGAATTAACAGAACACTAAGCATTTTCTCAGAAAGCTTCTTTCCAGATTTCATCTGAGGATATTTCCTATTTCACCATAGCCCTCTGTGGGCTTCCAAATATGACTTTGCCAATTCCACAAGAACGGCCTTAGCGAAAGGCTTCTTGAGGGGAAAGCTGTAACTCTGTGAGATGATTTCACAGAATACAAAGAAGTTTCTCAGAAAGCTTCTTTCTCTTTGTTATCGGAGGATATTTCCTTTGGCCCTATAGTCTTCCAAGGGATCCGAAATATCTGTTCTCAGATTCCACAGAAATAAGGCCAGCAAAGAGATCCACGAAATACAGATGTAACTCTGTGAGATGAATTAACAGAACACTAAGCAGTTTCTCAGAAAGCTTCTTTCCAGATTTCATCTGAGGATATTTCCTTTTTCAACATAGTCCTCTATGGGCTTCCAAATATCACTTTGCCAATGCCACAACAACTGTCTTAGCGAAAGGCTTCTTGAGGGGAAAGCTGTAACTCTGTGAGATGATTTCACAGAACACAAAGAAGTTTCTCAGAAAGCTTCTTTCTCTTTGTTATCGGAGGATATTTCCTTTGGCCCTATAGTCTTCCAAGGGATCCGAAATATCTGTTCTCAGATTCCACAGAAATAAGGCTAGCAAAGACATCCACGAAATACAGATGTAACTCTGTGAGATGAATTAACAGAACACTAAGCAGTTTCTCAGAAAGCTTCTTTCCAGATTTCATCTGAGGATATTTCCTTTTTCACCATAGACCTCTATGGGCTTCCAAATATCACTTTGCCAATTCCACAAGAACTGTCTTAGCGAAAGGCTTCTTGAGGGAAAGCTGTAACTCTGTGAGATGCTTTCACAGAACACAAAGAAGTTTCTCAGAAAGCTTCTTTCTCTTTGTTATCGGAGGATATTTCCTTTGGCCCTATAGTCTTCCAAGGGATCCGAAATATCTGTTCTCAGATTCCACAGAAATAAGGCTAGCAAAGAGATCCACGAAATACAGATGTAACTCTGTGAGATGAATTAACAGAACACTAAGCAGTTTCTCAGAAAGCTTCTTTCCAGATTTCATCTGAGGATATTTCCTTTTTCACCATAGCAATCTATGGGCTTCCTAATGTCACCTTGCCCATTCCACAAGAACTGTCTTGGCGAAAGGCTTCTTGAGGGGAAAGCTGTAACTCTGTGAGATGATTTCACAGAATACAAAGAAGTTTCTCAGAAAGTTTCTTTCTCTTTGTTATCGGAGCATATTTCCTTTGGCCCTATAGTCTTCCAAGGGATCCGAAATATCTGTTCTCAGATACCACAGAAATAAGGCTAGCAAAGAGATCCACGAAATACAGATGTAACTCTGTGAGATGAATTAACAGAACACTAAGCATTTTCTCAGAAAGCTTCTTTCCAGATTTCATCTGAGGATATTTCCTATTTCACCATAGCCCTCTGTGGGCTTCCAAATATCACTTTGCCAATTCCACAAGAACGGCCTTAGCGAAAGGCTTCTTGAGGGGAAAGCTGTAACTCTGTGAGATGATTTCACAGAATACAAAGAAGTTTCTCAGAAAGCTTCTTTCTCTTTGTTATCGGAGGATATTTCCTTTGGCCCTATAGTCTTCCAAGGGATCCGAAATATCTGTTCTCAGATTCCACAGAAATAAGGCCAGCAAAGAGATCCACGAAATACAGATGTAACTCTGTGAGATGAATTAACAGAACACTAAGCAGTTTCTCAGAAAGCTTCTTTCCAGATTTCATCTGAGGATATTTCCTTTTTCAACATAGTCCTCTATGGGCTTCCAAATATCACTTTGCCAATGCCACAACAACTGTCTTAGCGAAAGGCTTCTTGAGGGGAAAGCTGTAACTCTGTGAGATGATTTCACAGAACACAAAGAAGTTTCTCAGAAAGCTTCTTTCTCTTTGTTATCGGAGGATATTTCCTTTGGCCCTATAGTCTTCCAAGGGATCCGAAATATCTGTTCTCAGATTCCACAGAAATAAGGCTAACAAAGACATCCACGAAATACAGATGTCACTCTGTGAGATGAATTAACAGAACACTAAGCAGTTTCTCAGAAAGCTTCTTTACAGATTTCATCTGAGGATATTTCCTTTTTCACCATACCCTCTATGGGCTTCCAAATGTCACTTTGCCCATTCCACAAGAACTGTCCTGGAGAAAGGCTTCTTGAGGGGAAAGCTGTAACTCTGTGAGATGATTTCACAGAATACAAAGAAGTTTCTCAGAAAGCTTCTTTCTCTTTGTTATCGGAGCATATTTCCTTTGGCCCTATAGTCTTCCAAGGGATCCGAAATATCTGTTCTCAGATACCACAGAAATAAGGCTAGCAAAGAGATCCACAAAATACAGATGTAACTCTGTGAGATGAATTAACAGAACACTAAGCATTTTATCAGAAAGCTTCTTTCCAGATTTCATCTGAGGATATTTAGTTTTTCACCATAGCCCTCTATGGGCTTCCAAATATCACTTTGCCAATTCCAAAAGAACTGCCTTAAAGAAAGGCTTCTTGAGGGGAAAGCTGTAACTCTGTGAGATGCTTTCACAGAACACAAAGAAGTTTCTCAGAAAGCTTCTTTCTCTTTCTTATCGGAGGATATTTCCTTTGGCCCTATAGTCTTCCAAGGGATCCGAAATATCTGTTCTCAGATTCCACAGAAATAAGGCTAGCAAAGAGATCCACGAAATACAGATGTAACTCTCTGATATGAATTAACAGAACACTAAGCAGTTTCTCAGAAAGCTTCTTTCCAGATTTCATCTGAGGATATTTCCTTTTTCACCATAGCAATCTATGGGCTTCCAAATGTCACCTTGCCCATTCCACAAGAACTGTCTTGGCGAAAGGCTTCTTGAGGGGAAAGCTGTAACTCTGTGAGATGATTTCACAGAATACAAAGAAGTTTCTCAGAAAGCTTCTTTCTCTTTGTTATGGGAGGATATTTCCTTTGGCCCTATAGTCTTCCAAGGGATCCGAAATATCTGTTCTCAGATACCACAGAAATAAGGCTAGCAAAGAGATCCACGAAATACAGATGTAACTCTGTGAGATGAATTAACAGAACACTAAGCATTTTCTCAGAAAGCTTCTTTCCAGATTTCATCTGAGGATATTTCCTATTTCACCATAGCCCTCTGTGGGCTTCCAAATATGACTTTGCCAATTCCACAAGAACGGCCTTAGCGAAAGGCTTCTTGAGGGGAAAGCTGTAACTCTGTGAGATGATTTCACAGAATACAAAGAAGTTTCTCAGAAAGCTTCTTTCTCTTTGTTATCGGAGGGTATTTCCTTTGGCCCTATAGTCTTCCAAGGGATCCGAAATATCTGTTCTCAGATTCCACAGAAATAAGGCCAGCAAAGAGATCCACGAAATACAGATGTAACTCTGTGAGATGAATTAACAGAACACTAAGCAGTTTCTCAGAAAGCTTCTTTCCAGATTTCATCTGAGGATATTTCCTTTTTCAACATAGTCCTCTATGGGCTTCCAAATATCACTTTGCCAATGCCACAACAACTGTCTTAGCGAAAGGCTTCTTGAGGGGAAAGCTGTAACTCTGTGAGATGATTTCACAGAACACAAAGAAGTTTCTCAGAAAGCTTCTTTCTCTTTGTTATCGGAGGATATTTCCTTTGGCCCTATAGTCTTCCAAGGGATCCGAAATATCTGTTCTCAGATTCCACAGAAATAAGGCTAGCAAAGAGATCCACGAAATACAGATGTAACTCTCTGATATGAATTAACAGAACACTAAGCAGTTTCTCAGAAAGCTTCTTTCCAGATTTCATCTGAGGATATTTCCTTTTTCACCATAGCAATCTATGGGCTTCCAAATGTCACCTTGCCCATTCCACAAGAACTGTCTTGGCGAAAGGCTTCTTGAGGGGAAATCTGTAACTCTGTGAGATGATTTCACAGAATACAAAGAAGTTTCTCAGAAAGTTTCTTTCTCTTTGTTATCGGAGCATATTTCCTTTGGCCCTATAGTCTTCCAAGGGATCCGAAATATCTGTTCTCAGATACCACAGAAATAAGGCTAGCAAAGAGATCCACGAAATACAGATGTAACTCTGTGAGATGAATTAACAGAACACTAAGCATTTTCTCAGAAAGCTTCTTTCCAGATTTCATCTGAGGATATTTCCTATTTCACCATAGCCCTCTGTGGGCTTCCAAATATGACTTTGCCAATTCCACAAGAACGGCCTTAGCGAAAGGCTTCTTGAGGGGAAAGCTGTAACTCTGTGAGATGATTTCACAGAATACAAAGAAGTTTCTCAGAAAGCTTCTTTCTCTTTGTTATCGGAGGATATTTCCTTTGGCCCTATAGTCTTCCAAGGGATCCGAAATATCTGTTCTCAGATTCCACAGAAATAAGGCCAGCAAAGAGATCCACGAAATACAGATGTAACTCTGTGAGATGAATTAACAGAACACTAAGCAGTTTCTCAGAAAGCTTCTTTCCAGATTTCATCTGAGGATATTTCCTTTTTCAACATAGTCCTCTATGGGCTTCCAAATATCACTTTGCCAATGCCACAACAACTGTCTTAGCGAAAGGCTTCTTGAGGGGAAAGCTGTAACTCTGTGAGATGATTTCACAGAACACAAAGAAGTTTCTCAGAAAGCTTCTTTCTCTTTGTTATCGGAGAATATTTCCTTTGGCCCTATAGTCTTCCAAGGGATCCGAAATATCTGTTCTCAGATTCCACAGAAATAAGGCTAGCAAAGACATCCACGAAATACAGATGTAACTCTGTGAGATGAATTAACAGAACACTAAGCAGTTTCTCAGAAAGCTTCTTTCCAGATTTCATCTGAGGATATTTCCTTTTTCACCATAGACCTCTATGGGCTTCCAAATATCACTTTGCCAATTCCACAAGAACTGTCTTAGCGAAAGGCTTCTTGAGGGAAAGCTGTAACTCTATGAGATGCTTTCACAGAACACAAAGAAGTTTCTCAGAAAGCTTCTTTCTCTTTGTTATCGGAGGATATTTCCTTTGGCCCTATAGTCTTCCAAGGGATCCGAAATATCTGTTCTCAGATTCCACAGAAATAAGGCTAGCAAAGAGATCCACGAAATACAGATGTAACTCTGTGAGATGAATTAACAGAACACTAAGCAGTTTCTCAGAAAGCTTCTTTCCAGATTTCATCTGAGGATATTTCCTTTTTCACCATAGCAATCTATGGGCTTCCTAATGTCACCTTGCCCATTCCACAAGAACTGTCTTGGCGAAAGGCTTCTTGAGGGGAAAGCTGTAACTCTGTGAGATGATTTCACAGAATACAAAGAAGTTTCTCAGAAAGTTTCTTTCTCTTTGTTATCGGAGCATATTTCCTTTGGCCCTATAGTCTTCCAAGGGATCCGAAATATCTGTTCTCAGATACCACAGAAATAAGGCTAGCAAAGAGATCCACGAAATACAGATGTAACTCTGTGAGATGAATTAACAGAACACTAAGCATTTTCTCAGAAAGCTTCTTTCCAGATTTCATCTGAGGATATTTCCTATTTCACCATAGCCCTCTGTGGGCTTCCAAATATCACTTTGCCAATTCCACAAGAACGGCCTTAGCGAAAGGCTTCTTGAGGGGAAAGCTGTAACTCTGTGAGATGATTTCACAGAATACAAAGAAGTTTCTCAGAAAGCTTCTTTCTCTTTGTTATCGGAGGATATTTCCTTTGGCCCTATAGTCTTCCAAGGGATCCGAAATATCTGTTCTCAGATTCCACAGAAATAAGGCCAGCAAAGAGATCCACGAAATACAGATGTAACTCTGTGAGATGAATTAACAGAACACTAAGCAGTTTCTCAGAAAGCTTCTTTCCAGATTTCATCTGAGGATATTTCCTTTTTCAACATAGTCCTCTATGGGCTTCCAAATATCACTTTGCCAATGCCACAACAACTGTCTTAGCGAAAGGCTTCTTGAGGGGAAAGCTGTAACTCTGTGAGATGATTTCACAGAACACAAAGAAGTTTCTCAGAAAGCTTCTTTCTCTTTGTTATCGGAGGATATTTCCTTTGGCCCTATAGTCTTCCAAGGGATCCGAAATATCTGTTCTCAGATTCCACAGAAATAAGGCTAACAAAGACATCCACGAAATACAGATGTAACTCTGTGAGATGAATTAACAGAACACTAAGCAGTTTCTCAGAAAGCTTCTTTCCAGATTTCATCTGAGGATATTTCCTTTTTCACCATAGCCCTCTATGGGCTTCCAAATATCACTTTGCCAATTCCACAAGAACTGTCTTAGCGAAAGGCTTCTTGAGGGGAAAGCTGTAACTCTGTGAGATGATTTCACAGAACACAAAGAAGTTTCTCAGAAAGCTTCTTTCTCTTTGTTATCGGAGGATATTTCCTTTGGCCCTATAGTCTTGCAAGGGATCCGAAATATCTGTTCTCAGATTCCACAGAAATAAGGCTAGCAAAGAGATCCACGAAATACAGATGTAACTCTGTGAGATGAATTAACAGAACACTAAGCAGTTTCTCAGAAAGCTTATTTCCATATTTCATCTGAGGATATTTCCGTTTTCACCATAGCCCTCTATGGGCTTCCAAATATCACTTTGCCAATTCCACAAGAACTGTCTTAGCGAAAGGCTTCTTGAGGGGAAAGCTGTAACTCTGTGAGATGATTTCACAGAACACAAAGAGGTTTCTCAGAAAGCTTCTTTCTCTTTGTTATCGGAGGATATTTCCTTTGGCCCTATAGTCTTCCAAGGGATCCGAAATATCTGTTCTCAGATTCCACAGAAACAAGGCTAGCAAAGAGATCCACGAAATACAGATGTAACGCTGTGAGAAGAATTAACAGAACACGAATCAGTTTCTCAAAAAGCTTCTTTCCAGATTTGATCTGAGGATATTTTCTTTTTCACAATAGCCCTATATGGGCTTCCAAATATCACTTTTCCAATTCCACAAGAACTGTCTTAGCGAAAGGCTTCTCGAGGGGAAAGCTGTAACTCTGTGAGATGATTTCACAGAACACAAAGAAGTTTCTCAGAAAGCTTCTTTCTCTTTGTTATCCGAGGATATTTCCTTTGGCCCTATAGTCTTCCAAGGGATCCGAAATATCTGTTCTCAGATTCCACAGAAATAAGGCTTGTAAAGAGATCCACGAAATACAGATGTAACTCTGTGAGGTGAATTAACAGAACACTAAGCAGTTTCTCAGAAAGCTTCTTTCCAGATTTCATCTGAGGATATTTCCTTTTTCACCATACCCTCTATGGGCTTCCAAATGTCACTTTGCCCATTCCACAAGAACCGTCCTGGCGAAAGGCTTCTTGAGGGGAAAGCTGTAACTCTGTGAGATGATTTCACAGAATACAAAGAAGTTTCTCACAAAGCTTCTTTCTCTTTGTTATCGGAGCATATTTCCTTTGGCCCTATAGTCTTCCAAGGGATCCGAAATATCTGTTCTCAGATACCACAGAAATAAGGCTAGCAAAGAGATCCACAAAATACAGATGTAACTCTGTGAGATGAATTAACAGAACACTAAGCATTTTCTCAGAAAGCTTCTTTCCAGATTTCATCTGAGGATATTTCCTTTTTCACCATAGCCCTCTATGGGCTTCCAAATATCACTTTGCCAATTCCACAAGAACTGCCTTAAAGAAAGGCTTCTTGAGGGGAAAGCTGTAACTCTGTGAGATGATTTCACAGAACACAAAGAAGTTTCTCAGAAAGCTTCTTTCTCTTTGTTATCGGAGGATATTTCCTTTGGCCCTAGAGTCTTCCAAGGGATCCGAAATATCTGTTCTCAGATTCCACAGAAATAAGGCTAGCAAAGACATCCACGAAATACAGATGTAACTCTGTGAGATGAATTAACAGAACACTAAGCAGTTTCTCAGAAAGCTTCTTTCCAGATTTCATCTGAGGATATTTCCTTTTTCACCATAGCCCTCTATGGGCTTCCAAATATCACTTTTCCAATTCCACAAGAACTATCTTAGCGAAAGGCTTCTTTAGGGGAAAGCTGTAACTCTGTGAGATGATTTCACAGAACACAAAGAAGTTTCTCAGAAAGCTTCTTTCTCTTTGTTATCGGAGGATATTTCCTTTGGCCCTATAGTTTTCCAAGGGATCCGAAATATCTGTTCTCAGATTCCACAGAAATAAGGCTAGCAAAGAGATCCACGAAATACAGATGTAACTCTGTGAGATGAATTAACAGAACACTAAGCAGTTTCTCAGAAAGCTTCTTTCCAGATTTCATCTGAGGATATTTCCTTTTTCACCATAGCAATCTATGGGCTTCCAAATGTCACCTTGCCCATTCCACAAGAACTGTCTTGGCGAAAGGCTTCTTGAGGGGAAAGCTGTAACTCTGTGAGATGATTTCACAGAATACAAAGAAGTTTCTCAGAAAGCTTCTTTCTCTTTGTTATCGGAGCATATTTCCTTTGGCCCTATAGTCTTCCAAGGGATCCGAAATATCTGTTCTCAGATACCACAGAAATAAGGCTAGCAAAGAGACCCACGAAATACAGATGTAACTCTGTGAGATGAATTAACAGAACACTAAGCATTTTCTCAGAAAGCTTCTTTCCAGATTTCATCTGAGGATATATCCTTTTTCACCATAGCCCTCTATGTTCTTCCAAATGTCACTTTGCCAATTCCACAAGAACTGTCCTGGCGAAAGGCTTCTTGAGGGGAAAGCTGTAACTCTGTGAGATGATTTCACAGAACACAAAGAAGTTTCTCAGAAAGCTTCTTTCTCTTTGTAATCGGAGGATATTTCCTTTGGCCCTATTGTCTTACAAGGGATCCGAGATATCTTTTCTCAGATTACACAGAAATAAGGCAAGCAAAGAGATCCACGACATACAGATGTAACTCTGTCAGTGGAAGTCACACATCACAGAGCAGTTTCTCAGAAAACTTATTTCCAGATTTCATCTGAGGATATTTCCTTTTTCAACATAGCCCTCCATGGGCTTACATATATATCACTTTGCCAATTCCACAAGAACTGTCTTAGCGAAAGGCTTCTTGAGAGGAAAGCTGTAATTCTGGGACATGATTTCACAGAACACAAAAAGTTTCTCAGAAAGCTTCTTTCTCTTTGTTACCGGAGGTGATTTACATTGGCCCTATATTCTTCCAAGGGATCCGAAATATCTGTTCTCAGATTCCACAGATATAAGGCTACCAAAGAGATCCACGAAATACAGATGCAACTCTGTGAGATGAATTAACAGAACACTAAGCAGTTTCTCAGAAATCTTCTTTCCAGTTTTCATCTGAGGATATTTCCTTTTTCACCATAGCCCCCTATGGGCTTCCAAATATCTCTTTCCTAATTCCACAAGAACTGTCTTACGAAAGGCTTCTTGAGGGGAAAGATGTATCTCTGTGAGATGATTTCACAGAACCCAGAGAAGTTGCTCAGAAAGCTTCTTTCTCTTTGTTATCGGGGGATATATCCTTTGGCCCTTTAGTCTTCAAAGGGATCCGAAATATATGTTCTCAGATTCCACTGAAATAAGGCTGGCAAAGAGATTCACGAAATTCAGATGTAACTCTGTGAGTGGAAGTCACATATCACAGAGCTGTTTCTCAGAAAGTTTCTTTCCAGATTTCCTGTGAGGATATTTCCTTTTTCAACATAGCCCTCTATGGGCTTCCAAATATCACTTTGCCAATTCCACAAGAAATGTCTTAGCGAAAGGCTTCTTGAGGGGAAAGCTGTAATTCTGTGAGATGATTTCACAGAACACAAACAAGATTCTCAGAAAGCTTCTTTCCCTTTGTTATCGGAGGATATTTCCTTTGGCCCTATAGTTTTCAAAAGGATCCGAAATATCTGTTCTCAGATTCCACAGAAATAAGGCTACCAAAGAGATCCGCGAAATACAGATGTAACTCTGTGAGTGGAAGTCACACATCACACAGCAGTTTCTCAGAAAAATTATTTCCAGATTTCATCTGAGGATATTTCCTTTTTCACTGTAGCCCTCCATGGGCTTACATATATATCACTTTGCCAATTCCACAAGAACTGTCTTAGCGAAAGGTTTCTTGAGAGGAAAGCTGTAATTTTGGGACATGATTTCACAGAACACAAAAAGTTTCTCAGAAAGCTTCTTTCTCTTTGTTATCGGAGAATATTTCCTTTGTCCCTATAGTCTTTAAAGGGATCCGAAATATCTGTTCTTAGATTCCACAGAAATAAGGCTAGCAAAGAGATTCACGAAATCCAGATGTAACTCTGTGAGATGAATTAACGGAACACTAACCAGTTTCTCAGACAGCTTCACTCCGTATTTCATCTGAGGATATTTCCTTTTTCACTGTAGACCTCTAGGGGCTTCCAAATATCACTTTGCCAATTCCACAAGAACTGTCTTAGCGAAGGCTTCTTGAAGGGAAAGCTGTAACTCTGTGAGATGATTTCACAGAACACAAAGAAGTTTCTCTGAAAGGTTCTTTCTCTTTGTTATCGGAGGATATTTCCTTTGGCCCTATAGTATTCCTATGGTTCAGAAATATCTGTGCTCAGATTCCACAGAAATAAAGCTAGCAAAGAGATCCACGAAATATAGATGTAACTCTGTGAGATGAATTAACAGAACACTAAGAATTTTCTCAGAAAGCTTCTTTCCAGATTTCATGTGAGGATATTTCCTTTTTCATCATAGCCCTCTATTGGCTTCCAAATATCACTTTGCCAATTCCACAAGAACTGTCTTAACGAAAGCCTTCTTGAGGGGAAAGCTGTAACTCTGTGAGATGATTTCACAGAACACAAAGAAGTTTCTCAGATAGCTTCTTTATCTTTGTTATCGGAGGATATTTCCTTTGGCCTTATAGTCTTCCAAGGGATCCGAAATATCTGTTCTCAGATTCCACAGAAATAAGGCTAGCAAAGAGATCCACCAAATACAGATGTAACTCTGTGAGTGCAACTCACATATCACAGAGCAGTTTCTCAGAAAGCTTCTTTCCAGATTTCATCTGAGGATATTTCCTTTTACAGCATAGCCCCCTAAGGGCTTCTAAATATCACTTTGCCAATTGCACAAGAACTGTCTTAGCGAAAGGCTGCTTGAGGGGAAAGCTGTAACTCTGTGAGATGATTTCACAGAACAGAAAGAAGTTTCTCAGAAAGCTTCTTTCTCTTTGTTATCGGAGGATATTTCCTTTGGCCCTATACTCTTTCAAGGGATCCGAAATATCTGTTCTCAGATTCCACAGAAATAAGGCTAGCAAAGAGTTCCACGAAATACAGATGTAACTCTGTGAGTGGAAGTCACATATCACCGAGCAGTTTCTCAGAAAGCTTCTTTCCATATTTCATCTGAGGATATTTCCATTTTCACCATAGCCCTCTATGGGCTTCCAAATATCACTTTACCAATTCCACAAGAACTGTCTTAGCGCAAGGCTTCTTGGGGTAAAGCTGAAATTCTGTGAGATGATTTCATAGAACACAAAGAAGTTTCTCAGAAAGCTTCTTTCTCTTTCTTATCGGAGGATATTTCTTTTGGCCCTATAGTATTCCAAGGGATCCGAAATATCTGTCTCAGATTCCACAGAAATAAGGCAACAAGAGATCCAAGAAATACAGATGTAACTCTGTGAGATGAATTAACAGAACACTAAGCAGTTTCTTAGAAAGCTTCTTTCCAGATTTCATCTGAGGATATTTCCTTTTTCACAATAGCCCTCTATGGGCTTCCAAATATCACTTTGCCAATTCCACAAGAACTGTCTTAGCGAAAGGCTTCTTGAGAGGAAAGCTGTAATTCTGGGACATGATTTCACAGAACACAAAAAGTTTCTCAGAAAGCTTCTTTCTCTTTGTTACCGGAGGTGATTTACATTGGCCCTATAGTCTTCCAAGGGATCCGAAATATCTGTTCTCAGATTCCACAGATATAAGGCTACCAAAGAGATCCACGAAATACAGATGCAACTCTGTGAGATGAATTAACAGAACACTAAGCAGTTTCTCAGAAATCTTCTTTCCAGTTTTCATCTGAGGATATTTCCTTTTTCACCATAGCCCCCTATGGGCTTCCAAATATCTCTTTCCTAATTCCACAAGAACTGTCTTACGAAAGGCTTCTTGAGGCGAAAGCTGTAACTCTGTGAGATGATTTCACCGAACACAAAGAAGTTTCTCAGAAAGCTTCTGTCACTTTGTTATCGGAGGATATTTAATTTGGCTCTTTATCCTTACAAGGGATCCGAAATATCTGTTCTCAGATTCCACAGAAAAAAGGCTAGCAAAGAGATCCAAGAAATACACATGTAATACTGTGAGATGAATTAGTAGAACACTAAGCAGTTTCTCAGAAAGCTTCTTTCCTGATTTCATCTGAGGATATTTCCTTTTTCACCATAGCCCTCTATGGGCTTCCAAATATCACTTTGCCAATTCCACAAGAACTGTCTTACCGAAAGGCTTCTTGAGGGCAAAGCTGTAACTCTGTGAGATGATTTCACAGAACACAAAGAAGTTTCTAAGAAAGCTTCTTTCTCTTTGTTATTGGAGGATATTTCCTTGGCCCCATAGTCTTCAAAAGGATCCGAAATATCTGTTCTCAGATTCCAACGAAATAAGGCTAGCAAAAAGATCCACGAAATACAGATGTAACTCTGTGAGATGAGTTAACAGAACACTAAGAAGTTTCTCAGAACTTCTTTCTCTTTGTTATCGGAGGATATTTCCTTTGGCCCTATATTCTTCAATGGGATCCGAAATATCTGTTCTCAGATTCCACAGATATAAGGCTAGCAAAGAGATCCACGAAATACAGATGTAACTCTGTGAGTGGAAGACACATATCACAGAGCAGTTTCTCAGAAAGCATCTTTCCACATTTCATCTGAGGATGTTTCCTTTTTCACCATAACACTCTATGGGCTTCCAAATATCACTTTGCCAATTCCACAAGAACTGTCCTAGCGAAAGGCTTCTTCAGGGGAAAGCTGTAACTCTGAGGGATGATTTCACAGAACACAAAGAAGTTTCTCAGAAAGCTTCTTTCTGTTTGTTATCGGAGGATATTTCCTTTGACCCTATAGTTTTCAAAGGGATCCAAAATATCTGTTCTCAGATTCCACAGAAATAAGGCTAGCAAAGAGATCCACGAAATACAGATGTAACTCTGTGAGTGGAAGTCACATATAACAGAGCAGTTTCTCAGAAAGCTTCTTTCCAGATTTCATCTGAGGATATTTCCTTTTTCACCGTAGCCCTCTATGGGCTTCCAAATATCACTTTGCCAATTCCACCAGAACTGTCTTAGCGAAAGGCTTCTTGAGAGGAAAGCTGTACCTCTGTGGGATGATTTCACAGAACACAAAGAAGTTTCTCAGAAAGCTTCTTTCTCTTTGTTATTGGAGGATATTTCCTTTGGCCCTATAGTCTTCCAAGGGATCCGAAATATCTGTTCTCAGATACCACAGATATAAGGCTAGCAAAGAGATCCACGAAATACAGATGTAACTCTGTGAGTGGAAGTCACATATCACAGAGCAGTTTCTCAGAAAATTTCTTTCCACATTTCATCTGAGGATGTTTCCTTTTTCACCATAACCCTCTATGGGCTTCCAAATATCACTTTGCCAATTCCACAAGAACTCTCCTAGCGAAAGGTTTCTTGAGGGGTAAGCTGTAACTCTGAGGGATGACATCATAGAACACAAAGAAGTTTCTCAGAAAGCTTCTTTCTCTTTGCTATTGTAGGATATTTACTTTGGCCCTATAGTCTTCAAAGGGATCCGAAATATCTGTTCTCAGATTCCACAGAAATAAGGCTAGCAAAGAGATCCACGAAATACAGACATAACTCTGTGAGATGAATTAACAGAACACTAAGCAGTTTCTCAGAAAGCTTCTTTCCAGATTCCATCTGAGGATATTTCCTTTTTCACCATATCCCTCTATGGGCTTCCAAATATCACTTTGCCAATTCCACAAGAACTGTCCTAGCGAAAGGCTTCTTGAGGGGAAAGCTGTAACTCTGTGAGATGATTTCACAGAACACAAAGAAGTTTCTCAGAAAGCTTCTTTCTCTTTATTATCGGAGGATATTATTTTGGCCCTATAGTCTTCCAAGGGATCCGAAATATCTTTTCTCAGATTCCACAAAAATAAGGCTACCAAAGTGATCCACGAAATACAGATGTAACTCTGTGAGATGAATTAACAGAACACTAAGAAGTTTCTCAGGAACCTTCTCTCTAGATTTCAGATTTCATCTGAAGATGTTTCCTTTTTCAACGTAGCCCTCTATGGGCTTCCAAATATCACTTTGCCAATGCCACAAGTACTGTCTTAGCGAAAGTCTTCTTGAGGGGAAAGATGTAACTCTGTGAAATGATTTCAGATAACACAAAGAAGTTTCTCAGAAAGCTTCTTTCTCTTTATTATCGGAGGATATTTCCTTTGGCCCTATAGTCTTCCAAGGGATCCGAAATATCTTTTCTCAGATTCCACAGAAATAAGGCTAGCAAAGAGATCCACGAAATACAGATGTAACTCTGTGGGATGAATTAACGGAACACTAAGCAGTTTCTCAGAAAGCTTCTTTCCAGATTTCATCTGAGGATATTTCCTTTTCAACTGTAGCCCTCTATGGGCTTCCAAATATCACTTTGCCAATTCCACAAGAACTGTCTTAGCGAAAGGCTTCTTGAGGGGAAAGCTGTAACACTGTGAGATGATTTCACAGAACACAAAGAAGTTTCTCAGAAACCTTCTTTCTCTTTGTTATCGGAGGATATTTCCTTTGGCTCTCGAGTCTTCAAAGGGATCCGAAATATCTGTTCTCAGATTCCACAGAAATAAGGCTAGCAAAGAGATCCACGAAATACAGATGTAACTCTGTGAGTGGAAGTCACATATCACAGAGGAGTTTCTAAAAAGTCTTCTTCCAGATTTCATCTGAGGATATTTCCTTTTTCACCATAGTCCTCTATGGGCTTCCAAATATCACTTTGCCAATTCCATAAGAACTGTCCTAGCCAAAGGTTCTTGAGAGTAAAGCTGTAACTCTGTGAGATGATTTCACAGAACACAAAGAAGTTTCTCAGAAAGCTTCTTTCTCTTTGTTATCGGAGAATATTTGCTTTGGTCCAATAGTCTTCAAAGGGATCCGAAATATCTGTTCTCAGATTCCACAGAAGTAAGGCCAGCAAAGAGATCCACGAAATACAGATGTAACTCTGTGAGTGGAAGTCACATATCACAGAGCAGTTTCTAAAAAAGCTTCTTTCCAGATTTGATCTGCGGATATTTCCTTTTTCACCATAGCCCTCTATGGGCTTCCAAATATCACTTTGCCAGTTCCACAAGAACTGTCTTAGCGAAATGCTTCTTGAGGGGAAAGCTGTAACTCTGTGATATGATTTCACAGAACAAAAAGAAGTTTCTCAGAAAGCTTCTTTCTCTTTGTTATTGGAGGATATTTCCTTTGGCCCTATAGTCTTCCAAGGGTTCCGAAATATCTGTTCTCAGATTCCACAGAAATAAGGCTAGGAAAGAGATCCACGAAATACAGCTGTATCTCTGTGAGATGAATTAACAGAACACTAAGAAGTTTCTCAGAAAGCTTCTTTCCAGATTGCATGTGAGGATATTTCCTTTTTCACCGTAGCTTTCTATTTGCTTCCAAACATCACTTTGCCAATTCCACAAGAACTGTCTTAGCGAAAGGCTTCTTGTGGGCAAATCTGCAATTCCGTGAGATGATTTCACAGAACACAAAGAAGTTTCTCAGAAAGCTTCTTCCTATTTGTTATCGGAGGATATTTCCTTTGGCCCTGTCGTCTTCAAAGGGATCCGAAATATCTGTTCTCAGACTCCACAGAAATAAGGCAAGCAAAGAGATCCACGAAATACAGATGTAACTCTGTTAGTGGAAGTCAAACATCACAGAGCAGTTTCGCAGAAAACTTCTTTCCAGATTTCATCTGAGGATATTTCCTTTTTCACCATAGCCCTCTATGGGCTTCCAAATATCACTTTGCCAATTCCACAAGAACTGTCCTAGCCTAAGGCTTCTTGTGGGGAAAGCTGTAACTCTGTGAGATGATTTCACAGAACACAAAGAAGTTTCTCAGAAACTTCTTTCTCTTTTTTATCGGAGGATATTTCCTTTGGCCCAATAGTCTTCAAAGGGATCCGAAATATCTGTTCTCAGATTCCACAGAAATAAGGCTAGCAACGAGATCCACGAAATACAGATGTAACTCTGTGAGATGAATTAACAGAACACTAAGCAGTTTCTCAGAAAGCTTCTTTCCAGATTTCATCTGAGGATATTTCCTTTTTCAGCATAGCCCTCCATGGGCTTCCAAAATATCACTTTGCCTATTCCATAAGAACTGTCTTAGCGATAGGCTTCTTGAGGGGAAAGCTGTAACTCTGTGAGATGATTTCACAGAACACAAAGAAGTTTCTCAGAAAGCTTTTTTCTCTCTGTTATCGGAGGATATTTCCTTTGGCCCTATAGTCTTCAAAGATTTCCGAAATATCTGTTCTCAGATTCCACAGAAAGAAGGCTAGCAAAGAGATTCACGAAATACAGATGCAACTCGGTGAGTGGAAGTCACATATCACAGAGCAGTTTCTCAGAGCGCTTTTTTCCATATTTCATCTGAGGACATTTCCTTTTTCACCATAGCCCTCTATGGGCTTCCAAATATCTCTTTGCCAATTGCACAAGAACTGTCTTAGCGAAAGGCTTCTTGAGGCGAAAGCTGTAACTCTGTGAGATGATTTCACAGAACACAAAGAAGTTTCTCAGAAAGCTTGTTTCTCTTTGTTATCGGATGATATTTCCCTTAGCCCTATAGTCTTCAAAGGAATCCGAAATATCTGTTCTCAGATTCCACAGAAAGAAAGCTACCAAAGAGATCCACGAAATACAGATGTAACTCTGTGAGATGAATTAACAGAACCCTAAGAAGTTTCTCAGAAAGCTTCTTTCCAGATTTCATCTGAGGATTTTAACTTTTTCACCGTAGCCCTCTATGGGCTTCCAAATATCACTTTGCCAATTCCACAAGAATTGTCTTAGCGAAAGGCTTCTTGAGGAAAAAGCTGTAGCTCTGTGCGATGATTTCACAGAACACAAAGTAGTTTCTCAGAAAGCTTCTTTCTCTTTGTTATTGGAGGATATTTCCTTTGGCCCTATAGTCTTCAAAGGGATCCGAAATATCTGTTCTCAGATTCCACAGAAATAAGGCTAGCAAAGAGATCCACGAAATACAGATGTGACTCTGTGAGATGAATTAAAATAACACTAAGCAGTTTCTCAGAAAGCTTCTTTCCAGATTTCATGTGAGGATATTTCCTTTTTCACCATAGTCCTCTATGGGCTTCCAAATATCACTTTGCCAATTCCACAAGAATTGTCTTAGCGAAAGGCTTCTTGACGGGAAAGCTGTAACTCGGTGAGATGATTTCAAAGAACACAAACAAGTTTCCCAGACAGCTTCTTTCTCTTTGTTATCGGAGGATATTTCCTTTGGCCCTATAGTCTTCAAAGGGATCCGAAATATCTGTTCTCAGATTCCACAGAAATAAGGCTAGCAAAGAGATCCACGAAATACTGATGTAACTCTGTGAGATGAATTAACAGAACACGAAGCAGTTTCTCAGAAAGCTTGTTTCCAGATTTCATCTGAGGACATTTCGTTTTTCACCATAGCCCTCTATGGGCTTCCAAATATCACTTTGCCAATTCCACAAGAACTGTCTTAGCGAAAGGCTTCTTGAGGGGAAAGCTGTAACTCTGTGAGATGATTTCACAGAACACAAGGAAGTTTCTCAGAAAGCTTCTTTCTCTCTGTTATCGGAGGATATTTCCTTTGGCCCTATAGTCTTCAAAGATTTCCGAAATATCTGTTCTCAGATTCCACAGAAAGAAGGCTAGCAAAGAGATTCACGAAATACAGATGCAACTCGGTCAGTGGAAGTCACATATCACAGAGTAGTTTCTCAGAGCGCTTTTTTCCAGATTTCATCTGAGGATATTTCCTTTTTCACCATAGCCCTCTATGGGCTTCCAAATATCTCTTTGCCAATTGCACAAGAACTGTCTTAGCGAAAGGCTTCTTGAGGCGAAAGCTGTAACTCTGTGAGATGATTTCACCGAACACAAAGAAGTTTCTCAGAAAGCTTGTTTCTCTTTGTTATCGGATGATATTTCCCTTAGCCCTATAGTCTTCAAAGGAATCCGAAATATCTGTTCTCAGATTCCACAGAAAGAAAGCTACCAAAGAGATCCACGAAATACAGATGTAACTCTGTGAGATGAATTAACAGAACCCTAAGCAGTTTCTCAGAAAGCTTCTTTCCAGATTTCATCTGAGGATTTTAACTTTTTCACCGTAGCCCTCTATGGGCTTCCAAATATCACTTTCCCAATTCCACAAGAATTGTCTTAGCGAAAGGCTTCTTGAGGAAAAAGCTGTAGCTCTGTGCGATGATTTCACAGAACACAAAGTAGTTTCTCAGAAAGCTTCTTTCTCTTTGTTATCGGAGGATATTTCCTTTGGCCCTATAGTCCTCAAAGGGATCCGAAATATCTGTTCTCAGATTCCACAGAAATAAGGCTAGCAAAGAGATCCACGAAATACAGATGTGACTCTGTGAGATGAATTAAAATAACACTAAGCAGTTTCTCAGAAAGCTTCTTTCCAGATTTCATGTGAGGATATTTCCTTTTTCACCATAGTCCTCTATGGGCTTCCAAATATCACTTTGCCAATTCCACAAGAATTGTCTTAGCGAAAGGCTTCTTGACGGGAAAGCTGTAACTCGGTGAGATGATTTCAAAGAACACAAACAAGTTTCCCAGACAGCTTCTTTCTCTTTGTTATCGGAGGATATTTCCTTTGGCCCTATAGTCTTCAAAGGGATCCGAAATATCTGTTCTCAGATTCCACAGAAATAAGGCTAGCAAAGAGATCCACGAAATACTGATGTAACTCTGTGAGATGAATTAACAGAACACGAAGCAGTTTCTCAGAAAGCTTGTTTCCAGATTTCATCTGAGGACATTTCGTTTTTCACCATAGCCCTCTATGGGCTTCCAAATATCACTTTGCCAATTCCACAAGAACTGTCTTAGCGAAAGTCTTCTTGAGGGGAAAGCTGTAACTCTCTGAAATGATTTCACAGAACACTGTTATGCCCAGACTGTTTGTTCCCCAAAGAAGACCACCAGAGTCCAGAGTCAAAGCCAAGCGGCAAGGATCTTTACTACAAGTTCGAACTTGGTCCCTTCTTTACACAGTATACAAGAGGGCCCTGAACAATGCGAGAAGTTGCTTTTTATAGCCCGGAAGTTGTAGGGGAACAAGGAAATTCTTTTGGCTCCTGCGCTTTCAGTAACCTTGTACGGCTGTCCCCTTATCGGAGACTTTCCAGGTGGTGTTTATACTGGGCTCAGGGAGTTTGAGAGATATATGGTGGTGGGATGGGAGGATGGGATGTGTTTGTGCTAGGCTCAGGGAGTTTTGAGCCCGGGGCTGAGGAATGTGCCCAGCTCCTTTCATTCCCCCCTTCTCTTCAGGTATCTTTAGAGCCAATCTTGGGTCTTATAAGTCTGATTCTGTTTCAGCGTTTATAGGTTGGTATTGGGCTCTGAGGACCATGAGTTGTACAGTGTCAAATCTTTCCTTAACAAATTGTAAAATTCTGTTAACATCACAAGGTCCTACGGTAAGCAGAAATAGTAGACTTAGCAGGGGTCCAAGGAAGGGGGCTAACAGAGAAAACATAGAGGAATTCCACCATTGGTCTGCAACTGAAGCAATCTGCCGTGTTTTTACTTCAGTGCTTAACTTGCGTAACTGTTGGACCCAGTCCTCTACAAGTCCTGATTCATTTATGTAGAAACAACAGTCTTCTTTTAGAAATATACATGTACTACCTTTTTCTGCAGTGAGTAGGTCTAGGGCTCTCCGGTTCTGCAAGGTTACCTGAGCTAGGGACGTGAGCTGCCACTGAAGGGAGGCAAGGGACTTAGCCGACTCCTCTATAGCAACGGCAAATTGTTGGTATAACTTGTCACTTTCTATGAGGGTGTGACCTAGGGCTCCCCCCGCCAGTCCGGCCGCAATGAAGGATGCGGTGAGGGAGATTCCTGCAATGAGGGGGAGAAATATGGCTCGTGCAGGTCTTGGTCTAGGGTCTGGGTGAATAACAGCACTAGTCTAGTTACCGGTATACCTTAGGAACTCGCCAGCAGTTAGTAGAGTCAACCGGAGAACTAATGTGACAGGGAGACACAGTAGGTTATTAACAGAGGGACTAGGTAGGTTCTTAGATAAGGTTCTATTACACCAGAAGAATATGCCTGATGGAGCCCTTAAGGTGATATTAGGGGGCGTTGCAGTGATGCTGCAGAGGCTGGAATTGGTTTCTGAGAAACAGTAGGGAAACTTTTCTTGACCGGGGTTGTTCTTAGCTCTGTCCACAGTCCACTTGTCCGGTGCTTTAGCCGCTGCCGTGATTGGTCCCAGAAGATCGGAGGTTGGGTCCACTGGCTTGACGTGGGTGTAGTGGATCCACGATGCGATGCCTTCTATCTTTAGGGCGGTGGGTGTGGTTAGGAGTACCTGGAGTGGTCCTTTCCACCTGGGTTTTAGGGTCTCTTGTCGGTGTCGCTTGACCAGGACCCAGTCTCCCGGCTGGTACGGATGGGGTGTCGGCGGGGGACCGGTCTCATATAGTTCCTTCAGCTTGGGCCAGATTTCTTGATGAATTTTCTGCAAGGCTTGTAGGGAAAATAAGAGTTCAGAGACATTTTCTGTTTCGGACTTGAGCAGATCATCTTTTAGGCCGGGAACTAAGGGTGGGGGTTTGCTATACATAATTTTATAAGGAGTAAGGCCCAGTCTGTAAGGGGTATTACGGGCCTGGAACAGAGCGTAGGGGAGAAGGACCACCCAATTAGCGCCAGTCTCCCTAGTCAATTTAGTTAAGGTCTCTTTTAAGGTCCGATTCATTCTCTTTACCTGTCCTGAACTCTGGGGCCTGTAAGCGCAATGTAGTTTCCAATTTGCCCCAAGGATGGAAGCCAAATCCTGACTTACCTTAGCGACGAAGGCCAGCCTATTATCTGACCTTATCTGGACGGGGAAGCCATACCTGGGGAGGATATCTTCCAGGATTTTCTTTGCGACAACTTGAGCAGTTTCTTTCTTGGTGGGGAATGCTTCAGTCCACCCTGAAAAAGTATCTACAAAGACAAGTAAGTACCGATACCCGTATTTTCCTGGCTTTATCTCAGTAAAATCTACTTCCCAGTAGATACCGGGCCTGGTTCCCCTGAGCCTTGTTCCCGTTGCAGCCTGGGATTGGGGATAGGCGTTGTTAAGCTGGCAGACTTTGCAACTTGTCATGATGTTGCTGGCCATCTCGGCTGTATGTCTGAATTTGAGCTTAGAGCGTTTGATCAGGTCTATCATCCGCCGAGCACCCAGGTGGGTGGTTCGGTGGATGTGTTCTAACACTTGTTGTTCTAATTTTTCTGGTAGGATGGTTTGGTCATTAGTGTCAGTCCACCACCTATTCTGGATCTGTTTCAGGGGAAGCTTGTCAATCCACTGGAGATCTTGTTCTGAATAATCAGGGAAATATGGCAAGTCCCGGGGGCCCGGGTCAGGGAGCTGGAGTGCAAGGAGTTGGCTGGGAGCCTTCGCTACCTTTCTTGAAGTTTGGTCCGCCAGAAAGTTGCCTTGAGCAGTCGGAGTAGTTAGTTTTTGATGCCCTGGGCAATGCACAATGGCTAACTTTTCTGGCCTCCATAGGGCTGTTAGCAGGGCTAGGATTTCTTGCTTGTTTTTTATTTCTTTTCCTTTAGCCGTCAGTAACCCCCGCTCCCTGTAAATGGCCCCATGTATATGCGCTGTTGCAAAAGCATATCGGCTGTCTGTATATACCGTCAGCTTTTTCCCCGCCCCTAAGGTAAGAGCTTGGGTGAGCGCTATCAATTCGGCCTTCTGGGCCGATGTCCCTGGGGGCAGGGGTTTCGCCCAGATTACCTCAGTTCTGAAGTCACTGCCGCTCCAGCGTACCTCTGGCCCTGATGCATGAAGCTGCTCCTATCAGTGAACCAGACGAGGTCGGCGTCAGGAAGTGGGCGATCCTGCAGGTCTTCTCGAACTCCGTGCACCTGAGCTAGTATCTCGGTGCAGTCGTGGAGTGGGGCGTCCAGGTCCGGGTTGGGCAGCAGCGAGGCAGGGTCTAAGGTCGTTGGGGGCAGGAAAGTTATCCCAGGTCTTCATGGAGGGCTTCATCGAACAGGGTAGGAGAGTTTTTGAATCCTTGTGGCAGTCTGGTCTATGTCAGTTGGCCACTTATGCCCTTATCAGGGTTATTTTACTCGAAGGCGAAGAGCTTTTGGCTCTGAGGGGCTAAAGGCAAACTGAAGAAAGCATCTTTTAAATCTAAAACAGTGTACCATTGATGTTTAGGGTTTAGGGTACTCAGGAGGGTATATGGGTTAGGCACAGTTGGATGTATGTCCACAACCTTCTTACTGATTTTTCTTAAGTCTTGTACAGGTCTGTATTCTTCACTATTAGGTTTTTGTACCGGCAACAATGGAGTATTCCAGGGTGAGTGACATGAGCGGAGGACCCCTTGGTCAAGGAGCTGGCGGATATGCGGGGCAATTCCTTTCTTGGCCTCTAGGGGCATCAGGTATTGGCGTACCCGCACGGGGTCTGCCCCAGGTTTAAGTTTAACAAATAAAGCAGGACAGTGTTTTGCTAGTCTTAAGCCCCCCGTTTCCGCCCAAGCTTCTGGATATTGCTGGAGCCAGGTTGCTATGTCCTGGTCAGGGGCCGTTTGCTCCTGGTGGAGCCGGTACTTATCTTCTAGGGTTATAGTTAGGACGGACACGGGTTGATTGTGGGAGTTGGTCACGATGGGCCCCTTAGGGAGGAAATGGATCTGTGCTCCCGTATTGACCAAGAACTGGACCGGGGACCCCTCCACTTGCAAAGTTATCTTAGGTTCGGGGAGGGGATCCGAACCCCGTCTTCCCTAGTCTTCATTTTGAGTGACTAGTACGGGTGTAGACCTAGGGGGTCCCTGTCCTCGTTGTTTCTTTTTGGGGCAGTCTCTTACCCAGTGGCCAGCCTCCTTGCAATAGGCACACTGGTCTTTTTTTTTTTCAGATTATCATGCCTTCGGGGGCCGCCTGGGTTGGGTGTACTCTGGCTGTAGATGCTCTTTCTGTACTACCGCTGCCAGGACCTTGGTCATTTTTTTCAGTGGCCTTAAATTGCCTTTCTTCTGGAGTATCTCTGTTATTGTAAACCCGCTGGGCTATCTGAAGGAGGTCCTGAATCCGCTTTCCTTCCAAGTCTTTTAATTTTTGGAGTTTCTTTTAATATCTGGGGCTGCATGATTTACGAATGACATTACAACAGCTGTCTGACTTTCTGGAGCCTCTGGATCTATGGGGGTGTACTGTCTAAGAGCTTCCATTAATCTTTCTAAGTAGGTGGCTGGGCTCTCTGTCTTTTCTTGCCGAATAGAATATATTTTAGCCAAATTAGTGGGCTTGCGAGCAGCTGCCCGGAGACCTGCCATTAGAGTCTGGCGATAAAGGTGTAGCCGTCCCCTACCTTCTGCCGTGTTGTAGTCCTACGCCGGCCTGGTCAGAGGAAAGGTCGCGTTTATGAGGTCAGGGTTAGCAGTCGGTTGACCGTCGTCCCCCGGGACCAGCTTTCTAGCTTTTACCTGTATTCTCTCTCGCTCCTCCGTGGTGAACAAGATTCGGAGGAGCTGCTGACAATCGTCCTAAGTGGGCTGGTGGGTGAACATGACACTATCCAGTAAAGCCAGTAGATCTTTGGAGTTGTCTGAAAACCGAGCACTCTGAGTTTTCCAGTTATACAGATTACTGGTGGAGAATGGCCAGTACTGGAGCCTGGGGATTCCTGCGTCATCTGGGGGTCCTATTTCCCGGAGGGGTAAAGCCACCGTGGAGTCAGGCGGCTGGGGGGGGGCTAGTCTGCGAAGTACGCCTTTGCGTCCGCCCCGCCGGCCCCTCAAAGTTAATTTCCCTTTCAGCAGGCCCGTGAGTGCCGGCTGCCTCCCCTCTGCCTGCTCTCTCCTGCTCTTTCATTCGCACGCGCTCTCTTTCTCTCTCTCATCCCGTGTCCTTTCTCCTTCACACTCAGTCTTTTTTTTCGTTCTGTCTCTCTCTCTGACTCTCCACGTCTGCCGTTTCCTCCCCTTTCTCTTTCCGATTTCCCTTCTCACTTTCTCCCTCTCCCGTCTCTTATGGTCTTTCTCTCACTCATTCTCTCCCTCTCCCCAGTCTCACTTTCTGTGTCTCTTTTTGTAAAAGAATGTGGGTTAGAATCCCTGTAAAGGAAATCTGTGCCGGAAGCCGGGAGCCCGGGGACTGGGGCCGAGGGGCGCGGCGCCGGAAGCCGGGAGCCCGGGGACCGGGACCGCGAGCGCGGCGCCGGAAGCGCGCGCCGGAATCCGGGAGCCCGGAGACCGGGCCGGGAGCGTGGCGCCGGAAGCCGGGAGCCCGGGGACGGGGCCGGGAGCGCGGCGCCAGAAGCCGGGAGGCCGGGGACCGGGGCAATTCAGACAGCGAGCGCGCACCCGGGGACCGGGGCAATTCAGACAGCGAGCGCGCACACGGGGACCGGGGCAATTCAGACAGCGAGCGCGCACCCGGGGATGGGAGCAATTCAGACAGCGAGCGCGCACCTGGGGACCGGGGCAATTCAGACAGCGAGCGCGCACACGGGGACCGGGGCAATTCAGACAGCGAGCGCGCACCCGGGGACCGGGGCAATTCAGACAGCGAGCGCGCACCCGGGGACCGGGGCAATTCAGACAGCGAGCGCGCACCCGGGGACCGGGGCAATTCAGACCGCGAGCGCGCAACCGGGGACCGGGGTCAGATTCAGCTGTTGCCCGGATCGCGAATGCGCTCCGGCAACTCAGATCGCAAATTAAATCAGAAGAGAGCCAAGGAACGTCTCCCACCGGTCTCCACTGGCTGTCCTATAGCGCGTCCGCCAGGACTGTGCCAGCTTCAGTTTCAGACCTCGCGAGTCACAGATTCAGATTCAGAACAGACACTCAGACACAGACAGACAAACGGAGACGAGCCAGCTCACCTATCAGTAGATCGATCTTAGCAGATCCGTTGACCAGGGGTCTGGTGGGATTGGGGAATCCCGGACGGGCCCCCAGATGTTATGCCCAGACTGTTTGTTCCCCAAAGAAGACCACCAGAGTCCAGAGTCAAAGCCAAGCGGCAAGGATCTTTACTACAAGTTCGAACTTGGTCCCTTCTTTACACAGTATACAAGAGGGCCCTGAACAATGCGAGCATTTGCTATTTATAGCCCGAAAGTTGTAGGGGAACAAGGAAATTCTTTTGGCTCCTGCGCTTACAGTAACCTTGTACGGCTGTCCCCTTATCGGAGACTTTCCAGGTGGTGTTTATACTGGGCTCAGGGAGTTTGAGAGATATATGGTGGTGGGAAGGGAGGATGGGATGTGTTTGTGCTAGGCTCAGGGAGTTTTGAGCCCGGGGCTGAGGAATGTGCCCAGCTCCTTTCAACACAAAGAAGTTTCTCAGAAAGCTTCTTTCTCTTTGTTATCGGAGGATATTTCCTTTGGCCCTATAGTCTTCCAAGGGATCCGAAATATCTGTTCTCAGATTCCACAGAAATAAGGCTAGCAAAGAGATCCACGAAATACAGATGCAACTCTGTGAGTGGAAGTCACATATCACAGAGCAGTTTCTGAGAAAGCTTCTTTCCAGATTTCATCTGAGAATATTTCCTTTTTCACCATAGGCATCTATGGGCTTCCAAATATCACCTTGCAAATTCCACAAGAACTGTCTTAGCAAAAGGTTTCTCAAGGGGAAAGCTGTAACTCTGTGAGATGATTTCACAGAACACAAAGAAGTTTCTCAGAAAGCTTCTTTCTCTTTGTTATCGGAGGATATTTCCTTTGGCACTATAGTCTTCCAAGGGATCCGAAATATCTGTTCTCAGATTCCACAGAAATAAGGCTAGCAAAGACATCCACGAAATATAGATGTAACTTTGAGAGATGAATTAACAGAACACTAAGCAGTTTCTCAGAAAGCTTCTTTCCAGATTTCATCTGAGGATATTTCCTTTTTTACCGTAGCCCTCTAAGGGCTTCCAAATATCACTTTGCCAATTCCACAAGAACTGTCTTAGCGACAGGCTTCTTGAGGGGAAAGCTGTAACTCTGGGAGATGATTTCACAGAACACAAAGAAGTTTCTCAGAAAGCTTCTTTCTCTTTGTTATCGGAGGATATTTACTTTGGCCCTATAGTCTTCAAAGGGATCCGAAATTTCTGTTCTCAGATGCCACAGAAATAAGGCTGGCAAAGAGATCCACGAAATACAGATGTAACTCTGTGTGTGGAAGTCCCATATCACAGAGCAGTTTCTGAGAAAGCTTCTTTCCAGATTTCATCTGAGGATATTACCTTTTTCACCCCAGCCCTCTATGGGTTTCCAAATATCACTTTGCCAATTCCACAAGAACTGTCTTATAGAAAGGCTTCATGAGGGGAAAGCTGTAATTCTGTGGGATGATTTCACAGAACACAAAGAAGTTTCTCAGAAAGCTTCTTTCTCTTTCTTATCGGAGGATATTTCCTTTGGCCCTATAGTCTTCAAAGGGATCCCAAATATCTGTTCTCAAATTACACAGAAATAAGGCTAGCAAAGAGATCCGGGAAATACAGATTTATCTCTGTGATTCGAAGTCAGGTATCACAGAGCAGTTTCTCAGAAAGCTTCTTTCCAGATTTCATCTGAGGATATTTCCTTTTTCACTATAGCCCTCTATGGGCTTCCAAATATCACTTTGCCAATTTCACAAGAACTGTCTTAGCGAAAGCCTTCTTGAGGGGAAAGCTGTAACTCTGTGAGATGATTTCACAGAACACAAAGAAGTTTCTCAGAAAGCTTCTTTCTCTTTGTTATCGGAAGATATTTAGTTTGGCCCTATAGTCTTCAAAGACTCTGTTCTCATATGACATTTCATATGAAATTTCTGTTCTCATATGCCACAGAAGTAAGGCTAGCAAAGAGATCCACGAAATACAGAAGTAACTTTGTGTGTGGAAGTCCCATATCACAGAGCAGTTTCTCAGAAAGCTTCTTTCCAGATTTCATCTGAGGATATTTCCTTTTACACCATAGCCCTCTATGGGCTACCAAATATCACTTTGCCAATTCCACAAGAACTGTCTTAGCGAAAGGCTTCTTGAGGGGAAAGCTGTAACTCTGTGAGATGATTTCACAGAACACTGTTATGCCCAGACTGTTTGTTCCCCAAAGAAGACCACCAGAGTCCAGTGTCAAAACCAAGCAGCAAGGATCTTTACTACAATTTCGAACTTGGTCCCTTCTTTACACAGTATACAAGAGGGCCCTGAACAATGCGAACATTTGCTTTTTATAGCCAGAAAGTTGTAGGGGAACAAAGAAATTCTTTTGGCTCCTGCGCTTTCAGTAACCTTGTATGGCTGGCCCCTTATCGGAGACTTTCCAAGTGGTGTTTATACTGGGCTCAGGGAGTTTGAGAGATATATGGTGGTGGGATGGGAGGATGGGATGTGTTTGTGCTAGGCTCAGGGAGTTTTGAGCCCGGGGCTGAGGAATGTGCCCAGCTCCTATCAACACAAAGAAGTTTCTCAGAAAGCTTCTTTCTCTTTGTTATCGGAGGATATTTCCTTTGGCCCTATAGTCTTCAAAGGGAACCGAAATATCTGTTCTCAGATTCCACAGAAATAAGGCTAGCAAAGAGAAGAACGAAATACAGATGAAACTCGGTGAGTGGAAGTCACATATCACAGAGCAGTTTCTCCGAAAGCTTCTTTCCAGATATCATGTAAGGATATATCCTTTTTCACCATAGCCCTCTATGGGCTTCCAAATACAACCTTGCAAATTCCACAACAACTGTCTTAGCGAAAGGTTTCTTGAGGGGAAAGCTGTAACTCTCTGAGATGATTTCACAGAACACAAAGATGTTTCTCAGAAAGCTTCCTTCTCTTTGTTATCGGAGGATATTTCCTATGGCCCTATACTCGTCAAAGGGATCCGAAATATCTGTTCTCAGATTCCACAGAAAAAAGGCCTGCAAAGAGATCCAAGAAATACAGACGTAACTCTGTGAGATGAATTAACAGAACACTAAGCAGTTTCTCAGAAAGCTTCTTTCCAGATTTCATCTGAGGATATTTCCTTTTTCAACCTAGCCCTCTATGGGCATCCAAATATCACTTTACCAATTCCACAAGAACTGTCTTAGCGGCAGGCTTCTTGAGGGGAAAGCTGTAACTCTGTGAGATGATTTCACAGAATACAAAGAAGTTTCTCAGAAAGCTTCTTTCTGTTTGTTATAGGAGGATATTTTATTTGGCCGTATAGTCTTCAAACGGATCCGAAAAACCTGTTCTCAGATTCCACAGAAATAAGACTAGCAAAGAGATCCACGAAATACAGATGTAACTCTGTGAGTCGACGTCCCATATCATAGAGCAGTTTCTCAGAAAGCTTCTTTCCAGATTTCATCTGAGGATATTTCCTTTTTCACCATAGCCCTCTATGGGCTTCCAAATATCACTTTGCCAATTCCACAAGAACTGTCTTATAGAAAGGCTTCTTGAGGGGAAATCTGTAACTCTGAGAGATGATTTCACAGAACACAAAGAAGTTTCTCAGAGAGCTTCTTTCTCTTTGTTATCGGAGGATATTTCCTTTGGCCCTAGAGTCTTCAAAGGGATCCCAAATATCTGTTCTCAAATTCCACAGAAATAAGGCTAGCAAAGAGATCCATGAAATGCAGATGTAACTCTGTGAGTGGAAGTCACATATCACAGAGCAGTTTCTCAGAAAGCTTCTTTCCAGATTTCATCTGAGGATATTTCCTTTTTCAACATAGCCCACTATGGGCTTCCAAATATCACTTTGCCAATTCCACAAGAACTGTCTTAGCGAAAGGCTTCTTGAGGGGAAACCTGTAACTCTGTGAGATGGTTTCACAGAACACAAAGAAGTTTCTCAGAAAGCTTCTTTCTCTTTGTTATCAGAGGATATTTCCTTTGGCCCTATAGTCTTCTAAGGGATCAGAATATCTGTTCTCAGGTTCCACAGAAATAAGGCTACCAAGGAGATCCACGAAATCCAGATGTAACTCTGTGAGTGGAAGTCACAAATGACAGAGCAGTTCCTCACAAACTTCTTTCCAGATTTCATTTGAGGATATTTCCTTTTCAACCATAGCCCTCTAAGGGCTGCCAAATATCACTTTGCCGTTTCCAAAAGAACTGTCTTAGTGAAAGGTTTCTTGATGGGAAAGCTGTAACTCTGTGAGATGATTTCACAGAGCACAAAGAAGTTTCTCAGAAAGCTTCTTTCTCTTTGATATCGGAGGATATTTCCTTTGGCCCTATAGTCTTCAAAAGGATCTGAAATATCTGTTCTCAGATTCCACAGAAATAAGGCTAGCAAAGAGATATACGAAATGCAGAAGCAACTCTGTGAGATGAATTAATAGAACACTAAGCAGCTTCTCGGAAAGCTTCTTTTCAGATTTCAACTGAGGATATTTCCTTTTTAAGCATAGCCCTCTACGGGCTTCCAAATATCACTTTGCCAATTCCACAAGAACTGTCTTAGCGAGAAGCTTCTTGAGGGGAAAGCTGTAACTCTGTGAGATGATTTCACAGAACACAAAGAAGTTTCTCAGAAAGCTTCTTTCTCTTTGTTTTTGGAGGATATTTCCTTTGGCCCAGTAGTCTTCGAACGGATCCGAAATATCTGTTCTCAGATTCCACAGAAATAAGGCTAGCAAAGAGATCCACGAAATGCAGATATAATTCTCTGAGTGGAAGTTACATATCACACAGCAGTTTCTCAGAAAGCTTCTTTCCAGTTTTCATCTGAGTATATTTCCTTTTTCACCATAGCCCTCTATGGGCTTCCAAATATCACTTTGCCAATTCCAGAAGAACTGTCTTAGCGAAAGGCTTCTTGAGGGGAAAGCTGTAACTCTGTGAGATGATTTCACAGAACACAAAGAAGTTTCTCAGAAAGATTCTTTCTCTTTTTTATCGGAGGATATTTCCTTTGGCCCTATAGACTTCAAAGGGATCCGAAATATCTGTTCTCAGATTCCACAGAAATAAGGCTAGCGAAGAGATCCACGAAATACGGACGTAAATCTGTGAGTGGAAGTCACAGATCACATAGCAGTTTCTCAGAAAACTTCTTTCCAGATTTCATCTGAGCATATTTCCTTTTCAACCATAGCCCTCTAAGCTCTTCCAAATATCACTTTGCCAATTCCACAAGAACTGTCTTAGCGAAAGGCTTCTTGAGGGGAAAGCTGTAACTCTGAGAGATGATGTCACAGAACACAAAGTAGTTTCTCAGAAAGCTTCTTTCTCTTTGTTATCGGGGGATATTTCCTTTGGCCCTATAGTCTTCAAAGGGATCCGAAATATCTGTTCTCAGATTCCATAGAAATAAGGCTAGCAAAGAGATCCACGAAATACAGATGTAACACTGTGAGATGAATTTACAGAACACTAGCAGTTTCTCAGAAACCTTCTTTCCAGATTTCATCTGAGGATTTTTCCTTTTTCACTGTAGCCCTCTATGGGATTCCAAATATCACTTTGCCAATTCCACAAGAACTGTCTTAGCGAAAGACTTCTTGAGGGGAAAGCTGTAACTCTGTGAGATGATTTCACAGAACACAAAGAAGTTTCTCAGAAAGCTTCTTTCTCTTTGTTATCAGAGGATATTTCCTTTGGCCCTTTAGACTTCAAAGGGATCTGAAATATCTGTTCTCAGATTCCACAGAAATAAGGCTAGCAAAGAGATCTACGAAATACAGATGCAACTCTGTGAGATGAATTAATAGAACAATAAGCAGCTTCTCGGAAAGCTTCTTTTCAGATTTCAACTGAGGATATTTCCTTTTTAAGCATAGCCCTCTATGGGCTTCCAAATATCACTTTGCCAATTCCACAAGAACTGTCTTAGCGAGAAGCTTCTTGAGGGGAAATCTGTAACTCTGTGAGATGATTTCACAGAACACAAAGAAGTTTCTCAGAAAGCTTCTTTCTCTTTGTTATTGGAGGATATTTCCTTTGGCCCAGTAGTCTTCGAACGGATCCGAAATATCTGTTCTCAGATTCCACAGAAATAAGGCTAGCAAAGAGATCCACGAAATACAGATGTAAATCTGTGAGTGGAAGTCACATATCACAGAGCAGTTTCTCAGAGCGCTTCTTTCCAGATTTCATCTGAGGATATTTCCTTTTTCACCATAGCCCTCTATGGGCTTGCAAATATCACTTTGCCAATTCCACAAGAACTGTCTTAGCGAAAGTCTTCTTGAGGGGAAAGCTCTAACTCTGTGAGATGATTTCACAGAACACAAAGAAGTTTGTCAGAAAGCTTCTTTCTCTTTGTTATCGGAGGATATTTCCTTTGGCCCTTTTGTCTTCAAAGGGATCCGAAATATTTGTTCTCAGATTCCACAGAAATAAGGCTAGCAAAGAGATCCACGAAATGCAGATACAATTCTGTGAGTGGAAGTTACATATCACCCAGCAGTTTCTCAGAAAGCTTCTTTCCAGTTTTCATATGAGTATATTTCCTTTTTCACCATAGCCCTCTATGGGCTTCCAAATATCACTTTGCCAATTCCAGAAGAACTGTCTTAGCGAAAGGCTTCTTGAGGGGAAAGCTGTAACTCTGTGAGATGATTTCACAGAACTCAAAGAAGTTTCTCAGAAAGATTCTTTCTCTTTTTTCGGAGGATATTTCCTTTGGCCCTATAGACTTCAAAGGGATCCGAAATATCTGTTCTCAGATTCCACAGAAATAAGGCTAGCAAAGAGATCCACGAAATACAGATGTAACACTGTGAGATGAATTTACAAAACACTAACAGTTTCTCAGAAAACTTCTTTCCAGATTTCATCTGAGGATATTTCCTTTTCGACCAAAGCCCACTATGGGCTTCCAAATATCACTTTGCCAATTCCACAAGAACTGTCTTAGCGAAAGGCTTCTTGAGGGGAAAGCTGTAACTCTGTGAGATGATTTCACAGAACACAAAGAAGTTTCTCAGAGGGCTTCTTTCTCTTTGTTATCGGACGATATTTCCTTTGGCCCTATAGTCTTCAAAGGGATCCGAAATATCTATTCTCAGATTCCACAGAAATAAGGCTAGCAAAGAGATCCATGAAATCCAGATGTAACTCTGTGAGTAGAAGTCACATATTACAGAGCAGTTTCTCAGAAAGCTTCTTTCCCGATTTCATCTGAGGATATTTCCTTTTCGACCATAGGCCACTATGGGCTTCCAAATATCACTTTGCCAATTCCACAAGAACTGTCTTAGCGAAAGGCTTCTTGAGGGGAAAGCTGTAACTGTGTGAGGTGATTTCACAGAACACAAAGAAGTTTCTCAAAGGGCTTCTTTCTCTTTGTTATCAGAGGATATTTCCTTTGGCCCTATAGTCTTCAAAGGGATACGTAATATCTGTTCTCCGATGCCACAGAAATAAGGCTAGCAAAGAGATCCACGAAATACAGATGTAACACTGTGAGATGAATTTACAAAACACTAGCAGTTTCTCAGAAAGCTTCTTTCCAGATTTCATCTGAGGATATTTCCTTTTTCACCATAGCCCTCTATGGGCCTCCAAATATCACTTTGCCAATTCCACAAGAACTCTCTTAGCGAAAGGCTTCTTGAGGGGAAACCTGTAACTCTGTGAGATGGTTTCACAGAACACAAAGAAGTTTCTCAGAAAGCTTCTTTCTCTTTGCTATCAGAGGATATTTCCTTTGGCCCTATAGTCTTCTAAGGGATCAGAATATCTGTTCTCAGGTTCCACAGAAATAAGGCTACCAAGGAGATCCACGAAATCCAGATGTAACTCTGTGAGTGGAAGTCACAAATGACAGAGCAGTTCCTCACAAACTTCTTTCCACATTTCATTTGAGGATATTTCCTTTTCCAACATAGCCCTCTAAGGGCTGCCAAATATCACTTTGCCGTTTCCAAAAGAACTGTCTTAGTGAAAGGTTTCTTGATGGGAAAGCTGTAACTCTGTGAGATGATTTCACAGAGCACAAAGAAGTTTCTCAGAAAGCTTCTTTCTCTTTGATATCGGAGGATATTTCCTTTGGCCCTATAGTCTTCAAAAGGATCTGAAATATCTGTTCTCAGATTCCACAGAAATAAGGCTAGCAAAGAGATCTACGAAATGCAGATGCAACTCTGTGAGATGAATTAATAGAACACTAAGCAGCTTCTCGGAAAGCTTCTTTTCAGATTTCAACTGAGGATATTTCCTTTTTAAGCATAGCCCTCTACGGGCTTCCAAATATCACTTTGCCAATTCCACAAGAACTGTCTTAGCGAGAAGCTTCTTGAGGGGAAAGCTGTAACTCTGTGAGATGATTTCACAGAACACAAAGAAGTTTCTCAGAAAGCTTCTTTCTCTTTGTTATTGGAGGATATTTGCTTTGGCCCAGTAGTCTTCGAACGGATCCGAAATATCTGTTCTCAGATTCCACAGAAATAAGGCTAGCACAGAGATCCATGAAATGCAGATATAATTCCGTGAGTGGAAGTTACATATCACACAGCAGTTTCTCAGAAAGCTTCTTTCCAGTTTTCATCTGAGTATATTTCCTTTTTCACCATAGCCCTCTATGGGCTTCCAAATATCACTTTGCCAATTCCAGAAGAACTTTCTTAGCGAAAGGCTTCTTGAGGGGAAAGCTGTAACTCTGTGAGATGATTTCACAGAACACAAAGAAGTTTCTCAGAAAGATTCTTTCTCTTTTTTATCGGAGGATATTTCCTTTGGCCCTATAGACTTCAAAGGGATCCGAAATATCTGTTCTCAGATTCCACAGAAATAAGGCTAGCGAAGAGATCCACGAAATACGGACGTAATTCTGTGAGTGGAAGTCACAGATCACATAGCAGTTTCTCAGAAAACTTCTTTCCAGATTTCATCTGAGCATATTTCCTTTTCAACCATAGCCCTCTAAGCTCTTCCAAATATCACTTTGCCATTTCCACAAGAACTGTCTTAGCGAAAGGCTTCTTGAGGGGAAAGCTGTAACTCTGAGAGATGATGTCACAGAACACAAAGTAGTTTCTCAGAAAGCTTCTTTCTCTTTGTTATCGGGGGATATTTCCTTTGGCCCTATAGGTTTCAAAGGGATCCGAAATATCTGTTCTCAGATTCCACAGAAATAAGGCTAGCAAAGAGATCCACGAAATACAGATGTAACTCTGTGAGTGGAAGTCACATATCACAGAGCAGTCTCTCAGAAAGCTTCTTTCCATATTTCATCTGAGGATATTTCCTTTTTCACATTAGCCCTCTATAGGCTTCCAAATATCACTGTGCCAATTCCACAAAAACTGTCTTAGCGAAAAGCTTCCTGAGGGGAAAGCTATAACTCTGTGAGATGATTTCACAGAACACAAAGTAGTTTCTCAGAAAGTTTCTTTCTCTTTGTTATCGGAGGATATTTCCTTTGGCCCAATAGTGTTGCAAGTGATCCGAAGTATCTGTTCTCAGATTCCACAGAAATAAGGCTAGCAAAGAGATCCACGAAATACAGATGTAAATCTGTGAGTGGAAGTCACATATCACAGAGCAGTTTCTCAGAAAGCTTCTTTCCAGATTTCATCTGAGGATATTTCCTTTTTCACCTTAGCCCTCCGTGGGCTTCCAAATATTACTTTGCCAATACCACAAGAACTATCTTAGCGAAAGGCTTCTTGAGGGGATAGCTGCAACTCTGTGAGATGATTTCACAGAACACAAAGAAGTTTCTCAGAAACCTTCTTTCTCTTTGTTATCGGAGGATATTTCCTTTGGCCGAATAATCTCCAAATGGATCCGAAATATCTGTTCTCAGATTCCACAGAAATAAGGCTAGCAAAGAGATCCACGAAATAGAGATGTAACTCTGTTAGTGGAAGTCTCATATCACAGAGCATTTTCCCAGAAAGCTTCTTTCCAGATTTCATCTGATGATAATTCCTTTTTCACCATAGCCCTCTATGGTCTTCCAAATATCACTTTGCCAATTCCACAAGAACTGTCTTAGCGAAAGGGTTCTTGAGGCGAAAGCTGTAAATCAGTGAGATGATGTCAAAGAACACAAAGAAGTTTCTCAGAAAGCTTCTTTCTGTTTGTTACCGGAGGATATTTCCTTTGGCCCTATAGTCTTCAATGGGATCCAAAATATCTGTTCTCAGATTCCACAGAAAAAAGGCTAGCAAAGAGATCCAGGAAATACAGATGTAACTCTGTGAGTGGAAGTCTCATATCACAGAGCATTTTCTCAGAAAGCTTCTTTCCAGATTTCATCTGAGGATATTTTCTTTTTCACCTTAGCCCTCTATGGGATTCCAAATATCACTTTGCTAATTCCACAAGAACTGTCTTAGCGAAAGGCTTCTTGAGGGGATTGCTGTAACTCTGTGAGATGATTTCACAGAACACAAAGAAGTTTCTCAGAGAGCTTCTTTCTCTTTGTTATCGGAGGATATTTCCTTGAGCCCTATAGTCTTCAATGGGATCCGAAATATCTGTTCTCAGATTCCACAGAAATAAGGCTAGCAAAGAGATCCACGAAATACAGATGTAACTCTGTGAGATGAATTAACTGAACACCAAGCAGTTTCTCAGACAGCTTCTTTCCAGATTTCATCCGATTATATTTCTTTTTTCACCATAATCCTCTATGGGCTTCCAAATATCACCTTGCCAATTCCACAAGAACTCTCTTAGCGAAAGGCTTCTTGAGGGGAAAGCTGTAACTCTGTGAGATGATTTCACAGAACACAAAGAAGTTTCTCAGAAAGCTTCTTTCTCTTTGTTATCGGAGGATATTTGCTTTGGCCCTATAGTCTTCAAAGATTTCCGAAATATCTGTTCTCAGATTCCACAGAAATAAGGCTAGCAAAGAGATCCACGAAATACAGATGTAACTCTGTGAGTGGAAGTCTCATATCACAGAGCAGTTTCTCAGAAAGCTTCTTTCCTGATTTCATTTGAGGCTATTTCCTTTTTCACCATAGCCCTCTATGGGCTTCCAAATATCACTTTGCTTATTCCACAAGAACTGTCTTAGCGAAAGGCTTCTAGAGTGGAAAGCTGTAACTCTGTGAGATGATTTCACAGAATACAAAGAGGTTTTTCAGAAAGCTTCTTTCTCTTTTTTATCCAAGGATATTTCCTGTGGCTTTATAGTCTTCAAAGGGATACCAAATATCTGTTCTGAGATTCCACAGAACGAAGGCTAGCAAAGAGATCCACGAAATAAAGATGTAACTCTGTCAGATGTATAAACAGAACACTAAGCAGTTTCTCAGAAAGCTTCTTTCCAGATTTCATCTGAGGATATTTCCTTTTCCACCATAGCCCTCTATGGACTTCCAAATATCACTTTGACAATTCCACAAGAACTGTCTTAGCGAAAGGCTTCTTGAGGGGAAGCCATAAATCTGTGAGATGATTTCACAGAACACAAAGAGGTTTCGCAGAAAGCTTCTTTCTGTTTGTTATCGGAGGATATTTCCTTTGGCCTTATAGTCTTCAAACGTATCCGAAATATCTGTTCTCAGATTCCACAGAAATAAGGCTAGCAAAGAGATCCACGAAATACAGATGTAACTCTGTGAGTGTAGGTCACATATCACAGAGCAGTTTCTCAGAAAGCTTCTTTCCAGATTTCATCTGAGGATATTTCCTTTTTCACCATAGTCTCTATGGGCTTCCAAATATAAGATTGCCAATTCCACAAGAACTGTCTTAGTGAAAGGTTTCTTGAGGGGAAAGCTGTAACTCTGTGAGATGATTTCTCAGAATACAAAGAAGTTTCTCAGAAAGCTTCTTTCTCTTTGTTATCGGAGGATATTTCCTTTGGCCCTACAGTCTTCCAAGGGATCCGAAATATCTGTTCTCAGATTCCAAAGAAATAAGGCTAGCAAAGAGATCCACGAAATACAGATGTAACTCTGTGAGATGAATTAACAGAAATCTAAGCAGTTTCTCAGAAAGCTACTTTCCAGATTTCATCTGAGGATATTTCCTTTTTCACCATAGCCCTCTATGGGCTTCCAAATATCACTTTGCCAATTCCACAAGAACTGTCTTAGCGAAAGGCTTCTTGAGGGGAAAGCTGTAACTCTGTGAGATGATTTCACAGAACACAAAGAAGTTTCTCAGAAAGCTTCTTTCTCTTTGTTATCGGAGGATATTACCTTTGTCCCTGTAGTATTCAAAGAGCTCCGAGAAATCTGTTCTCAGATTCCAGAGAAATAAGGCTAGCAAAGAGATCTACGAAATACAGATGTAACTCTGTGAGATGAATTAACAGAACACTAAGCAGTTTCTCAGAAAGCTACTTTCCATATTTCATCTGGGGACATTTCCTTTGTCACTATAGCCCTCTATGGGCTTCCAAATATCACTTTGCCAATTCCACAAGAACTGTCTACGCGAAAGGCTTCATGAGGGGAAAGCTGTAACTCTGTGAGATGATTTCACAGAAGACAAAGAAGTTTCTCAGAAAGGTTCTTTCTGTTTGTTATCGGAGGATATTTCCTTTGGCCCCGCAGTCTTCCAAGGGATCCGAAATATCTGTTCTCAGACTCTACAGAAATAAGGCTAGCAAAGAGATCCACGAAATACAGATGTAACTCTGTGAGATGAATTAACAGAACACTAAGCAGTTTCTCAGAAAGCTACTTTCCAGATTTCATCTGAGGATATTTCCTTTTTCACCATAGCGCTCTATGGGCTTCCAAATATCACTTTGCCAATTCCACAAGAACTGTCTTAGGGAAAGGCTTCCGGAGGGGAAAGCTGTAACTCTGTGAGATGATATCACAGAACACAAAGAACTTTCTAAGAAAGCTTCTTTCTCTTTGTTATCGGAGGATATTTCCTTTGGCCCTATAGTCTTCAAAGGGATCCGAAATATCTCTTCTCAGATTCCACATAAATAAGTCTAGCAAAGAGATCCACGAAATGCAGATGTAACTCTGTGAGATGAATTAACAGAACACTAAGCAGTTTCTCAGAAAGCTACTTTCCATATTTCATCTGGGGAAATTTCCTTTTTCACCATAGCCCTCTATGGGCTTCCAAATATCACTTTGCCAATTCCACAAGAACTGTCTAAGCGAAAGGCTTCATGAGGGGAAAGCTGTAACTCTGTGAGATGATTTCACTGAACACAAAGAAGTTTCTCAGAAATATTCTTTCTGTTGGTTTTCGGAGGATATTTCCTTTGCCCCCACAGTCTTCCAAGGGATCCGAAATATCTTTTCTCAGACTCTACAGAAATAAGGCTAGCAAAGAGATCCACGAAATACAGATGTAACTCTGTGAGATGAATTAACAGAACACTAAGCAGTTTCTCAGAAAGCTACTTTCCAGATTTCATCTGAGGATACTTCCTTTTTCACCATAACTCTCTATGGGCTTCCAAATATCACTTTGCCAATTCCACAAGAACTGTCTTAGGGAAAGGCTTCTTGAGGGGAAAGCTGTAACTCTGTGAGATGATATCACAGAACACAAAGAACTTTCTAAGAAAGCTTCTTTCTCTTTGTTATCGGAGGATATTTCCTTTGGCCCTATAGTCTTCAAAGGGATCCGAAATATCTGTTCTCAGATTCCACAGAAATAAGTCTAGCAAAGAGATCCACGAAATGCAGATGTAACACTGTGAGATGAATTAACAGAACACTGAGCAGTTTCTCAGAAAGTTTCCTATCAGATTTCATCCTAGGATATTTCCTTTTTCACCATAGCCCTCTATGGGCTTCCAAATATCACTTTGCCAATTCCACAAGAACTTTCTTAGCGAAAGGCTTCTTGAGGGGAAAGCTGTAACTCTGTGAGATGATTTCACAGAACACAAAGAAGATTCTCAGAAAGCTTCTTTCTCTTTGTTATCGGAGGATATTTCCTTTGGCCCTATAATCTTCAAAGGGATCTGAAATATCTTTTCTCAGATTCCACAGACATAAGCCTAGCAAGGAGATCCACGAAATGCAGATGTAACTCTGTGAGATGAATTAACAGAATACTAAGCAGTCTCTCAGAAAGTTTCTTTCCAATTTTCATCTGAGGATATTTCCTTTTTCACCATAGCCCTCTATTGGCTTCCAAATATCACTTTGCCAATACCACAAGAACTGTCCTAGGGAAGTCTTCTTGAGGGAAAAGCTGTAACTCTGTGAGATGATTTCTCAGAATACAAAGAAGTTTCTCAGAAAGCTTCTTTCTCTTTGTTATCGGAGGATATTTCCATTGGCCTATAGTCTTCCAAGGGATCCGAAATATCTGTTCTCAGATTCCCCAGAAATAAGGCTAGAAAAGAGATCCACGAAATACAGATGTAACTCTGTGAGTGGAAGTCACATATCACAGAGCACTTTCTCAGAAAGCTTCTTTCCAGATTTCATCTGAGGATATTTCCTTTTTCACCAGAGCCCTCTATGGGCTTCCAATTATCACTTTGCTAATTCCACAGAACGGTCTTAGTGAAAGGCTTCTTGAGCGGAAAGCTGTAACTCTGTGAGATGATTTCACAGAATACAAAGAAGTTTCTCAGAAAGCTTCTTTCTCTTTTTTATCCAAGGATATTTCCTGTGGCCCTATAGTCTTCAAAGGGATCCGAAATATCTGTTCTCAGATTCCAAAGAAATAAGGCTAGCAAAGATATCCACGAAATATAGATGTAACTCTGTGAGATGAATTAACAGAACCCTAAGCAGTTTCTCAGAAAGCTTCTTTCCAGATTTGATCTGAGGATATTTCCTTTTTCACCGTAGCCCTCTATGGGCTTCCAAATATAACTTTGCCAGTTCCACAAGAACTGTCTTAGCGAAAGGCTTCTTGAGGGGAAAGCTGTAGCTCTGTGAGATGATTTCACAAAACACAAAGAAGTTTCTCAGAAACCTTCTTTCTCTTTGTTATCGGAGGATATTTCCTTTGGCCCTATAGTCTTCAAAGGGATCCGAAATATCTGTTCTCAGATTCCACAGAAATAAGGCTAGCAAAGAGATCCACTAAATACAGATGTAACACTGTGAGATGAATTAACAGGACACTAAGCAGTTTCTCAGGAAGCTACTTTCCAGATTTCATCAGAGGATATTTCCTTTTTCACCATAGCCCTCTAGGGTTTCCCAATATCACTTTGCCAATTCCATAAGAACTGGGTTAGCGAAAGGCTTCTTGAGGGGAAACCTGTAACTCTATCAGATGATTTCACAGAACACAAAGAAGTTTCTCAGATAGCTTCTTTATCTTTGTTATAGGAGGATATTTCCTTTGGCCCTAGAGTCTTCCAAGGGATCCGAAATAATTGTTTCAGATCCCACAGAAATAAAGCTAGCAAAGAGATTGAGGAAATACAGATGTAACTCTGTGAGTGGAAGTCGCATATCACAGAGCAGTTTCTCAGAAATCTTCTTTCCAGATTTCATCTTAGGATATTTCCCTTTTCATCATAGCCCTCTATGGGCTTCCAAATATCTCCTTGCCAATTCCACAAGAACTGTCTTAGCGAAAGGCTTCCTGAGGAGAAAGCTGTAACTCTGTGAGATGATTTCAGAGAACACAAAGAACATTCTCAGAAAGCTTCTTTCTCTTTGTTATCAGAGGATATTTCCCTTGGACCTATAGTCTTCAAAGGAATCCGAACTATCTGTTCTCAGATTCCACAGAAATAAGGCTAGCAAAGAGATCCACGAAATACAGAAGTAACTCTGTGAGCGGAAGTCACATATCACAGAGCAGTTTCTCAGAAAGCTTCTTTCCAGATTTCATCGGAGGATATTTCCTTTTCCACCATAGCCCCCTAAGGGCTTCCAAATATCACTTTGCAAATTCCACAAGAACTGTCTTAGCGAAAGGCTTCTTGAGGGGAAAGCTGAAACTCTGTGAGACGATTTCACAGAACACAAAGAAGTTTCTCAGAAAGCTTCTTTCTCTTTGTTATCGGAGGATATTTCTTTTGGCCCTATAGTCTTCAAAGGGATCCGAAATATCTGTTCTCAGATGCCACAGCAATAAGGCTAGCAAAGATATCCACGAAGTACAGATGTAACTCTGAGAGTTGAAGTCACATATCACAGAGCAGTTTCTCAGAAAGCTTCTTTCCAGATTTGATCTGAGGATATTTCCCTTTCCCCCATAGCCCTCTATGGGCTTCCAAATATCACTTTGCCAATTCCGCAAGAACTGTCTTAGCGAAAGGCTTATTGAGGGGAAAGCTGTAACTCTGTGAGATGATTTCACAGAACACAAAGAAGTTTTTCAGAATGCTTCTTTCTCTTTGTTATCGTGGGAAATTTCCTTTGGCCTTATATCTTCCAAGGTATCCGAATTATCTGTTCTCAGATTCCACAGAAATAAGGCTAGCAAAGAGATCCACGAAATACAGATGTAACTCCGTGAGTGGAACTCACATATCAAAGAGCAGTTTCTCAGAAAGCTTCTTTCCAGATTTCATATGAGGATATTTCCTTTTCCACCAGAGCCCTCTATGGGCTTCCAAATATCACGTTGCCAATTCCACAAGAACTGTCTTAGCGAAAGGCTTCTTGAGGGGAAAGCTGTAACTCTGTGAGATGATTTCACAGAACACAAAGAAGTTTCTCAGAAAGCTTCTTTCTCTTTGTTATCGGAGGATATTTCCTTTGGACCTATGGTCTTCAAAGGGATCGGAAATATTGTTCTCAGATTCCAAAGAAATAAGGCTAGCAAAGAGATATACGAAATACAGATGTAACTCTGTGAGATGAATTAAGAGAACACTAAGCATTATCTCAGAAAGCTTCTTTCCAGATTTCATCGGAGGATATTTCCCTTTTCACCATAGCGCTCTGGAGGCTTCCAAATATCACTTTGCCAATTCCACAAGAACTGTCTTAGCAAAGGGCTTCTTGACGGGGAAGCTGTAACGCTGTGAGATGATTTCACAGAAGACAAAGAAGTTTCTCAGAAAGCTTCTTTCTCTTTGGTATCGGAGGATATTTCCTTTGGCCCTATAGTCTTCCAAGGGATCCGAAATATCTCTTCTCAGATGACACAGAAATAAGGCTAGCAAAGAGATCCACGAAATACAGATGTAACTCTGTGAGTGGAAGTCACATATCACAGAGCAGTTTCTCAGAAAGCTTCTTTCCAGATTTCATCTGAGAATATTTCCTTTTTCACCATAGACCTGTAGGGGCTTCCAAATATCATTTTGCCAATTCCACAAAAACTGTCTTAGCGAAAGGCTTCTTGACGGGAAAGCTGTAACTCTGTGAGGTGATTTCACAGAACACAAAGAAGTTTATCAGAAGCTTCTTTCTCTTTGTTATCGGAGGATATTTCCTTTGGCCCTATAGTCTTCAAAGGGATCCGAATTATCTGTTCTCAGATTCCACAGACATAAGGCTAGCAAAGAGATCCACGAAATACAGATGTAATTCTGTGAGATTAATTAACAGAACACTGAGCAGTTTCTCAGAAAGCTTCTTTCCAGATTTCATCTAAGGATATTTCCTTTTTCACCGTAGAACTCAATGGGCTTCCAAGTATCACTTTGCCAATTCCACAAGAACTGTCTTAGCGAAATGCTTCTTGAGGGGAAAGCTGTAACTCTGTGAGATGATTTCACAGAACACAAAGTAGTTTCTCAGAAAGCTTCTTTCTCTTTGGTATCGGAGGATATTTCCGTTGGCCCTGTAGTCTTCAAAGGGATCCGAAATATCTGTTCTCAGATTCCACAGAATTAAGGCTAGCAAAGGCATCCGCGAAATACAGAGGTAACTCTGTGAGATGAATTAACAGAACACTAAGCAGTTTCTCAGAAAGCTTCCTTCCAGATTTCATCTGAGGATATTTCCTTTTTCAACATAGCCCTCTCTGGGCTTCCAAATATCACGTTGCCAATACCACAAGAACTGTCTTAGCGAAAGGCTTCTTGAGGGGAAAGTTTTAACTCTGTGAGATGATTTCACAGAACACAAAGAAGTTTCTCAGAAAGCTTCTTTCTCTTTGTTATCGGAGGATATTTCCTTGGGCCCTATGGTCTTCAAAGGGATCCGAATTATCTGTTCTCAGATTCCACAGAAATAAGGCTAGCAAAGAGATCCATGAAATACAGATTTAACTCTGTGAGATGAAGTAACAGAACACTAAGCAGTTTCTCAGAAAGCTTCTTTCCAGATTTCATCTGAGGATATTTCCTTTTCCACCATAGCCCTCCACGGGCTTCCAAATATCACTTTGCCAATTCTACAAGAACTGTCTTAGCGAAAGGATTCTTCAGGGGAAAGCAGTAACTCTGTGAGATGATTTCACAGAACACAAAGAAGTTTCTCAGAAAGCTTCTTTCTCGTTGTTATCGGAGGATATTCCCTTTGGCCACGTAGTCTTCAAAGGGATCTGAAATATCTGTTCTCAGATTCCACAGAAATAAGGCTAGCAAAGAGATACACGAAATACAGATGTAACTCTGTGAGAAGAATTAACAGAACACTAAGCAGTTTCTCAGAAAGCTTCTTTCAAGATTTCATCTGAGGATATTTCCTTTTTCACCATAGCCCTCTCTGGGCTTCCAAATATCACGTTGCCAATTCCACAAGAACTGTTTTAGCGAAAGGCTTCTTGAGGGGAAAGATGTAACTCTATGAGATGATTTCACAGAACACAAAGAAGTTTATTAGAAAGCTTCGTTTTCTTTGTTATCGTTGGATATTTCATTTGGCCCTATAGTCTTCAAAGGGATCCGTAATATCTATTCTCAGATGCCACAGAAATAAGGCCAGCTAAGAGATCCAAGAAATACAGGTATATCTCTGTGAGTGGAAGTCACATAACACAGAGCATTTTCTCAGAAAGCTTCTTTCCAGATTTCATCTGAGGATATTTCGTTTTGCACTATAGCCCTCTATGGGCTTCCAAATGTCACTTTGCCAATTCCACAAGAACTGTCTTAGCGAAAGTCTTCTTGAGGGGAAAGTTGTGACTCTGTGAGATGATTTCACAGAACACTAAGAAGTTTCTCAGAAACCTTCTTTCCCTTTCTTATCGGAGGATATTTCCTTTGGCCCTCTGTACTTCAAAGGGATCCGAATTATCTGTTCTCAGATTCCACAGAAATAAGGTTAGCAAAGAGATCCATGAAACATAGATGTACCTCTGTGAGTGGAAGTCACATATCACAGAGCAATTTCTCAGAAAGCTTCTTTCCAGATTTCATCTGAGGATATTTCCTTTTTCAGCATAGCCCTCAATTGGCTTCCGAATATCACTTTGCCAATTCCACAAGAACTGTCTTAGCGGAAGGCTTCTTGAGGGGAAAGCTGTAACTCTGTGAGGTGATTTCACAGAACTCCAAGAGTTTCTCAGAAGCTTCTTTCTCTTTGTTATCGGAGGATATTTCCTTTGGCCCTATAGTCTTCAAAGGGATCCCAAATATCTGTTCTCAGATTACACAGAAATAAGGCTAGCAAAGAGATCCACGAAATACAGATGTAACTCTGTGAGATGAATTAACAGAACACTGAGCAGTTTCTCAGAAAGCTTCTTTCCAGATTTCATCTGAGGATATTTCCTTTTTCACCGTAGAACTCTATGGGCTTCCAAGGATCACTTTGCCAATTCCACAAGAACTGTCTTAGCGAAAGGCTTCCTGAGGGGAAAGCTGTAACTCTGTGAGATGATTTCACAGAACACAAAGAAGTTTCTCAGAAATCTTCTTTCTCTTTGTTGTCAGAAGATATTACATTGGCCCTATAGTCTTCAAAGGGATCCGAAATATATGTTCTCAGATTCCGTAGAAATAAGGCTAGCAAAGAGATCCATGAAATACAGATGTAACTCTGTGAGATGAATTAACAGAACACTAAGCAGTTTCTCAGAAAGCTTCTTTCCAGATTTGATCTGAGGATATTTCTTTTTTCACCATAGCCCTCTATGGGCTTCCAAATATCACTTTGCCAATTCCACAACAACTGTCTTTGCGGAAGACTTCTTGAGGAGATAGCTGTAACTCTGTGAGATGATTTCACAGAACACAAAGAAGTTTCTCAGAAAGCTTCTTTCTCTTTGTTATCGGAGGATGTTTCCCTGGGCCCTATAGTCTTCAAAGGGATACGAAATATCTGTTCTTAGATTCCACAGAAATAAGGCTAGCAAAGAGATCCACTAAATACAGATGTAACACTGTGAGATGAATTAACAGGACACTAAGCAGTTTCTCAGGAAGCTACTTTCCAGATTTCATCAGAGGATATTTCCTTTTTCACCATAGCCCTCTAGGGTTTCCCAATATCACTTTGCCAATTCCATAAGAACTGTGTTAGCGAAAGGCTTCTTGAGGGGAAACCTGTAACTCTATCAGATGATTTCACAGAACACAAAGAAGTTTCTCAGATAGCTTCTTTATCTTTGTTATAGGAGGATATTTCCTTTGGCCCTAGAGTCTTCCAAGGGATCCGAAATAATTGTTTCAGATTCCACAGAAATAAAGCTAGCAAAGAGATTGAGGAAATACAGATGTAACTCTGTGAGTGGAAGTCGCATATCACAGAGCAGTTTCTCAGAAAGCTTCTTTCCAGATTTCATCTTAGGATATTTCCCTTTTCATCATAGCCCTCTATGGGCTTCCAAATATCTGCTTGCCAATTCCACAAGAACTGTCTTAGCGAAAGGCTTCTTGAGGAGAAAGCTGTAACTCTGTGAGATGATTTCAGAGAACACAAAGAACATTCTCAGAAAGCTTCTTTCTCTTTGTTATCAGAGGATATTTCCCTTGGACCTATAGTCTTCAAAGGAATCCGAACTATCTGTTCTCAGATTCCACAGAAATAAGGCTAGCAAAGAGATCCACGAAATACAGAAGTAACTCTGTGAGCAGAAGTCACATATCACAGAGCAGTTTCTCAGAAAGCTTCTTTCCAGATTTCATCGGAGGATATTTCCTTTTCCACCATAGCCCCCTAAGGGCTTCCAAATATCACTTTGCAAATTCCACAAGAACTGTCTTAGCGAAAGGCTTCTTGAGGGGAAAGCTGAAACTCTGTGAGACGATTTCACAGAACACAAAGAAGTTTCTCAGAAAGCTTCTTTCTCTTTGTTATCGGAGGATATTTCTTTTGGCCCTATAGTCTTCAAAGGGATCCGAAATATCTGTTCTCAGATGCCACAGCAAAAAGGCTAGCAAAGATATCCACGAAGTACAGATGTAACTCTGAGAGTTGAAGTCACATATCACAGAGCAGTTTCTCAGAAAGCTTCTTTCCAGATTTGATCTGAGGATATTTCCCTTTCCCCCATAGCCCTCTATGGGCTTCCAAATATCACTTTGCCAATTCCGCAAGAACTGTCTTAGCGAAAGGCTTATTGAGGGGAAAGCTGTAACTCTGTGAGATGATTTCACAGAACACAAAGAAGTTTTTCAGAAAGCTTCTTTCTCTTTGTTATCGTGGGAAATTTCCTTTGGCCTTATATCTTCCAAGGTATCCGAATTATCTGTTCTCAGATTCCACAGAAATAAGGCTAGCAAAGAGATCCACGAAATACAGATGTAACTCCGTGAGTGGAACTCACATATCAAAGAGCAGTTTCTCAGAAAGCTTCTTTCCAGATTTCATATGAGGATATTTCCTTTTCCACCAGAGCCCTCTATGGGCTTCCAAATATCACGTTGCCAATTCCACAAGAACTGTCTTAGCGAAAGGCTTCTTGAGGGGAAAGCTGTAACTCTGTGAGATGATTTCACAGAACACAAAGAAGTTTCTCAGAAAGCTTCTTTCTCTTTGTTATCGGAGGATATTTCCTTTGGACCTATGGTCTTCAAAGGGATCGGAAATATTGTTCTCAGATTCCAAAGAAATAAGGCTAGCAAAGAGATATACGAAATACAGATGTAACTCTGTGAGATGAATTAAGAGAACACTAAGCATTATCTCAGAAAGCTTCTTTCCAGATTTCATCGGAGGATATTTCCCTTTTCACCATAGCGCTCTGGAGGCTTCCAAATATCACTTTGCCAATTCCACAAGAACTGTCTTAGCAAAGGGCTTCTTGACGGGGAAGCTGTAACGCTGTGAGATGATTTCACAGAAGACAAAGGAGTTTCTCAGAAAGCTTCTTTCTCTTTGGTATCGGAGGATATTTCCTTTGGCCCTATAGTCTTCCAAGGGATCCGAAATATCTCTTCTCAGATGACACAGAAATAAGGCTAGCAAAGAGATCCACGAAATACAGATGTAACTCTGTGAGTGGAAGTCACATATCACAGAGCAGTTTCTCAGAAAGCTTCTTTCCAGATTTCATCTGAGAATATTTCCTTTTTCACCATAGACCTGTAGGGGCTTCCAAATATCATTTTGCCAATTCCACAAAAACTGTCTTAGCGAAAGACTTCTTGACGGGAAAGCTGTAACTCTGTGAGGTGATTTCACAGAACACAAAGAAGTTTATCAGAAGCTTCTTTCTCTTTGTTATCGGAGGATATTTCCTTTGGCCCTATAGTCTTCAAAGGGATCCGAATTATCTGTTCTCAGATTCCACAGACATAAGGCTAGCAAAGAGATCCACGAAATACAGATGTAATTCTGTGAGATTAATTAACAGAACACTGAGCAGTTTCTCAGAAAGCTTCTTTCCAGATTTCATCTAAGGATATTTCCTTTTTCACCGTAGAACTCTATGGGCTTCCAAGTATCACTTTGCCAATTCCACAAGAACTGTCTCAGCGAAATGCTTCTTGAGGGGAAAGCTGTAACTCTGTGAGATGATTTCACAGAACACAAAGTAGTTTCTCAGAAAGCTTCTTTCTCTTTGCTATCGGAGGATATTTCCGTTGGCCCTGTAGTCTTCAAAGGGATCCGAAATATCTGTTCTCAGATTCCACAGAATTAAGGCTAGCAAAGGCATCCGCGAAATACAGAGGTAACTCTGTGAGATGAATTAACAGAACACTAAGCAGTTTCTCAGAAAGTTTCCTTCCAGATTTCATCTGAGGATATTTCCTTTTTCAACATAGCCCTCTCTGGGCTTCCAAATATCACGTTGCCAATACCACAAGAACTGTCTTAGCGAAAGGCTTCTTGAGGGGAAAGTTTTAACTCTGTGAGATGATTTCACAGAACACAAAGAAGTTTCTCAGAAAGCTTCTTTATCTTTGTTATAGGAGGATATTTCCTTTGGCCCTAGAGTCTTCCAAGGGATCCGAAATAATTGTTTCAGATTCCACAGAAATAAAGCTAGCAAAGAGATTGAGGAAATACAGATGTAACTCTGTGAGTGGAAGTCGCATATCACAGAGCAGTTTCTCAGAAAGCTTCTTTCCAGATTTCATCTTAGGATATTTCCCTTTTCATCATAGCCCTCTATGGGCTTCCAAATATCTCCTTGCCAATTCCACAAGAACTGTCTTAGCGAAAGGCTTCTTGAGGAGAAAGCTGTAACTCTGTGAGATGATTTCAGAGAACACAAAGAACATTCTCAGAAAGCTTCTTTCTCTTTGTTATCAGAGGATATTTCCCTTGGACCTATAGTCTTCAAAGGAATCCGAACTATCTGTTCTCAGATTCCACAGAAATAAGGCTAGCAAAGAGATCCACGAAATACAGAAGTAACTCTGTGAGCAGAAGTCACATATCACAGAGCAGTTTCTCAGAAAGCTTCTTTCCAGATTTCATTGGAGGATATTTCCTTTTCCACCATAGCCCCCTAAGGGCTTCCAAATATCACTTTGCAAATTCCACAAGAACTGTCTTAGCGAAAGGCTTCTTGAGGGGAAAGCTGAAACTCTGTGAGACGATTTCACAGAACACAAAGAAGTTTCTCAGAAAGCTTCTTTCTCTTTGTTATCGGAGGATATTTCTTTTGGCCCTATAGTCTTCAAAGGGATCCGAAATATCTGTTCTCAGATGCCACAGCAAAAAGGCTAGCAAAGATATCCACGAAGTACAGATGTAACTCTGAGAGTTGAAGTCACATATCACAGAGCAGTTTCTCAGAAAGCTTCTTTCCAGATTTGATCTGAGGATATTTCCCTTTCCCCCATAGCCCTCTATGGGCTTCCAAATATCACTTTGCCAATTCCGCAAGAACTGTCTTAGCGAAAGGCTTCTTGAGGAGAAAGCTGTAACTCTGTGAGATGATTTCAGAGAACACAAAGAACATTCTCAGAAAGCTTCTTTCTCTTTGTTATCAGAGGATATTTCCCTTGGACCTATAGTCTTCAAAGGAATCCGAACTATCTGTTCTCAGATTCCACAGAAATAAGGCTAGCAAAGAGATCCACGAAATACAGAAGTAACTCTGTGAGCAGAAGTCACATATCACAGAGCAGTTTCTCAGAAAGCTTCTTTCCAGATTTCATCGGAGGATATTTCCTTTTCCACCATAGCCCCCTAAGGGCTTCCAAATATCACTTTGCAAATTCCACAAGAACTGTCTTAGCGAAAGGCTTCTTGAGGGGAAAGCTGAAACTCTGTGAGACGATTTCACAGAACACAAAGAAGTTTCTCAGAAAGCTTCTTTCTCTTTGTTATCGGAGGATATTTCTTTTGGCCCTATAGTCTTCAAAGGGATCCGAAATATCTGTTCTCAGATGCCACAGCAAAAAGGCTAGCAAAGATATCCACGAAGTACAGATGTAACTCTGAGAGTTGAAGTCACATATCACAGAGCAGTTTCTCAGAAAGCTTCTTTCCAGATTTGATCTGAGGATATTTCCCTTTCCCCCATAGCCCTCTATGGGCTTCCAAATATCACTTTGCCAATTCCGCAAGAACTGTCTTAGCGAAAGGCTTATTGAGGGGAAAGCTGTAACTCTGTGAGATGATTTCACAGAACACAAAGAAGTTTTTCAGAAAGCTTCTTTCTCTTTGTTATCGTGGGAAATTTCCTTTGGCCTTATATCTTGCAAGGTATCCGAATTATCTGTTCTCAGATTCCACAGAAATAAGGCTAGCAAAGAGATCCACGAAATACAGATGTAACTCCGTGAGTGGAACTCACATATCAAAGAGCAGTTTCTCAGAAAGCTTCTTTCCACATTTCATATGAGGATATTTCCTTTTCCACCAGAGCCCTCTATGGGCTTCCAAATATCACGTTGCCAATTCCACAAGAACTGTCTTAGCGAAAGGCTTCTTGAGGGGAAAGCTGTAACTCTGTGAGATGATTTCACAGAACACAAAGAAGTTTCTCAGAAAGCTTCTTTCTCTTTGTTATCGGAGGATATTTCCTTTGGACCTATGGTCTTCAAAGGGATCGGAAATATTGTTCTCAGATTCCAAAGAAATAAGGCTAGCAAAGAGATATACGAAATACAGATGTAACTCTGTGAGATGAATTAAGAGAACACTAAGCATTATCTCAGAAAGCTTCTTTCCAGATTTCATCGGAGGATATTTCCCTTTTCACCATAGCGCTCTGGAGGCTTCCAAATATCACTTTGCCAATTCCACAAGAACTGTCTTAGCAAAGGGCTTCTTGACGGGGAAGCTGTAACGCTGTGAGATGATTTCACAGAAGACAAAGAAGTTTCTCAGAAAGCTTCTTTCTCTTTGGTATCGGAGGATATTTCCTTTGGCCCTATAGTCTTCCAAGGGATCCGAAATATCTCTTCTCAGATGACACAGAAATAAGGCTAGCAAAGAGATCCACGAAATACAGATGTAACTCTGTGAGTGGAAGTCACATATCACAGAGCAGTTTCTCAGAAACCTTCTTTCCAGATTTCATCTGAGAATATTTCCTTTTTCACCATAGACCTGTAGGGGCTTCCAAATATCATTTTGCCAATTCCACAAAAACTGTCTTAGCGAAAGGCTTCTTGACGGGAAAGCTGTAACTCTGTGAGGTGATTTCACAGAACACAAAGAAGTTTATCAGAAGCTTCTTTCTCTTTGTTATCGGAGGATATTTCCTTTGGCCCTATAGTCTTCAAAGGGATCCGAATTATCTGTTCTCAGATTCCACAGACATAAGGCTAGCAAAGAGATCCACGAAATACAGATGTAATTCTGTGAGATTAATTAACAGAACACTGAGCAGTTTCTCAGAAAGCTTCTTTCCAGATTTCATCTAAGGATATTTCCTTTTTCACCGTAGAACTCTATGGGCTTCCAAGTATCACTTTGCCAATTCCACAAGAACTGTCTCAGCGAAATGCTTCTTGAGGGGAAAGCTGTAACTCTGTGAGATGATTTCACAGAACACAAAGTAGTTTCTCAGAAAGCTTCTTTCTCTTTGCTATCGGAGGATATTTCCGTTGGCCCTGTAGTCTTCAAAGGGATCCGAAATATCTGTTCTCAGATTCCACAGAATTAAGGCTAGCAAAGGCATCCGCGAAATACAGAGGTAACTCTGTGAGATGAATTAACAGAACACTAAGCAGTTTCTCAGAAAGCTTCCTTCCAGATTTCATCTGAGGATATTTCCTTTTTCAACATAGCCCTCTCTGGGCTTCCAAATATCACGTTGCCAATACCACAAGAACTGTCTTAGCGAAAGGCTTCTTGAGGGGAAAGTTTTAACTCTGTGAGATGATTTCACAGAACACAAAGAAGTTTCTCAGAAAGCTTCTTTCTCTTTGTTATCGGAGGATATTTCCTTGGGCCCTACGGTCTTCAAAGGGATCCGAATTATCTGTTCTCAGATTCCACAGAAATAAGGCTAGCAAAGAGATCCATGAAATACAGATTTAACTCTGTGAGATGAAGTAACAGAACACTAAGCAGTTTCTCAGAAAGCTTCTTTCCAGATTTCATCTGAGGATATTTCCTTTTCCACCATAGCCCTCCACGGGCTTCCAAATATCACTTTGCCAATTCTACAAGAACTGTCTTAGCGAAAGGATTCTTCAGGGGAAAGCAGTAACTCTGTGAGATGATTTCACAGAACACAAAGAAGTTTCTCAGAAAGCTTCTTTCTCGTTGTTATCGGAGGATATTCCCTTTGGCCATATAGTCTTCAAAGGGATCCGAAATATCTGTTCTCAGATTCCACAGAAATAAGGCTAGCAAAGAGATACACGAAATACAGATGTAACTCTGTTAGAAGAATTAACAGAACACTAAGTAGTTTCTCAGAAAGCTTCTTTCAAGATTTCATCTGAGGATATTTCCTTTTTCACCATAGCCCTCTCTGGGCTTCCAAATATCACGTTGCCAATTCCACAAGAACTGTTTTAGCGAAAGGCTTCTTGAGGGGAAAGCTGTAACTCTATGAGATGATTTCACAGAACACAAAGAAGTTTATTAGAAAGCTTCGTTTTCTTTGTTATCGTTGGATATTTCATTTGGCCCTATAGTCTTCAAAGGGATCCGAAATATCTATTCTCAGATGCCACAGAAATAAGGCTAGCTAAGATATCCAAGAAATACAGGTATAACTCTGTGAGTGGAAGTCACATAACACAGAGCATTTTCTCAGAAAGCTTCTTTCCAGATTTCATCTGAGGATATTTCGTTTTGCACTATAGCCCTCTATGGGCTTCCAAATGTCACTTTGCCAATTCCACAAGAACTGTCTTAGCGAAAGGCTTCTTGAGGGGAAAGTTGTGACTCTGTGAGATGATTTCACAGAACACTAAGAAGTTTCTCAGAAACCTTCTTTCTCTTTCTTATCGGAGGATATTTCCTTTGGCCCTCTGTACTTCAAAGGGATCCGAAATATCTGTTCTCACATTCCACAGAAATAAGGTTAGCAAAGAGATCCATGAAACATAGATGTACCTCTGTGAGTGGAAGTCACATATCACAGAGCAATTTCTCAGAAAGCTTCTTTCCAGATTTCATCTGAGGATATTTCCTTTTTCAGCATAGCCCTCAATGGGCTTCCAAATATCACTTTGCCAATTCCACAAGAACTGTCTTAGCGGAAGGCTTCTTGAGGGGAAAGCTGTAACTCTGTGAGGTGATTTCACAGAACTCCAAGAAGTTTCTCAGAAACTTCTTTCTCTTTGTTATCGGAGGATATTTCCTTTGGCCCGATAGTCTTCAAAGGGATCCGAAATATCTGTTCTCAGATTACACAGAAATAAGGCTAGCAAAGAGATCCACGAAATACAGATGTAACTCTGTGAGATGAATTAACAGAACACTGAGCAGTTTCTCAGAAAGCTTCTTTCCAGATTTCATCTGAGGATATTTCCTTTTTCACCGTAGAACTCTATGGGCTTCCAAGGATCACTTTGCCAATTCCACAAGAACTGTCTTAGCGAAAGGCTTCCTGAGGGGAATGCTGTAACTCTGTGAGATGATTTCACAGAACAAAGAGAAGTTTCTCAGAAAGCTTCTTTCTCTTTGTTATCGGAGGATATTTCCGTTGGCCCTGTAGTCTTCAAAGGGATCCGAAATATCTGTTCTCAGATTCCACAGAATTAAGGCTAGCAAAGACATCCGCGAAATACAGAGGTAACCCTGTGAGATGAATTAACAGAACACTAAGCAGTTTCTCAGAAAGCTTCCTTCCAGATTTCATCTGAGGATATTTCCTTTTTCACCATAGCCCTCTATGGGCTTCCAAATATCACTTTGCCAATTCCACAAGTACTGTCTTCGCGAAAGGCTTCTTGAGGGGAAAGCTGTAACTTTGTGAGACGATTTCACAGAACACAAAGAAGATTCTCAGAAAGCTTCTTCCTCTTTGTTCTCGGAGGATATTTCCTTTGGCCCTATAGTCTTCAAAGGGATCCGAAGTATCTGTTCTCAGATGCCACAGAAATAAGGCTAGCTAAGAGATCCAAGAAATACAGATATAACTCTGTGAGTGGAAGTCACATGACACAGAGCATTTTCTCAGAAATCTTCTTTCCAGATTTCATCTGAGGATATTTCGTTTTCCACCATAGCCCTCTATGGGCTTCCAAATGTCACTTTGCCAATTCCACAAGAACTGTCTAGCGAAAGGCTTCTTGAGGGGAAAGCTGTAACTCTGTGAGATGATTTCACAGAACACAAAGAAGTTTATTATAAAGCTTCTTTCTCTTTGTTATCGTTGGATATTTCCTTTGGCCCTAGAGTCTTCAAAGGGATCCGAAATATCTGTTCTCAGATGCCACAGAAATAAAGCTAGCTAAGAGATCCATGAAACACAGATGTACCTCTCTGAGTGGAAGTCACATATCACAGAGCAATTTCTCAGAAAGCTTCTTTCTCTTTCTTATCGGAGGATATTTCCTTTGGCCCTCAGGGCTTCAAAGGGATCCGAAATATCTGTTCTCAGATTCCACAGAAATAAGGCTAGCAAAGAGATCCACGAAATATAGATGTAACTCTCTGATTGGAAGTCACATATCACAGAGCAGTTTCTCAGAAAGCTTCTTTCCAGATTTCATCTGAGGATATTTCCTTTTTCACCATAGCCCTCAAAGGGCTTCCAAATATCACTTTGCCAATTCCACAAGAACTGTCTTAGTGAAAGGCTTCTTGAGGGGAAAGCTGTAACTCTGTGAGATGATTTCACAGAACACAAAGAAGTTTCTCAGAAAGCTTCTTTCTCTTTGGTATCGTAGGATATTTCCTCTGGCCCTATAGTCTTCAAAGGGATCCGAAATATCTGTTCTCAGATTCCACAGAAATAAGGCTAGCAAAGATATCCAGGAAATACAGATGTAACTCTGTGAGATGAATTAACAGAACACTAAGCAGTTTCTCAGACAGCTTTTTCCATATTTCATCTGAGGATATTTCCTTTTTCACCATAGCCCTCTCTGGGCTTCCAAATATCACTTTGCCAATTCCACAAGAACTGTCTTAGCGAAAGGCTTCTTGAGGGGAAAGCTGTAACTCTGTGAGATGATTTCACAGAACACAAAGAAGTTTCTCAGAAAGCTTCTTTCTCTTTGTTATCGGAGGATATTTCCTTTGGCCCTATAGTCTTCAAAGGGATCCGAAATATCTCTTCTCAGATTCCACAGAAATAAGGCTAGCAAAGAGATCCACGAAATATAGATGTAACTCTGTGAGTGGAAGTCACGTGTCACAGAACAGTTTCTCAGAAAGATTCTTCCCAGATTTCATCTGAGGATATTGCCTTTTTCACCATAGCCCTCTAAGGGCTTAGAAATTTCACTTTGCCAATTCCACAAGAACTGTCTTAGCGAAAGGCTTCTTGAGGGGAAAGCTGTAACTTTGTGAGATGATTGCACAGAACACAAAGAAGTTTCTCAGAAAGCTTCTTTCTCTTTGTTGTCGGAGGATATTTCATTTGGCCCTATAGTCTTCAAAGGGATCCGAAATATCTGTTCTCAGATGCCACAGAAATAAGGCTAGCAAAGAGATCCACGAAATACAGATGTAACTCTTTGAGATGTATTAACAGAACACTAAGCAGTTTCTCAGAAAGCTTCTTTCCAGATTTCATCTGAGGATATTTCCTTTTTCACCATAGCAATATATGGGCTTCGAAATATCACTTTGCCAATTCCACAAGAACTGTCTTAGCGAAAGGCTTCTTGAAGGGAAAGCTGTAACTCTGTGAGACGATTTCACAGAACACAATGAAGTTTCTCAGAAAGCTTCTTTGTCTTTTTTATCGGAGGATATTTCCTTTGGCCCTACAGTCTTTAAAGGGATCCGAAATATCTGTTCTCAGATGCCAGAGAAATAAGGCTAGCAAAGAGATCCACGAAATACAGGTGTAACTCTGTGAGTGGAAGTCACATATCACAGAGCAGTTTCTCAGAAAGCTTGTTTCCAGATTTCATCTGAGGATATTTCCTTTTCCACCATAGCCCTCTATGGGCTTCCAAATATCACTTTTCCAATTCCACAAGAACTCTCTTAGCGAAAGGCTTCTTAAGGGGAAAGCTGTAACTCTGTGAGATGATTTCACAGAACACAAAGAAGTTTCTCAGAAAGCTTCTTTCTCTTTGTTATCGTAGTATATTTCCTCTTGTCCTATAGTCTTCAAAGGGATCTTAAATATCTGTTCTCAGATTCCACCGAAACCAGGCTAGCAAAGATATCCACGAAATACAGATGTAACTCTGTGAGATGAATCAACAGAACACTAAGCAGTTTCTCAGAAAGCTTCTTTCCAGCTTTCATTTGGGGATATTTCGTTTTTCATCATAGCCCTGTATAGGCTTCCAAATATCACTTTACCAATTCCACAAGAATTGTCTTAGCGAAAGGCTTCTTCAGGGGAATGCTGTAACTCTGTGACATGATTTCACAGAACACAACGAAGTTTCTCAGAAAGCTTCTTTCTCTTTGTTGTCGGAGGATATTTCATTTGGCCCTAGAGTCTTCAAAGGGATCAGAAATATCTGTTCTCAGATTCCACAGAAATAAGACTAGCAAAGAGATCCACGAAATAGAGATGTAACTCTGTGAGTGGAAGTCACATATCACAGAGCAGTTTCTCAGAAAGCTTCTTTCCAGATTTCATCTGAATATATTTTCTTTTCCACCATAGCCCTCTATGGGCTTCCAAATGTCACTTTGCCAATTCCACAAGAACTGTCTTAGTGAAAGTCTTCTTCAGGGGAAAGCTGTAACTCTGTGAGATGATTTCACAGAACACAAAGAAGTTTCTCAGAAAGCTTCTTTCTCTTTGTTATCGGAGGATATTTCCTTTAGCCGTATAGTATTCAAAGGGATCCGAAAAATCTGTTCGCAGATTTCACAGAAATAAGGCTAGCAAAGAGATCCACGAAATACAGATGTAACTCTGTGAGTGGAAGTCACACATCACACAGCAGTTTCTCAGAAAGCTTCTTTCCAGATTTCATCTGAGGATATTTCGTTTTTCACCATAGCCCTCTGTGGGCTTCCAAATATCACTTTGCCAATTCCACAAGAACTGTCTTAGCGAAAGGCTTCTTGAGGGGAAAGCTGTAACTCTGTGAGATGATTTCACAGAACACAAAGAAGTTTCTCAGAAAGCTTTTTTCTCTTTGTTATCGGAGGATATTTCTTCTGGCCCTATAGTCTTCAAAGGGATCCGAAATATCTCTTCTCAGATTCCATAGAAACCAGGCTAGCAAAGAGATACACGAAATACAGATGTAACTCTGTGTGATGAATTAACAGAACACTAAGCAGTTTCTCAGAAAGCTTCTTTCCAGATTTCATCTGAGGATATTGTCTTTTTCACCATATCCCTCTATGGGCTTCCAAATATCACTGTCCAATTCCACAAGAACTATCTTAGTGAAAAGCTACTTGAGGGGAAAGCTATAACTCTGTGAGATGATTTCACAGAACACAAAGAAGTTTCTCAGAAAGCTTCCTTCTCTTTGATATCAGAGGATATTTCCTTTGGCCCTGTAGTCTTCAAAAGGATGCGAAATATCTGTTGTAACATCCCACAGAAATAATGCTAGCACAGAGATCCACGAAATACAGATGTAACTCTGTGAGATGAATTAACAGAACACTAAGCAGTTTCTCAGAAAGCTTCTTTCCAGCTTTCATTTGGGGATATTTCGTTTATCATCATAGCCCTGTATAGGCTTCCAAATATCACTTTACCAATTCCACAAGAACTGTCTTAGCGAAATGCTTCTTCAGGGGAACGCTGTAACTCTGTGAGATGATTTCACAGAACACAAAGAAGTTTCTCACAAACCTTCTTTCTCTTTTTTATCGGAGGATATTTCCTTTGGCCCTATAGACTTCAAAGGGATCCGAAATATCTCTTCTCAGATTCCACAGAAATAAGGCTAGCAAAGAGATCCAAGAAATATAGATGTAACTCTCTGAGTGGAAGTCACATATCACAGAGCAGTTTCTCAGAAAACTTCTTTCCAGATTTCATCTGAGGATATTTCCTTTTTCACCATAGCCCTCAAAGGGCTTCCAAATATCACTTTGCCAATTCCACAAGAACTATCTTAGCGAAAGGCTTCTTGAGGGGAAAGCTGTAACTCTGTGAGATGATTTCACCGAAAACAAAGAATTTTCTCAGAAAGCTTCTTTCTCTTTGGTATCGTAGGATATTTCCTCTGGCCCTATAGTCTTCAAAGGGATCCGAAATATCTGTTCTCATATTCCACAGAAATAAGGCTAGCAAAGATATCCAGGAAATACAGATGTAAATCTGTGAGATGAATTAACAGAACACTAAGCAGTTTCTCAGACAGCTTTTTCCATATTTCATCTGAGGATATTTCCTTTTTCACCATAGCCCTCTCTGGGCTTCCAAATATCACGTTGCCAATTCCACAAGAACTGTCTTAGCGAAAGGCTTCTTGAGGGAAAAGCTGTAACTCTGTGAGATGATTTCACAGAACACAAAGAAGTTTATTAGAAAGCTTCTTTCTCTTTGTTATCGTTGGATATTTCCTTTGGCCCTATAGTCTTCAAAGGGATCCGAAATATCTGTTGTCAGATGCCACATAATTAAGGCTAGCTAAGAGATCCAAGAAATACAGATATAACTCTGTGAGTGGAAGTCACATAACACAGAGCATTTTCTCAGAAAGCTTCTTTTCAGATTTCATCTGAGGATATTTCGTTTTCCACCATAGCCCTCTATGGGCTTCCAAATATCACTTTGCCAATTCCACAAGAACTGTCTTAGCGAAAGGCTTCTTGAGGGGAAAGCTGTAACTCTGTGAGTTGATTTCACAGAACACAAAGAAGTTTCTCAGAAACCTTCTTTCTCTTTGTTATCGGAGGATATTTCCTTTGGCCCTCTAGTCTTCCAGGGGATCCGAAATATCTGTTCTCATGTTCCACAGAAAGAAGGCTAGCCAGGAGACCCAGGAAATACAGATGTAACTCTGTGAGTGGAAGTCGTACATCCCAAAGCAGTTTCTCTGAAAGCTTCTTTCCAGCTTTTCTCTGAAAATAGTTTCTTTTTCACCATAGCCCTCTATTGGCTTCCAAATATCACTTTGCCAATTCCACAAGAACTGTCTTAGCGAAAGGCTTCTTGAGGGGAAAGCTGTAACTCTGTGAGATGATTTCACAGAACACAAAGAAGTTTCTCAGAAAGCTTCTTTCTCTTTGTTATCGGAGGATATTTCCTTTGGCCCTATGGTCTTCAAAGGGATCCGAAATATCTGTTCTCAGATTCCACAGAAATAAGGCTAGCAAAGAGATCCACGAAATACAGATGAAACGCTGTGAGATGAATTAACAGAACACTAGGCAGCATCTCAGTAAGCTTCTTTCCCGATTTCATCGGAGGATATTTCCTTTTTCATCATAGCGCTCTGGGGGCTTCCAAATATCACTCTGCTAATTCCACAAGAACTGTCTTAGCGAAAGGCTTCTTGAGGCGAAAGCTGTAACTCTGTGAGATGATTTCACAGAACACAAAGAAGTTTCTCAGAAAGCTTCTTTCTCTTTGTTATCGGAGTATATTTCCTTTGGCCCTATGGTCTTCAAATTGATCCGAAATATCTGTTCTCAGATTCCACAGAAATAAGGCTAGCAAAGAGATCCACGAAATACAGATGTAACTCTGTGAGTGGAAGTCACATATCACAGAGCAGTTTCTCAGAAAGCTTGTTTCCAGATTTCATCTGAGGATATTTCCTTTTCCACAATAGCCCTCTATGGGCTTCCAAATATCACTTTGCCAATTCCACAAGAACTGTCTTAGCGAAATGCTTCTTGAGGGGAAAGCTGTATCTCTGTGAGATGATTTCACAGAAAACAAAGAAGTTTCTCAGAAAGGTTCTTTCTCTTTCTTATCCGAGGATATTTCCTCTGGCCCTATAGTCTTCAAAGGGATCCGAAATATCTGTTCTCAGATTCCACAGAAATAAGGATAGCAAAGATATCCACGAAATACAGATGTAAATCTCTGAGATGAATTAACAGAACACTAAGCAGTTTCTCAGACAGCTTTTTCCGTATTTCATCTGAGGATATTTCCTTTTTCACCGTAGCCCTCTCTGGGCTTCCAAATATCACGTTGCCAATTCCACAAGAACTGTCTTAGCGAAAGGCTTCTTGAGGGAAAAGCTGTAACTCTGTGAGATGATTTCACAGAACACAAAGAAGTTTATTAGAAAGCTTCTTTCTCTTTGTTATCGTTGGATATTTCCTTTGGCCCTATAGTCTTCAAAGGGATCCGAAATATCTGATGTCAGATGCCACATAAATAAGGCTAGCTAAGAAATTCAAGAAATACAGATATAACTCTGTGAGTGGAAGTCACATAACACAGAGCATTTTCTCAGAAAGCTTCTTTTCAGATTTCATCTGAGGATATTTCGTTTTCCACCATAGCCCTCTATGGACTTCCAAATATCACTTTGCCAATTCCACAAGAACTGTCTTAGCGAAAGGCTTCTTGAGGGGAAAGCTGTAACTCTGTGAGATGATTTCACAGAACACAAAGAAGTTTCTCAGAAACCTTCTTTCTCTTTGTTATCGGAGGATATTTCCTTTGGCCCTCTAGTCTTCCAGGGGATCCGAAATATCTGTTCTCATGTTCCACAGAAAGAAGGCTAACCAGGAGACCCAGGAAATACAGATGTAACTCTGTGAGTGGAAGTCGTACATCCCAAAGCAGTTTCTCTGAAAGCTTCTTTCCAGCTTTTCTCTGAAAATAGTTTCTTTTTCACCATAGCCCTCTATTGGCTTCCAAATATCACTTTGCCAATTCCACAAGAACTGTCTTAGCGAAAGGCTTCTTGAGGGGAAAGCTGTAACTCTGTGAGATGATTTCACAGAACACAAAGAAGTTTCTCAGAAAGCTTCTTTCTCTTTGTTATCGGAGGATATTTCCTTTGGCCCTATGGTCTTCAAAGGGATCGGAAATATCTGTTCTCAGATTCCACAGAAATAAGGCTAGCAAAGAGATCCACGAAATACAGATGTAACTCTGTGAGTGGAAGTCACATATCACAGAGCAGTTTCTCAGAAAGCTTGTTTCCAGATTTCATCTGAGGATATTTCCTTTTCCACAATAGCCCTCTATGGGCTTCCAAATATCACTTTGCCAATTCCACAAGAACTGTCTTAGCGAAATGCTTCTTGAGGGGAAAGCTGTAACTCTGTGAGATGATTTCACAGAACACAAAGAAGTTTCTCAGAAGCTTCTTTCTCTTTGTTATCGGAGGATATTTACTTTGGCCCTATATTCTTCAAAGGGATCCGAAATATCTGTTCTCAGATTCCACAGAAATAAGGCTAGCAAAGAGATCCATGAAATACAGATGTAACTCTGTGAGATGAATTAACAGAACACTAAGCAGTTTCTCAGAAAGCTTCTTTCCATATTTCATTTGGGGATGTTTCATTTATCACCATAGCCCTGTATGGGCTTCCAAATATCACTTTACAAATTCCACAAGAACTGTCTTAGCGAAAGGCTTCTTGAGGGGAAAGCTGTAACTCTGTAAGATGAATTCACAGAACACAAAGAAGTTTCTCAGAAAGGTTCTTTATCTATGTTGTCGAAGGATATTTCCTTTGGCCCTATAATCTTCAAAGGGATCCGAAATATTTGTTCTCAGATTCCACAGAAATAAGGCTAGCAAAGAGATCCACGATATACAGATGTAACTATGTGAGAGGAAGTCACACATCACAGAGCAGTTTCTCAGAAAGCTTCTTTCCAGATTTCATCAGTGGATATTTTCTTTTTCAACATAGCCCTCTATGGGCTTCTAAATATCACTTTGCTAATTCCATAAGAACTGTCTTAGCGAAAGCCTTCTGGAGGGGAAAGCTGTAACTCTGTGAGATGATTTCACTGAACACAAAGAAGTTTCTCAGAGAGCTTCTTTCTCTTTGTTATCGGAAGGTCTTTCCTTTGGCCCTATAGTCTTCAAAGGGATCCGAAATATCTGTTCTCAGATTCCACAGAAATACGGCTAGCAAAGAGATCCACGAAATACAGAGGTAACTCTGTGAGATGAATTAACAGAACACTAAGCAGTTTCTCAGAAAGCTTCCTTCCAGATTTCATTTGAGGATATTTCCTTTTTCACCATAGCCCTCTATGGCCTTCCAAATATCACTTTGCCAATTCCACAAGAACTGTCTTAGCGAAAGGCTTCGTGAGGCGAAAGCTGTAACTCTGTGAGATGATTTCGCAGAACACAAAGAAGTTTCTCAGAAAGCTTCTTTCTCTTTGTTGTTGGAGGATATTTCATTTGGCCCTATAGTCTTCAAAGGGATCCGAAATATCTGTTCTCAGATTCCACAGAAATACGTCTAGCAAAGAGATCCACGAAATACAGATGTAACTCTGTGAGATGAATTAACAGAACACTAAGCAGTTTCTCAGAAAGCTTCTTTCCAGATTTCATGTGAGAATATTTCCATTTCCACCATAGCCCTCTATAGGCTTCCAAATATCACTTTGACAATTCCAAAGGACTGTCGTAGCGAAAGGCTTCTTGAGGGGAAAGCAGTAACTCTGTGAGATGATTGCACAGAACACCAAGAGCTTTCTCAGAAAGCTTCTCTATCTTTGTTAACGGAGGATATTTCCCTTGGCCCTATGTTCTTCCAAGGGATCCCTAATATCTGTTCTCAGATTCCACAGAAATAAGGCTAGGAAAGAGATCCACGAAATACAGATGTAACTCTGTGAGTTGAATTAACAGAACACTAAGCAGTTTCTCAGAAAGCTTCTTTCCAGATTTCCTCTGAGGATATTTCCTTTTTCACCATAGCCCTCTACGGCCTTCCAAATATCACTTTGCCAATTTCACAAGAACTGTCTTAGCGAAAGGTTTCTTGAGGGGAAAGCTGTAACTCTTTGAGATGATTTCACAGAACACAAAGAAGTTTCTCAGAAAGCTTCTTTCTCTTTGTTATCGGAGGATATATCCTTTCGCTCTATAGTCTTTCAAGGGATGCGAAATATATGTTCTCAGATTCCACTGAAATAAGGCTAGCAAAGACATCCACGAAATGCAGATGACACTCTGTGAGATGAATTAACAGAACACTAAGCAGTTTCTCAGAAAGCTTCTTTCCAGATTTCATCTGAGGATATTTCCTTATTCACACTAGCCCTCTATTAGCTTCCAAAGATCACTTTGCCATTTCCACAAGAACTGTCTTACCAAAAGCCTTCTTGAGGGAAAAGCTGTAACTCTGTGAGATGATTTCACAAAACACAAAGAAATTTCTGAGAAAGCTTCTTTCTCTTGGTTATCGGAGCATATTTCCTTTGGCCCTATAGTATTCCAAGGGATCGGAAATATATGTTCTCAGATTCCACTGAAATAAGGCTAGTAAAGAGATCCATGAAAAACAGATGTAGCTCTGTGAGATGAATTAGCAGAACACTAAGCATTTTCTCAGAAAGCTTCTTTCCCGATTTCATCTGAGGATACTTCCTTTTTCAACATAGCCCTCTATGGGCTTCCAAATATCACTTTTCCAATTCCACAAGAACTGTCTTAGCGGAAGGCTTCTTGAGGGGAAAGCTGTAACTCTGTGAGATGATTTCACAGAACACAAAGAAGTTTCTCAGAAAGCTTCTTTCTCTTTGTTATAGGAGGATATTTCTTTTGGCCCCATAGTCTTCCAAGTAATCCGAAATATCTGTTCTCAGATTCCACAGAAATAAGGCTAGCAAAGAGTTCCACGAAATACAGATGTAACTCTGTGGGATGAATTAAAAGAACACTAAGCAGTTTCTCAGAAAGCTTCTTTCTAGATTTCATCTGAGGATATTTCCTTTTTCACCATAGCCCTCTATTAGCTTCCAAATATGACTTTGCCAATTCCACAAGAACTGTCTTAGCGAAAGGCTTCTTGATGGGAAAGCTGTAACTCTGTGAGATGATTTCACAGAACACAAAGAAGTTTCTCAGAAAGCTTCTTTCTCTTTGTTTTCGTAGGATTTTTCCTTTGGCGCCATAGTTTTCAAAGGGATCCGAAATATGTGTTCTCAGATTCCACAGAAATAAATCTAGCAAACAGATCCACGAACTACAGATGTAACTCTGTGAGATGAATTAACAGAACACTAAGCAGTTTCTCTGAAAGCTTCTTTCCAGATTTCATCTGAGGATATTTCCTTTTTCACCATAGCCCTCTAAGGGCTACCAAGTGTCACTTTGCCAATTCCACAAGAACTGTCTTAGCGAAAGGTTTCTTGAGGGGAAAGCTGTAACTATGTGACATGATTTCACAGAACACAAAGAAGTTTCTCAGAAAGCTTCTTTCTCTTTGTTATGGGAGGATATTTACTTTGGCCCTATAGTCTTCAAAGGGATCCGAAATATCTGTTCTCAGATTTCACAGAAATAAGGCCAGCAAAGAGTTTCACGAAATACAGATGTAACTTTGTGAGATGAATTAACAGAACACTAAGCAGTATCTTAGAAAGCTTCTTTCCAGATTTCATCTGAGGATATTTCCTTTTTCACCATAGCCCTCTTAGGACTTCCAAATATCACTTTGCCAATTCCACAAGAACAGTCTTAGCGAAAAGCTTCTTGAGGGAAAAGCTGTAACTCTGTGAGATGATTTCACAGAACACAAAGAAGTTTCTCAGAAAGCTTCTGTCTCTTTGTTATAGGAGGATATATCCTTTGGCCATATTGTCTTCATAGGGATCCGAAATATCTGTTCTCACATTCCACAGAAATAAGGCTAGCAAAGAGTTCCAAGAATTACAGATGTAACTCTGTGAGACGAATTAAAAGATCACTAAGCAGGTTCTCAAAAAGCTTCTTTCCAGATTTCATCTGTGGATATTTCCTTTTTCACCATAGCCCTCTATGGGATTCCAAATATCACTTTGCCCTTTCCACAAGAACTGTCTTAGCGAAAGCTTCTTGAGGGGAAAGCTGTAACTCTGTGAGATGATTTCACAGAACACAAAGAAGTTTCTCAGAAAGCTTCTTTCTCTTTGTTATAGGAGGATATTTCCCTTGGCCCCATATTCTTCCAAGTAATCCGAAATATCTGTTCTTAGATTCCACAGAAATAGGGCTAGCAAAGAGATCCACGAAATACAGATGTAACTCTGTGAGATGAATTAACAGAACACTAAGCAGTTTCTCACAAAGCTTCTTTCCAGATTTCATCTGAGGATATTTCCTTTTTCACCATAGCCCTCTATGGGCTTCCAAATATGACTTTGCCAATTCCACAAGAACTGTCTTAGCGAAAGGCTTCTTGAGGGAAAGCTGTAACTCTGTGAGATGATTTCACACAACACAGAGAAGTTTCTCAGAAAGCTTCTTTCTCTTTGTTATAGGAGGTTATATCCTTTGGCCATATAGCCTTCATAGGGATACGAAATATCTGTTCTCAGATTCCACAGTAATAAGGCTAGCAAAGAGTTGCAAGAATTACAGATGTAACTCTGTGAGATGAATTAACAGAACACTAAGCAGTTTCTCAGAAAGGTTCTTTCCAGATTACATCTGAGGATATTTCCTTTTTCAACATAGCCATCAATGGGCTTCCAAATATCACTTTGCAAATTCCACAAGAACTATCTTAGCGAAAGGCTTCTTGGGGGGAAAGCTGTAACTCTGTGAGATGATTGCAAGGAACACAAAGAAGTTTCTCAGAAAGTTTCTTTCTCTTTGTTATCGGAGTATATTTCCGTTGGCCCTATATTCTTCCAAGGGATCTGAAATATCTGTTCTACGATTCCACAGAAATGAGGCTAGCAATGAGATCCACGAAATTTAGATGTAACTCTGTGAGATAAATTAATAGAACACTAAGCAGTTTCTCAGTAAGCTTCTTTCCAGATTTCATGTGAGGATATTTCCTTTTTCACCATAGCCCTCTATGGGCTACCAAATATCACTTTGCCAATTCCACAAGAACTGTCTTAGCGAAAGCCTTCTTGAGAGGAAAGCTGTAACTCTGTGAGATCATTTCACAGAACACAAAGAAGTTTCTCAGAAAGCTTCTTTCCCTTTGTTATCCGAGGATACTTCCCTTGACCCTTTATTCTTCAAAGGGAACCGAAATATCTGTTCTCAGATTCCACAGAAATAAGGCTAGCAAAGAGATCCACGAAATACTGATGTAATTCTGTGAGATAAATGAATAGAAGACTAAGCAGTTTCTCAGAAAGCCTCTTTCCAGATATCATCTGAGGATATTTCCTTTTGCCGTATAATCTTCAAAGGGATCCGAAATATCTGTTCTCAGATTCCACAGAAACAAGGTTAGCAAAGAGATCCACGAAATACAGTTGTAACTCAGTGAGATGAATTAACAGAACACTGAGCAGTTTCTCAGAAAGCTTCTTTCCAGATTTCCTCTGAGGATATTTCCTTTTTCACCATAGCCCTCTATTTGCTTCCAAATATCACTTTGCCAATTCCACAAGAACTGTCCTAGCGAAAGGCTTCTTGAGGGGAAAGCTGTAACTCTGTGAGATGATTTCACAGAACACAAAGAAGTTTCTCAGAAAGCTTCTTGCTCTCTGTTATCGGAGGATATTTCCTTTGGCCCTATAGTCTTCCAAGGGATCCGAAATATCTGTTCTCAGATTCCACAGAAATAAGGCTAGCAAACAGATCCACGAAATACATATGTAACACTGTAAGATAAATTAACAGAACACTAAGCAGTTTCTCAGAAAGCTTCTTTCCAGATTTCCTGTGAGGATATTTCCTTTTTCACCATAGCCCTCTATGGCCTTCCAAATATCACTTTGCCAATTCCAAAGGACTGCCGTCGCGAAAGGCTTCTTGAGGGGAAAGCTGTAACTCTGTGAGATGAATTAACAGAACCCTAAGCAGTTTCTCAGAAAGCTTCTTTCCAGATTTCATCGGAGGATATTTCCTTTTTCACCATAGCCCTCTATGGGCTTCCAAATATCACTTTGCAAATTCCACAAGAACTGTCGGAGCGAAAGGCTTCTTGAGGAGAACGCTGTAACTCTGTGAGATGATTTCACAGAACACAAAGAAGTTTCTCAGAAAGCTTCTTTCTCTTTGTTATCGGAGGATATTTCCTTTGGACCTGTAGTCTTCCAAGGGATCCGAAATATCTGTTCTCAGATTCCACAGAAAGAAGGCTACAAAGAGATCCACGAAACACAGATGTAACTCTGTGAGTGGAAGTCACACATAACAAAGCAGTATCACAGAAAGATTCTTTCCAGTTTTTCTCTGAGGATATTTTCTTTTTCACATAGCCCTCTATGGGCTTCCAAATATCACTTTGCGAATTCCACAAGAACAGGCTTACGAGCGGTTTCTTGAGGGGAAAGCTGTAACTCTGTAAGATGAATTAACAGAACACTAAGCAGTTTGTCAGAAAGCTTCTTTCTATGTTTCGTCTGAGGTTATTTCCTTTTTCACCGTATCCCTCTAAGGGCTTCAAATATCACTTTCCAAATTCCACAAGAACTGTCTTAGCGAAAGGCTTCTAGAGGGGACAGCTGTAACTCTGTGAGATGATCTCTCAGAACACAAAGAAATTTCTCGGAAAGCTTGTTTCCCTTTGTTATCGGAGGATATTTCCTTTGGCCCTATAGTCTTCCAAGGGATACGAAATATCTGTTCTCAGATTCCACAGAAAGAAGGCTAGCAAAGAGATCCAGAAATACAGTTGTAAATCTGTGAGTGGAAGTCACACTACACAAAGCAGTTACTCAGTAAGCTCTTTTCCAGTTTTTCGCTGAGGATATTTTCTTTTTCACCGTAGCATAACCCTCTATGGGCTTCCAAATATCACTTTGCGAATTCCACAAGAACAGGCTTAGCGAGCGGCTTCTTGAGGGGAAAGCTGTAACTCTGTGTGATGAATTAACAGAACATTAAGCAGTTTCTCAGAAAGCTTCTTTACAGATTGCATTTTAGGATATTTCCTTCTTCACCATAGTCCTCTATGGGCTTCCAAATATCACTTTGCCAATTCCACAAGAACTGTCTTAGAGAAAGGCTTCTTGAGGAGAAAGCTGTAACTTTGTGAGATGATTTCACAGAACACAAAGAAGTTTCTCAGAAAGCTTTTTTCTCTTTGTTATCAGAGGATATTTCCTTTGGCCCTATAGTCTTCAAAGGGATCCGAAATATCTGTTGTCACAATCCACAGAAAGAAGGCAAGCAAAGAGATCCACATAATACAGATGTAACTTTGTGAGTGGAAGTCACACATCACAAAGCAGTTTCTCAGAAAGCCTCTTTCCACTTTCTCTCTGACGATATTTTCTTTTTCACCGTAGCCCTCTATGGGTTTCCAAATATCACTTTGCGAATTCCACAAGAACAGGCTTAGCGAGCAGCCTCTTGAGGGGAATGCTGTAACTCTGTGAGATAAATTAACAGAACTCTAAGCAGTTTCTCAGAATGCTTCTTTCCAATTTTCATCTAAGGATATTTCCTATTTCACCATACCCCTCTATGGGCTTCCAAATTTCACTTTGCAAATTCCACAAGAACTGTCTTAGCGAAAGGCTTCTTGAGGGGAAAGCTGTAACTCTGTGAGATGATTTCACAGAACACAAAGAAGTTTGTCAGAAATCTTCTTTCTCTTTGTTATCGAATGATATTTCCTTTGGCCCTATAGTCTTCCAAGGGATCCGAAATATCTGTTCTCAGATTCCACAGAAAGAAAGCTAGCAAAGAGATTCAGGAAATACAGATGTAACTCTGAGTAGAAGTCACACATCACAAAGTAGTTTCGTAGAAAGATTCTTTCCAGTTTTTCTCTAAGTATTTTTACTTTTTCACCTTAACCCTCTATGGGCTTCCAAATATCACTTTGCGAATTCCACAAGAACAGGCTTAGCGAGCAGCCTCTTGAGGGGAAAGCTGTAACTCTGTGAGATGTATTAACAGAACACTAAGCAGTTTCTCAGAAAGCTTCTTTCGAGTTTTCATCTAAGGATATTTCCTTTTTCACCATTGCACTCTATGGGCTCCAAAAAACACTTTGCAATTCCACGAGAACTGTCTTAGCGAAAGGCTTCTAGTGGGGAAAGCTGTAACTCTGTGAGATGATTTCACAGAACACAAAGAAGTTTCTCAGAAAGCTTCTTTCTCTTTGTTATCGGAGGATATTTTCTTTGGCCCTCTAGTCTTTCAAGGGATCCGAAATATCTGTTCTCAGAATCCACAGAAAGAAGGCTAGCAAAGAGATCCACGAAATACAGATGTAACTCTGTGAGTGGAAATCACACATCACAAAGCAGTTTCTCAGAAAGCTTCTTTCCAGTTTTTCTCTGAGGATATTTTCTTTTTCACCATAGCCCTCTATGGGCTTCCCAATATCACTTTGCGAATTCCACAAGAACAGGCTTAGCGATCAGCCTCTTGAGGGGGAAGCTGTAACTCTGTGAGATGAATTAACAGAACACTAAGCAGTTTGTCAGAAAGCTTCTTTCCAGATTGCATCTGAGGATATTTCCTTCTTCACCATAGCTCTCAATGTGCTTCCAAATATCAGTTTGCAAATTCCACAAGAACTGTCTTAGAGAAAGGCTTCTTGAGGAGAAAGCTATAACTCTGTGGGATGATTTCACAGAACACAAAGAAGTTTTCAGAAAGGTTCTTTCTCTTTGTTGTCGGAGGATATTTCCTTTGGCCCTATAGTCTTCCAAGGGATCCAAAATATCTGTTCTCAGATTCCACAGAAAGAAGGCTAGCAAAGAGATCCACGAAATACAGATGTAACTCTGTGAGTGGAAGTCACACATCACGAAGCAGTTTTTCAGAAAGCTTCTTTCCAGTTTTTCTCTGAGGATATTTTCTTTTTCACCATAGCCCTCTAAGGGCTTCCAAATATCACTTTTCGAATTCCACAAGAACAGGCTTAGCGAACGGCTTCTTGAGGGGAAAGCTGTAACTCTGTGAGATGAATTAATGGAGCACTAAGCACTTTCTCAGAAAGCTTCTTTCCACATTTCATCTGAGGATATTTCGTTTTTCACCATAGCCCTCTATGGGCTTCCAAATATCACTTTGCAAATTCCACCAGAACTGTCTCAGCGAAAGGCTTCTTGAGGGGAAAGCAGTAACTCTGTGAGATGATTTCACAGAACACAAAGAAGTTTCTCAGAAAGCTGCTTTCTCTCTGTTATCGGAGGATATTTCCTTTGGCCCTATACTCTTTCAAGGGATCCGAAATATCTGTTCTCAGATTCCACAGAAAGAAGGCTAGCAAAGAGACCTACGAAATACAGATGTAACTCTATGAGTAGAAATCACACATCACAAATCAGTTTCTCAGAAATCTTCTTTTCAGTTTTTCTCTGAGGATATTTTCTTTTTCACCATAGCCCTCTATGGGCTTCCAAATATCACTTTGCGAATTCCACAAGAACAGGCTTAGCGAGCAGCCTCTTGAGGAGAAAGCTGTAATTCATTGAGATGAATTAATAGAACACCAAGAAGTTTATCAGAAAGCTTCTCTCTCTTTGTTATTGGAGGATATTTCCTTTGGCCCTATAATCTTGCAAGGGATCCAGAATATCTGTTCTCAGATTCCACAGAAAGAAGGCTAGCAAAGAGATCCACGAAATACAGATGTAACTCTGTGAGTGGAATTCACACATCACAAAGCAGTTTCTCAGAAAGCTTCTTTCCAGTTTTTCTCTGAGGATATTTTCTTTTTCCCCATAGCCCTGTATGGGCTTCCAAATATCACTTTGCGAATTCCACAAGAACAGGCTTATGATCGGCTTCTTGATTGGAAAGCTGTAACTCTGTGAGATGAATTAACAGAACACTAAGCAGTTTGTCAGAAAACTTCTTTCGGGTTTTCATCTGAATATATTTCCTATTCACCATAGCCCTCTATTGGCTTCCAAATATCACTTTGTAAATTCCACAAGAACTGTCTTAGCGAAAGGCTACTTGAGGGGAAAGCAGTAACTCTATGAGATGATATCACAGAACACAAAGAAGTTTCTCAGAAAGCTTCTTTCTCTTTGTTATCGGAGGATATTTCCTTTGGCCCTATAGTCTTTACGGGGATCCGAAATATCTGTTCTCAGATTCCACAGAAATAAGGCTCTCAAAGAGATCCACGAAATAGGGATGTAACTCTGTGAGCGGAAATCACACATCACAAATCAGTTTCTCAGAAAGCTTCTTTCCAGGTTTTCTCTCAGGATATCTTCTTTTTCACCATAGCTGTCTTTGGGCTTCGAAATATCACTTTGCGAAATCCAAAAGAACAGGCTTAGCGAACAGCCTCTTGAGGGGAAAGCTGTAACTCTGTGAAATGAATTAACAGAACACTAAGCAGTTTCTCAGAAAGCTTCTTTCGAGTTTTCATCTGAGGATATTTTCTTTTTCACCGTAGCCCTCTATGGGCTTCCAAATATCACTTTGCAAATTCCACAAGAACTGTCTTAGTGAAAGGCTTCTTGAGGGGAAAGCTGTAACTCTGTGAGATGATTTCACAGAACACAAAGAAGTTTCTCAGAAAGATTCTTTCTCTTTGTTTTCGGAGGATATTTCCTTTGTCCCTATAGCCTTCCAAGGAATTCGAAATATCTGTTCTCACATTCCACAGAAAGCAGGCTAGCAAAGAGATCCACGAAATACAGATGTAACTCTGTGAGTGGAAGTCAATCATCACAAGGCAGTTTCTCTGAAAGCTTCTTTCCAGTTTTTCTCTGAGGATATTTTCTTTTTCACCGTAGCCCTGTAAGGGCTTCCAAATATCACTTTGCGAATTCCACAAGAACAGGCTTACGAGCGGCTTCTTTAGGGGAAAGCTGTAACTCTGTGAGATGAATTAACAGAACACTAAGCAGTTTGTCAGAAAGCTTCTTCCACATTTCATCTGAGGATATTTACTTTTTCATCGGTGCCCTCTATGGGCTTCCAAATATCACTTTGCAAATTCCACAAGAACTGTCTTAGCAAAAGGCTTCTTGAGGGGAAAGCTGTAACTCTGTGAGGTGATTTCACAGAACACAAAGAAGTTTCTCAGAAAGATTCTTTCTCTTTGTTATCGTTGGATATTTCCTTTGGCCCTATAGTCTTCAAAGGGATCCGAAATATCTGTTGTCAGATGCCACATAATTAAGGCTAGCTAAGAGATCCAAGAAATACAGATATAACTCTGTGAGTGGAAGTCACATAACACAGAGCATTTTCTCAGAAAGCTTCTTTTCAGATTTCATCTGAGGATATTTCGTTTTCCACCATAGCCCTCTATGGGCTTCCAAATATCACTTTGCCAATTCCACAAGAACTGTCTTAGCGAAAGGCTTCTTGAGGGGAAAGCTGTAACTCTGTGAGTTGATTTCACAGAACACAAAGAAGTTTCTCAGAAACCTTCTTTCTCTTTGTTATCGGAGGATATTTCCTTTGGCCCTCTAGTCTTCCAGGGGATCCGAAATATCTGTTCTCATGTTCCACAGAAAGAAGGCTAGCCAGGAGACCCAGGAAATACAGATGTAACTCTGTGAGTGGAAGTCGTACATCCCAAAGCAGTTTCTCTGAAAGCTTCTTTCCAGCTTTTCTCTGAAAATAGTTTCTTTTTCACCATAGCCCTCTATTGGCTTCCAAATATCACTTTGCCAATTCCACAAGAACTGTCTTAGCGAAAGGCTTCTTGAGGGGAAAGCTGTAACTCTGTGAGATGATTTCACAGAACACAAAGAAGTTTCTCAGAAAGCTTCTTTCTCTTTGTTATCGGAGGATATTTCCTTTGGCCCTATGGTCTTCAAAGGGATCCGAAATATCTGTTCTCAGATTCCACAGAAATAAGGCTAGCAAAGAGATCCACGAAATACAGATGAAACGCTGTGAGATGAATTAACAGAACACTAGGCAGCATCTCAGTAAGCTTCTTTCCCGATTTCATCGGAGGATATTTCCTTTTTCATCATAGCGCTCTGGGGGCTTCCAAATATCACTCTGCTAATTCCACAAGAACTGTCTTAGCGAAAGGCTTCTTGAGGCGAAAGCTGTAACTCTGTGAGATGATTTCACAGAACACAAAGAAGTTTCTCAGAAAGCTTCTTTCTCTTTGTTATCGGAGTATATTTCCTTTGGCCCTATGGTCTTCAAATTGATCCGAAATATCTGTTCTCAGATTCCACAGAAATAAGGCTAGCAAAGAGATCCACGAAATACAGATGTAACTCTGTGAGTGGAAGTCACATATCACAGAGCAGTTTCTCAGAAAGCTTGTTTCCAGATTTCATCTGAGGATATTTCCTTTTCCACAATAGCCCTCTATGGGCTTCCAAATATCACTTTGCCAATTCCACAAGAACTGTCTTAGCGAAATGCTTCTTGAGGGGAAAGCTGTATCTCTGTGAGATGATTTCACAGAAAACAAAGAAGTTTCTCAGAAAGGTTCTTTCTCTTTCTTATCCGAGGATATTTCCTCTGGCCCTATAGTCTTCAAAGGGATCCGAAATATCTGTTCTCAGATTCCACAGAAATAAGGATAGCAAAGATATCCACGAAATACAGATGTAAATCTCTGAGATGAATTAACAGAACACTAAGCAGTTTCTCAGACAGCTTTTTCCGTATTTCATCTGAGGATATTTCCTTTTTCACCGTAGCCCTCTCTGGGCTTCCAAATATCACGTTGCCAATTCCACAAGAACTGTCTTAGCGAAAGGCTTCTTGAGGGAAAAGCTGTAACTCTGTGAGATGATTTCACAGAACACAAAGAAGTTTATTAGAAAGCTTCTTTCTCTTTGTTATCGTTGGATATTTCCTTTGGCCCTATAGTCTTCAAAGGGATCCGAAATATCTGATGTCAGATGCCACATAAATAAGGCTAGCTAAGAAATTCAAGAAATACAGATATAACTCTGTGAGTGGAAGTCACATAACACAGAGCATTTTCTCAGAAAGCTTCTTTTCAGATTTCATCTGAGGATATTTCGTTTTCCACCATAGCCCTCTATGGACTTCCAAATATCACTTTGCCAATTCCACAAGAACTGTCTTAGCGAAAGGCTTCTTGAGGGGAAAGCTGTAACTCTGTGAGATGATTTCACAGAACACAAAGAAGTTTCTCAGAAACCTTCTTTCTCTTTGTTATCGGAGGATATTTCCTTTGGCCCTCTAGTCTTCCAGGGGATCCGAAATATCTGTTCTCATGTTCCACAGAAAGAAGGCTAACCAGGAGACCCAGGAAATACAGATGTAACTCTGTGAGTGGAAGTCGTACATCCCAAAGCAGTTTCTCTGAAAGCTTCTTTCCAGCTTTTCTCTGAAAATAGTTTCTTTTTCACCATAGCCCTCTATTGGCTTCCAAATATCACTTTGCCAATTCCACAAGAACTGTCTTAGCGAAAGGCTTCTTGAGGGGAAAGCTGTAACTCTGTGAGATGATTTCACAGAACACAAAGAAGTTTCTCAGAAAGCTTCTTTCTCTTTGTTATCGGAGGATATTTCCTTTGGCCCTATGGTCTTCAAAGGGATCGGAAATATCTGTTCTCAGATTCCACAGAAATAAGGCTAGCAAAGAGATCCACGAAATACAGATGTAACTCTGTGAGTGGAAGTCACATATCACAGAGCAGTTTCTCAGAAAGCTTGTTTCCAGATTTCATCTGAGGATATTTCCTTTTCCACAATAGCCCTCTATGGGCTTCCAAATATCACTTTGCCAATTCCACAAGAACTGTCTTAGCGAAATGCTTCTTGAGGGGAAAGCTGTAACTCTGTGAGATGATTTCACAGAACACAAAGAAGTTTCTCAGAAGCTTCTTTCTCTTTGTTATCGGAGGATATTTACTTTGGCCCTATATTCTTCAAAGGGATCCGAAATATCTGTTCTCAGATTCCACAGAAATAAGGCTAGCAAAGAGATCCATGAAATACAGATGTAACTCTGTGAGATGAATTAACAGAACACTAAGCAGTTTCTCAGAAAGCTTCTTTCCATATTTCATTTGGGGATGTTTCATTTATCACCATAGCCCTGTATGGGCTTCCAAATATCACTTTACAAATTCCACAAGAACTGTCTTAGCGAAAGGCTTCTTGAGGGGAAAGCTGTAACTCTGTAAGATGAATTCACAGAACACAAAGAAGTTTCTCAGAAAGGTTCTTTATCTATGTTGTCGAAGGATATTTCCTTTGGCCCTATAATCTTCAAAGGGATCCGAAATATTTGTTCTCAGATTCCACAGAAATAAGGCTAGCAAAGAGATCCACGATATACAGATGTAACTATGTGAGAGGAAGTCACACATCACAGAGCAGTTTCTCAGAAAGCTTCTTTCCAGATTTCATCAGTGGATATTTTCTTTTTCAACATAGCCCTCTATGGGCTTCTAAATATCACTTTGCTAATTCCATAAGAACTGTCTTAGCGAAAGCCTTCTGGAGGGGAAAGCTGTAACTCTGTGAGATGATTTCACTGAACACAAAGAAGTTTCTCAGAGAGCTTCTTTCTCTTTGTTATCGGAAGGTCTTTCCTTTGGCCCTATAGTCTTCAAAGGGATCCGAAATATCTGTTCTCAGATTCCACAGAAATACGGCTAGCAAAGAGATCCACGAAATACAGAGGTAACTCTGTGAGATGAATTAACAGAACACTAAGCAGTTTCTCAGAAAGCTTCCTTCCAGATTTCATTTGAGGATATTTCCTTTTTCACCATAGCCCTCTATGGCCTTCCAAATATCACTTTGCCAATTCCACAAGAACTGTCTTAGCGAAAGGCTTCGTGAGGCGAAAGCTGTAACTCTGTGAGATGATTTCGCAGAACACAAAGAAGTTTCTCAGAAAGCTTCTTTCTCTTTGTTGTTGGAGGATATTTCATTTGGCCCTATAGTCTTCAAAGGGATCCGAAATATCTGTTCTCAGATTCCACAGAAATACGTCTAGCAAAGAGATCCACGAAATACAGATGTAACTCTGTGAGATGAATTAAGAGAACACTAAGCAGTTTCTCAGAAAGCTTCTTTCCAGATTTCATGTGAGAATATTTCCATTTCCACCATAGCCCTCTATAGGCTTCCAAATATCACTTTGACAATTCCAAAGGACTGTCGTAGCGAAAGGCTTCTTGAGGGGAAAGCAGTAACTCTGTGAGATGATTGCACAGAACACCAAGAGCTTTCTCAGAAAGCTTCTCTATCTTTGTTAACGGAGGATATTTCCCTTGGCCCTATGTTCTTCCAAGGGATCCCTAATATCTGTTCTCAGATTCCACAGAAATAAGGCTAGGAAAGAGATCCACGAAATACAGATGTAACTCTGTGAGTTGAATTAACAGAACACTAAGCAGTTTCTCAGAAAGCTTCTTTCCAGATTTCCTCTGAGGATATTTCCTTTTTCACCATAGCCCTCTACGGCCTTCCAAATATCACTTTGCCAATTTCACAAGAACTGTCTTAGCGAAAGGTTTCTTGAGGGGAAAGCTGTAACTCTTTGAGATGATTTCACAGAACACAAAGAAGTTTCTCAGAAAGCTTCTTTCTCTTTGTTATCGGAGGATATATCCTTTCGCTCTATAGTCTTTCAAGGGATGCGAAATATATGTTCTCAGATTCCACTGAAATAAGGCTAGCAAAGACATCCACGAAATGCAGATGACACTCTGTGAGATGAATTAACAGAACACTAAGCAGTTTCTCAGAAAGCTTCTTTCCAGATTTCATCTGAGGATATTTCCTTATTCACACTAGCCCTCTATTAGCTTCCAAAGATCACTTTGCCATTTCCACAAGAACTGTCTTACCAAAAGCCTTCTTGAGGGAAAAGCTGTAACTCTGTGAGATGATTTCACAAAACACAAAGAAATTTCTGAGAAAGCTTCTTTCTCTTGGTTATCGGAGCATATTTCCTTTGGCCCTATAGTATTCCAAGGGATCGGAAATATATGTTCTCAGATTCCACTGAAATAAGGCTAGTAAAGAGATCCATGAAAAACAGATGTAGCTCTGTGAGATGAATTAGCAGAACACTAAGCATTTTCTCAGAAAGCTTCTTTCCCGATTTCATCTGAGGATACTTCCTTTTTCAACATAGCCCTCTATGGGCTTCCAAATATCACTTTTCCAATTCCACAAGAACTGTCTTAGCGGAAGGCTTCTTGAGGGGAAAGCTGTAACTCTGTGAGATGATTTCACAGAACACAAAGAAGTTTCTCAGAAAGCTTCTTTCTCTTTGTTATAGGAGGATATTTCTTTTGGCCCCATAGTCTTCCAAGTAATCCGAAATATCTGTTCTCAGATTCCACAGAAATAAGGCTAGCAAAGAGTTCCACGAAATACAGATGTAACTCTGTGGGATGAATTAACAGAACACTAAGCAGTTTCTCAGAAAGCTTCTTTCTAGATTTCATCTGAGGATATTTCCTTTTTCACCATAGCCCTCTATTAGCTTCCAAATATGACTTTGCCAATTCCACAAGAACTGTCTTAGCGAAAGGCTTCTTGATGGGAAAGCTGTAACTCTGTGAGATGATTTCACAGAACACAAAGAAGTTTCTCAGAAAGCTTCTTTCTCTTTGTTTTCGTAGGATTTTTCCTTTGGCGCCATAGTTTTCAAAGGGATCCGAAATATGTGTTCTCAGATTCCACAGAAATAAATCTAGCAAACAGATCCACGAACTACAGATGTAACTCTGTGAGATGAATTAACAGAACACTAAGCAGTTTCTCTGAAAGCTTCTTTCCAGATTTCATCTGAGGATATTTCCTTTTTCACCATAGCCCTCTAAGGGCTACCAAGTGTCACTTTGCCAATTCCACAAGAACTGTCTTAGCGAAAGGTTTCTTGAGGGGAAAGCTGTAACTATGTGACATGATTTCACAGAACACAAAGAAGTTTCTCAGAAAGCTTCTTTCTCTTTGTTATGGGAGGATATTTACTTTGGCCCTATAGTCTTCAAAGGGATCCGAAATATCTGTTCTCAGATTTCACAGAAATAAGGCCAGCAAAGAGTTTCACGAAATACAGATGTAACTTTGTGAGATGAATTAACAGAACACTAAGCAGTATCTTAGAAAGCTTCTTTCCAGATTTCATCTGAGGATATTTCCTTTTTCACCATAGCCCTCTTAGGACTTCCAAATATCACTTTGCCAATTCCACAAGAACAGTCTTAGCGAAAAGCTTCTTGAGGGAAAAGCTGTAACTCTGTGAGATGATTTCACAGAACACAAAGAAGTTTCTCAGAAAGCTTCTGTCTCTTTGTTATAGGAGGATATATCCTTTGGCCATATTGTCTTCATAGGGATCCGAAATATCTGTTCTCACATTCCACAGAAATAAGGCTAGCAAAGAGTTCCAAGAATTACAGATGTAACTCTGTGAGACGAATTAAAAGATCACTAAGCAGGTTCTCAAAAAGCTTCTTTCCAGATTTCATCTGTGGATATTTCCTTTTTCACCATAGCCCTCTATGGGATTCCAAATATCACTTTGCCCTTTCCACAAGAACTGTCTTAGCGAAAGCTTCTTGAGGGGAAAGCTGTAACTCTGTGAGATGATTTCACAGAACACAAAGAAGTTTCTCAGAAAGCTTCTTTCTCTTTGTTATAGGAGGATATTTCCCTTGGCCCCATATTCTTCCAAGTAATCCGAAATATCTGTTCTTAGATTCCACAGAAATAGGGCTAGCAAAGAGATCCACGAAATACAGATGTAACTCTGTGAGATGAATTAACAGAACACTAAGCAGTTTCTCACAAAGCTTCTTTCCAGATTTCATCTGAGGATATTTCCTTTTTCACCATAGCCCTCTATGGGCTTCCAAATATGACTTTGCCAATTCCACAAGAACTGTCTTAGCGAAAGGCTTCTTGAGGGAAAGCTGTAACTCTGTGAGATGATTTCACACAACACAGAGAAGTTTCTCAGAAAGCTTCTTTCTCTTTGTTATAGGAGGTTATATCCTTTGGCCATATAGCCTTCATAGGGATACGAAATATCTGTTCTCAGATTCCACAGTAATAAGGCTAGCAAAGAGTTGCAAGAATTACAGATGTAACTCTGTGAGATGAATTAACAGAACACTAAGCAGTTTCTCAGAAAGGTTCTTTCCAGATTACATCTGAGGATATTTCCTTTTTCAACATAGCCATCAATGGGCTTCCAAATATCACTTTGCAAATTCCACAAGAACTATCTTAGCGAAAGGCTTCTTGGGGGGAAAGCTGTAACTCTGTGAGATGATTGCAAGGAACACAAAGAAGTTTCTCAGAAAGTTTCTTTCTCTTTGTTATCGGAGTATATTTCCGTTGGCCCTATATTCTTCCAAGGGATCTGAAATATCTGTTCTACGATTCCACAGAAATGAGGCTAGCAATGAGATCCACGAAATTTAGATGTAACTCTGTGAGATAAATTAATAGAACACTAAGCAGTTTCTCAGTAAGCTTCTTTCCAGATTTCATGTGAGGATATTTCCTTTTTCACCATAGCCCTCTATGGGCTACCAAATATCACTTTGCCAATTCCACAAGAACTGTCTTAGCGAAAGCCTTCTTGAGAGGAAAGCTGTAACTCTGTGAGATCATTTCACAGAACACAAAGAAGTTTCTCAGAAAGCTTCTTTCCCTTTGTTATCCGAGGATACTTCCCTTGACCCTTTATTCTTCAAAGGGAACCGAAATATCTGTTCTCAGATTCCACAGAAATAAGGCTAGCAAAGAGATCCACGAAATACTGATGTAATTCTGTGAGATAAATGAATAGAAGACTAAGCAGTTTCTCAGAAAGCCTCTTTCCAGATATCATCTGAGGATATTTCCTTTTGCCGTATAATCTTCAAAGGGATCCGAAATATCTGTTCTCAGATTCCACAGAAACAAGGTTAGCAAAGAGATCCACGAAATACAGTTGTAACTCAGTGAGATGAATTAACAGAACACTGAGCAGTTTCTCAGAAAGCTTCTTTCCAGATTTCCTCTGAGGATATTTCCTTTTTCACCATAGCCCTCTATTTGCTTCCAAATATCACTTTGCCAATTCCACAAGAACTGTCCTAGCGAAAGGCTTCTTGAGGGGAAAGCTGTAACTCTGTGAGATGATTTCACAGAACACAAAGAAGTTTCTCAGAAAGCTTCTTGCTCTCTGTTATCGGAGGATATTTCCTTTGGCCCTATAGTCTTCCAAGGGATCCGAAATATCTGTTCTCAGATTCCACAGAAATAAGGCTAGCAAACAGATCCACGAAATACATATGTAACACTGTAAGATAAATTAACAGAACACTAAGCAGTTTCTCAGAAAGCTTCTTTCCAGATTTCCTGTGAGGATATTTCCTTTTTCACCATAGCCCTCTATGGCCTTCCAAATATCACTTTGCCAATTCCAAAGGACTGCCGTCGCGAAAGGCTTCTTGAGGGGAAAGCTGTAACTCTGTGAGATGAATTAACAGAACCCTAAGCAGTTTCTCAGAAAGCTTCTTTCCAGATTTCATCGGAGGATATTTCCTTTTTCACCATAGCCCTCTATGGGCTTCCAAATATCACTTTGCAAATTCCACAAGAACTGTCGGAGCGAAAGGCTTCTTGAGGAGAACGCTGTAACTCTGTGAGATGATTTCACAGAACACAAAGAAGTTTCTCAGAAAGCTTCTTTCTCTTTGTTATCGGAGGATATTTCCTTTGGACCTGTAGTCTTCCAAGGGATCCGAAATATCTGTTCTCAGATTCCACAGAAAGAAGGCTACAAAGAGATCCACGAAACACAGATGTAACTCTGTGAGTGGAAGTCACACATAACAAAGCAGTATCACAGAAAGATTCTTTCCAGTTTTTCTCTGAGGATATTTTCTTTTTCACATAGCCCTCTATGGGCTTCCAAATATCACTTTGCGAATTCCACAAGAACAGGCTTACGAGCGGTTTCTTGAGGGGAAAGCTGTAACTCTGTAAGATGAATTAACAGGACACTAAGCAGTTTGTCAGAAAGCTTCTTTCTATGTTTCGTCTGAGGTTATTTCCTTTTTCACCGTATCCCTCTAAGGGCTTCAAATATCACTTTCCAAATTCCACAAGAACTGTCTTAGCGAAAGGCTTCTAGAGGGGACAGCTGTAACTCTGTGAGATGATCTCTCAGAACACAAAGAAATTTCTCGGAAAGCTTGTTTCCCTTTGTTATCGGAGGATATTTCCTTTGGCCCTATAGTCTTCCAAGGGATACGAAATATCTGTTCTCAGATTCCACAGAAAGAAGGCTAGCAAAGAGATCCAGAAATACAGTTGTAAATCTGTGAGTGGAAGTCACACTACACAAAGCAGTTACTCAGTAAGCTCTTTTCCAGTTTTTCGCTGAGGATATTTTCTTTTTCACCGTAGCATAACCCTCTATGGGCTTCCAAATATCACTTTGCGAATTCCACAAGAACAGGCTTAGCGAGCGGCTTCTTGAGGGGAAAGCTGTAACTCTGTGTGATGAATTAACAGAACATTAAGCAGTTTCTCAGAAAGCTTCTTTACAGATTGCATTTTAGGATATTTCCTTCTTCACCATAGTCCTCTATGGGCTTCCAAATATCACTTTGCCAATTCCACAAGAACTGTCTTAGAGAAAGGCTTCTTGAGGAGAAAGCTGTAACTTTGTGAGATGATTTCACAGAACACAAAGAAGTTTCTCAGAAAGCTTTTTTCTCTTTGTTATCAGAGGATATTTCCTTTGGCCCTATAGTCTTCAAAGGGATCCGAAATATCTGTTGTCACAATCCACAGAAAGAAGGCAAGCAAAGAGATCCACATAATACAGATGTAACTTTGTGAGTGGAAGTCACACATCACAAAGCAGTTTCTCAGAAAGCCTCTTTCCACTTTCTCTCTGACGATATTTTCTTTTTCACCGTAGCCCTCTATGGGTTTCCAAATATCACTTTGCGAATTCCACAAGAACAGGCTTAGCGAGCAGCCTCTTGAGGGGAATGCTGTAACTCTGTGAGATAAATTAACAGAACTCTAAGCAGTTTCTCAGAATGCTTCTTTCCAATTTTCATCTAAGGATATTTCCTATTTCACCATACCCCTCTATGGGCTTCCAAATTTCACTTTGCAAATTCCACAAGAACTGTCTTAGCGAAAGGCTTCTTGAGGGGAAAGCTGTAACTCTGTGAGATGATTTCACAGAACACAAAGAAGTTTGTCAGAAATCTTCTTTCTCTTTGTTATCGAATGATATTTCCTTTGGCCCTATAGTCTTCCAAGGGATCCGAAATATCTGTTCTCAGATTCCACAGAAAGAAAGCTAGCAAAGAGATTCAGGAAATACAGATGTAACTCTGAGTAGAAGTCACACATCACAAAGTAGTTTCGTAGAAAGATTCTTTCCAGTTTTTCTCTAAGTATTTTTACTTTTTCACCTTAACCCTCTATGGGCTTCCAAATATCACTTTGCGAATTCCACAAGAACAGGCTTAGCGAGCAGCCTCTTGAGGGGAAAGCTGTAACTCTGTGAGATGTATTAACAGAACACTAAGCAGTTTCTCAGAAAGCTTCTTTCGAGTTTTCATCTAAGGATATTTCCTTTTTCACCATTGCACTCTATGGGCTCCAAAAAACACTTTGCAATTCCACGAGAACTGTCTTAGCGAAAGGCTTCTAGTGGGGAAAGCTGTAACTCTGTGAGATGATTTCACAGAACACAAAGAAGTTTCTCAGAAAGCTTCTTTCTCTTTGTTATCGGAGGATATTTTCTTTGGCCCTCTAGTCTTTCAAGGGATCCGAAATATCTGTTCTCAGAATCCACAGAAAGAAGGCTAGCAAAGAGATCCACGAAATACAGATGTAACTCTGTGAGTGGAAATCACACATCACAAAGCAGTTTCTCAGAAAGCTTCTTTCCAGTTTTTCTCTGAGGATATTTTCTTTTTCACCATAGCCCTCTATGGGCTTCCCAATATCACTTTGCGAATTCCACAAGAACAGGCTTAGCGATCAGCCTCTTGAGGGGGAAGCTGTAACTCTGTGAGATGAATTAACAGAACACTAAGCAGTTTGTCAGAAAGCTTCTTTCCAGATTGCATCTGAGGATATTTCCTTCTTCACCATAGCTCTCAATGTGCTTCCAAATATCAGTTTGCAAATTCCACAAGAACTGTCTTAGAGAAAGGCTTCTTGAGGAGAAAGCTATAACTCTGTGGGATGATTTCACAGAACACAAAGAAGTTTTCAGAAAGGTTCTTTCTCTTTGTTGTCGGAGGATATTTCCTTTGGCCCTATAGTCTTCCAAGGGATCCAAAATATCTGTTCTCAGATTCCACAGAAAGAAGGCTAGCAAAGAGATCCACGAAATACAGATGTAACTCTGTGAGTGGAAGTCACACATCACGAAGCAGTTTTTCAGAAAGCTTCTTTCCAGTTTTTCTCTGAGGATATTTTCTTTTTCACCATAGCCCTCTAAGGGCTTCCAAATATCACTTTTCGAATTCCACAAGAACAGGCTTAGCGAACGGCTTCTTGAGGGGAAAGCTGTAACTCTGTGAGATGAATTAATGGAGCACTAAGCACTTTCTCAGAAAGCTTCTTTCCACATTTCATCTGAGGATATTTCGTTTTTCACCATAGCCCTCTATGGGCTTCCAAATATCACTTTGCAAATTCCACCAGAACTGTCTCAGCGAAAGGCTTCTTGAGGGGAAAGCAGTAACTCTGTGAGATGATTTCACAGAACACAAAGAAGTTTCTCAGAAAGCTGCTTTCTCTCTGTTATCGGAGGATATTTCCTTTGGCCCTATACTCTTTCAAGGGATCCGAAATATCTGTTCTCAGATTCCACAGAAAGAAGGCTAGCAAAGAGACCTACGAAATACAGATGTAACTCTATGAGTAGAAATCACACATCACAAATCAGTTTCTCAGAAATCTTCTTTTCAGTTTTTCTCTGAGGATATTTTCTTTTTCACCATAGCCCTCTATGGGCTTCCAAATATCACTTTGCGAATTCCACAAGAACAGGCTTAGCGAGCAGCCTCTTGAGGAGAAAGCTGTAATTCATTGAGATGAATTAATAGAACACCAAGAAGTTTATCAGAAAGCTTCTCTCTCTTTGTTATTGGAGGATATTTCCTTTGGCCCTATAATCTTGCAAGGGATCCAGAATATCTGTTCTCAGATTCCACAGAAAGAAGGCTAGCAAAGAGATCCACGAAATACAGATGTAACTCTGTGAGTGGAATTCACACATCACAAAGCAGTTTCTCAGAAAGCTTCTTTCCAGTTTTTCTCTGAGGATATTTTCTTTTTCCCCATAGCCCTGTATGGGCTTCCAAATATCACTTTGCGAATTCCACAAGAACAGGCTTATGATCGGCTTCTTGATTGGAAAGCTGTAACTCTGTGAGATGAATTAACAGAACACTAAGCAGTTTGTCAGAAAACTTCTTTCGGGTTTTCATCTGAATATATTTCCTATTCACCATAGCCCTCTATTGGCTTCCAAATATCACTTTGTAAATTCCACAAGAACTGTCTTAGCGAAAGGCTACTTGAGGGGAAAGCAGTAACTCTATGAGATGATATCACAGAACACAAAGAAGTTTCTCAGAAAGCTTCTTTCTCTTTGTTATCGGAGGATATTTCCTTTGGCCCTATAGTCTTTACGGGGATCCGAAATATCTGTTCTCAGATTCCACAGAAATAAGGCTCTCAAAGAGATCCACGAAATAGGGATGTAACTCTGTGAGCGGAAATCACACATCACAAATCAGTTTCTCAGAAAGCTTCTTTCCAGGTTTTCTCTCAGGATATCTTCTTTTTCACCATAGCTGTCTTTGGGCTTCGAAATATCACTTTGCGAAATCCAAAAGAACAGGCTTAGCGAACAGCCTCTTGAGGGGAAAGCTGTAACTCTGTGAAATGAATTAACAGAACACTAAGCAGTTTCTCAGAAAGCTTCTTTCGAGTTTTCATCTGAGGATATTTTCTTTTTCACCGTAGCCCTCTATGGGCTTCCAAATATCACTTTGCAAATTCCACAAGAACTGTCTTAGTGAAAGGCTTCTTGAGGGGAAAGCTGTAACTCTGTGAGATGATTTCACAGAACACAAAGAAGTTTCTCAGAAAGATTCTTTCTCTTTGTTTTCGGAGGATATTTCCTTTGTCCCTATAGCCTTCCAAGGAATTCGAAATATCTGTTCTCACATTCCACAGAAAGCAGGCTAGCAAAGAGATCCACGAAATACAGATGTAACTCTGTGAGTGGAAGTCAATCATCACAAGGCAGTTTCTCTGAAAGCTTCTTTCCAGTTTTTCTCTGAGGATATTTTCTTTTTCACCGTAGCCCTGTAAGGGCTTCCAAATATCACTTTGCGAATTCCACAAGAACAGGCTTACGAGCGGCTTCTTTAGGGGAAAGCTGTAACTCTGTGAGATGAATTAACAGAACACTAAGCAGTTTGTCAGAAAGCTTCTTCCACATTTCATCTGAGGATATTTACTTTTTCATCGGTGCCCTCTATGGGCTTCCAAATATCACTTTGCAAATTCCACAAGAACTGTCTTAGCAAAAGGCTTCTTGAGGGGAAAGCTGTAACTCTGTGAGGTGATTTCACAGAACACAAAGAAGTTTCTCAGAAAGATTCTTTCTCTTTGTTATCGGAGGATATTTCCTTTGGCCCTATAGTCTTCCAAGGGATCCGAAATATCTGTTCTCGGATTCCACAGAAAGAAGGCTAGCAAAGAGATCCACGAAGTAGGGATGTAACTCTGTGAGTGGAAATTACACATCACAAATCAGTTTCTCAGAAATCTTCTTTTCAGTTTTTCTCTGAGGATATTTTCTTTTTCACCATAGCCCTCTAGGGGCTTCCAAATATCACTTTGCAAAATCCACAAGAACAGGCTTAGCGAACAGCCTCTTGAGGGGAAAGCTGTAACTCTGTGAGATGAATTAACAGAACACTAAGGAGTTTCTCAGAAAGCTTCTTTCGAGTTTTCATTTGAGGATATTTTCTTTTTCACCGTAGCCCTCTATGGGCTTCCAAATATCACTTTGCAAATTCCACAAGATCTGTCTTAGAGAAAGGCTTCTTGAGGAGAAAGCTGTAACTCTGTGAGATGATTTCACAGAACACAAGAAAGTTTCTCAGAAAGCTCTTTCTCTTTGTTATCGGAGGATATTTCCTTTGGCCCTATAGTGTTCAAAGGGATCCAAAATATCTGTTTTCAGAATCCACAGAAAGAAGGCTAGCAAAGAGATCCACGAAATACAGATGTAACTCTGTGAGTGGAAATCACACATCACAAAGCAGTTTCTCAGAAAGCTTCTTTCCAGTTTTTCTCTGAGGATATTTTCTTTTTCACCATAGCCCTCTATGGGCTTCCCAATATCACTTTGCGAATTCCACAAGAACAGGCTTAGCGATCAGCCTCTTGAGGGGGAAGCTGTAACTCTGTGAGATGAATTAACAGAACACTAAGCAGTTTTTCAGAAAGCTTCTTTCCAGATTTCATCTGAGGATATTTCCTTTTTCACCATAGCCCTCTATGGGCTTCCAAATATCACTTTGCAAATTCCACAAGAACTGTCTTAGCGAAAGGTTTCTTGAGGGGAAAACTGTAACACTGTGAGATGATTTCACAGAACACAAAGAGGTTTCTCAGAAAGCTTCTTTCTCTTTGTTATCGGAGGATATTTCCTTTGGCCCTATATTCTTCAAAGGGATCAGAAATATCTGTTCTCAGATTCCACAGAAAGAAGGCTAGCAAAGTGTCCGGAGCTGCATGCCCTGGCCATAGTGAATAATAATTAATGATTAAAACGCCTGAGCTCTCTTCATTTCCACCTTCTATCTCCTCCATATCTTTGCCTTTTTTCCCCTGTACTAATACCTCATTAAAGATGGCACTCTTCCTGGTTCTTCTTCGTTCATTTTTCCCACGCCCGCGAAAATTACTACCTGACAGCGCAGGTGCAACATGACGTCCTACCGGAACAACCGAAACCTACTTGGCCGCGCCCTCTGCAGTGAAGTCATTTCCGCCTTAGCCCCACCCCTTCCCCTCCAAATGTATATAAGGCATTGCATTACCGCCATTATACGAGACTTGATCAGAGCACTCTCTTGTCTCCATTTCTCGTGTCTCTTGTTCCCCAAATTCCCACCCCCTTCTCCAGGGCCTGTTCTGACTATCCCGTGGGCCGGGATACTTGGCACCTGAACGGGACCTGGAAACGAGGGACTCCGTGAGGAAGAGGACGCCAAAGGACGGTCGACCGCTAACTAAGACAATAGGAGTCAAACTCTTCCGATCACCGCGGGAACCTGCCGCGTCAGAATCAAAGGTAAGTGGACGTCCGAAATGGGACAAGAATTAAGCCAACATCAAATATATGTAGGACAATTAAAAGAGGCTTTAAAGATACGAGGAGTAAAGGTTAAAGGTAATGATTTGTTTAAATTTTTTGATTTTGTAAAAGACACTTGCCCTTGGTTCCCACAGGAAGGAACTATTGATATTAAAAGATCGCGCAGAATGGGGGATAGTTTTCAGGACTATTATAATACTTTTGGGCCAGAAAATATTCCTGTAACCGCCTTCTCTTATTGGAACCTCATTAGAGATTTAATATATAAGAAGGAGGCCGATCTGCAAGTCATGGCTGCGGTCTCTCAGACAGAGCATATTTTAAAGGTTAGCTCCCGCTCTAACCTCACAAAGCCTCCGCTAGATACAGAGGAGGATCTCATTTCCCTCGAAAGTGATCATGAGGAAATCAAGTCTCCTTCTGTAACAGGTAAAGAAATACCACACGAAAACAAACCAAAAAAATACCCAATTTTACAGATGCTTCAAAAAGAGGAGGAAATTAATAAGCCTAATCAATCGGATATAAATTGGGATGATTTAGAGGAAGAGGCGGCTAAATATCACAACCCTGATTTGCCTCCCTTTACTTCATACCCACCCCCATATAATAAGACACATAATGAGGCTTCTACGCCCATTGTTATGGCAGCAATAGATCCCAAAGAAGAATTAAAGCAAAAAATTGCTCAACTAGAAGAACAGATTAAACTTGAAGAGTTACATCAATCATTGATAATTAGGCTCCAAAAGCTAAAAACAAGAAATGAAAAAATACCTAACTCAGACGCTATGGAGGGTTCCTTGCGCCCACTTCAGCGGCCTGGACAACATGTTCCAAGAGGGGGGTTAGTTGCTAGCCGACATAGAGAAGACTCCTCCCCCAAAGACGTTTTTCCGGTCACTGAAACCATAGATGAACAGGGACAGGCTTGGGGGCATCATACTGGATTTGATTTTACTATTATAAAAGAGTTAAAGACTGCTGCCTCTCAGTATGGGGCTACTGCTCCATATACTCTTGCTATAGTGGAATCTGTAGCTGAGAATTGGCTCACTCCTACAGACTGGAATACCTTGGTCAGGGCAGTTCTTTCTGGGGGAGACCACTTAATTTGGAAGTCAGAGTTCTTTGAAAATTGTAGGGATACAGCTAAAAGAAATCAACAGGCAGGAAACGGTTGGGATTTTGATATGTTAACTGGTTCAGGTAATTATGCAGACACTCAGGCCCAAATGCAGTATGACCCTGGACTGTTCTCACAAATCCAGGCTGCTGCTACAAAAGCCTGGAGAAAACTTCCCGTTAAAGGAGATCCAGGGGCCTCGCTCACAGTGGTTAAACAAGGACCCGATGAGCCATTTTCAGACTTTGTGCATAGACTTATGACCACGGCAGGTAGAATCTTTGGAAATGCAGAAACGGGTGTAGATTATGTTAAACAGTTAGCTTATGAAAATGCTAACCCCGCCTGCCAAGCGGCAATCAGACCTTATCGAAAGAAAACAGATTTAACAGGATACATTCGCCTTTGTTCAGATATTGGGCCCTCATATCAACAAGGCCTAGCAATGGCCGCCGCTTTTAGCGGCCAAACAGTAAGAGACTTCCTCATTAACAAAGGTAAAGATAAAGGGGGATGTTTTAGATGTGGTAAAAGGGGACACTTTGCAAAAGATTGCTGTGAAAACCAAAATAAGAGTCCAGAAGCAAAAATCCCAGGCCTTTGCCCAAGGTGTAAAAGAGGAAGGCACTGGGCAAACGAATGTAAATATAAAACTGACAGTCAAGGAAATCCTTTACCCTCCAGGCAGGGAAACGGGATGAGGGGCCAGCCTCAGGCCCCGAAACAAGCATATGGGGCAGTCAGCTTTGTTCCAGCCAGCAACAGCAATCCATTTCAAAACTTAGTAGAGCAACCCCAGGGAGTGCAGGATTGGACCTCAGTTCCACCTCCCACACAATACTAACACCTGAAATGGGACCGCAAACCTTAAATACCGGAATATATGGACCCTTACCACCTAACACTTTTGGGCTACTTTTAGGAAGAAGTAGTGTCACCATGAGAGGCTTACAAGTCCTCCCTGGAGTTATCGATAATGATTATGAAGGAGAAATTAAAATTATGGCCAGAGCTATTGATAGTATTATTACTGTCCCTCAAGGAGTTAGAATAGCTCAGTTACTCCTGCTACCTTTGGTTAAAACAGATAATAATATCCAACACTCTAATAGAAATATAAAAGGTTTCGGATCATCAGAGATATATTGGGTGCAACCAATTACAAATCAAAAACCCTCTCTAACCTTATGGTTAGACGGGAAGGCATTCACTGGACTAATAGACACAGGGGCTGATGTAACTATCATTAAACAGGAAGATTGGCCCTCTCATTGGCCTACCACAGAAACTTTAACTCACTTGAGAGGAATTGGACAAAGCAGTAATCCTAAACAAAGTTCTAAATATCTAACATGGACAGATAAAGAAAACAATTCAGGCCTCATTAAGCCATTTGTCATTCCTCACCTACCTGTTAACCTTTGGGGGCGAGATCTGCTCTCTCAAATGAAAATTATAATGTGTAGTCCAAATGATATAGTTACTGCACAAATGTTAACTCAAGGATACACCCCTGGTAAAGGTCTTGGAAAAGGAGAAAACGGTATCCCACAGCCTATACTGGTTTCAGGACAACTTGATAAAAAGGGGTTTGGAAATTTTTAGCTCAGGCCACTGACATACCTGCACCCCAAAGGTGCGCTGACCCCATTACTTGGAAGTCAGATGAGCCCATTTGGGTTGATCAGTGGCCTTTACTCAATGATAAACTAAGTGCTGCCCAACAGTTAGTGCAGAAACAACTGATAGCAGGACAGATTGAGGAAAGTAATTCCCCTTGGAATACACCTATTTTTGTTATTAAAAAGAAGTCCGGCAAATGGAGACTCTTACAAGATTTAAGAGCAGTAAATATCACTATGATCCTTATGGGTGCCTTACAACCAGGATTGCCTTCACCAGTTGCGATTCCTCAAAAATACTTTAAAATCGTTATTGACCTTAAAGATTGCTTTTTTACAATTCCCCTTCACCCTGCTGACCAGAAAAGATTTGCCTTTAGTCTTCCATCTACAAATTTTAAACAACCAATGAAGTGCTATCAATGGAAAGTCTTACCTCAGGGTATGGCCAATAGTCCTACCTTGTGTCAAAAATATGTAGCTGCCGCTATAGAGCCAGTCAGAAAAACATGGGCACAAATGTATATTATACATTATATGGATGATATTTTAATAGCAGGAGAAATTGGCGAACAAGTCTTACGGTGCTTTGCCCAACTCAAACAAGAGTTAACAGCAGCCGGACTACAGATAGCCCCAGAAAAAGTACAATTACAAGATCCATACACTTATCTTGGTTTTCAGATTAATGGACCCAAAATCATTAATCAAAAGGCCGTTATACATCGTGATCATTTAAAAACTTTAAATGATTTCCAAAAATTACTGGGAGACATAAATTGGCTTTGACCGTACTTAAAGCTCACCACAGGAGAGTTAAAACCTCTTTTCGATATATTAAAAGGAGACTCTAATCCAAAATCCCCCAGGTCCATTACTAAAGAAGCATTAATAACACTCCAACAGGTAGAACATGCCATTGCAACACAATTTGTTACCGGTATTGATTATTCTCAGCCATTAATATTCCTTATTTTTAACACAACAATAACCCCTACTGGCCTATTTTGGCAGAACAATCCCATTATGTGGGTACACCTGCCCTCCTCCCCTAAAAAGGTTTTGTTGCCTTATTATGATGCCATAGCTGATCTAATTATCTTGGGAAGAGAAAACAGTAGAAAATACTTTGGAATAGAACCCTCTACCATTATACAGCCGTACACTCAATCACGCATCCATTGGCTGTTACAAAATACGGAAGCCTGGCCAATTGCTTGCACTTCTTACACTGGTGTGATTGACAACCATTACCCACCTAACAAACTCATTCAATTTTGCAAACTTCATGCGTTTGTATTTCCCCATATTACCAGTAAAGAACCTCTCAATGACGCATTACTAATTTTCACTGATGGATCTTCCACAGGACTTGCCGCTTACACTTACAATAATGTAGTCGTTAAATTCCAGACCACTTATACATCAGCTCAGCTGGTCGAATTGCAAGCTATAATTGCAGCACTATCAGCTTTTCCTTGTCAACCACTTAACATTTATACAGACAGCGCCTACCTGGCTCATTCAATACCCCTCTTAGAGACCGTGTCTCAAATTAAACATATTTCAGACACAGCTAACCTATTTTTACAATGTCAACAACTTATCCGAAAAAGGACTACTCCCTTTTTTCTTGGGCATATTAGAGCACATTCAGGATTACCGGGACCTTTAACACAAGGTAACGCAACAGCTGACACGGCAACAAAAACCATAGCCACAGTCACTACAGACAATTTGCAACAAGCGCAAAAAGCACATGCCTTACATCATTTAAACGCCCAAACCTTAAGACTTATGTTTAAACTTACCAGAGAACAAGCTCGACAAATAGTTAAACAATGCGCCAACTGCATAACATATTTACCTGTTACCCATCTAGGAGTTAACCCCCGAGGACTCATGCCCAACGAAATTTGGCAAATGGACGTTACTCACCACTTAGAATTCGGTCAACTAAAATATATCCATGTATGCATAGACACCTATAGTGGATTCATCAGTGCAACTCTCCAAACAGGAGAGGCCACCAAACATGTCATAGCTCATTTATTACACTGCTTTTCTATTTTAGGAATACCCAAACAAATCAAAACAGATAATGGCCCCGGTTATATAGCCAAAACCTTCTTACAATTTTGTAATACCCTACAAATTAAACATACCACAGGCATTCCCTATAATCCCCAAGGACAAGGTATAGTAGAAAGAGCTCATCTGTCATTAAAAACTATCATCACAAAATTAAAAGGGGGGAGCTGGTACCCCGTGAAGGGTACCCCCAGAAACATACTCAATCATGCCCTGTTTATCCTTAATTTTTTAAATTTGGACAATCATGGAAAATCGGCTGCCGACCGTTTCTGGCATCCTGAATCTCAAAAACAGTTTGCAATGGTAAAATGGAAAGATCCACTTGATAGTTCATGGCATGGCCCCGATACAGTTTTAATTTGGAGAAGAGGCTCAGTATGCATCTTCTCACAAAAAAATGATGCAGCCAGATGGCTGCCTGAAAGATTGGTAAGACAAATAAATCATAACCATTGTCAGTCCAGGGAAGATAAATCTCCCTGAGAAGTTCTTTCCTTCTTGTTTTTCAGAAAATGAAGCCTAACATGAAATTCCTTTGGAGAATAATCGCTCTATATAACATAGTGACAGTCTATGCAGGTTTTGGTGACCCTCATAAGGCAAGAGAATTATTACGAAAATAAGACGGCCAGCCTTGTGACTGCAGAGGGGGACAAATATCTGAACCTCCGTCAGATAGAATCACCCAGGTGACCTGCACGGGCAAGACAGCTTACCTAATGCCAAACCAGTTATGGAAATGTAAGTCTACCCCAAGAGATACCTCACCTAGCGGGCCACTCCTAGAATGCCCTTGTAGCTCTTTCCAATCTTCTGTACATAGTTCCTGTTATACCTCCTATCAACAATGCAAATCAGGCAATAGAACATATTATACGGCCACGTTACTAAAAACACAAACTGGAGGCATCAATGACGTACAAGTATTAGGATCCACTAATAAACTTGTACAATCTCCTTGTAACGGCCAAAAAGGAAAGCCTGTTTGTTGGAGCACTACCGCCCCCATTCACATTTCTGATGGAGGAGGCCCATTAGATATTGCAAGAATTAAAACCGTCCAGAAAAAATTAGAAGAAATTCATAAAGCTTCATATCCTGAACTTCAATATCACCCTTTAGCCCTGCCTGAGCATAGAGATAATTTTAGGCTCGATGCTCCATCCTTCGATATCCTCAATGCTACTTACAATTTACTTCAAATGTCCAATACAAGCCTAGCCCACGATTGTTGGCTTTGTCTTAAAATGGGGCCCCCTATTCCTCGAGCCATACCTAACTTTTCATTGTCCTATGTCAATTACTCAAAAGAATCCTTAGTAAATAATTCCTGTCCTATTACCTCCCCACTCTTAGTTCAACTGATGATGTTTTCTAATTCCTCTTGCCTCTTTTCACCATCATATAATAACACTAAAGAAATTGATTTAGGCTATGTTGTGTTTGACAACTGTACCTCCATAATCAATGACACCAACCCTTTGTGTGCTATAAATGGCTCGGTTTTCGTTTGTGGAAACAACATGGCATATACGTATCTACCTACAAATTGGACAGGGCTTTGTGTTCTGGCCACTCTTCTCCCCGACATTGATATCATCCCTGGAGATGAACCTATCCCCATCCCCGCTATTGAACATTTTATTTATAGACCGAAACGAGCCATACAATTTATTCCCTTGTTGGCTGGACTAGGAATCACCACTGCTTTTACTACAGGAGCCACAGGCCTAGGAGTCTCACTGACCCAATATACTAAATTATCCAATCAATTAATTTCAGATGTACAGACCTTATCCAGTACTATACAAGATTTACAAGACCAAGTAGACTCGTTAGCTGAAGTAGTTCTCCAGAATAGAAGAGGTCTAGATTTGTTAACGGCAGAACAGGGAGGGATATGTTTGGCTTTATAGGAAAAGTGCTGTTTTTACACCAACAAATCCGGAATCGTCAGAGATAAGATAAAAACTTTGCAAGAAGAACTAGAAAAGTGCAGAAAAGGCCTGGCCGCCAATCCACCATGGACTGGACTCGATGGACTTCTCCCCTATCTCCTGCCATTTCTTGGTCCTTTACTCACTCTTCTACTCTTCCTCACTCTCGGGCCTATAATCCTAAATAAGCTTATGGCATTTGTCAGACAACAAATCGAGGCCTTCCAGGCCAAACCTATACAGGTTCATTATCATCGCCTTGAGAAGACTGAAAATGGTGAGTCTTATTTACCTTAATAAGACCACCTCCCCTGTGTGCTGAAATGGACAGTCAATGACGGGTAAGAGGACACTATCTCCATCGGAGCCTAAGACAGGAGGGCCGCCCTTGCTGCTGCCTTATCCCATGACGGGCCTAGAAGGTGGGGATGAGTTGACCCAACCTAAGACAGGCGCAATTCCCGAGGGGTTTTCTTATCATAAAAATATAAAAAGGGGGACCTGTCCAGAGCTGCGCGCCCTGGCCATAGCGAATAATAATTAACGATTAAAACGCCTGAGCTCTATTCATTTCCACCTTCTACCTCCTCCCTATCTTTGCCTTTTTTCCCCTGTACTAATACCTCATTAAAGATGGCGCTCTTCCTGCTTCTTCTTCATTAATTTTTCCTGCGCCCGTGAAAAATACTACCTGACAGCGCAGGCGCAACATGACATCCGACCGGAGAAACCGAAATCTACTTGGCCGCGCCGTCTGCAGTGAAGTCATTTCCGCCTTAGCCCAACCCCTTCCCCTCCAAATGTATATAAGGCATTGCATTACTGCCATTAAACGAGATTGATCAGAGCACGGTCTTGTCTCCATTTCTCGTGTATCTTGTTCCCCAAATTCCCACCCCCTTCTCCAGGGCCTGTTCTGACTATCCCACAGCCCGAGATAGCAAAGAGATCCACGAAATACAGATGTAACTCTGTGAGTGGAAGTCACACATCACAAAGCAGTTTCTCAGAAAGCTTCTTTCCAGTTTTTCTCTAAGGATATTTTCCTTTTCACCATAGCCCTCTATGGGCTTCCAAATATCACTTTGCGAATTCCACAAGAACAGGCTTAGCGAGCAGCCTCTTCAGGGGAAAGCTGTAACTCTGTGAGATGAATTAACAGAACCCTAAGCAGTTTGTCAGAAAGCTTCTCTCCAGATTTCATCGGAGGATATTTCCTTTTTCACCGTAGCCCTCTATGGGCTTCCAAATATCACTTTGCAAATTCCACAAGAACTGTCTTAGCGAAAGGCTTCTAGAGGGGAAAGCTGTAACTCTGTGAGATGATTTCACAGAAAACAAAGAAGTTTCTCAGAAAGCTTCTTTCTCTTTGTTATCGGAGGATATTTCCATTGGCCCTATAGTCTTCCAAGGGATCCGAAATATCTGTTCTCAGATTCCAAAGAAAGAAGGCAAGCAAAGAGATCCACGAAATAAAGATGTAACTCAGTGAGTGGAAGTTACACATCACAAAGCAGTTTCTCAGAAACCTTTCCAGTTTTTCTCTGAGGATATTTCCTTTTTCACCATAGCCCTCTAGGGGCTTCTAAATATCACTTTGCGAATTCCACAAGAACAGGCTTAGCGAGCAGCATCTTGAGGGGAAAGCTGTAACTCTGTGAGATGAATTAAAAGAACACTAAGCAGTTTCTCAGAAAGCTGCTATCGAGTGTTCATCTAAGGATATTTCCTCTTTCACTATAGACCTCTATGGGCTTCCAAATATCATTTTGCAAATTCCACAAGAACTGTCTTAGCCAAAGGCTTCTTGAGTGGAAAGCTGTAACTCTGTGAGATGATTTCACAGAACACAAAGAAGTTTCTCAGAAAGCTTCTTTCTCTTTGTTATCGGAGGATATTTCCTTTGGCCCTATAGTCTTCCAAGGGATCCGAAATATCTGTTCTCAGAATCCACAGAAAGAAGGCTAGCAGAGAGATCCACGAAATACAGATGTAACTCTGTGAGTGGAAGTCACACATCACAAAGCAGTTTCTGAGAAAGCTTCTTTCCGGTTTTTCTATGAGGATATTTTCTTTTTCAACATAGCCCTCTATAGGCTTCCAAATATCACTTTGTGAATTCCCCAAGAACAGGCTTAGCGAGCGGCTTCTTTACGGGAAAGCTGTAACTCTGTGAGAGGAATTAACAGAACACTAAGCAGTTTCTCAGAAAGCTTCTTTCGGGTTTTCATCTGAGGATATTTCCTTTTTCACCATAGCCCTCTGTGGGCTTCCAAATATCACTTTGAAATTCCCCAAGAACTGTCTTAGTGAAAGGCTTCTTGAGGGGAAAGCTGTAACTCTGTGAGATGATTTCACAGAACACAAAGAGGTTTCTCAGAAAGTTTCTTTCTCTTTGTTATCAGAGGATATTTCCTTTGGCCCTATAGTCTTCCAAGGGATCTGAAATATCTGTTTTCAGATTACACAGAAATAAGGCGAGCAAAGACATCCACGAAATACAGATGTAACTCTGTGAGTGGAAGTCACATATCACAAAGCAGTTTCTCAGAAAGTTTCTTTCCAATTTTTCTCTGAGGATATTTTCTTTTTCACCATAGACCTCTATGGGCTTCCAAGTATCACTATAGAATTCCACAAGAACAGGCTTAGCGAGCGGCTTCTTGAGGGGACAGCTGCAACTAGGTGAAATGAATTACCAGAACACTAAGAAGTTTGTCAGAAAGCTTCTTTCCAGATTTCATCTGAGGATATTTCCATTTTCACCATAGCCCTCTATGGGCATCCAAATATCACATTGCAAATTCCACAAGAACTGTCTTAGCGAACGGCTTCTTGAGGGGAAAGCTGTAACTCTGTGAGATGATTTCACAGAACACAAAGAAGTGTCTCAGAGTGCTTCTTTCTCTTTGTTATCAGAGGATATTTCGTTTGGCCCTATACTCTTCAAAGGGATCCGAAATATCTGTTCTCAGATTCCACAGAAAGAAGGCGAGCAAAGAGATCCACAAAATACAGATGTAACTCTGTGAGTGTAACTCACACATCACAAAGGAGTTTTTCAGAAAGCTTCTCTCCAGTTTTCCTCTGAGGATATTTTCTTTTTCACCATAGACCTCTATGGGCTTCCAAATATCACTTTGCGAATTCCACAAGAAGAGACTTACGAGAGGCTTCTGGAGGGGAAAGCTGTAACTCTGTGAGATGAATTAACAGAACACTAAGCAGTTTGTCAGAAAGCTTCTTTCCAGATTTCATCGGATGATATTTACTTTTTCACCGGTGCCCTCTATGGGCTTCAAAATATGAGTCTGCGAATTCCACAAGAACAGGCTTACCGAAAGGCTTCTTGAGGATAAAGCTGTAACTCTGTGAGATGATTTCACAGAACACAAAGAAGTTTCTCAGAAAGCTTCTTTCTCTTTGTTATGGGAGGATATTTTCTTTGGCTCCATAGTCTTTCAAGGGATCCGAAATATCGGTTCTCAGATTCCACAGAAAGAAGGCTAGCAAAGAGATCCACGAAACACAGATGTAACACAGTGAGTGGAAGTCACACATAACAAAGCAGTTTCTCAGAAAGCTTCTTTCCAGTTTTTCCTTGAGGATATATTCTTTTTCACATAGCCCTCTATGGGCTTCCAAATATCACTTTGCGAATTCCACAAGAACAGGCTTAGCGAGCGCCTTCTTGAGGGGAAAGCTGTAACTCTGTGAGATGAATTAACAGAACACTAAGCAGTTTGTCAGAAAGCTTCTTTCCAGATTTCATCTGAGGATATTTCCTTTTTCACCGTAGCCCTCTATGGGCTTCCAAATATCACTTTGCAAATTCCACAAGAACTGTCTTAGCGAAAGGCTTCTAGAGGGGACAGCTATAACTCCGTGTGATGATTTCACAGAACACAAAGAAGTTTCTTAGAAAGCTTCTTTATCTTTGTTATCAGAGGATATTTCTTTTGACCCTATACTCTTCAGAAGGGATCCGAAATATCTGTTCTCAGATTACACAGAAATAAGGCTAGCAAAGAGATCCACGAAATACAGATGTAACTCTGTGAGTGGAAGTCACACATCACAAAGCTTTTACTCAGAAAGCTTCTTTCCAGTTTTTCTCTGAGAATAATTTCTTTTTCTCCATAGCCCTCCATGGGCTTTCAAATATCACTTTGGGAATTACACAAGAACAGGCTTACCGAGCGGCTTCTTGAGGGGAAAGCTGTAACTCTGTGAGATGAATTAACAGAACACTAAGCACTTTCTCAGAAAGCTTCTTTCGAGTTTTCATCTAAGGATATTTTCTTTTTCACCATAGACCTCTATGGGCTTCCAAATATGACTTTGCAAATTCCACAAGAACTGTCCTAGCGAAAGGCTTCTTGAGGGGAAAGCTGCAACTCTGTGGGATGATTTCACATAACACAAAGAAGTTTCTCAGAAACTTCTTTCTCTTTGTTATCGGAGGATATTTCCTTTGGCCCCATAGCCTTCAAAGGGATCCGAAATATCTCTTCTCAGATTCCACAGAAAGAAGGCTAGCAAAGAGATCCACGAAATACAGACGTAACTCTGTGAGTGGCAGTCGCACATCACAAAGCAGTTTCTCAGAAAACTTCTTTCCAGTTTTTCTCTCAGGATATATTCTTTTTCACCGTAGCCCTCGATGGGCTTCCTTATATCACTTTGCGAATTCCACAAGAACAGGCTTAGCGAGTGGCTTCTTGAGGCGAAAGCTATAACTCTGTGAGATGATTTCACAGAACACAAAGAAGATTCTCAGAAAGATTCTTTCTCTTTTTTATCGGAGGATATTTCCTTTTTCCCTATAGTCTTCCAAGGATTCCGAAATATCTTTTCTCAGATTCCACAGAAAGAAGGCTAGCAAAGAGATCCACAAAATACAGATGTAACACTGTGAGTGGAAGTCACACATCACAAAGCAGTTTCTCAGAAAGCTTCTTTTCAGTTTTTCTCTGAAGATATTAACTTTTTCACCATAGCCCTCTATGGGCTTCCTAATATCACTTTGCGAATTCCACAAGAACGGGCTTAGCGAGCGGATTCTTCAGGCGAAAGCTGTAACTGTGTGAGATGAATTAACAGAACACTAAGCAGTTTCTCAGAAATCTTCTTTCCAGATTTCATCTGAGGATATTTCCTTTTTCACCATAGCCCTCTATGGGCTTCCAAATATCTCTTTGCAAATTCCACAAGAACTGTCTAGGCGAAAGGTTTCTTGAGGAGAAAGCTGTAACTCTGTGAGAGGATTTCACAGAACACAAAGAAGTTTCCCAGAAAGCTTCTTTATCTTTGTTATCGGAGGATATTTCCTTTGGCCCTATAGTCTTCCAAGGGATCCGAAATATCTGTTCTCAGATTCCACAGAAATAAGGCAAGCAAAGAGATCAACGAAATACAGATGTAACTCTGTGAGTGGAAGTCACACATCACAAAGCAGTTTCTCAGAAAGCTTCTTTCCAGTTTTTCTCTAAGGATATTTTCTTTTTCACCATGGCCGTTAATGGGCTTCCAAATATCACTTTGCGAATTCCACAAGAAGAGGCTTTGCGAGCGGCTTCTTGAGGGGAAAGCTGTAATTCTGTGAGATGAATTAACAGAACACTAAGCAGTTTCTCAGAAAGCTTCTTTCCAGATTTCATCTGAGGATATTTCCATTTTCACCATAGCCCTCTATGGGCATCCAAATATCACTTTGCAAATTCCACAAGAACTCTCTTAGCGAACGGCTTCTTGAGGGGAAAGCTGTAACTCTGTGAGATGATTTCACAGAACACAAAGAAGTGTCTCAGAAAGCTTCTTTCTCTTTGTTATCATAGGATATTTCCTTTGGCCCTATAGTCTTCCAAGGGATCCGAAATATCTGTTCTCTGATTCCACAGAAATCAGGCTAGCAAAGAGATTCACCGAATACAGATATAAGTCTGTGAGTGGAAATCACACATCACAAAGCAGATTCTGAGAAAGCTTCTTTCCAGTTTTTCTCTGAGAATATTTTCTTTTTCACCATAGACCACTATGGGCTTACAAATATCACTTTGCGTATTCCACAAGAACAGGGTTACCGAGCAGCCTCTTGAGGGGAAAGCTGTAACTCTATGAGAAGATTTAACAGAACACTAAGCAGTTTCTCAGGAAGCTTCCTTCGAGATTTCATCTGAGGATATTTCCTTTTTCACAATAACTCTCTATGGGCTTTCAAATATCACTTTGCAAATTCCACAGGAACTGTCTTTGCGAAAGGCTTCTTGAGGGGAAAGCTGTAACTCTGTGAGATGATTTCGCAGAATGCAAAGAAGTTTTTCAGAAAGCTTCCTTCTCTTTGTTATGGGAGGATATTTCCTTTGGCCCTATAGTGTTCAAAGGGATCCGAAATATCTGTTCTCAGATTCCACAGAAAGAAGGCTAGCAAAGAGATGCACGAAAAACAGATGTAAATCTGTGATTAGAAATCAAAAATCACAAAGCATTTTCTCAGAAAGCTTCTTTCCTGTTTTTCTCTGAGTTTATTTTCCTTTTCACCATATCCCTCTATGGGCTTCCAAATATCACTTTGCGAATTCTACACGAAAAGGCTTAGCGGGCGGCTTCTTTAGGGGAAAGCTGAAACTCTGTGAGATGAATTAACAGAACACTAAGCAGTTTCTCAGAAAGCTTGTTTCCAGATTTCATCTGCGGATGTTTCCTTTTTCACCATAGCCCTCTATGGGCTTCCAAATATCACTTTGCAAATTCCACAAGAACTGTCTTAACGAAAGGCTTCTTGGAGGAAAGCTGTAACTCTGTGAGATGATTTCAGGGAACACAAAGAAGTTTCTCAGAAAGCTTCTTTCTCTTTGTTCTTGGAGGATATTTCCCTTGGCCCTATAATTTTCCAAGGGATCCGAAATATCTGTTCTCAGATTCCACTGAAATAAGGATAGCAAAGAGATCCACGAAATACAGATGTAACTCTGTGAGTGGAAGTCACACATCACAAAGCAGTTTCTCACAAAACTTCTTTCCAGTTTTTCTCTGAGGATATTTTCTTTCTCACCATAGCCCTCTATGGGCTTCCAAATATCACTTTGCGAATTCCACAAGAAAAGGCTTAGGGAGCAGCCTCTTGAAGGGAAAGCTGTAACTCTGAGATGAAATAACAGAACACTAAGCAGTTTCTCATAAAGCTTCTTTCGAGTTTTCATCCGAGGATTTTTCCTTTTTCACCATAGACCTCTATGGGCTTCCAAATAACACTTTGCAAATTCCACAAGAACTGTCTTAGCGAAAGACTTCTTGAGGGGATAGCTGTAACTCTGTGAGATGATTTCACAGAACACAAAGAGGTTTATCAGAAAGCTTCTTTCTCTTTTTTATCGGAGGATATTTCCTTTGGCCCTATAGTCTTCAAAGGGATCCAAAATATCTGTTCTGACATTCCACAGAAAGAAGGCTAGCAAAGAGATCCACGAAATACAGATGTAACACTGTGAGTGGAAGTCACACATCACAAAGCAGTTTCTCAGAAAGCTTCTTTCCAGTTTTTCTCTGAGGATATTTTCTTTTTCACCATAGCCCTCTATGGACTTCCAAATATCACTTTGCGAATTCCACAAGAACAGCCTTCGTGAGCTGCTTCTTGTGGAGAAGGCTGTAACTCTGTGAGATAAATTAACAGAACACTAAGCAGTTTCTCGAAGAGCTTCTTTCCAGATTTCATCTGAGGATATTTCCTTTTTCACCATAGACCTCCATGAGCTTCCAAATATCACTTTGCAAATTCCACAAGAACTGTCTTAGCGAAAGGCTTCTTGAGGGGAAAGTTGTAAATCTGTGTGATGATTTCACAGAACACAAAGCAGTTTATCAGAAAGCTTCTTACTCTTTGTTATCAGAGGATATTTCCTTTGGCCCTATAATCTTCCAAGGGATTCTAAATATCTGTTCTCAGATTCCACAGAAAGAAGGCTAGCAAAGAGATCCACGAAATACAGATGTAACTCTGTGAGTGGAAGTCACACATCACAAAGCAGTTTCTCAGAAAGCTTCTTTCCAGTTTTTCTCTGAGGATATTTTCTTTTTCACCATAGCCCTCTATGGGCTTCCAAATATCTCTTTGCAAATTCCAGAAAAACAGGCTTAGCGAACGGCTTCTGTAGGGGAAAGCTGTAACTCTGTGAGGTGAATTAACACAACACTAAGCAGTTTCTCAGAAAGCTTCTTTCCAGATTTCATTTGAGGATTTTTCCTTTTTCACCGTAGTCCTCTATGGGCTTCCAAATATCACTTTGCAAATTCCACAATAACTGTCTTAGCGAAAGGCTTCTTTAGGGGAAAGCTGTAACTCTGTGAGATGATTTCACAGAACACAAAGAAGTTTCTCAGAAAGCTTCTTTCTCTTTGTTATCTTAGGATGTTTCCTATGGCCGTATAGTCTTCAAAGGGATAAGAAATATGTGTTCTCAGATTTCACAGAAAGAAGGCTAGCAAAGAGATGCAAGAAATACACATGTAACTCTGTGAGTGGAAGTCACACATCCCAAAGCAGTTTCTCAGAAAGCTTCTTTCCAGTTTCTCTCTGAGGATATATTTTTTTTCACCATAGCCCTCTATGGGCTTCCAAATATCACTTTGCGAATTCCACAAAAACAGGCTTAGCCAGCGGCTTCTTGAGGGGAAAGCTGTAACTCTGTGAGATGAATTAACACAACCCTAAGCAGTCTCTCAGAAGGCTTCTTTCGAGTTTTCTTCTGAGGATATTTCCTTTTTCACGATAGCCCTCTATGGGCTTCCAATATCACTTTGCAAATTCCACAAGAACTGTCTTAGCGAAAGACTACTTGAGGGGAAAGCTGTAACTCTGTGAGATATTTTCACAGAACACAAAGGTGTTTCTCAGAAAGCTTCCTTCTCTTTGTTATCGGAGGGTACTTCCTTTTGCAAAGTGATATTTGGAAGCCCATAGAGGGCTATGGTGAAAAAGAAAATATCCTCAGAGAAAAACTGGAAAGAAGCTTTCTGAGAAACTGCTTTTTGATGTGTGACTTCCACTCACAGAGTTACGTCTGTATTTCGTGTATTTCTTTGCTAGCCTTCTTTCTGTGGAATCTGAGAACAGATATTTCGGATCCCTTGGAAGACTATAGGTCCAAAGGAAATATCCTCCGATAACAAAGAGAAAGAGGGGTTACGGTGCAAGATGGCCGAATAGGAGCAGCTCCAATCTCCCACTCCCAGCGCGAGCGACACAGAAGACTGGTGATTTCTGCATTTTCTAGTGAGGTACTGGGTTCATCTCACTGGGGCGTGCCGGACGATCGGTGCTGGTCAGCTGCTGTAGCCCGACCAGCGAGAGCTGAAGCAGGGCGAGGCATTGCCTCATCTGGGAAGCGCAACGGGGAAGAGAGTCCCTTTTCCTAGCCAGGGGAACTGAGACACACAACACCTGGAAATTCGGGTAACTCCCACCCCAATACTGCGCTTTAAGCAAACAGGCACACCAGGAGATCATATCCCACACCTGGCCGGGAGGGTCCCACACCCACGGAGCCTCCCTCATTTCTAGCACAGCAGTCTGTGATCTACCAGCAAGGCAGCAGCGAGGCTGGGGGAGGGGCGCCCACCATTGCTGAGGCTTAAGTAGGTAAACAAAGCTGCTGGGAAGCTCGAACTGGGTGGAGCTCACAGCAACTCAATTAAACCTGCCTGTCTCTGTAGACTCCACCTCTGGGGACAGGGCACAGTAAACTAAACAAATGCAGCAGACACCTCTGCAGACGCAAACGACTCTGTCTGACAGCTTTGAAGAGAGCAGTGGATCTCCCAACACGGAGGTTGAGATCTGAGAAGGGACAGACTCCCTGCTTAAGTGGGTCCCTGACCCCTGAGTAGCCTAACTGGGAGACATCCCCCACTAGGGGCAGTCTGACACCCCACACCTCACAGGGAGGAGTACACCCCTGAGAGGAAGCTTCCAAAGCACGAATCAGACAGGTACACTCGCTGTTCAGAAATATTCTATCTTCTGCAGCCTCTGCTGCTGATACCCAGGCAATCAGGGTCTGGAGTGGACCTCAAGCAATCTCCAACAGACCTACAGCTGAGGGTCCTGACTGTTAGAAGGAAAACTATCAAACAGGAAGGACACCTACACCAAAACCCCATCAGTACGTCACCATCATCAAAGACCAGAGGCAGATAAAACGCAAAGATGGGGAAAAAGCAGGGCAGAAAAGCTGGAAATTCAAAAAATAAGAGCGCATCTCCCCCGGCAAAGGGGCGCAGCTCATCGCCAGCAACGGATCAAAGCTGGACGGAGAATGACTTTGACGAGATGAAAGATGAAGGCTTCAGTCCATCAAATTTCTCAGAGCTAAAGGAGGAATTACGTACCCAGCGCAAAGAAACTAAAAATCTTGAAAAAAAGTGGAAGAATTGATGGCTAGAGTAATTAATGCAGAGAAGGTCATAAACGAAATGAAAGAGATGAAAACCATGACACGAGAAATACGTGACAAATGCAAAAGCTTCAGTAACCGACTCGATCAACTGGAAGAAAGAGTATCAGCGATTGAGGATCAAATGAATGAAATGAAGCGAGAAGAGAAACCAAAAGAAAAAAGAAGAAAAAGAAATGAACAAAGCCTGCAAGAAGTATGGGATTATGTAAAAAGACCAAATCTACGTCTGATTGGGGTGCCTGAAAGTGAGGGGGAAAACGGAACCAAGTTGGAAAACACTCTTCAGGATATCATCCAGGAGAACTTCCCCAACCTAGTAGGGCAGGCCAACATTCAAATCCAGGAAATACAGAGAACGCCACAAAGATACTCCTCGAGAAGAGCAACTCCAAGACACATAATTGCCAGATTCACCAAAGTTGAAATGAAGGAAAAAATCTTAAGGGCAGCCAGAGAGAAAGGTCAGGTTACCCACAAAGGGAAGCCCATCAGACTAACAGCAGATCTCTCAGCAGAAACTCTACAAGCCAGAAGAGATAGGGGGCCAATATTCAACATTCTTAAAGAAAAGAATTTTAAACCCAGAATTTCATATCCAGCCAAACTAAGTTTCATAAGTGAAGGAGAAATAAAATCCTTTACAGATAAGCAAATGCTTAGAGATTTTGTCACCACTAGGCCTGCCTTACAAGAGACCCTGAAGGAAGCACTAAACATGGAAAGGAACAACCGGTACCAGCCATTGCAAAAACATGCCAAAATGTAAAGACCATCGAGGCTAGGAAGAAACTGCATCAACTAACCAGCAAAATAACCAGTTAATATCATAATGGCAGGATCAAGTTCACACATAACAATCTTAACCTGAAATGTAAATGGACTAAATGCTCCAATTAAAAGACACAGACTGGCAAACTGGATAAAGAGTCAAGACCCATCAGTCTGCTGTATTCAGGAGACCCATCTCACACGCAGAGACATACATAGGCTCAAAATAAAGGGATGGAGGAAGATTTACCAAGCAAATGGAGAACAAAAAAAAGCGGGGGTTGCAATCCTAGTCTCTGATAAAACAGACTTTAAACCATCAAAGATCAAAAGAGACAAAGAAGGCCATTACATAATGGTAAAGGGATCAATTCAACAGGAAGAGCTAACTATCCTAAATATATATGCACCCAATACAGGAGCACCCAGATTCATCAAGCAAGTCCTTAGAGACTTACAAAGAGACTTAGACTCCCATACAATAATAATGGGAGACTTCAACACTCCACTGTCAACATTAGACAGATCAACGAGACAGAAAGTTAACAAGGATATCCAGGAATTGAACTCATCTCTGCAGCAAGCAGACCTAATAGACATCTATAGAACTCTCCACCCCAAATCAACAGAATATACATTCTTCTCAGCACCACATCATACTTACTCCAAAATTGACCACGTAATTGGAAGTAAAGCACTCCTCAGCAAATGTACAAGAACAGAAATTATAACAAACTGTCTCTCAGACCACAGTGCAATCAAACTAGAACTCAGGACTAAGAAACTCAATCAAAACCGCTCAACTACATGGAAACTGAACAACCTGCTCCTGAATGACTACTGGGTACATAACGAAATGAAGGCAGAAATAAAGATGTTCTTTGAAACCAATGAGAACAAAGATACAACATACCAGAATCTCTGGGACACATTTAAAGCAGTGTGTAGAGGGAAATTTATAGCACTAAATGCCCACAAGAGAAAGCCGGAAAGATCTAAAATTGACACTCTAACATCGCAATTAAAAGAACTAGAGAAGCAAGAGCAAACACATTCGAAAGCTAGCAGAAGGCAAGAAATAACTAAGATCAGAGCAGAACTGAAGGAGATAGAGACACAAAAAACCCTCCAAAAAATCAATGAATTCAGGAGTTGGTTTTTTGAAAAGATCAACAAAATTGACAGACCACTAGCCAGACTAATAAAGAAGAAAAGAGAGAAGAATCAAATCGACGCAATTAAAAATGATAAAGGGGATATCACCACCGACCCCACAGAAATACAAACTACCATCAGAGAATACTATAAACACCTCTACGCAAATAAACTGGAAAATCTAGAAGAAATGGATAATTTCCTGGACACTTACACTCTTCCAAGACTAAACCAGGAAGAAGTTGAATCCCTGAATAGACCAATAGCAGGCTCTGAAATTGAGGCAACAATTAATAGCCTACCAACCAAAAAAAGTCCAGGACCAGATGGATTCACAGCTGAATTCTACCAGAGGTACAAGGAGGAGTTGGTACCATTCCTTCTGAAACTATTCCAATCAATAGAAAAAGAGGGAATCCTCCCTAACTCATTTTATGAGGCCAACATCATCCTGATACCAAAGCCTAGCAGAGACACAACAAAAAAAGAGAATTTTAGACCAATATCCCTGATGAACATCGATGCAAAAATCCTCAATAAAATACTGGCAAACCGGATTCAGCAACACATCAAAAAGCTTATCCACCATGATCAAGTGGGCTTCATCCCTGGGATGCAAGGCTGGTTCAACATTCGCAAATCAATAAACATAATCCAGCATATAAACAGAACCAAAGACAAGAACCACATGATTATCTCAATTGATGCAGAAAAGGCTTTTGACAAAATTCAACAGCCCTTCATGCTAAAAACGCTCGATAAATTCGGTATTGATGGAATGTACCTCAAAATAATAAGAGCTATTTATGACAAACCCACAGCCAATATCATACTGAATGGGCAAAAACTGGAAAAATTCCCTTTGAAAACTGGCACAAGACAGGGATGCCCTCTCTCACCACTCCTATTCAACATAGTGTTGGAAGTTCTGGCTAGGGCAATCAGGCAAGAGAAAGAAATCAAGGGTATTCAGTTAGGAAAAGAAGAAGTCAAATTGTCCCTCTTTGCAGATGACATGATTGTATATTTAGAAAACCCCATTGTCTCAGCCCAAAATCTCCTTAAGCTGATAAGCAACTTCAGCAAAGTCTCAGGATACAAAATTAATGTGCAAAAATCACAAGCATTCTTATACACCAGTAACAGACAAACAGAGAGCCAAATCAGGAATGAACTTCCATTCACAATTGCTTCAAAGAGAATCAAATACCTAGGAATCCAACTTACAAGGGATGTAAAGGACCTCTTCAAGGAGAACTACAAACCACTGCTCAGTGAAATAAAAGAGGACACAAACAAATGGAAGAACATACCATGCTCATGGATACGAAGAATGAATATCGTGAAAATGGCCATACTGCCCAAGGTAACTTATAGATTCAATGCCATCCCCATCAATCTACCAATGAGTTTCTTCACAGAATTGGAAAAAACTGCTTTAAAGTTCATATGGAACCAAAAAAGAGCCCGCATCGCCAAGACAATCCTAAGTCAAAAGAACAAAGCTTTAGGCATCACGCTACCTGACTTCAAACTATACTACAAGGCTACAGTAACCAAAACAGCATGGTACTGGTACCAAAACAGAGATATAGACCAATGGAACAGAACAGAGTCCTCAGAAATAATACCACACATTTACAGCCATTTGATCTTTGACAAACCTGAGAGAAACTAAAAATGGGGAAAGGATTCCCTATTTAATAAATGGTACTGGGAAAATTGGCTAGCCATAAGTAGAAAGCTGAAACTGGATCCTTTCCTTACTCCTTATACGAAAATTAATTCAAGATGCATTAGAGACTTAAATGTTAGACCTAACACCATAAAAATCCTAGAGGAAAACCTAGGTAGTACCATTCAGGACATAGGCATGGGCAAAGACTTCATGTATAAAACACCAAAAGCAACAGCAGCAAAAGCCAAAATTGACAAATGGGATCTAATTAAACTAAAGAGCTTCTGCACAGCAAAAGAAACTACCATCAGAGTGAACAGGCAACCTACAGAATGGGAGAAAATTTTTGCAATCTACTCATTTGACAAAGGGCTAATATCCAGAACCTACAAAGAACTCAAACAAATTTACAAGAAAAAAACAACCAAACAACCCCATCAAAAAGTGGGCAAAGGATATGAACAGACATTTCTCAAAAGAAGACATTCATACAGCCAACAGACACATGAAAAAATGCTCATCATCACTGGCCATCAGAGAAATGCAAATCAAAACCACAATGAGATACCATCTCACACCAGTTAGAATGGCAATCATTAAAAAGTCAGGAAACAACAGGTGCTGGAGAGGATGTGGAGAAATAGGAACACTTTTACACTGTTGGTGGGATTGTAAATTAGATCAACCATTATGGAAAACAGTATGGTGATTCCTCAAGGATCGAGAACTAGATGTACCATATGACCCAGCCATCCCATTACTGGGTATATACCCAAAGGATTATAAATTATGCTGCTATAAAGACACATGCACACGTATGTTTATTGCAGCACTATTCACAATAGCAAAGACTTGGAATCAACCCAAATGTCCATCAGTGACAGATTTGATTAAGAAAATGTGGCACATATACACCATGGAATACTATGCAGCCATAAAAAAGGATGAGTATGAGTCCTTTGTAGGGACTTGGATGCAGCTGGAAACCATCATTCTTAGCAAACTATCACAAGAACAGAAAACCAAACACCCCATGTTCTCACTCATAGGTGGGAACTGAACAATGAGATCACTCGGACTAAGGAAGGGCAATATCACACAACGGGGCCTATCATGGGGAGGGGGGAGGGGGGAGGGATTGCATTGGGAGTTATACCTGATGTAAATGACGAGTTGATAAGTGCAGCACAGCAACATGGCACAAGTATACATATGTAACAAACCTGCAGGTTATGCACATGTACCCTACAACTTAAAGTATAATGATAATAAATAAATTAAAAAAAAACAAAGAAAAAAAAAAACAAAGAAAAAGAAGCTTTCTGAGAAACATCTTTGTGTTCTGTGAAATCATCTAACAGAGTTACAGCTTTCCCCTCAAGAAGCCTTTCGCTAAGGCAGGTCTTGCGGAATTTGCAAAGTGATATTTGGAAGCCCATAGAGCGCTATGGTGAAAAAGGAAATATCCTCAGATGAAATCTGGAAAGAAGCTTTCTGAGAATCTGCTTAGTGTTCTCTTAATTCATCTCACAGAGTTACAGCTTTCCCCTCAAGAAGCCGCTCGCTAAGCCTGTTCTTGTGGAATTCACAAAGAGATATTTGGAAGCCCATAGAGGGCTATGGTGAAAAAGAAACTATCCTCAGAGAAAAACTGGAAAGAAGCTTTCTGAGAAACTGCTTTTTGATGTGTGATTTCCACTCACAGAGTTACACCTGTATTTCGTGGATCCCTTTGCTAGCCTTCTTTCTGTGGAATCTGAGAACAGATATTTCGGATCCCTTGGAAGACTATAGGGCCAAAGGAAATATCCTACGATAACAAAGAGAAAGAAGCTTTCTTAGAAACTTCTTTGTGTTCTGTGAAATCATCTCACACAGTTACAGCTTTCCCCAAAGAAGCCTTTCGCTAAGACAGTTCTTGCGGAATTTGAAAAGTGACATTTGGAAGCCCATAGAGGGCTATGGTGAAAAAGGAAATATCCTCAGATGAAAACTCGAAAGAAGCTTTCTGAGAAACTTCTTAGTGTTCTGTTAATTCATCTCACAGAGTTACAGCTTAACCCTCAAGAGGCTGCTCGCTAAGCCTGTTCTTGTGGAATTCGCAAAGAGATATTTTGAAGCCCATAGAGGGCTATGTTGAAAAAGGAAATATCCTCAGATGAAATCTGGAAAGAAGCTTTCTGAGAAACAGCTTTGTGATGTGTGACTTCCACTCACAGAGTTACATTTGTATTTCGTGGATCTCTTTGCTAGCCTTCTTTCTTTGGAATCTGGAAACAGATATTTCGGATCCCTTGGAAGACCATAGGGCCAAAGGAAATGTCCTCTGATAACAAAGAGAAAGAAGATTTCTGAGAAACTGCTTTGTTCTGTGAAATCATCTCACAGAGTTACAGCTTTCCCCTCAACAAGCCTTTCGCAAAGACAGTTCTTGTGGAATTTGCAAAGTGATATTTGGAAGCCCATAGAGGGCAATTGTGAAAAAGGAAATATGCTCAGACGAAATCTGGAAAGAAGTTTTCGGACAAACTATTTAGTGTTCTGCTAATTCATCTCACACAGTTACAGCTTTGCCATCAAGAAGCCGAACGCTAAGCCGGTTTTTGTGTAAATCGCAAAGTGATATTTGGAAGCCCTTAGAGGGCTATGGTGAAAAAGAAAATATCCTCGAAGAAAAACTGGAAAGAAGCTTTCTGAGAAACTGCTTTGTGATGTGTGACTTCCACTCACAGATTTACATCTGTATTTCGTGGATCTCTTTGCTAGCCTTCTTTCTCTGGAATCTGAGAACAGATATTTCGGATACCTTTGAATACTATAGGGCCAAAGGAAATATCCTCCGATAACAAAGAGAAAGAAGCTTTCTGAGAAACTCCTTTGTGTTCTGTGAAATCATCTCTCAGAGTAACAGCTTTCCCCTCAAGAAGCCTTTCGCTAAGACAGTTCTGGTGGAATTTGCAAAGTGATATTTGGAAGCCCACAGAGGGCAATGGTGAAAAAGGAAATATCCTCAGATGAAATCTGGAAAGAAGCTTTCTGAGAAACTGCTTTTGTTCTGTTACTTCAGCTCACAGAGTTACAGATTTCCCCTCAAGAAACTGCTCCCTAAGCCTGTTCTTGTGGAATTCGAAAAGTGATATTTGGAAGCCCATAGAGGGATATGGTGAAAAAGAAAATATCCTCAGAGAAAAAGTGGAAAGAAGCTTTCTGAGAAACTGCTTTGTGATGTGTGACTTCCACTCACAGAGTTACATCTGCATTTCGTGGATCTCTTTGGTAGCCTTCTTTCTGTGGAATCTGAGAACAGATATTTCGGATCCTTTTGAAGACCATAGGGCCAAAGGAAATACCCTCTGATAACAAAGAGTAAGAATCTTTCTGAGAAACTGCTTAGTGTTCTGTTAATTCATCGCACAGAGTTACAGATTTCGCCTCAGGAGGCTGCTCGCTACCCCTGTTCTTGTGGAATACGCAAAGTGATATTTGGAAGCCCATAGAGGGCTATGGTGAAAAAGGAAATATCCTCAGATGAAATCTGGAAAGAAGCTTTCTGACAAACTGCTTAGTGTTCTGTAATTCATCTCACAGAGTTACAGCTTTCCCCTCAAGAAGCCGCTCGCTAAGCCTGTTCTTGTGGAATTCGCAAAGTGATATTTGGAAGCCCATAGAGGGCTAGGGTGAAAAAGAAAATATCCTGAGAGAAAAACTGGAAAGAAACTTTCTGAGAAACTGCTTTGTGATGTGCGACTCAACTCACAGAGTTACATCTGTATTTCGTGGATCTCTTTGCTAGCCTTATTTCTGTGGAATCTGAGAACATGTATTTCGGATCCCTTTGAAAACCATAGGGGCAAAGGAAATATCCTCCGATAACAAAGGGAAAGAAGCTTTCTGAGAAACTTTTTGTGTTCTGTGAAATCATCTCACAGAGTTACAGCTTTCCCCTCTGGAAGCCTTTCGCTAAGACAGTTCTTGTGGAATGTGCAAAGTGATATTTGGAACCCCATAGAGGTCTACGGTGAAAAAGGAAATATCCTCAGATGAAATCTGGAAAGAAGCTTTCTGACAAACTGCTTAGTGTTCTGTTAATTCATCTCACAGAGTTACAGCTTTCCCCTCAAGAAGACGCTCACTAAGCCTGTTCTTGTGTAATTCACAAAGTGATATTTTGAAGCCCGTAGAGCTCTATGGTGAAAAAGAAAATATCGTCAGAGCAAAACTGGAAAGCACCTTTCTGAGAAACTGCTTTGTGATGTGTGACTTTCACTCACAGAGTTACATCTGTATTTCGTGGATCTCTTTGCTAGCCTTACTTCTGTGGAATCTGAGAAGAGCTATTTCGGAACCTTTTGAAGACTATAGGGCCAAAGGACATATCCTCCGATAACAAAGAGAAAGAAGCTTTCTGAGAAACTTCTTTGTGTTCTGTGACATCATCTCACAGTGTTACAGCTTTCCCCCAAGAAGACTTTAGCTAAGACAGTTCTTGTTGAATTTGCAAAGTGATATTTGGAAGCCCTTATAGGGCTTTGGTGAAAAAGGCAATATCCACAGAAGATATCTGGAAAGAAGCTTTCTGAGAAACTGCTTAGTGTTCTGTTAATTCATCTCACAGAGTTACAGCTTTCCCCTCAAGAAGGCGCTCGCTAAGCCTGTTCTTCTGGAAATCGCAAAGTGATATTTGGAAGCCCATAGAGGGCTCTGGTGAAAAAGAAAATATCCTCAGAGAAAAACTGGAAGGAAGCTTTCTGAGAAACTGCTTTGTGATGTGTGACTTCCACTCACAGAGATACATCTGTATTTCGTGGATCTCTTTGCTAGCCTTACTTCTGTGGAATCTGAGAAGAGATATTTCGGATCCCTTTGAAGACTATAGGGCCAAAGGAAATATCCTCTGATAACAAATAGGAAGAAGCTTTCTGAGAACCTTCTTTGTATTCTTTGAAATCATCTCACAGAATTAAAGTTTTCCCCTCAGGAAGCCTTTCGCTAAGACAGTTCTTGTGGAATTTGCAAAGTGATATTTGGAAGCCCATAGAGGGCTATGGTGAAAAAGAAAATATCCTCTGAGAAAAACGGGAAAGAAGCTTTCTGAGAAACTGCTTTGTGATGTGTGACTTCCACTCACAGACTTACATCTGTATTTCGTGGATCTCTTTGCTAGCCTTATTTCTGTGCGATCTGAGAACAGGTATTTCGGATCCATTTGAAGACTCTAGGCCCAAAGGAAATATCCTCCGATACAAAGAGAAAGAAGCTTTCTGAGAAACTTCTTTGTGTTCTGTGAAATCATCCTACAGAGTTACAGCTTTCCCCTTAAGAAGCCCTTCGTTAAGACAGTTCTTCTGGAATTTGCAAAGTGATATTGGGAAGCCCATAGCGGGCTATGGTGAGAAACGAAATATCCCCAGATGAAATCGGGAATGAAGCTTTCTGAGAAACTGCTTAGTATTCTGTTAATTCATCTCACACAATTACAGCTTTCCCTTCAAGAAGCCGCTCACGAAGCCTGTTTTTGTGGAATTCGCAAGTGATATTTGGAAGCCCTTAGAGGGCTATGGTGAAAAAGAAAATATCCTTAGAAAAAACTGGAAAGAAGCTTTCTGAGAAAATGCTTTGTGATGTGTGACTTCCACTCACAGAGGTACATCTGCATTTTGTGGTTCTCTTTGCTAGCCTTCTTTCTGTGGAATCTGAGAACAGATATTTCGGATCCCTTGGAAGAACATAGGGCCAAAGGAAATATCCTCCGATAACAAAGAGAAATAAGCTTTCTGAGAAACTTCTTTGTGTTCTGTGAAATCATCTCTCAGAGTAACAGCTTTCCCCTCAAGAAGCCTTTCGCTAAAACAGTTCTTGTGGAATTTGCAAAGTGATACTTGGAAGCCCATAAAGGGCTATGGTGAAAAAGGAAATATCCTCAGATGAAATCTGGAAAGAAGCTTTCCGTGAAACTGCTTAGTGTTCTGTTAATTCATCTCACAGAGTTAAAGCTTTCCCATCAAGAAGGCGCTCGCTAAGCCTGTTCTTGTGGAATTCGCAAAGTGATATTTGGAAGCCCTTAGAGGGCTATGGTGAAAAAGAAAATATTCTCAGAGAAAAACTGGAAAGAGGCTTTCTGAGAAACTGCTTTGTGATGTGTGACTTCCACTCACAGAGTTACATCTGGATTTCGTGGATCTGTTTGCTAGCCTTACTTCTGTGGAATCTGAGGATAGATATTTCGGATCCCTTTGAAGACTATAGGGCCAAAGGACATATCCTCCGATAACAAAGAGAAAGAAGCTCTCTGAGAAACTTCTTTGTGTTCTGTGAAATCGTCTCACAGAGTTACAGATTTCCCACAAGAAGACTTTAGCTAAGACAGTTCTTGTGGAATTTGCAAAGTGATATTTGGAAGCCCTTAGAGGGCTTTGGTGAAAAAGGCAACATCCACAGAAGATATCTGGAAAGAAGCTTTCTGAGAAACTGCTTAGTGTTCTGTTAATTCATCTCACAGAGTTACAGCTTTACCTCCAGAAGCCGCTCGCTAAGCCTGTTCTTCTGGAATTCGCAAAGTGATATTTGGAAGCCCATAGAGGGCTCTGGTGAAAAAGAAAATATCCTCAGAGAAAAACTGGAAAGAAGCTTTCTGAGAAACTGCTTTGTGATGTGTGACTTCCACTCACAGAGTTACATCTGTATTTCGTGGATCTCTTTGCTAGCCTTACTTCTGTGGAATCTGAGAAGAGATATTTCGGATCCCTTTGAAGACTATAGGGCAAAAGGAAATATCCTCCGATAACAAATAGGAAGAAGCTTTCTGAGAAACTTCTTTGTATTCTTTGAAATCATCTCACAGAGTTACAGCTTTACCCTCAGGGAGCCTTTCGCTAAGACAGTTCTTGTGGAATTTGCAAAGTGATATTTGGAAGCCCATAGAGGGCTATGGTGAAAAAGGAAATATCCTCAGATGTAACCTGGAAAGAAGCTTTCTGAGAAACTGCTTAAGTGTTCTGTTAATTCCTCTCACATAGTTACAGCTATCCTTTCAAGAAGCCTCTCGTGAAGCCTGTTCTTGCGGAATTCGCAAAGTGATATTTGGAAGCCCATAGAGGGCTATGGTGAAAAAGAAAATATCCTCAGAGAAAAACTGGAAAGAAGCTTTCTGAGAAACTGCTTTGTGATGTGTGACTTCCACTCACAGAGTTACATCTGTATTTCGTGGATCTCTTTGCTAGTCTTATTTCTGTGCAATCTGAGAACAGGTATTTCGGATCCCTTTGAAGACCATGGGGCCAAACGAAATATCCGCCGATAACAAAGAGAAAGAAGCTTTCTGAGAAACTTCTTTGTGTTCTTTGAAATCATCCGACAGAGTTACAGCTTTCCCCTCAAGAAGCCCTTCGTTAATACAGTTCTTCTGGAATTTGCAAAGTGATATTGGGAAGCCCATAGAGGGCTATGTTGAGAAAAGAAATATCCTCATATGAAATCTGGAAAGAAGCTTTCTGAGTAACTGCTTAGTGTTCTATTCATTCATCTCACTGAATTACAGCTTTCCCTTCAAGAAGCCGCTCGCGAAGCCTGTTTTTGAGGAATTCGCAAGTGATATTTGGAAGCCCTTAGATGGCTATGGTAAAAAAGAAAATATCCTTAGAAAAAACTGGAAAGAAGCTTTCTGAGAAAATGCTTTGTGATGTGTGACTTCCACTCACAGAGGTACATCTGCATTTCGTGGTTCTCTTTGCTAGCCTTCTTTCTGTGGAATCTGAGAACAGATATCTCGGATCCCTTGGAACACTATAGGGCCAAAGAAACACCCTCTGATAACAAAGAGAAAGAAGCTTTCTGAGAAACTTCTTTGTGTTCTGTGAAATCATCTCACAGATTTACAGCTTTCCCTTCAAGAAGCCTTTCGCTAAGACAGTTCTTCTGGAATTTGCAAAGCGATATTGGGAAGCCAATAGAGGGCTATGATGACAAAGGAAATATCCACAGAAGAAATCTGGAAAGAAGCTTTCTGAGAAACTGCTTAGTGTTCTCTTAATTCATCTCACCGAGTTACAGCTTTCCCCTCAAGAAGCCGCTCACTAAGACTTTTCTTGTGGATTCGCAATGTGATATTTGTCAGCCCATAGAGGGCTATGGTGAAAAAGAATATATCCTCAGAGAAAAACACGAAAGAAGCTTTCTGAGAAACTGCTTTGTGATGTGTGACTTCTACTGACAGAGTTACATCTGTATTTCGTGGATCTCTTTGCTAGCCTTCTTTCTCTGGAATATGAAAACAGATATTTCGGGTCCCTTGGAAGAACATAGGGCCAAAGGAAATATCCTCCGATAACAAAGAGAAATAAGCTTTCTGAGAAACTTCTTTGTGTTCTGTGAAATCATCTCACAGAGTAACAGCCTTCCCCTCAAGAAGCCTTTCGCTAAGACAGTTCTGGTGGAATTTGCAAAGTGATATTTGGAAGCCCACAGAGGACAATGGTGAAAAAGGAAATATCCTCAGATGAAATCTGGAAAGAAGCTTTCTGAGAAACTGCTTTTGTTCTGTTACTTCAGCTCACAGAGTTACAGATTTCCCCTCAAGAAACTGCTCCCTAAGCCTGTTCTTGTGGAATTCGAAAAGTGATATTTGGAAGCCCATAGAGGGATATGGTGAAAAAGAAAATATCCTCAGAGAAAAACGGGAAAGAAGCTTTCTGAGAAACTGCTTTGTGATGTGTGACTTCCACTCACAGAGTTACATCTGCATTTCGTGGATCTCTTTGGTAGCCTTCTTTCTGTGGAATCTGAGAACAGATATTTCGGATCCTTTTGAAGACCATAGGGCCAAAGGAAATACCCTCTGATAACAAAGAGTAAGAATCTTTCTGAGAAACTTCTTTGTGTTCTGTGAAATCATCTGACAGAGTTACAGCTTTCCCCTCAAGAAGCCTTTCACTAAGACAGTTCTTGTGGAATTTGCAAACTGATACTTGGAAGCCCATAGAGGGCTATGGTGAAAAAGGAAATATCCTCAGATGAAATCTGGAAAGAAGCTTTCTGACAAACTGCTTAGTGTTCTGTAATTCATCTCACAGAGTTACAGCTTTCCCCTCAAGAAGCCGCTCGCTAAGCCTGTTCTTGTGGAATTCACAAAGTGATATTTGGAAGCCCATAGAGGGCTAGGGTGAAAAAGAAAATATCCTGAGAGAAAAACTGGAAAGAAACTTTCTGAGAAACTGCTTTGTGATGTGCGACTCAACTCACAGAGTTACATCTGTATTTCGTGGATCTCTTTGCTAGCCTTATTTCTGTGGAATCTGAGAACATGTATTTCGGATCCCTTTGAAAACCATAGGGGCAAAGGAAATATCCTCCGATAACAAAGGGAAAGAAGCTTTCTGAGAAACTTTTTGTGTTCTGTGAAATCATCTCACAGAGTTACAGCTTTCCCCTCTGGAAGCCTTTCGCTAAGACAGTTCTTGTGGAATGTGCAAAGTGATATTTGGAACCCCATAGAGGTCTACGGTGAAAAAGGAAATATCCTCAGATGAAATCTGGAAAGAAGCTTTCTGACAAACTGCTTAGTGTTCTGTTAATTCATCTCACAGAGTTACAGCTTTCCCCTCAAGAAGACGCTCACTAAGCCTGTTCTTGTGTAATTCACAAAGTGATATTTTGAAGCCCGTAGAGCTCTATGGTGAAAAAGAAAATATCATCAGAGCAAAACTGGCAAGCACCTTTCTGAGAAACTGCTTTGTGATGTGTGACTTTCACTCACAGAGTTACATCTGTATTTCGTGGATCTCTTTGCTAGCCTTACTTCTGTGGAATCTGAGAAGAGCTATTTCGGAACCTTTTGAAGACTATAGGGCCAAAGGACATATCCTCCGATAACAAAGAGAAAGAAGCTTTCTGAGAAATTTCTTTGTGTTCTGTGACATCATCTCACAGTGTTACAGCTTTCCCCCAAGAAGACTTTAGCTAAGACAGTTCTTGTTGAATTTGCAAAGTGATATTTGGAAGCCCTTAGAGGGCTTTGGTGAAAAAGGCAATATCCACAGAAGATATCTGGAAAGAAGCTTTCTGAGAAACTGCTTAGTGTTCTGTTAATTCATCTCACAGAGTTACAGCTTTCCCCTCAAGAAGGCGCTCGCTAAGCCTGTTCTTCTGGAAATCGCAAAGTGATATTTGGAAGCCCATAGAGGGCTCTGGTGAAAAAGAAAATATCCTCAGAGAAAAACTGGAAAGAAGCTTTCTGAGAAACTGCTTTGTGATGTGTGACTTCCACTCACAGAGATACATCTGTATTTCGTGGATCTCTTTGCTAGCCTTACTTCTGTGGAATCTGAGAAGAGATATTTCGGATCCCTTTGAAGACCATAGGGCCAAAGGAAATATCCTCTGATAACAAATAGGAAGAAGCTTTCTGAGAACCTTCTTTGTATTCTTTGAAATCATCTCACAGAATTAAAGTTTTCCCCTCAGGAAGCCTTTCGCTAAGACAGTTCTTGTGGAATTTGCAAAGTGATATTTGGAAGCCCATAGAGGGCTATGGTGAAAAAGAAAATATCCTCTGAGAAAAACGGGAAAGAAGCTTTCTGAGAAACTGCTTTGTGATGTGTGTCTTCCACTCACAGACTTACATCTGTATTTCGTGGATCTCTTTGCTAGCCTTATTTCTGTGCGATCTGAGAACAGGTATTTCGGATCCATTTGAAGACTCTAGGGCCAAAGGAAATATCCTCCGATACAAAGAGAAAGAAGCTTTCTGAGAAACTTCTTTGTGTTCTGTGAAATCATCCTACAGAGTTACAGCTTTCCCCTTAAGAAGCCCTTCGTTAAGACAGTTCTTCTGGAATTTGCAAAGTGATATTGGGAAGCCCATAGCGGGCTATGGTGAGAAACGAAATATCCCCAGATGAAATCGGGAATGAAGCTTTCTGAGAAACTGCTTAGTATTCTGTTAATTCATCTCACACAATTACAGCTTTCCCTTCAAGAAGCCGCTCACGAAGCCTGTTTTTGTGGAATTCGCAAGTGATATTTGGAAGCCCTTAGAGGGCTATGGTGAAAAAGAAAATATCCTTAGAAAAAACTGGAAAGAAGCTTTCTGAGAAAATGCTTTGTGATGTGTGACTTCCACTCACAGAGGTACATCTGCATTTTGTGGTTCTCTTTGCTAGCCTTCTTTCTGTGGAATCTGAGAACAGATATTTCGGATCCCTTGGAAGAACATAGGGCCAAAGGAAATATCCTCCGATAACAAAGAGAAATAAGCTTTCTGAGAAACTTCTTTGTGTTCTGTGAAATCATCTCTCAGAGTAACAGCTTTCCCCTCAAGAAGCCTTTCGCTAAGACAGTTCTGGTGGAATTTGCAAAGTGATATTTGGAAGCCCACAGAGGGCAATGGTGAAAAAGGAAATATCCTCAGATGAAATCTGGAAAGAAGCTTTCTGAGAAACTGCTTTTGTTCTGTTACTTCAGCTCACAGAGTTACAGATTTCCCCTCAAGAAACTGCTCCCTAAGCCTGTTCTTGTGGAATTCGAAAAGTGATATTTGGAAGCCCATAGAGGGATATGGTGAAAAAGAAAATATCCTCAGAGAAAAAGTGGAAAGAAGCTTTCTGAGAAACTGCTTTGTGATGTGTGACTTCCACTCACAGAGTTACATCTGCATTTCGTGGATCTCTTTGGTAGCCTTCTTTCTGTGGAATCTGAGAACAGATATTTCGGATCCTTTTGAAGACCATAGGGCCAAAGGAAATACCCTCTGATAACAAAGAGTAAGAATCTTTCTGAGAAACTGCTTAGTGTTCTGTTAATTCATCGCACAGAGTTACAGATTTCGCCTCAGGAGGCTGCTCGCTACCCCTGTTCTTGTGGAATACGCAAAGTGATATTTGTAAGCCCATAGAGGGCTATGGTGAAAAAGGAAATATCCTCAGATGAAATCTGGAAAGAAGCTTTCTGACAAACTGCTTAGTGTTCTGTAATTCATCTCACAGAGTTACAGCTTTCCCCTCAAGAAGCCGCTCGCTAAGCCTGTTCTTGTGGAATTCGCAAAGTGATATTTGGAAGCCCATAGAGGGCTAGGGTGAAAAAGAAAATATCCTGAGAGAAAAACTGGAAAGAAACTTTCTGAGAAACTGCTTTGTGATGTGCGACTCAACTCACAGAGTTACATCTGTATTTCGTGGATCTCTTTGCTAGCCTTATTTCTGTGGAATCTGAGAACATGTATTTCGGATCCCTTTGAAAACCATAGGGGCAAAGGAAATATCCTCCGATAACAAAGGGAAAGAAGCTTTCTGAGAAACTTTTTGTGTTCTGTGAAATCATCTCACAGAGTTACAGCTTTCCCCTCTGGAAGCCTTTCGCTAAGACAGTTCTTGTGGAATGTGCAAAGTGATATTTGGAACCCCATAGAGGTCTACGGTGAAAAAGGAAATATCCTCAGATGAAATCTGGAAAGAAGCTTTCTGACAAACTGCTTAGTGTTCTGTTAATTCATCTCACAGAGTTACAGCTTTCCCCTCAAGAAGACGCTCACTAAGCCTGTTCTTGTGTAATTCACAAAGTGATATTTTGAAGCCCGTAGAGCTCTATGGTGAAAAAGAAAATATCGTCAGAGCAAAACTGGAAAGCACCTTTCTGAGAAACTGCTTTGTGATGTGTGACTTTCACTCACAGAGTTACATCTGTATTTCGTGGATCTCTTTGCTAGCCTTACTTCTGTGGAATCTGAGAAGAGCTATTTCGGAACCTTTTGAAGACTATAGGGCCAAAGGACATATCCTCCGATAACAAAGAGAAAGAAGCTTTCTGAGAAACTTCTTTGTGTTCTGTGACATCATCTCACAGTGTTACAGCTTTCCCCCAAGAAGACTTTAGCTAAGACAGTTCTTGTTGAATTTGCAAAGTGATATTTGGAAGCCCTTAGAGGGCTTTGGTGAAAAAGGCAATATCCACAGAAGATATCTGGAAAGAAGCTTTCTGAGAAACTGCTTAGTGTTCTGTTAATTCATCTCACAGAGTTACAGCTTTCCCCTCAAGAAGGCGCTCGCTAAGCCTGTTCTTCTGGAAATCGCAAAGTGATATTTGGAAGCCCATAGAGGGCTCTGGTGAAAAAGAAAATATCCTCAGAGAAAAACTGGAAGGAAGCTTTCTGAGAAACTGCTTTGTGATGTGTGACTTCCACTCACAGAGATACATCTGTATTTCGTGGATCTCTTTGCTAGCCTTACTTCTGTGGAATCTGAGAAGAGATATTTCGGATCCCTTTGAAGACTATAGGGCCAAAGGAAATATCCTCTGATAACAAATAGGAAGAAGCTTTCTGAGAACCTTCTTTGTATTCTTTGAAATCATCTCACAGAATTAAAGTTTTCCCCTCAGGAAGCCTTTCGCTAAGACAGTTCTTGTGGAATTTGCAAAGTGATATTTGGAAGCCCATAGAGGGCTATGGTGAAAAAGAAAATATCCTCTGAGAAAAACGGGAAAGAAGCTTTCTGAGAAACTGCTTTGTGATGTGTGACTTCCACTCACAGACTTACATCTGTATTTCGTGGATCTCTTTGCTAGCCTTATTTCTGTGCGATCTGAGAACAGGTATTTCGGATCCATTTGAAGACTCTAGGCCCAAAGGAAATATCCTCCGATACAAAGAGAAAGAAGCTTTCTGAGAAACTTCTTTGTGTTCTGTGAAATCATCCTACAGAGTTACAGCTTTCCCCTTAAGAAGCCCTTCGTTAAGACAGTTCTTCTGGAATTTGCAAAGTGATATTGGGAAGCCCATAGCGGGCTATGGTGAGAAACGAAATATCCCCAGATGAAATCGGGAATGAAGCTTTCTGAGAAACTGCTTAGTATTCTGTTAATTCATCTCACACAATTACAGCTTTCCCTTCAAGAAGCCGCTCACGAAGCCTGTTTTTGTGGAATTCGCAAGTGATATTTGGAAGCCCTTAGAGGGCTATGGTGAAAAAGAAAATATCCTTAGAAAAAACTGGAAAGAAGCTTTCTGAGAAAATGCTTTGTGATGTGTGACTTCCACTCACAGAGGTACATCTGCATTTTGTGGTTCTCTTTGCTAGCCTTCTTTCTGTGGAATCTGAGAACAGATATTTCGGATCCCTTGGAAGAACATAGGGCCAAAGGAAATATCCTCCGATAACAAAGAGAAATAAGCTTTCTGAGAAACTTCTTTGTGTTCTGTGAAATCATCTCTCAGAGTAACAGCTTTCCCCTCAAGAAGCCTTTCGCTAAAACAGTTCTTGTGGAATTTGCAAAGTGATACTTGGAAGCCCATAAAGGGCTATGGTGAAAAAGGAAATATCCTCAGATGAAATCTGGAAAGAAGCTTTCCGTGAAACTGCTTAGTGTTCTGTTAATTCATCTCACAGAGTTAAAGCTTTCCCATCAAGAAGGCGCTCGCTAAGCCTGTTCTTGTGGAATTCGCAAAGTGATATTTGGAAGCCCTTAGAGGGCTATGGTGAAAAAGAAAATATTCTCAGAGAAAAACTGGAAAGAGGCTTTCTGAGAAACTGCTTTGTGATGTGTGACTTCCACTCACAGAGTTACATCTGGATTTCGTGGATCTGTTTGCTAGCCTTACTTCTGTGGAATCTGAGGATAGATATTTCGGATCCCTTTGAAGACTATAGGGCCAAAGGACATATCCTCCGATAACAAAGAGAAAGAAGCTCTCTGAGAAACTTCTTTGTGTTCTGTGAAATCGTCTCACAGAGTTACAGATTTCCCACAAGAAGACTTTAGCTAAGACAGTTCTTGTGGAATTTGCAAAGTGATATTTGGAAGCCCTTAGAGGGCTTTGGTGAAAAAGGCAACATCCACAGAAGATATCTGGAAAGAAGCTTTCTGAGAAACTGCTTAGTGTTCTGTTAATTCATCTCACAGAGTTACAGCTTTACCTCCAGAAGCCGCTCGCTAAGCCTGTTCTTCTGGAATTCGCAAAGTGATATTTGGAAGCCCATAGAGGGCTCTGGTGAAAAAGAAAATATCCTCAGAGAAAAACTGGAAAGAAGCTTTCTGAGAAACTGCTTTGTGATGTGTGACTTCCACTCACAGAGTTACATCTGTATTTCGTGGATCTCTTTGCTAGCCTTACTTCTGTGGAATCTGAGAAGAGATATTTCGGATCCCTTTGAAGACTATAGGGCAAAAGGAAATATCCTCCGATAACAAATAGGAAGAAGCTTTCTGAGAAACTTCTTTGTATTCTTTGAAATCATCTCACAGAGTTACAGCTTTACCCTCAGGGAGCCTTTCGCTAAGACAGTTCTTGTGGAATTTGCAAAGTGATATTTGGAAGCCCATAGAGGGCTATGGTGAAAAAGGAAATATCCTCAGATGTAACCTGGAAAGAAGCTTTCTGAGAAACTGCTTAAGTGTTCTGTTAATTCCTCTCACATAGTTACAGCTATCCTTTCAAGAAGCCTCTCGTGAAGCCTGTTCTTGCGGAATTCGCAAAGTGATATTTGGAAGCCCATAGAGGGCTATGGTGAAAAAGAAAATATCCTCAGAGAAAAACTGGAAAGAAGCTTTCTGAGAAACTGCTTTGTGATGTGTGACTTCCACTCACAGAGTTACATCTGTATTTCGTGGATCTCTTTGCTAGTCTTATTTCTGTGCAATCTGAGAACAGGTATTTCGGATCCCTTTGAAGACCATGGGGCCAAACGAAATATCCGCCGATAACAAAGAGAAAGAAGCTTTCTGAGAAACTTCTTTGTGTTCTTTGAAATCATCCGACAGAGTTACAGCTTTCCCCTCAAGAAGCCCTTCGTTAATACAGTTCTTCTGGAATTTGCAAAGTGATATTGGGAAGCCCATAGAGGGCTATGTTGAGAAAAGAAATATCCTCATATGAAATCTGGAAAGAAGCTTTCTGAGTAACTGCTTAGTGTTCTATTCATTCATCTCACTGAATTACAGCTTTCCCTTCAAGAAGCCGCTCGCGAAGCCTGTTTTTGAGGAATTCGCAAGTGATATTTGGAAGCCCTTAGATGGCTATGGTAAAAAAGAAAATATCCTTAGAAAAAACTGGAAAGAAGCTTTCTGAGAAAATGCTTTGTGATGTGTGACTTCCACTCACAGAGGTACATCTGCATTTCGTGGTTCTCTTTGCTAGCCTTCTTTCTGTGGAATCTGAGAACAGATATCTCGGATCCCTTGGAACACTATAGGGCCAAAGAAACACCCTCTGATAACAAAGAGAAAGAAGCTTTCTGAGAAACTTCTTTGTGTTCTGTGAAATCATCTCACAGATTTACAGCTTTCCCTTCAAGAAGCCTTTCGCTAAGACAGTTCTTCTGGAATTTGCAAAGCGATATTGGGAAGCCAATAGAGGGCTATGATGACAAAGGAAATATCCACAGATGAAATCTGGAAAGAAGCTTTCTGAGAAACTGCTTAGTGTTCTCTTAATTCATCTCACCGAGTTACAGCTTTCCCCTCAAGAAGCCGCTCACTAAGACTTTTCTTGTGGATTCGCAATGTGATATTTGTCAGCCCATAGAGGGCTATGGTGAAAAAGAATATATCCTCAGAGAAAAACACGAAAGAAGCTTTCTGAGAAACTGCTTTGTGATGTGTGACTTCTACTGACAGAGTTACATCTGTATTTCGTGGATCTCTTTGCTAGCCTTCTTTCTGTGGAATATGAAAACAGATATTTCGGGTCCCTTGGAAGAACATAGGGCCAAAGGAAATATCCTCCGATAACAAAGAGAAATAAGCTTTCTGAGAAACTTCTTTGTGTTCTGTGAAATCATCTCACAGAGTAACAGCTTTCCCCTCAAGAAGCCTTTCGCTAAGACAGTTCTGGTGGAATTTGCAAAGTGATATTTGGAAGCCCACAGAGGACAATGGTGAAAAAGGAAATATCCTCAGATGAAATCTGGAAAGAAGCTTTCTGAGAAACTGCTTTTGTTCTGTTACTTCAGCTCACAGAGTTACAGATTTCCCCTCAAGAAACTGCTCCCTAAGCCTGTTCTTGTGGAATTCGAAAAGTGATATTTGGAAGCCCATAGAGGGATATGGTGAAAAAGAAAATATCCTCAGAGAAAAAGTGGAAAGAAGCTTTCTGAGAAACTGCTTTGTGATGTGTGACTTCCACTCACAGAGTTACATCTGCATTTCGTGGATCTCTTTGGTAGCCTTCTTTCTGTGGAATCTGAGAACAGATATTTCGGATCCTTTTGAAGACCATAGGGCCAAAGGAAATACCCTCTGATAACAAAGAGTAAGAATCTTTCTGAGAAACTTCTTTGTGTTCTGTGAAATCATCTGACAGAGTTACAGCTTTCCCCTCAAGAAGCCTTTCACTAAGACAGTTCTTGTGGAATTTGCAAACTGATACTTGGAAGCCCATAGAGGGCTATGGTGAAAAAGGAAATATCCTCAGATGAAATCTGAAAGAAGCTTTCTGACAAACTGCTTAGTGTTCTGTAATTCATCTCACAGAGTTACAGCTTTCCCCTCAAGAAGCCGCTCGCTAAGCCTGTTCTTGTGGAATTCACAAAGTGATATTTGGAAGCCCATAGAGGGCTAGGGTGAAAAAGAAAATATCCTGAGAGAAAAACTGGAAAGAAACTTTCTGAGAAACTGCTTTGTGATGTGCGACTCAACTCACAGAGTTACATCTGTATTTCGTGGATCTCTTTGCTAGCCTTATTTCTGTGGAATCTGAGAACATGTATTTCGGATCCCTTTGAAAACCATAGGGGCAAAGGAAATATCCTCCGATAACAAAGGGAAAGAAGCTTTCTGAGAAACTTTTTGTGTTCTGTGAAATCATCTCACAGAGTTACAGCTTTCCCCTCTGGAAGCCTTTCGCTAAGACAGTTCTTGTGGAATGTGCAAAGTGATATTTGGAACCCCATAGAGGTCTACGGTGAAAAAGGAAATATCCTCAGATGAAATCTGGAAAGAAGCTTTCTGACAAACTGCTTAGTGTTCTGTTAATTCATCTCACAGAGTTACAGCTTTCCCCTCAAGAAGACGCTCACTAAGCCTGTTCTTGTGTAATTCACAAAGTGATATTTTGAAGCCCGTAGAGCTCTATGGTGAAAAAGAAAATATCGTCAGAGCAAAACTGGAAAGCACCTTTCTGAGAAACTGCTTTGTGATGTGTGACTTTCACTCACAGAGTTACATCTGTATTTCGTGGATCTCTTTGCTAGCCTTACTTCTGTGGAATCTGAGAAGAGCTATTTCGGAACCTTTTGAAGACTATAGGGCCAAAGGACATATCCTCCGATAACAAAGAGAAAGAAGCTTTCTGAGAAACTTCTTTGTGTTCTGTGACATCATCTCACAGTGTTACAGCTTTCCCCCAAGAAGACTTTAGCTAAGACAGTTCTTGTTGAATTTGCAAAGTGATATTTGGAAGCCCTTAGAGGGCTTTGGTGAAAAAGGCAATATCCACAGAAGATATCTGGAAAGAAGCTTTCTGAGAAACTGCTTAGTGTTCTGTTAATTCATCTCACAGAGTTACAGCTTTCCCCTCAAGAAGGCGCTCGCTAAGCCTGTTCTTCTGGAAATCGCAAAGTGATATTTGGAAGCCCATAGAGGGCTCTGGTGAAAAAGAAAATATCCTCAGAGAAAAACTGGAAAGAAGCTTTCTGAGAAACTGCTTTGTGATGTGTGACTTCCACTCACAGAGATACATCTGTATTTCGTGGATCTCTTTGCTAGCCTTACTTCTGTGGAATCTGAGAAGAGATATTTCGGATCCCTTTGAAGACCATAGGGCCAAAGGAAATATCCTCTGATAACAAATAGGAAGAAGCTTTCTGAGAACCTTCTTTGTATTCTTTGAAATCATCTCACAGAATTAAAGTTTTCCCCTCAGGAAGCCTTTCGCTAAGACAGTTCTTGTGGAATTTGCAAAGTGATATTTGGAAGCCCATAGAGGGCTATGGTGAAAAAGAAAATATCCTCTGAGAAAAACGGGAAAGAAGCTTTCTGAGAAACTGCTTTGTGATGTGTGACTTCCACTCACAGAGTTACATCTGCATTTCGTGGATCTCTTTGGTAGCCTTCTTTCTGTGGAATCTGAGAACAGATATTTCGGATCCTTTTGAAGACCATAGGGCCAAAGGAAATACCCTCTGATAACAAAGAGTAAGAATCTTTCTGAGAAACTTCTTTGTGTTCTGTGAGATCATCTGACAGAGTTACAGCTTTCCCCTCAAGAAGCCTTTCACTAAGACAGTTCTTGTGGAATTTGCAAACTGATACTTGGAAGCCCATAGAGGGCTATGGTGAAAAAGGAAATATCCTCAGATGAAATCTGGAAAGAAGCTTTCTGACAAACTGCTTAGTGTTCTGTAATTCATCTCACAGAGTTACAGCTTTCCCCTCAAGAAGCCGCTCGCTAAGCCTGTTCTTGTGGAATTCACAAAGTGATATTTGGAAGCCCATAGAGGGCTAGGGTGAAAAAGAAAATATCCTGAGAGAAAAACTGGAAAGAAACTTTCTGAGAAACTGCTTTGTGATGTGCGACTCAACTCACAGAGTTACATCTGTATTTCGTGGATCTCTTTGCTAGCCTTATTTCTGTGGAATCTGAGAACATGTATTTCGGATCCCTTTGAAAACCATAGGGGCAAAGGAAATATCCTCCGATAACAAAGGGAAAGAAGCTTTCTGAGAAACTTTTTGTGTTCTGTGAAATCATCTCACAGAGTTACAGCTTTCCCCTCTGGAAGCCTTTCGCTAAGACAGTTCTTGTGGAATGTGCAAAGTGATATTTGGAACCCCATAGAGGTCTACGGTGAAAAAGGAAATATCCTCAGATGAAATCTGGAAAGAAGCTTTCTGACAAACTGCTTAGTGTTCTGTTAATTCATCTCACAGAGTTACAGCTTTCCCCTCAAGAAGACGCTCACTAAGCCTGTTCTTGTGTAATTCACAAAGTGATATTTTGAAGCCCGTAGAGCTCTATGGTGAAAAAGAAAATATCATCAGAGCAAAACTGGAAAGCACCTTTCTGAGAAACTGCTTTGTGATGTGTGACTTTCACTCACAGAGTTACATCTGTATTTCGTGGATCTCTTTGCTAGCCTTACTTCTGTGGAATCTGAGAAGAGCTATTTCGGAACCTTTTGAAGACTATAGGGCCAAAGGACATATCCTCCGATAACAAAGAGAAAGAAGCTTTCTGAGAAACTTCTTTGTGTTCTGTGACATCATCTCACAGTGTTACAGCTTTCCCCCAAGAAGACTTTAGCTAAGACAGTTCTTGTTGAATTTGCAAAGTGATATTTGGAAGCCCTTAGAGGGCTTTGGTGAAAAAGGCAATATCCACAGAAGATATCTGGAAAGAAGCTTTCTGAGAAACTGCTTAGTGTTCTGTTAATTCATCTCACAGAGTTACAGCTTTCCCCTCAAGAAGGCGCTCGCTAAGCCTGTTCTTCTGGAAATCGCAAAGTGATATTTGGAAGCCCATAGAGGGCTCTGGTGAAAAAGAAAATATCCTCAGAGAAAAACTGGAAAGAAGCTTTCTGAGAAACTGCTTTGTGATGTGTGACTTCCACTCACAGAGATACATCTGTATTTCGTGGATCTCTTTGCTAGCCTTACTTCTGTGGAATCTGAGAAGAGATATTTCGGATCCCTTTGAAGACCATAGGGCCAAAGGAAATATCCTCTGATAACAAATAGGAAGAAGCTTTCTGAGAACCTTCTTTGTATTCTTTGAAATCATCTCACAGAATTAAAGTTTTCCCCTCAGGAAGCCTTTCGCTAAGACAGTTCTTGTGGAATTTGCAAAGTGATATTTGGAAGCCCATAGAGGGCTATGGTGAAAAAGAAAATATCCTCTGAGAAAAACGGGAAAGAAGCTTTCTGAGAAACTGCTTTGTGATGTGTGTCTTCCACTCACAGACTTACATCTGTATTTCGTGGATCTCTTTGCTAGCCTTATTTCTGTGCGATCTGAGAACAGGTATTTCGGATCCATTTGAAGACTCTAGGGCCAAAGGAAATATCCTCCGATACAAAGAGAAAGAAGCTTTCTGAGAAACTTCTTTGTGTTCTGTGAAATCATCCTACAGAGTTACAGCTTTCCCCTTAAGAAGCCCTTCGTTAAGACAGTTCTTCTGGAATTTGCAAAGTGATATTGGGAAGCCCATAGCGGGCTATGGTGAGAAACGAAATATCCCCAGATGAAATCGGGAATGAAGCTTTCTGAGAAACTGCTTAGTATTCTGTTAATTCATCTCACACAATTACAGCTTTCCCTTCAAGAAGCCGCTCACGAAGCCTGTTTTTGTGGAATTCGCAAGTGATATTTGGAAGCCCTTAGAGGGCTATGGTGAAAAAGAAAATATCCTTAGAAAAAACTGGAAAGAAGCTTTCTGAGAAAATGCTTTGTGATGTGTGACTTCCACTCACAGAGGTACATCTGCATTTTGTGGTTCTCTTTGCTAGCCTTCTTTCTGTGGAATCTGAGAACAGATATTTCGGATCCCTTGGAAGAACATAGGGCCAAAGGAAATATCCTCCGATAACAAAGAGAAATAAGCTTTCTGAGAAACTTCTTTGTGTTCTGTGAAATCATCTCTCAGAGTAACAGCTTTCCCCTCAAGAAGCCTTTCGCTAAGACAGTTCTGGTGGAATTTGCAAAGTGATATTTGGAAGCCCACAGAGGGCAATGGTGAAAAAGGAAATATCCTCAGATGAAATCTGGAAAGAAGCTTTCTGAGAAACTGCTTTTGTTCTGTTACTTCAGCTCACAGAGTTACAGATTTCCCCTCAAGAAACTGCTCCCTAAGCCTGTTCTTGTGGAATTCGAAAAGTGATATTTGGAAGCCCATAGAGGGATATGGTGAAAAAGAAAATATCCTCAGAGAAAAAGTGGAAAGAAGCTTTCTGAGAAACTGCTTTGTGATGTGTGACTTCCACTCACAGAGTTACATCTGCATTTCGTGGATCTCTTTGGTAGCCTTCTTTCTGTGGAATCTGAGAACAGATATTTCGGATCCTTTTGAAGACCATAGGGCCAAAGGAAATACCCTCTGATAACAAAGAGTAAGAATCTTTCTGAGAAACTTCTTTGTGTTCTGTGAAATCATCTGACAGAGTTACAGCTTTCCCCTCAAGAAGCCTTTCACTAAGACAGTTCTTGTGGAATTTGCAAACTGATACTTGGAAGCCCATAGAGGGCTATGGTGAAAAAGGAAATATCCTCAGATGAAATCTGGAAAGAAGCTTTCTGACAAACTGCTTAGTGTTCTGTAATTCATCTCACAGAGTTACAGCTTTCCCCTCAAGAAGCCGCTCGCTAAGCCTGTTCTTGTGGAATTCACAAAGTGATATTTGGAAGCCCATAGAGGGCTAGGGTGAAAAAGAAAATATCCTGAGAGAAAAACTGGAAAGAAACTTTCTGAGAAACTGCTTTGTGATGTGCGACTCAACTCACAGAGTTACATCTGTATTTCGTGGATCTCTTTGCTAGCCTTATTTCTGTGGAATCTGAGAACATGTATTTCGGATCCCTTTGAAAACCATAGGGGCAAAGGAAATATCCTCCGATAACAAAGGGAAAGAAGCTTTCTGAGAAACTTTTTGTGTTCTGTGAAATCATCTCACAGAGTTACAGCTTTCCCCTCTGGAAGCCTTTCGCTAAGACAGTTCTTGTGGAATGTGCAAAGTGATATTTGGAACCCCATAGAGGTCTACGGTGAAAAAGGAAATATCCTCAGATGAAATCTGGAAAGAAGCTTTCTGACAAACTGCTTAGTGTTCTGTTAATTCATCTCACAGAGTTACAGCTTTCCCCTCAAGAAGACGCTCACTAAGCCTGTTCTTGTGTAATTCACAAAGTGATATTTTGAAGCCCGTAGAGCTCTATGGTGAAAAAGAAAATATCGTCAGAGCAAAACTGGAAAGCACCTTTCTGAGAAACTGCTTTGTGATGTGTGACTTTCACTCACAGAGTTACATCTGTATTTCGTGGATCTCTTTGCTGGCCTTACTTCTGTAGAATCTGAGAAGAGCTATTTCGGAACCTTTTGAAGACTATAGGGCCAAAGGACATATCCTCCGATAACAAAGAGAAAGAAGCTTTCTGAGAAACTTCTTTGTGTTCTGTGACATCATCTCACAGTGTTACAGCTTTCCCCCAAGAAGACTTTAGCTAAGACAGTTCTTGTTGAATTTGCAAAGTGATATTTGGAAGCCCTTAGAGGGCTTTGGTGAAAAAGGCAATATCCACAGAAGATATCTGGAAAGAAGCTTTCTGAGAAACTGCTTAGTGTTCTGTTAATTCATCTCACAGAGTTACAGCTTTCCCCTCAAGAAGGCGCTCGCTAAGCCTGTTCTTCTGGAAATCGCAAAGTGATATTTGGAAGCCCATAGAGGGCTCTGGTGAAAAAGAAAATATCCTCAGAGAAAAACTGGAAAGAAGCTTTCTGAGAAACTGCTTTGTGATGTGTGACTTCCACTCACAGAGATACATCTGTATTTCGTGGATCTCTTTGCTAGCCTTACTTCTGTGGAATCTGAGAAGAGATATTTCGGATCCCTTTGAAGACTATAGGGCCAAAGGAAATATCCTCTGATAACAAATAGGAAGAAGCTTTCTGAGAACCTTCTTTGTATTCTTTGAAATCATCTCACAGAATTAAAGTTTTCCCCTCAGGAAGCCTTTCGCTAAGACAGTTCTTGTGGAATTTGCAAAGTGATATTTGGAAGCCCATAGAGGGCTATGGTGAAAAAGAAAATATCCTCTGAGAAAAACGGGAAAGAAGCTTTCTGAGAAACTGCTTTGTGATGTGTGTCTTCCACTCACAGACTTACATCTGTATTTCGTGGATCTCTTTGCTAGCCTTATTTCTGTGCGATCTGAGAACAGGTATTTCGGATCCATTTGAAGACTCTAGGGCCAAAGGAAATATCCTCCGATACAAAGAGAAAGAAGCTTTCTGAGAAACTTCTTTGTGTTCTGTGAAATCATCCTACAGAGTTACAGCTTTCCCCTTAAGAAGCCCTTCGTTAAGACAGTTCTTCTGGAATTTGCAAAGTGATATTGGGAAGCCCATAGCGGGCTATGGTGAGAAACGAAATATCCCCAGATGAAATCGGGAATGAAGCTTTCTGAGAAACTGCTTAGTATTCTGTTAATTCATCTCACACAATTACAGCTTTCCCTTCAAGAAGCCGCTCACGAAGCCTGTTTTTGTGGAATTCGCAAGTGATATTTGGAAGCCCTTAGAGGGCTATGGTGAAAAAGAAAATATCCTTAGAAAAAACTGGAAAGAAGCTTTATGAGAAAATGCTTTGTGATGTGTGACTTCCACTCACAGAGGTACATCTGCATTTTGTGGTTCTCTTTGCTAGCCTTCTTTCTGTGGAATCTGAGAACAGATATTTCGGATCCCTTGGAAGAACATAGGGCCAAAGGAAATATCCTCCGATAACAAAGAGAAATAAGCTTTCTGAGAAACTTCTTTGTGTTCTGTGAAATCATCTCTCAGAGTAACAGCTTTCCCCTCAAGAAGCCTTTCGCTAAAACAGTTCTTGTGGAATTTGCAAAGTGATACTTGGAAGCCCATAAAGGGCTATGGTGAAAAAGGAAATATCCTCAGATGAAATCTGGAAAGAAGCTTTCCGTGAAACTGCTTAGTGTTCTGTTAATTCATCTCACAGAGTTAAAGCTTTCCCATCAAGAAGGCGCTCGCTAAGCCTGTTCTTGTGGAATTCGCAAAGTGATATTTGGAAGCCCTTAGAGGGCTATGGTGAAAAAGAAAATATTCTCAGAGAAAAACTGGAAAGAGGCTTTCTGAGAAACTGCTTTGTGATGTGTGACTTCCACTCACAGAGTTACATCTGGATTTCGTGGATCTGTTTGCTAGCCTTACTTCTGTGGAATCTGAGAATAGATATTTCGGATCCCTTTGAAGACTATAGGGCCAAAGGACATATCCTCCGATAACAAAGAGAAAGAAGCTCTCTGAGAAACTTCTTTGTGTTCTGTGAAATCATCTCACAGAGTTACAGATTTCCCACAAGAAGACTTTAGCTAAGACAGTTCTTGTGGAATTTGCAAAGTGATATTTGGAAGCCCTTAGAGGGCTTTGGTGAAAAAGGCAACATCCACAGAAGATATCTGGAAAGAAGCTTTCTGAGAAACTGCTTAGTGTTCTGTTAATTCATCTCACAGAGTTACAGCTTTACCTCCAGAAGCCGCTCGCTAAGCCTGTTCTTCTGGAATTCGCAAAGTGATATTTGGAAGCCCATAGAGGGCTCTGGTGAAAAAGAAAATATCCTCAGAGAAAAACTGGAAAGAAGCTTTCTGAGAAACTGCTTTGTGATGTGTGACTTTCACTCACAGAGTTACATCTGTATTTCGTGGATCTCTTTGCTAGCCTTACTTCTGTGGAATCTGAGAAGAGATATTTCGGATCCCTTTGAAGACTATAGGGCAAAAGGAAATATCCTCCGATAACAAATAGGAAGAAGCTTTCTGAGAAACTTCTTTGTATTCTTTGAAATCATCTCACAGAGTTACAGCTTTACCCTCAGGGAGCCTTTCGCTAAGACAGTTCTTGTGGAATTTGCAAAGTGATATTTGGAAGCCCATAGAGGGCTATGGTGAAAAAGGAAATATCCTCAGATGTAACCTGGAAAGAAGCTTTCTGAGAAACTGCTTAAGTGTTCTGTTAATTCCTCTCACATAGTTACAGCTATCCTTTCAAGAAGCCTCTCGTGAAGCCTGTTCTTGCGGAATTCGCAAAGTGATATTTGGAAGCCCATAGAGGGCTATGGTGAAAAAGAAAATATCCTCAGAGAAAAACTGGAAAGAAGCTTTCTGAGAAACTGCTTTGTGATGTGTGACTTCCACTCACAGAGTTACATCTGTATTTCGTGGATCTCTTTGCTAGTCTTATTTCTGTGCAATCTGAGAACAGGTATTTCGGATCCCTTTGAAGACCATGGGGCCAAACGAAATATCCGCCGATAACAAAGAGAAAGAAGCTTTCTGAGAAACTTCTTTGTGTTCTTTGAAATCATCCGACAGAGTTACAGCTTTCCCCTCAAGAAGCCCTTCGTTAATACAGTTCTTCTGGAATTTGCAAAGTGATATTGGGAAGCCCATAGAGGGCTATGTTGAGAAAAGAAATATCCTCAGATGAAATCTGGAAAGAAGCTTTCTGAGAAACTGCTTAGTGTTCTATTCATTCATCTCACTGAATTACAGCTTTCCCTTCAAGAAGCCGCTCGCGAAGCCTGTTTTTGAGGAATTCGCAAGTGATATTTGGAAGCCCTTAGATGGCTATGGTAAAAAAGAAAATATCCTTAGAAAAAACTGGAAAGAAGCTTTCTGAGAAAATGCTTTGTGATGTGTGACTTCCACTCACAGAGGTACATCTGCATTTCGTGGTTCTCTTTGCTAGCCTTCTTTCTGTGGAATCTGAGAACAGATATCTCGGATCCCTTGGAACACTATAGGGCCAAAGAAACACCCTCTGATAACAAAGAGAAAGAAGCTTTCTGAGAAACTTCTTTGTGTTCTGTGAAATCATCTCACAGATTTACAGCTTTCCCTTCAAGAAGCCTTTCGCTAAGACAGTTCTTCTGGAATTTGCAAAGCGATATTGGGAAGCCAATAGAGGGCTATGATGACAAAGGAAATATCCACAGATGAAATCTGGAAAGAAGCTTTCTGAGAAACTGCTTAGTGTTCTCTTAATTCATCTCACCGAGTTACAGCTTTCCCCTCAAGAAGCCGCTCACTAAGACTTTTCTTGTGGATTCGCAATGTGATATTTGTCAGCCCATAGAGGGCTATGGTGAAAAAGAATATATCCTCAGAGAAAAACACGAAAGAAGCTTTCTGAGAAACTGCTTTGTGATGTGTGACTTCTACTGACAGAGTTACATCTGTATTTCGTGGATCTCTTTGCTAGCCTTCTTTCTGTGGAATATGAAAACAGATATTTCGGGTCCCTTGGAAGAACATAGGGCCAAAGGAAATATCCTCCGATAACAAAGAGAAATAAGCTTTCTGAGAAACTTCTTTGTGTTCTGTGAAATCATCTCACAGAGTAACAGCTTTCCCCTCAAGAAGCCTTTCGCTAAGACAGTTCTGGTGGAATTTGCAAAGTGATATTTGGAAGCCCACAGAGGGCAATGGTGAAAAAGGAAATATCCTCAGATGAAATCTGGAAAGAAGCTTTCTGAGAAACTGCTTTTGTTCTGTTACTTCAGCTCACAGAGTTACAGATTTCCCTTCAAGAAACTGCTCCCTAAGCCTGTTCTTGTGGAATTCGAAAAGTGATATTTGGAAGCCCATAGAGGGATATGGTGAAAAAGAAAATATCCTCAGAGAAAAAGTGGAAAGAAGCTTTCTGAGAAACTGCTTTGTGATGTGTGACTTCCACTCACAGAGTTACATCTGCATTTCGTGGATCTCTTTGGTAGCCTTCTTTCTGTGGAATCTGAGAACAGATATTTCGGATCCTTTTGAAGACCATAGGGCCAAAGGAAATACCCTCTGATAACAAAGAGTAAGAATCTTTCTGAGAAACTTCTTTGTGTTCTGTGAAATCATCTGACAGAGTTACAGCTTTCCCCTCAAGAAGCCTTTCACTAAGACAGTTCTTGTGGAATTTGCAAACTGATACTTGGAAGCCCATAGAGGGCTATGGTGAAAAAGGAAATATCCTCAGATGAAATCTGGAAAGAAGCTTTCTGACAAACTGCTTAGTGTTCTGTAATTCATCTCACAGAGTTACAGCTTTCCCCTCAAGAAGCCGCTCGCTAAGCCTGTTCTTGTGGAATTCACAAAGTGATATTTGGAAGCCCATAGAGGGCTAGGGTGAAAAAGAAAATATCCTGAGAGAAAAACTGGAAAGAAACTTTCTGAGAAACTGCTTTGTGATGTGCGACTCAACTCACAGAGTTACATCTGTATTTCGTGGATCTCTTTGCTAGCCTTATTTCTGTGGAATCTGAGAACATGTATTTCGGATCCCTTTGAAAACCATAGGGGCAAAGGAAATATCCTCCGATAACAAAGGGAAAGAAGCTTTCTGAGAAACTTTTTGTGTTCTGTGAAATCATCTCACAGAGTTACAGCTTTCCCCTCTGGAAGCCTTTCGCTAAGACAGTTCTTGTGGAATGTGCAAAGTGATATTTGGAACCCCATAGAGGTCTACGGTGAAAAAGGAAATATCCTCAGATGAAATCTGGAAAGAAGCTTTCTGACAAACTGCTTAGTGTTCTGTTAATTCATCTCACAGAGTTACAGCTTTCCCCTCAAGAAGACGCTCACTAAGCCTGTTCTTGTGTAATTCACAAAGTGATATTTTGAAGCCCGTAGAGCTCTATGGTGAAAAAGAAAATATCATCAGAGCAAAACTGGAAAGCACCTTTCTGAGAAACTGCTTTGTGATGTGTGACTTTCACTCACAGAGTTACATCTGTATTTCGTGGATCTCTTTGCTAGCCTTACTTCTGTGGAATCTGAGAAGAGCTATTTCGGAACCTTTTGAAGACTATAGGGCCAAAGGACATATCCTCCGATAACAAAGAGAAAGAAGCTTTCTGAGAAACTTCTTTGTGTTCTGTGACATCATCTCACAGTGTTACAGCTTTCCCCCAAGAAGACTTTAGCTAAGACAGTTCTTGTTGAATTTGCAAAGTGATATTTGGAAGCCCTTAGAGGGCTTTGGTGAAAAAGGCAATATCCACAGAAGATATCTGGAAAGAAGCTTTCTGAGAAACTGCTTAGTGTTCTGTTAATTCATCTCACAGAGTTACAGCTTTCCCCTCAAGAAGGCGCTCGCTAAGCCTGTTCTTCTGGAAATCGCAAAGTGATATTTGGAAGCCCATAGAGGGCTCTGGTGAAAAAGAAAATATCCTCAGAGAAAAACTGGAAAGAAGCTTTCTGAGAAACTGCTTTGTGATGTGTGACTTCCACTCACAGAGATACATCTGTATTTCGTGGATCTCTTTGCTAGCCTTACTTCTGTGGAATCTGAGAAGAGATATTTCGGATCCCTTTGAAGACCATAGGGCCAAAGGAAATATCCTCTGATAACAAATAGGAAGAAGCTTTCTGAGAACCTTCTTTGTATTCTTTGAAATCATCTCACAGAATTAAAGTTTTCCCCTCAGGAAGCCTTTCGCTAAGACAGTTCTTGTGGAATTTGCAAAGTGATATTTGGAAGCCCATAGAGGGCTATGGTGAAAAAGAAAATATCCTCTGAGAAAAACGGGAAAGAAGCTTTCTGAGAAACTGCTTTGTGATGTGTGTCTTCCACTCACAGACTTACATCTGTATTTCGTGGATCTCTTTGCTAGCCTTATTTCTGTGCGATCTGAGAACAGGTATTTCGGATCCATTTGAAGACTCTAGGGCCAAAGGAAATATCCTCCGATACAAAGAGAAAGAAGCTTTCTGAGAAACTTCTTTGTGTTCTGTGAAATCATCCTACAGAGTTACAGCTTTCCCCTTAAGAAGCCCTTCGTTAAGACAGTTCTTCTGGAATTTGCAAAGTGATATTGGGAAGCCCATAGCGGGCTATGGTGAGAAACGAAATATCCCCAGATGAAATCGGGAATGAAGCTTTCTGAGAAACTGCTTAGTATTCTGTTAATTCATCTCACACAATTACAGCTTTCCCTTCAAGAAGCCGCTCACGAAGCCTGTTTTTGTGGAATTCGCAAGTGATATTTGGAAGCCCTTAGAGGGCTATGGTGAAAAAGAAAATATCCTTAGAAAAAACTGGAAAGAAGCTTTCTGAGAAAATGCTTTGTGATGTGTGACTTCCACTCACAGAGGTACATCTGCATTTTGTGGTTCTCTTTGCTAGCCTTCTTTCTGTGGAATCTGAGAACAGATATTTCGGATCCCTTGGAAGAACATAGGGCCAAAGGAAATATCCTCCGATAACAAAGAGAAATAAGCTTTCTGAGAAACTTCTTTGTGTTCTGTGAAATCATCTCTCAGAGTAACAGCTTTCCCCTCAAGAAGCCTTTCGCTAAGACAGTTCTGGTGGAATTTGCAAAGTGATATTTGGAAGCCCACAGAGGGCAATGGTGAAAAAGGAAATATCCTCAGATGAAATCTGGAAAGAAGCTTTCTGAGAAACTGCTTTTGTTCTGTTACTTCAGCTCACAGAGTTACAGATTTCCCCTCAAGAAACTGCTCCCTAAGCCTGTTCTTGTGGAATTCGAAAAGTGATATTTGGAAGCCCATAGAGGGATATGGTGAAAAAGAAAATATCCTCAGAGAAAAAGTGGAAAGAAGCTTTCTGAGAAACTGCTTTGTGATGTGTGACTTCCACTCACAGAGTTACATCTGCATTTGGTGGATCTCTTTGGTAGCCTTCTTTCTGTGGAATCTGAGAACAGATATTTCGGATCCTTTTGAAGACCATAGGGCCAAAGGAAATACCCTCTGATAACAAAGAGTAAGAATCTTTCTGAGAAACTTCTTTGTGTTCTGTGAAATCATCTGACAGAGTTACAGCTTTCCCCTCAAGAAGCCTTTCACTAAGACAGTTCTTGTGGAATTTGCAAACTGATACTTGGAAGCCCATAGAGGGCTATGGTGAAAAAGGAAATATCCTCAGATGAAATCTGGAAAGAAGCTTTCTGACAAACTGCTTAGTGTTCTGTAATTCATCTCACAGAGTTACAGCTTTCCCCTCAAGAAGCCGCTCGCTAAGCCTGTTCTTGTGGAATTCACAAAGTGATATTTGGAAGCCCATAGAGGGCTAGGGTGAAAAAGAAAATATCCTGAGAGAAAAACTGGAAAGAAACTTTCTGAGAAACTGCTTTGTGATGTGCGACTCAACTCACAGAGTTACATCTGTATTTCGTGGATCTCTTTGCTAGCCTTATTTCTGTGGAATCTGAGAACATGTATTTCGGATCCCTTTGAAAACCATAGGGGCAAAGGAAATATCCTCCGATAACAAAGGGAAAGAAGCTTTCTGAGAAACTTTTTGTGTTCTGTGAAATCATCTCACAGAGTTACAGCTTTCCCCTCTGGAAGCCTTTCGCTAAGACAGTTCTTGTGGAATGTGCAAAGTGATATTTGGAACCCCATAGAGGTCTACGGTGAAAAAGGAAATATCCTCAGATGAAATCTGGAAAGAAGCTTTCTGACAAACTGCTTAGTGTTCTGTTAATTCATCTCACAGAGTTACAGCTTTCCCCTCAAGAAGACGCTCACTAAGCCTGTTCTTGTGTAATTCACAAAGTGATATTTTGAAGCCCGTAGAGCTCTATGGTGAAAAAGAAAATATCGTCAGAGCAAAACTGGAAAGCACCTTTCTGAGAAACTGCTTTGTGATGTGTGACTTTCACTCACAGAGTTACATCTGTATTTCGTGGATCTCTTTGCTGGCCTTACTTCTGTAGAATCTGAGAAGAGCTATTTCGGAACCTTTTGAAGACTATAGGGCCAAAGGACATATCCTCCGATAACAAAGAGAAAGAAGCTTTCTGAGAAACTTCTTTGTGTTCTGTGACATCATCTCACAGTGTTACAGCTTTCCCCCAAGAAGACTTTAGCTAAGACAGTTCTTGTTGAATTTGCAAAGTGATATTTGGAAGCCCTTAGAGGGCTTTGGTGAAAAAGGCAATATCCACAGAAGATATCTGGAAAGAAGCTTTCTGAGAAACTGCTTAGTGTTCTGTTAATTCATCTCACAGAGTTACAGCTTTCCCCTCAAGAAGGCGCTCGCTAAGCCTGTTCTTCTGGAAATCGCAAAGTGATATTTGGAAGCCCATAGAGGGCTCTGGTGAAAAAGAAAATATCCTCAGAGAAAAACTGGAAAGAAGCTTTCTGAGAAACTGCTTTGTGATGTGTGACTTCCACTCACAGAGATACATCTGTATTTCGTGGATCTCTTTGCTAGCCTTACTTCTGTGGAATCTGAGAAGAGATATTTCGGATCCCTTTGAAGACTATAGGGCCAAAGGAAATATCCTCTGATAACAAATAGGAAGAAGCTTTCTGAGAACCTTCTTTGTATTCTTTGAAATCATCTCACAGAATTAAAGTTTTCCCCTCAGGAAGCCTTTCGCTAAGACAGTTCTTGTGGAATTTGCAAAGTGATATTTGGAAGCCCATAGAGGGCTATGGTGAAAAAGAAAATATCCTCTGAGAAAAACGGGAAAGAAGCTTTCTGAGAAACTGCTTTGTGATGTGTGACTTCCACTCACAGACTTACATCTGTATTTCGTGGATCTCTTTGCTAGCCTTATTTCTGTGCGATCTGAGAACAGGTATTTCGGATCCATTTGAAGACTCTAGGGCCAAAGGAAATATCCTCCGATACAAAGAGAAAGAAGCTTTCTGAGAAACTTCTTTGTGTTCTGTGAAATCATCCTACAGAGTTACAGCTTTCCCCTTAAGAAGCCCTTCGTTAAGACAGTTCTTCTGGAATTTGCAAAGTGATATTGGGAAGCCCATAGCGGGCTATGGTGAGAAACGAAATATCCCCAGATGAAATCGGGAATGAAGCTTTCTGAGAAACTGCTTAGTATTCTGTTAATTCATCTCACACAATTACAGCTTTCCCTTCAAGAAGCCGCTCACGAAGCCTGTTTTTGTGGAATTCGCAAGTGATATTTGGAAGCCCTTAGAGGGCTATGGTGAAAAAGAAAATATCCTTAGAAAAAACTGGAAAGAAGCTTTATGAGAAAATGCTTTGTGATGTGTGACTTCCACTCACAGAGGTACATCTGCATTTTGTGGTTCTCTTTGCTAGCCTTCTTTCTGTGGAATCTGAGAACAGATATTTCGGATCCCTTGGAAGAACATAGGGCCAAAGGAAATATCCTCCGATAACAAAGAGAAATAAGCTTTCTGAGAAACTTCTTTGTGTTCTGTGAAATCATCTCTCAGAGTAACAGCTTTCCCCTCAAGAAGCCTTTCGCTAAAACAGTTCTTGTGGAATTTGCAAAGTGATACTTGGAAGCCCATAAAGGGCTATGGTGAAAAAGGAAATATCCTCAGATGAAATCTGGAAAGAAGCTTTCCGTGAAACTGCTTAGTGTTCTGTTAATTCATCTCACAGAGTTAAAGCTTTCCCATCAAGAAGGCGCTCGCTAAGCCTGTTCTTGTGGAATTCGCAAAGTGATATTTGGAAGCCCTTAGAGGGCTATGGTGAAAAAGAAAATATTCTCAGAGAAAAACTGGAAAGAGGCTTTCTGAGAAACTGCTTTGTGATGTGTGACTTCCACTCACAGAGTTACATCTGGATTTCGTGGATCTGTTTGCTAGCCTTACTTCTGTGGAATCTGAGAATAGATATTTCGGATCCCTTTGAAGACTATAGGGCCAAAGGACATATCCTCCGATAACAAAGAGAAAGAAGCTCTCTGAGAAACTTCTTTGTGTTCTGTGAAATCATCTCACAGAGTTACAGATTTCCCACAAGAAGACTTTAGCTAAGACAGTTCTTGTGGAATTTGCAAAGTGATATTTGGAAGCCCTTAGAGGGCTTTGGTGAAAAAGGCAACATCCACAGAAGATATCTGGAAAGAAGCTTTCTGAGAAACTGCTTAGTGTTCTGTTAATTCATCTCACAGAGTTACAGCTTTACCTCCAGAAGCCGCTCGCTAAGCCTGTTCTTCTGGAATTCGCAAAGTGATATTTGGAAGCCCATAGAGGGCTCTGGTGAAAAAGAAAATATCCTCAGAGAAAACCTGGAAAGAAGCTTTCTGAGAAACTGCTTTGTGATGTGTGACTTTCACTCACAGAGTTACATCTGTATTTCGTGCATCTCTTTGCTAGCCTTACTTCTGTGGAATCTGAGAAGAGATATTTCGGATCCCTTTGAAGACTATAGGGCAAAAGGAAATATCCTCCGATAACAAATAGGAAGAAGCTTTCTGAGAAACTTCTTTGTATTCTTTGAAATCATCTCACAGAGTTACAGCTTTACCCTCAGGGAGCCTTTCGCTAAGACAGTTCTTGTGGAATTTGCAAAGTGATATTTGGAAGCCCATAGAGGGCTATGGTGAAAAAGGAAATATCCTCAGATGTAACCTGGAAAGAAGCTTTCTGAGAAACTGCTTAAGTGTTCTGTTAATTCCTCTCACATAGTTACAGCTATCCTTTCAAGAAGCCTCTCGTGAAGCCTGTTCTTGCGGAATTCGCAAAGTGATATTTGGAAGCCCATAGAGGGCTATGGTGAAAAAGAAAATATCCTCAGAGAAAAACTGGAAAGAAGCTTTCTGAGAAACTGCTTTGTGATGTGTGACTTCCACTCACAGAGTTACATCTGTTTTTCGTGGATCTCTTTGCTAGTCTTATTTCTGTGCAATCTGAGAACAGGTATTTCGGATCCCTTTGAAGACCATGGGGCCAAACGAAATATCCGCCGATAACAAAGAGAAAGAAGCTTTCTGAGAAACTTCTTTGTGTTCTTTGAAATCATCCGACAGAGTTACAGCTTTCCCCTCAAGAAGCCCTTCGTTAATACAGTTCTTCTGGAATTTGCAAAGTGATATTGGGAAGCCCATAGAGGGCTATGTTGAGAAAAGAAATATCCTCAGATGAAATCTGGAAAGAAGCTTTCTGAGAAACTGCTTAGTGTTCTATTCATTCATCTCACTGAATTACAGCTTTCCCTTCAAGAAGCCGCTCGCGAAGCCTGTTTTTGAGGAATTCGCAAGTGATATTTGGAAGCCCTTAGATGGCTATGGTAAAAAAGAAAATATCCTTAGAAAAAACTGGAAAGAAGCTTTCTGAGAAAATGCTTTGTGATGTGTGACTTCCACTCACAGAGGTACATCTGCATTTCGTGGTTCTCTTTGCTAGCCTTCTTTCTGTGGAATCTGAGAACAGATATCTCGGATCCCTTGGAACACTATAGGGCCAAAGAAACACCCTCTGATAACAAAGAGAAAGAAGCTTTCTGAGAAACTTCTTTGTGTTCTGTGAAATCATCTCACAGATTTACAGCTTTCCCTTCAAGAAGCCTTTCGCTAAGACAGTTCTTCTGGAATTTGCAAAGCGATATTGGGAAGCCAATAGAGGGCTATGATGACAAAGGAAATATCCACAGATGAAATCTGGAAAGAAGCTTTCTGAGAAACTGCTTAGTGTTCTCTTAATTCATCTCACCGAGTTACAGCTTTCCCCTCAAGAAGCCGCTCACTAAGACTTTTCTTGTGGATTCGCAATGTGATATTTGTCAGCCCATAGAGGGCTATGGTGAAAAAGAATATATCCTCAGAGAAAAACACGAAAGAAGCTTTCTGAGAAACTGCTTTGTGATGTGTGACTTCTACTGACAGAGTTACATCTGTATTTCGTGGATCTCTTTGCTAGCCTTCTTTCTGTGGAATATGAAAACAGATATTTCGGGTCCCTTGGAAGAACATAGGGCCAAAGGAAATATCCTCCGATAACAAAGAGAAATAAGCTTTCTGAGAAACTTCTTTGTGTTCTGTGAAATCATCTCACAGAGTAACAGCTTTCCCCTCAAGAAGCCTTTCGCTAAGACAGTTCTGGTGGAATTTGCAAAGTGATATTTGGAAGCCCACAGAGGGCAATGGTGAAAAAGGAAATATCCTCAGATGAAATCTGGAAAGAAGCTTTCTGAGAAACTGCTTTTGTTCTGTTACTTCAGCTCACAGAGTTACAGATTTCCCTTCAAGAAACTGCTCCCTAAGCCTGTTCTTGTGGAATTCGAAAAGTGATATTTGGAAGCCCATAGAGGGATATGGTGAAAAAGAAAATATCCTCAGAGAAAAAGTGGAAAGAAGCTTTCTGAGAAACTGCTTTGTGATGTGTGACTTCCACTCACAGAGTTACATCTGCATTTCGTGGATCTCTTTGGTAGCCTTCTTTCTGTGGAATCTGAGAACAGATATTTCGGATCCTTTTGAAGACCATAGGGCCAAAGGAAATACCCTCTGATAACAAAGAGTAAGAATCTTTCTGAGAAACTTCTTTGTGTTCTGTGAAATCATCTGACAGAGTTACAGCTTTCCCCTCAAGAAGCCTTTCACTAAGACAGTTCTTGTGGAATTTGCAAACTGATACTTGGAAGCCCATAGAGGGCTATGGTGAAAAAGGAAATATCCTCAGATGAAATCTGGAAAGAAGCTTTCTGACAAACTGCTTAGTGTTCTGTAATTCATCTCACAGAGTTACAGCTTTCCCCTCAAGAAGCCGCTCGCTAAGCCTGTTCTTGTGGAATTCACAAAGTGATATTTGGAAGCCCATAGAGGGCTAGGGTGAAAAAGAAAATATCCTGAGAGAAAAACTGGAAAGAAACTTTCTGAGAAACTGCTTTGTGATGTGCGACTCAACTCACAGAGTTACATCTGTATTTCGTGGATCTCTTTGCTAGCCTTATTTCTGTGGAATCTGAGAACATGTATTTCGGATCCCTTTGAAAACCATAGGGGCAAAGGAAATATCCTCCGATAACAAAGGGAAAGAAGCTTTCTGAGAAACTTTTTGTGTTCTGTGAAATCATCTCACAGAGTTACAGCTTTCCCCTCTGGAAGCCTTTCGCTAAGACAGTTCTTGTGGAATGTGCAAAGTGATATTTGGAACCCCATAGAGGTCTACGGTGAAAAAGGAAATATCCTCAGATGAAATCTGGAAAGAAGCTTTCTGACAAACTGCTTAGTGTTCTGTTAATTCATCTCACAGAGTTACAGCTTTCCCCTCAAGAAGACGCTCACTAAGCCTGTTCTTGTGTAATTCACAAAGTGATATTTTGAAGCCCGTAGAGCTCTATGGTGAAAAAGAAAATATCATCAGAGCAAAACTGGAAAGCACCTTTCTGAGAAACTGCTTTGTGATGTGTGACTTTCACTCACAGAGTTACATCTGTATTTCGTGGATCTCTTTGCTAGCCTTACTTCTGTGGAATCTGAGAAGAGCTATTTCGGAACCTTTTGAAGACTATAGGGCCAAAGGACATATCCTCCGATAACAAAGAGAAAGAAGCTTTCTGAGAAACTTCTTTGTGTTCTGTGACATCATCTCACAGTGTTACAGCTTTCCCCCAAGAAGACTTTAGCTAAGACAGTTCTTGTTGAATTTGCAAAGTGATATTTGGAAGCCCTTAGAGGGCTTTGGTGAAAAAGGCAATATCCACAGAAGATATCTGGAAAGAAGCTTTCTGAGAAACTGCTTAGTGTTCTGTTAATTCATCTCACAGAGTTACAGCTTTCCCCTCAAGAAGGCGCTCGCTAAGCCTGTTCTTCTGGAAATCGCAAAGTGATATTTGGAAGCCCATAGAGGGCTCTGGTGAAAAAGAAAATATCCTCAGAGAAAAACTGGAAAGAAGCTTTCTGAGAAACTGCTTTGTGATGTGTGACTTCCACTCACAGAGATACATCTGTATTTCGTGGATCTCTTTGCTAGCCTTACTTCTGTGGAATCTGAGAAGAGATATTTCGGATCCCTTTGAAGACTATAGGGCCAAAGGAAATATCCTCTGATAACAAATAGGAAGAAGCTTTCTGAGAACCTTCTTTGTATTCTTTGAAATCATCTCACAGAATTAAAGTTTTCCCCTCAGGAAGCCTTTCGCTAAGACAGTTCTTGTGGAATTTGCAAAGTGATATTTGGAAGCCCATAGAGGGCTATGGTGAAAAAGAAAATATCCTCTGAGAAAAACGGGAAAGAAGCTTTCTGAGAAACTGCTTTGTGATGTGTGTCTTCCACTCACAGACTTACATCTGTATTTCGTGGATCTCTTTGCTAGCCTTATTTCTGTGCGATCTGAGAACAGGTATTTCGGATCCATTTGAAGACTCTAGGGCCAAAGGAAATATCCTCCGATACAAAGAGAAAGAAGCTTTCTGAGAAACTTCTTTGTGTTCTGTGAAATCATCCTACAGAGTTACAGCTTTCCCCTTAAGAAGCCCTTCGTTAAGACAGTTCTTCTGGAATTTGCAAAGTGATATTGGGAAGCCCATAGCGGGCTATGGTGAGAAACGAAATATCCCCAGATGAAATCGGGAATGAAGCTTTCTGAGAAACTGCTTAGTATTCTATTAATTCATCTCACACAATTACAGCTTTCCCTTCAAGAAGCCGCTCACGAAGCCTGTTTTTGTGGAATTCGCAAGTGATATTTGGAAGCCCTTAGAGGGCTTTGGTGAAAAAGGCAATATCCACAGAAGATATCTGGAAAGAAGCTTTCTGAGAAACTGCTTAGTGTTCTGTTAATTCATCTCACAGAGTTACAGCTTTCCCCTCAAGAAGGCGCTCGCTAAGCCTGTTCTTCTGGAAATCGCAAAGTGATATTTGGAAGCCCATAGAGGGCTCTGGTGAAAAAGAAAATATCCTCAGAGAAAAACTGGAAAGAAGCTTTCTGAGAAACTGCTTTGTGATGTGTGACTTCCACTCACAGAGATACATCTGTATTTCGTGGATCTCTTTGCTAGCCTTACTTCTGTGGAATCTGAGAAGAGATATTTCGGATCCCTTTGAAGACTATAGGGCCAAAGGAAATATCCTCTGATAACAAATAGGAAGAAGCTTTCTGAGAACCTTCTTTGTATTCTTTGAAATCATCTCACAGAATTAAAGTTTTCCCCTCAGGAAGCCTTTCGCTAAGACAGTTCTTGTGGAATTTGCAAAGTGATATTTGGAAGCCCATAGAGGGCTATGGTGAAAAAGAAAATATCCTCTGAGAAAAACGGGAAAGAAGCTTTCTGAGAAACTGCTTTGTGATGTGTGACTTCCACTCACAGACTTACATCTGTATTTCGTGGATCTCTTTGCTAGCCTTATTTCTGTGCGATCTGAGAACAGGTATTTCGGATCCATTTGAAGACTCTAGGGCCAAAGGAAATATCCTCCGATACAAAGAGAAAGAAGCTTTCTGAGAAACTTCTTTGTGTTCTGTGAAATCATCCTACAGAGTTACAGCTTTCCCCTTAAGAAGCCCTTCGTTAAGACAGTTCTTCTGGAATTTGCAAAGTGATATTGGGAAGCCCATAGCGGGCTATGGTGAGAAACGAAATATCCCCAGATGAAATCGGGAATGAAGCTTTCTGAGAAACTGCTTAGTATTCTGTTAATTCATCTCACACAATTACAGCTTTCCCTTCAAGAAGCCGCTCACGAAGCCTGTTTTTGTGGAATTCGCAAGTGATATTTGGAAGCCCTTAGAGGGCTATGGTGAAAAAGAAAATATCCTTAGAAAAAACTGGAAAGAAGCTTTCTGAGAAAATGCTTTGTGATGTGTGACTTCCACTCACAGAGGTACATCTGCATTTTGTGGTTCTCTTTGCTAGCCTTCTTTCTGTGGAATCTGAGAACAGATATTTCGGATCCCTTGGAAGAACATAGGGCCAAAGGAAATATCCTCCGATAACAAAGAGAAATAAGCTTTCTGAGAAACTTCTTTGTGTTCTGTGAAATCATCTCTCAGAGTAACAGCTTTCCCCTCAAGAAGCCTTTCGCTAAAACAGTTCTTGTGGAATTTGCAAAGTGATACTTGGAAGCCCATAAAGGGCTATGGTGAAAAAGGAAATATCCTCAGATGAAATCTGGAAAGAAGCTTTCCGTGAAACTGCTTAGTGTTCTGTTAATTCATCTCACAGAGTTAAAGCTTTCCCATCAAGAAGGCGCTCGCTAAGCCTGTTCTTGTGGAATTCGCAAAGTGATATTTGGAAGCCCTTAGAGGGCTATGGTGAAAAAGAAAATATTCTCAGAGAAAAACTGGAAAGAGGCTTTCTGAGAAACTGCTTTGTGATGTGTGACTTCCACTCACAGAGTTACATCTGGATTTCGTGGATCTGTTTGCTAGCCTTACTTCTGTGGAATCTGAGAATAGATATTTCGGATCCCTTTGAAGACTATAGGGCCAAAGGACATATCCTCCGATAACAAAGAGAAAGAAGCTCTCTGAGAAACTTCTTTGTGTTCTGTGAAATCATCTCACAGAGTTACAGATTTCCCACAAGAAGACTTTAGCTAAGACAGTTCTTGTGGAATTTGCAAAGTGATATTTGGAAGCCCTTAGAGGGCTTTGGTGAAAAAGGCAACATCCACAGAAGATATCTGGAAAGAAGCTTTCTGAGAAACTGCTTAGTGTTCTGTTAATTCATCTCACAGAGTTACAGCTTTACCTCCAGAAGCCGCTCGCTAAGCCTGTTCTTCTGGAATTCGCAAAGTGATATTTGGAAGCCCATAGAGGGCTCTGGTGAAAAAGAAAATATCCTCAGAGAAAAACTGGAAAGAAGCTTTCTGAGAAACTGCTTTGTGATGTGTGACTTTCACTCACAGAGTTACATCTGTATTTCGTGCATCTCTTTGCTAGCCTTACTTCTGTGGAATCTGAGAAGAGATATTTCGGATCCCTTTGAAGACTATAGGGCAAAAGGAAATATCCTCCGATAACAAATAGGAAGAAGCTTTCTGAGAAACTTCTTTGTATTCTTTAAAATCATCTCACAGAGTTACAGCTTTACCCTCAGGGAGCCTTTCGCTAAGACAGTTCTTGTGGAATTTGCAAAGTGATATTTGGAAGCCCATAGAGGGCTATGGTGAAAAAGGAAATATCCTCAGATGTAACCTGGAAAGAAGCTTTCTGAGAAACTGCTTAAGTGTTCTGTTAATTCCTCTCACATAGTTACAGCTATCCTTTCAAGAAGCCTCTCGTGAAGCCTGTTCTTGCGGAATTCGCAAAGTGATATTTGGAAGCCCATAGAGGGCTATGGTGAAAAAGAAAATATCCTCAGAGAAAAACTGGAAAGAAGCTTTCTGAGAAACTGCTTTGTGATGTGTGACTTCCACTCACAGAGTTACATCTGTATTTCGTGGATCTCTTTGCTAGTCTTATTTCTGTGCAATCTGAGAACAGGTATTTCGGATCCCTTTGAAGACCATGGGGCCAAACGAAATATCCGCCGATAACAAAGAGAAAGAAGCTTTCTGAGAAACTTCTTTGTGTTCTTTGAAATCATCCGACAGAGTTACAGCTTTCCCCTCAAGAAGCCCTTCGTTAATACAGTTCTTCTGGAATTTGCAAAGTGATATTGGGAAGCCCATAGAGGGCTATGTTGAGAAAAGAAATATCCTCAGATGAAATCTGGAAAGAAGCTTTCTGAGAAACTGCTTAGTGTTCTATTCATTCATCTCACTGAATTACAGCTTTCCCTTCAAGAAGCCGCTCGCGAAGCCTGTTTTTGAGGAATTCGCAAGTGATATTTGGAAGCCCTTAGATGGCTATGGTAAAAAAGAAAATATCCTTAGAAAAAACTGGAAAGAAGCTTTCTGAGAAAATGCTTTGTGATGTGTGACTTCCACTCACAGAGGTACATCTGCATTTCGTGGTTCTCTTTGCTAGCCTTCTTTCTGTGGAATCTGAGAACAGATATCTCGGATCCCTTGGAACACTATAGGGCCAAAGAAATATCCTCTGATAACAAAGAGAAAGAAGCTTTCTGAGAAACTTCTTTGTGTTCTGTGAAATCATCTCACAGATTTACAGCTTTCCCTTCAAGAAGCCTTTCGCTAAGACAGTTCTTCTGGAATTTGCAAAGCGATATTGGGAAGCCAATAGAGGGCTATGATGACAAAGGAAATATCCACAGATGAAATCTGGAAAGAAGCTTTCTGAGAAACTGCTTAGTGTTCTCTTAATTCATCTCACCGAGTTACAGCTTTCCCCTCAAGAAGCCGCTCACTAAGACTTTTCTTGTGGATTCGCAATGTGATATTTGTCAGCCCATAGAGGGCTATGGTGAAAAAGAATATATCCTCAGAGAAAAACACGAAAGAAGCTTTCTGAGAAACTGCTTTGTGATGTGTGACTTCTACTGACAGAGTTACATCTGTATTTCGTGGATCTCTTTGCTAGCCTTCTTTCTGTGGAATATGAAAACAGATATTTCGGGTCCCTTGGAAGAACATAGGGCCAAAGGAAATATCCTCCGATAACAAAGAGAAATAAGCTTTCTGAGAAACTTCTTTGTGTTCTGTGAAATCATCTCACAGAGTAACAGCTTTCCCCTCAAGAAGCCTTTCGCTAAGACAGTTCTGGTGGAATTTGCAAAGTGATATTTGGAAGCCCACAGAGGGCAATGGTGAAAAAGGAAATATCCTCAGATGAAATCTGGAAAGAAGCTTTCTGAGAAACTGCTTTTGTTCTGTTACTTCAGCTCACAGAGTTACAGATTTCCCCTCAAGAAACTGCTCCCTAAGCCTGTTCTTGTGGAATTCGAAAAGTGATATTTGGAAGCCCATAGAGGGATATGGTGAAAAAGAAAATATCCTCAGAGAAAAAGTGGAAAGAAGCTTTCTGAGAAACTGCTTTGTGATGTGTGACTTCCACTCACAGAGTTACATCTGCATTTCGTGGATCTCTTTGGTAGCCTTCTTTCTGTGGAATCTGAGAACAGATATTTCGGATCCTTTTGAAGACCATAGGGCCAAAGGAAATACCCTCTGATAACAAAGAGTAAGAATCTTTCTGAGAAACTTCTTTGTGTTCTGCGAAATCATCTGACAGAGTTACAGCTTTCCCCTCAAGAAGCCTTTCACTAAGACAGTTCTTGTGGAATTTGCAAACTGATACTTGGAAGCCCATAGAGGGCTATGGTGAAAAAGGAAATATCCTCAGATGAAATCTGGAAAGAAGCTTTCTGACAAACTGCTTAGTGTTCTGTAATTCATCTCACAGAGTTACAGCTTTCCCCTCAAGAAGCCGCTCGCTAAGCCTGGTCTTGTGGAATTCACAAAGTGATATTTGGAAGCCCATAGAGGGCTAGGGTGAAAAAGAAAATATCCTGAGAGAAAAACTGGAAAGAAACTTTCTGAGAAACTGCTTTGTGATGTGCGACTCAACTCACAGAGTTACATCTGTATTTCGTGGATCTCTTTGCTAGCCTTATTTCTGTGGAATCTGAGAACATGTATTTCGGATCCCTTTGAAAACCATAGGGGCAAAGGAAATATCCTCCGATAACAAAGGGAAAGAAGCTTTCTGAGAAACTTTTTGTGTTCTGTGAAATCATCTCACAGAGTTACAGCTTTCCCCTCTGGAAGCCTTTCGCTAAGACAGTTCTTGTGGAATGTGCAAAGTGATATTTGGAACCCCATAGAGGTCTACGGTGAAAAAGGAAATATCCTCAGATGAAATCTGGAAAGAAGCTTTCTGACAAACTGCTTAGTGTTCTGTTAATTCATCTCACAGAGTTACAGCTTTCCCCTCAAGAAGACGCTCACTAAGCCTGTTCTTGTGTAATTCACAAAGTGATATTTTGAAGCCCGTAGAGCTCTATGGTGAAAAAGAAAATATCATCAGAGCAAAACTGGAAAGCACCTTTCTGAGAAACTGCTTTGTGATGTGTGACTTTCACTCACAGAGTTACATCTGTATTTCGTGGATCTCTTTGCTAGCCTTACTTCTGTGGAATCTGAGAAGAGCTATTTCGGAACCTTTTGAAGACTATAGGGCCAAAGGACATATCCTCCGATAACAAAGAGAAAGAAGCTTTCTGAGAAACTTCTTTGTGTTCTGTGACATCATCTCACAGTGTTACAGCTTTCCCCCAAGAAGACTTTAGCTAAGACAGTTCTTGTTGAATTTGCAAAGTGATATTTGGAAGCCCTTAGAGGGCTTTGGTGAAAAAGGCAATATCCACAGAAGATATCTGGAAAGAAGCTTTCTGAGAAACTGCTTAGTGTTCTGTTAATTCATCTCACAGAGTTACAGCTTTCCCCTCAAGAAGGCGCTCGCTAAGCCTGTTCTTCTGGAAATCGCAAAGTGATATTTGGAAGCCCATAGAGGGCTCTGGTGAAAAAGAAAATATCCTCAGAGAAAAACTGGAAAGAAGCTTTCTGAGAAACTGCTTTGTGATGTGTGACTTCCACTCACAGAGATACATCTGTATTTCGTGGATCTCTTTGCTAGCCTTACTTCTGTGGAATCTGAGAAGAGATATTTCGGATCCCTTTGAAGACCATAGGGCCAAAGGAAATATCCTCTGATAACAAATAGGAAGAAGCTTTCTGAGAACCTTCTTTGTATTCTTTGAAATCATCTCACAGAATTAAAGTTTTCCCCTCAGGAAGCCTTTCGCTAAGACAGTTCTTGTGGAATTTGCAAAGTGATATTTGGAAGCCCATAGAGGGCTATGGTGAAAAAGAAAATATCCTCTGAGAAAAACGGGAAAGAAGCTTTCTGAGAAACTGCTTTGTGATGTGTGTCTTCCACTCACAGACTTACATCTGTATTTCGTGGATCTCTTTGCTAGCCTTATTTCTGTGCGATCTGAGAACAGGTATTTCGGATCCATTTGAAGACTCTAGGGCCAAAGGAAATATCCTCCGATACAAAGAGAAAGAAGCTTTCTGAGAAACTTCTTTGTGTTCTGTGAAATCATCCTACAGAGTTACAGCTTTCCCCTTAAGAAGCCCTTCGTTAAGACAGTTCTTCTGGAATTTGCAAAGTGATATTGGGAAGCCCATAGCGGGCTATGGTGAGAAACGAAATATCCCCAGATGAAATCGGGAATGAAGCTTTCTGAGAAACTGCTTAGTATTCTGTTAATTCATCTCACACAATTACAGCTTTCCCTTCAAGAAGCCGCTCACGAAGCCTGTTTTTGTGGAATTCGCAAGTGATATTTGGAAGCCCTTAGAGGGCTATGGTGAAAAAGAAAATATCCTTAGAAAAAACTGGAAAGAAGCTTTCTGAGAAAATGCTTTGTGATGTGTGACTTCCACTCACAGAGGTACATCTGCATTTTGTGGTTCTCTTTGCTAGCCTTCTTTCTGTGGAATCTGAGAACAGATATTTCGGATCCCTTGGAAGAACATAGGGCCAAAGGAAATATCCTCCGATAACAAAGAGAAATAAGCTTTCTGAGAAACTTCTTTGTGTTCTGTGAAATCATCTCTCAGAGTAACAGCTTTCCCCTCAAGAAGCCTTTCGCTAAAACAGTTCTTGTGGAATTTGCAAAGTGATACTTGGAAGCCCATAAAGGGCTATGGTGAAAAAGGAAATATCCTCAGATGAAATCTGGAAAGAAGCTTTCCGTGAAACTGCTTAGTGTTCTGTTAATTCATCTCACAGAGTTAAAGCTTTCCCATCAAGAAGGCGCTCGCTAAGCCTGTTCTTGTGGAATTCGCAAAGTGATATTTGGAAGCCCTTAGAGGGCTATGGTGAAAAAGAAAATATTCTCAGAGAAAAACTGGAAAGAGGCTTTCTGAGAAACTGCTTTGTGATGTGTGACTTCCACTCACAGAGTTACATCTGGATTTCGTGGATCTGTTTGCTAGCCTTACTTCTGTGGAATCTGAGAATAGATATTTCGGATCCCTTTGAAGACTATAGGGCCAAAGGACATATCCTCCGATAACAAAGAGAAAGAAGCTCTCTGAGAAACTTCTTTGTGTTCTGTGAAATCATCTCACAGAGTTACAGATTTCCCACAAGAAGACTTTAGCTAAGACAGTTCTTGTGGAATTTGCAAAGTGATATTTGGAAGCCCTTAGAGGGCTTTGGTGAAAAAGGCAACATCCACAGAAGATATCTGGAAAGAAGCTTTCTGAGAAACTGCTTAGTTTTCTGTTAATTCATCTCACAGAGTTACAGCTTTACCTCCAGAAGCCGCTCGCTAAGCCTGTTCTTCTGGAATTCGCAAAGTGATATTTGGAAGCCCATAGAGGGCTCTGGTGAAAAAGAAAATATCCTCAGAGAAAAACTGGAAAGAAGCTTTCTGAGAAACTGCTTTGTGATGTGTGACTTCCACTCACAGAGTTACATCTGTATTTCGTGCATCTCTTTGCTAGCCTTACTTCTGTGGAATCTGAGAAGAGATATTTCGGATCCCTTTGAAGACTATAGGGCAAAAGGAAATATCCTCCGATAACAAATAGGAAGAAGCTTTCTGAGAAACTTCTTTGTATTCTTTGAAATCATCTCACAGAGTTACAGCTTTACCCTCAGGGAGCCTTTCGCTAAGACAGTTCTTGTGGAATTTGCAAAGTGATATTTGGAAGCCCATGGTGAAAAAGGAAATATCCTCAGATGTAACCTGGAAAGAAGCTTTCTGAGAAACTGCTTAAGTGTTCTCTTAATTCCTCTCACATAGTTACAGCTATCCTTTCAAGAAGCCTCTCGTGAAGCCTGTTCTTGCGGAATTCGCAAAGTGATATTTGGAAGCCCATAGAGGGCTATGGTGAAAAAGAAAATATCCTCAGAGAAAAACTGGAAAGAAGCTTTCTGAGAAACTGCTTTGTGATGTGTGACTTCCACTCACAGAGTTACATCTGTATTTCGTGGATCTCTTTGCTAGTCTTATTTCTGTGCAATCTGAGAACAGGTATTTCGGATCCCTTTGAAGACCATGGGGCCAAACGAAATATCCTCCGATAACAAAGAGAAAGAAGCTTTCTGAGAAACTTCTTTGTGTTCTTTGAATTCATCCGACAGAGTTACAGCTTTCCCCTCAAGAAGCCCTTCGTTAATACAGTTCTTCTGGAATTTGCAAAGTGATATTGGGAAGCCCATAGAGGGCTATGTTGAGAAAAGAAATATCCTCAGATGAAATCTGGAAAGAAGCTTTCTGAGAAACTGCTTAGTGTTCTATTCATTCATCTCACTGAATTACAGCTTTCCCTTCAAGAAGCCGCTCGCGAAGCCTGTTTTTGAGGAATTCGCAAGTGATATTTGGAAGCCCTTAGATGGCTATGGTAAAAAAGAAAATATCCTTAGAAAAAACTGGAAAGAAGCTTTCTGAGAAAATGCTTTGTGATGTGTGACTTCCACTCACAGAGGTACATCTGCATTTCGTGGTTCTCTTTGCTAGCCTTCTTTCTGTGGAATCTGAGAACAGATATCCCGGATCCCTTGGAACACTATAGGGCCAAAGAAATATCCTCTGATAACAAAGAGAAAGAAGCTTTCTGAGAAACTTCTTTGTTTTCTGTGAAATCATCTCACAGATTTACAGCTTTCCCTTCAAGAAGCCTTTCGCTAAGACAGTTCTTCTGGAATTTGCAAAGCGATATTGGGAAGCCAATAGAGGGCTATGATGACAAAGGAAATATCCACAGATGAAATCTGGAAAGAAGCTTTCTGAGAAACTGCTTAGTGTTCTCTTAATTCATCTCACCGAGTTACAGCTTTCCCCTCAAGAAGCCGCTCACTAAGACTTTTCTTGTGGATTCGCAATGTGATATTTGTCAGCCCATAGAGGGCTATGGTGAAAAAGAATATATCCTCAGAGAAAAACACGAAAGAAGCTTTCTGAGAAACTGCTTTGTGATGTGTGACTTCTACTGACAGAGTTACATCTGTATTTCGTGGATCTCTTTGCTAGCCTTCTTTCTGTGGAATATGAAAACAGATATTTCGGGTCCCTTGGAAGAACATAGGGCCAAAGGAAATATCCTCCGATAACAAAGAGAAATAAGCTTTCTGAGAAACTTCTTTGTGTTCTGTGAAATCATCTCACAGAGTAACAGCTTTCCCCTCAAGAAGCCTTTCGCTAAGACAGTTCTGGTGGAATTTGCAAAGTGATATTTGGAAGCCCACAGAGGGCAATGGTGAAAAAGGAAATATCCTCAGATGAAATCTGGAAAGAAGCTTTCTGAGAAACTGCTTTTGTTCTGTTACTTCAGCTCACAGAGTTACAGATTTCCCCTCAAGAAACTGCTCCCTAAGCCTGTTCTTGTGGAATTCGAAAAGTGATATTTGGAAGCCCATAGAGGGATATGGTGAAAAAGAAAATATCCTCAGAGAAAAAGTGGAAAGAAGCTTTCTGAGAAACTGCTTTGTGATGTGTGACTTCCACTCACAGAGTTACATCTGCATTTCGTGGATCTCTTTGGTAGCCTTCTTTCTGTGGAATCTGAGAACAGATATTTCGGAACCTTTTGAAGACCATAGGGCCAAAGGAAATATCCTCTGATAACAAAGCGTAAGAATCTTTCTGAGAAACTTCTTTGTGTTCTGTGAAATCATCTGACAGAGTTACAGCTTTCCCCTCAAGAAGCCTTTCACTAAGACAGTTCTTGTGGAATTTGCAAACTGATACTTGGAAGCCCATAAAGGGCTATGGTGAAAATAGAAATATCCTCAGATGAAATCTGGAAAGAAGCTTTCCGTGAAACTGCTTAGTGTTCTGTTAATTCATCTCACAGAGTTACAGACTTCCCCTCAAGAAGGCGCTCGCTAAGCCTGTTCTTGTGGAATTCGCAAAGTGATATTTGGAAGCCCTTAGAGGGCTATGGTGAAAAAGAAAATATTCTCAGAGAAAAACTGGAAAGAGGCTTTCTGAGAAACTGCTTTGTGATGTGTGACTTCCACTCACAGAGTTACATCTGTATTTCGTGGATCTCTTTGAGAGCCTTCTTTCTGTGGAATCGGAGAATAGATATTTCGGATCCCTTTGAAGACTATAGGGCCAAAGGACATATCCTCCGATAACAAAGAGAAAGAAGGTTTCTGAGAAACTTCTTTGTGTTCTGTGAGATCATCTCACAGAGTTACAGCTTTCCCCCAAGAAGACTTTAGCTAAGACAGTTCTTGTGGAATTTGCAAAGTGATATTTGGAAGCCCTTAGAGGGCTTTGGTGAAAAAGGCAACATCCACAGAAGATATCTGGAAAGAAGCTTTCTGAGAAACTGCTTAGTGTTCTGTTAATTCATCTCACAGATTTACAGCTTTACCTCCAGAAGCCGCTCGCTAAGCCTGTTCTTCTGGAATTCGCAAAGTGATATTTGGAAGCCCATAGAGGGCTCTGGTGAAAAAGAAAATATCCTCAGAGAAAAACTGGAAAGAAGCTTTCTGAGAAACAGCTTTGTGATGTGTGACTTCCACTCACAGAGTTACATCTGTATTTCGTGGATCTCTTTGCTAGCCTTACTTCTGTGGAATCTGAGAAGAGATATTTCGGATCCCTTTGAAGACTATAGGGCAAAAGGAAATATCCTCCGATAACAAATAGGAAGAAGCTTTCTGAGAAACTTCTTTGTATTCTTTGAAATCATCTCACAGAGTTACAGCTTTACCCTCAGGGAGCCTTTCGCTAAGACAGTTCTTGTGGAATTTGCAAAGTGATATTTGGAAGCCCATAGAGGGCTATGGTGAAAAAGGAAATATCCTCAGATGTAACCTGGAAAGAAGCTTTCTGAGAAACTGCTTAAGTGTTCTGTTAATTCCTCTCACATAGTTACAGCTATCCTTTCAAGAAGCCTCTCGTGAAGCCTGTTCTTGCGGAATTCGCAAAGTGATATTTGGAAGCCCATAGAGGGCTATGGTGAAAAAGAAAATATCCTCAGAGAAAAACTGGAAAGAAGCTTTCTGAGAAACTGCTTTGTGATGTGTGACTTCCACTCACAGAGTTACATCTGTATTTCGTGGATCTCTTTGCTAGTCTTATTTCTGTGCAATCTGAGAACAGGTATTTCGGATCCCTTTGAAGACCATGGGGCCAAACGAAATATCCTCCGATAACAAAGAGAAAGAAGCTTTCTGAGAAACTTCTTTGTGTTCTTTGAAATCATCCTACAGAGTTACAGCTTTCCCCTCAAGAAGCCCTTCGTTAATACAGTTCTTCTGGAATTTGCAAAGTGATATTGGGAAGCCCATAGAGGGCTATGGTGAGAAAAGAAATATCCTCAGATGAAATCTGGAAAGAAGCTTTCTGAGAAATTGCTTAGTGTTCTGTTCATTCATCTCACTGAATTACAGCTTTCCCTTCAAGAAGCCGCTCGCGAAGCCTGTTTTTGTGGAATTCACAAGTGATATTTGGAAGCCCTTAGAGGGCTATGGTGAAAAAGAAAATATCCATAGAAAAAACTGGAAAGAAGCTTTCTGAGAAAATGCTTTGTGATGTGTGACTTCCACTCACAGAGGTACATCTGCATTTCGTGGTTCTCTTTGCTAGCCTTCTTTCTGTGGAATCTGAGAACAGATATTTCGGATCCCTTGGAACACTATAGGGCCAAAGGAAATATCCTCTGATAACAAAGAGAAAGAAGCTTTCTGAGAAACTTCTTTGTGTTCTGTGAAATCATCTCACAGATTTACAGCTTTCCCTTCAAGAAGCCTTTCGCTAAGACAGTTCTTCTGGAATTTGCAAAGCGATATTGGGAAGCCAATAGAGGGCTATGATGACAAAGGAAATATCCTCAGATGAAATCTGGAAAGAAGCTTTCTGAGAAACTGCTTAGTGTTCTCTTAATTCATCTCACCGAGTTACAGCTTTCCCCTCAAGAAGCCGCTCACTAAGACTTTTCTTGTGGATTCGCAATGTGATATTTGTCAGCCCATAGAGGGCTATGGTGAAAAAGAATATATCCTCAGAGAAAAACACGAAAGAGGCTTTCTGAGAAACTGCTTTGTGATGTGTGACTTCTACTGACAGAGTTACATCTGTATTTCGTGGATCTCTTTGCTAGCCTTCTTTCTGTGGAATATGAAAACAGATATTTCGGGTCCCTTGGAAGAACATAGGGCCAAAGGAAATATCCTCCGATAACAAAGAGAAATAAGCTTTCTGAGAAACTTCTTTGTGTTCTGTGAAATCATCTCACAGAGTAACAGCTTTCCCCTCAAGAAGCCTTTCGCTAAGACAGTTCTGGTGGAATTTGCAAAGTGATATTTGGAAGCCCACAGAGGGCAATGGTGAAAAAGGAAATATCCTCAGATGAAATCTGGAAAGAAGCTTTCTGAGAAACTGCTTTTGTTCTGTTACTTCAGCTCACAGAGTTACAGATTTCCCCTCAAGAAACTGCTCCCTAAGCCTGTTCTTGTGGAATTCGAAAAGTGATATTTGGAAGCCCATAGAGGGATATGGTGAAAAAGAAAATATCCTCAGAGAAAAAGTGGAAAGAAGCTTTCTGAGAAACTGCTTTGTGATGTGTGACTTCCACTCACAGAGTTACATCTGCATTTCGTGGATCTCTTTGGTAGCCTTCTTTCTGTGGAATCTGAGAACAGATATTTCGGAACCTTTTGAAGACCATAGGGCCAAAGGAAATATCCTCTGATAACAAAGCGTAAGAATCTTTCTGAGAAACTTCTTTGTGTTCTGTGAAATCATCTGACAGAGTTACAGCTTTCCCCTCAAGAAGCCTTTCACTAAGACAGTTCTTGTGGAATTTGCAAACTGATACTTGGAAGCCCATAAAGGGCTATGGTGAAAATAGAAATATCCTCAGATGAAATCTGGAAAGAAGCTTTCCGTGAAACTGCTTAGTGTTCTGTTAATTCATCTCACAGAGTTACAGACTTCCCCTCAAGAAGGCGCTCGCTAAGCCTGTTCTTGTGGAATTCGCAAAGTGATATTTGGAAGCCCTTAGAGGGCTATGGTGAAAAAGAAAATATTCTCAGAGAAAAACTGGAAAGAGGCTTTCTGAGAAACTGCTTTGTGATGTGTGACTTCCACTCACAGAGTTACATCTGTATTTCGTGGATCTCTTTGAGAGCCTTCTTTCTGTGGAATCGGAGAATAGATATTTCGGATCCCTTTGAAGACTATAGGGCCAAAGGACATATCCTCCGATAACAAAGAGAAAGAAGGTTTCTGAGAAACTTCTTTGTGTTCTGTGAGATCATCTCACAGAGTTACAGCTTTCCCCCAAGAAGACTTTAGCTAAGACAGTTCTTGTGGAATTTGCAAAGTGATATTTGGAAGCCCTTAGAGGGCTTTGGTGAAAAAGGCAACATCCACAGAAGATATCTGGAAAGAAGCTTTCTGAGAAACTGCTTAGTGTTCTGTTAATTCATCTCACAGATTTACAGCTTTACCTCCAGAAGCCGCTCGCTAAGCCTGTTCTTCTGGAATTCGCAAAGTGATATTTGGAAGCCCATAGAGGGCTCTGGTGAAAAAGAAAATATCCTCAGAGAAAAACTGGAAAGAAGCTTTCTGAGAAACAGCTTTGTGATGTGTGACTTCCACTCACAGAGTTACATCTGTATTTCATGGATCTCTTTGCTAGCCTTACTTCTGTGGAATCTGAGAAGAGATATTTCGGATCCCTTTGAAGACTATAGGGCAAAAGGAAATATCCTCCGATAACAAATAGGAAGAAGCTTTCTGAGAAACTTCTTTGTATTCTTTGAAATCATCTCACAGAGTTACAGCTTTACCCTCAGGGAGCCTTTCGCTAAGACAGTTCTTGTGGAATTTGCAAAGTGATATTTGGAAGCCCATAGAGGGCTATGGTGAAAAAGGAAATATCCTCAGATGTAACCTGGAAAGAAGCTTTCTGAGAAACTGCTTAAGTGTTCTGTTAATTCCTCTCACATAGTTACAGCTATCCTTTCAAGAAGCCTCTCGTGAAGCCTGTTCTTGCGGAATTCGCAAAGTGATATTTGGAAGCCCATAGAGGGCTATGGTGAAAAAGAAAATATCCTCAGAGAAAAACTGGAAAGAAGCTTTCTGAGAAACTGCTTTGTGATGTGTGACTTCCACTCACAGAGTTACATCTGTATTTCGTGGATCTCTTTGCTAGTCTTATTTCTGTGCAATCTGAGAACAGGTATTTCGGATCCCTTTGAAGACCATGGGGCCAAACGAAATATCCGCCGATAACAAAGAGAAAGAAGCTTTCTGAGAAACTTCTTTGTGTTCTTTGAAATCATCCGACAGAGTTACAGCTTTCCCCTCAAGAAGCCCTTCGTTAATACAGTTCTTCTGGAATTTGCAAAGTGATATTGGGAAGCCCATAGAGGGCTATGGTGAGAAAAGAAATATCCTCAGATGAAATCTGGAAAGAAGCTTTCTGAGAAACTGCTTAGTGTTCTGTTCATTCATCTCACTGAATTACAGCTTTCCCTTCAAGAAGCCGCTCGCGAAGCCTGTTTTTGTGGAATTCACAAGTGATATTTGGAAGCCCTTAGAGGGCTATGGTGAAAAAGAAAATATCCATAGAAAAAACTGGAAAGAAGCTTTCTGAGAAAATGCTTTGTGATGTGTGACTTCCACTCACAGAGGTACATCTGCATTTCGTGGTTCTCTTTGCTAGCCTTCTTTCTGTGGAATCTGAGAACAGATATTTCGGATCCCTTGGAACACTATAGGGCCAAAGGAAATATCCTCTGATAACAAAGAGAAAGAAGCTTTCTGAGAAACTTCTTTGTGTTCTGTGAAATCATCTCACAGATTTACAGCTTTCCCTTCAAGAAGCCTTTCGCTAAGACAGTTCTTCTGGAATTTGCAAAGCGATATTGGGAAGCCAATAGAGGGCTATGATGACAAAGGAAATATCCTCAGATGAAATCTGGAAAGAAGCTTTCTGAGAAACTGCTTAGTGTTCTCTTAATTCATCTCACCGAGTTACAGCTTTCCCCTCAAGAAGCCGCTCACTAAGACTTTTCTTGTGGATTCGCAATGTGATATTTGTCAGCCCATAGAGGGCTATGGTGAAAAAGAATATATCCTCAGAGAAAAACACGAAAGAAGCTTTCTGAGAAACTGCTTTGTGATGTGTGACTTCTACTGACAGAGTTACATCTGTATTTCGTGGATCTCTTTGCTAGCCTTCTTTCTGTGGAATATGAGAACAGATATTTCGGATCCCTTAGAAGAACATAGGGCCAAAGGAAATATCCTCCGATAACAAAGAGAAATAAGCTTTCAGATAAACTTCTTTGTGTTCTGAGAAATCATCTCACAGAGTAACAGCTTTCCCCTCAAGAAGCCTTTCGCTAAGACAGTTCTGGTGGAATTTGCAAAGTGATATTTGGAAGCCCACAGAGGGCAATGGTGAAAAAGGAAATATCCTCAGATGAAATCTGGAAAGAAGCTTTCTGAGAAACTGCTTTTGTTCTGTTAATTCAGCCCACAGAGGTACAGATTTCCCCTCAAGAAACTGCTCCCTAAGCCTGTTCTTGTGGAATTCGAAAAGTGATATTTGGAAGCCCATAGAGGGCTCTGGTGAAAAAGAAAATATCCTCAGAGAAAAACTGGAAAGAAGCTTTCTGAGAAACTGCTTTGTGATGTGTGACTTCCACTCACAGAGTTACATCTGCATTTCGTGGATCTCTTTGCTAGCCTTCTTTCTGTGGAATCTGAGAACAGATATTTCGGATCCTTTTGAAGACTATAGGGCCAAAGGAAATATCCTCTGACAACAAAGCGTAAGAATCTTTCTGAGAAACTTCTTTGTGTTCTGTGAAATCATCTGACAGAGTTACAGCTTTCCCCTCAAGAAGCCTTTCACTAAGACAGTTCTTGTGGAATTTGCAAACTGAAACTTGGAAGCCCATAAAGGGCTATGGTGAAAAAGGAAATATCCTCAGATGAAATCTGGAAAGAAGCTTTCCGTGAAACTGCTTAGTGTTCTGTTAATTCATCTCACAGAGTTACAGACTTCCCCTCAAGAAGGCGCTCGCTAAGCCTGTTCTTGTGGAATTCGCAAAGTGATATTTGGAAGCCCTTAGAGGGCTATGGTGAAAAAGAAAATATTCTCAGAGAAAAACTGGAAAGAGGCTTTCTGAGAAACTGCTTTGTGATGTGTGACTTCCACTCACAGAGTTACATCTGTATTTCGTGGATCTCTTTGAGAGCCTTATTTCTGTGGAATCTGAGAACAGATATTTCGGATCCCTTTGAAGACTATAGGGCCTAAGGAAATATCCTCCGATAACAAAGAGAAAGAAGCTTTCTGAGAAACTTCTTTGTGTTCTGTGAAATCTTCACACAGAGTAACAGCTTTCCCCTTAAGAAGCCTTTCTCAAAGACAGTTCTTCTGGAATATGCAAAGTGATATTTGGAATCCGACAGATGGCTATGGTGTAAAAGGAAATATGCTCAGATGAAATCTTGAAAGAAGCTTTCTGAGAAACTGCTTAGTGTCCTGTTAATTCATCTCACAGAGTTACAGCTTTCCCCTCTAGAAGGCCCTCGCTAAGCCGGTTCTTGTGGAATTCGCAAAGTGATATTTGGAAGCCCATAGAGGGCTAGGGTGAAAAAGAAAATATCCTCAGAGAAAAACTGGAAAGAAGCTTTCTGAGAAACTGCTTTGTGATGTGCGACTCAACTCACAGAGGTACATCTGTATTTCGTGGATCTCTTTGCTAGCCTTATTTCTGTGGAATGTGAGAATATGTATTTCGGATCCCTTTGAAGACCATAGGGGCAAAGCAAATATCCTCCGATAACAAAGGGAAAGAAGCTTTCTAAGAAACTTCTTTGTGTTCTGTGAAATCATCTCACAGAGTTACAGCTTTCCCCTCAAGAAGCCTTTCGCTAAGACAGTTCTTGTGGAATTTGCAAACTGATTTTGGGAAGCCCAGAGAGGGCTATGGTGAAAAAGGAAATATCCTCAAATGAAATCTGGAAAGAAGCTTTCTGAGAAACTGGTTAGTGTTCTGTTAATTCACCTCACAGAGTTACAGCTTTCCCCTCAAGAAGCCGCTCATGAAGCCTGTTCTTGTGGAATTCGCTAAGTGATATTAGGAAGCCCATAGAGGGCTATGGGGAAAAAGAAAATTTCTTCAGAGAAAAACTGGAAAGAAACTTTCTGAGAAACTCCTTTGAGGTGTGACTTGCATTTACAGAATGACATCTGTATTTCGTGGATCCCTTTGCTAGCCTTATTTCTGTGGAATCTGAGAACGGTTATTTCGGATCCCTTTGAAGACCATAGGTCCAATGTAAATATCCTCCGATAAAAAAGAGAAAGAAGCTTTCTGAGAAACTTCTTTGTGTTCTGTGAAATCATCTCACAGAGTTACAGCTTTCCCCCCAAGAAGTCGCTCGCTAAGCCTGTTCTTGTGGAATTCGCAAAGTGATATTAGGAAGCCCATAGAGGGCTATGGTGAAAAAGGAAATATCCTCAGATGAAATCTGGAAAGAAGCTTTCTGAGAAACTGCTTAGTGTTCTGTTAATTCATCTCACAGTGTTAAAGCTTTCCCCTCAAAAAGCCACTCCCTGAGCTTCTTCTTGATAGAATTCACAAAGTGATATTTGGAAGCCCAAAGAGGGCTAGGGTGAAAAAGAAAATATCCTCAGAGAAAAACTGGAAAGAAGCTTTCTGAGAAACTGCTTTGTGATGTGTGACTTCCACTCACAGAATTACAGCTGTATTTCCCGGATCTCTTTGCTAGCCTTATTTCTGTGGATTCTGAGAAGAGATATTTCGGATCCCTTTGAAGACTATAGGACCAAAGGAAATATCCTCCGATAACAAAGAGAAAGAAGCTTTCTGAGAAACTTCTTTGCGTTCTGTGAAATCATCTAACAGAGTTACAGCTTTTCCCTCAAGAAGCCTTTCGCTAAGACAGTTCTTGTGGAATTTGAAAAGTGATATTGGGAAGCCCTCAGAGGGCTATGGTGAAAAAGGAAATATCCTCAGATGAAATCTGGAAAGAAGCTTTCTGAGAAACTGCTTAGTGTTCTGTTAATTCATCTCACAGAGTACAGCTTTCCCCTCAAGTACCACTCGCTAAGCCTGTTCTTGTGGATTCGCAAAGTGATATTTTGAAGCCCATAGAGTTCTATGGTGAAAAAGAAAATACACTCAGAGAAAAACTGGAAAGATGCTTTCTGAGAAACTGCTTTGTGATGTGTGACTTCCACTCACACAGATACATCTGTATTTCGTGGATCTCTTTGCTAGTCTTCTTTCTCTGGAATCTGAGAACTGATATTTCGGATCCCTTTGAAGACAATATTGCCAAAGGAAATATCCTCCGATAAGAAAGAGAAAGAAGCTTTCTGAGAAACTTCTTTGTGTTCTGTGAAATCATCTCACAGAGTTACAACTTTCCCCTCAAGAAGCCTTTGGCTAAGAGAGTTCTTGTGGAATTTGCAAAGTGATATTGGGAAGCCCTTAGAGGGCTATGGTGAAAAAGGAAATATTCTCCGATGAAATCTGGAAAGAAGCTTTCTGAGAAACTGCTTAGTGTTCTGTTAATTCACCTCACAGATTTACTGCTTTTCCCTCAAGAAGTCGCTGCCTAAGCCTGTTCTTGTGGAATTCGCAAAGTGATATTTGGTAGCCTATGGAGGCCTACGGTGAAAAAGAAAATATCCTCAGAGAAAAACTGGAAAGAAGATTTCTGAGAAACTGCTTTGTGATGGTGACTTCCACTCACAGAGTTACATCTGTATTTCGTGGATCTCTTTGCTAGCCTTATTTCTGTGGAATCTGAGAACAGATATTTCGGATCCCTTTGAAGGCTATAGGGCCAGAGGAAATATCCTCCGATAACAAAGAGAAAGAAGCTTTCTGAGAAACTTCTTTGTGTTCTGTGAAAACATCTCACAGAGTTACAGCTTTCACCTCAAGAATCCTTTCGCTAAGACAGATCTTGTGGAATTTTCAAAGTTTTATTGGGAAGCCCTTAGAGGGCTATGGTGAAAAAGGAAATATCCTGAGATGAAATCAGGAAAGAAGCTTTGTGAGAAACTACTTAGTGTTCTGTTAATTCATCTAACAGAGTTACAGATTTCCCCTCAAGAAGCCGCTCACGAAGCCTGTTCTTGTGGAATTCGCAAAGTGATATTTGGAAGCCCTTAGAGGGCTACGGTGTAAAAGAAAATATCCTCAGAGAAAAATTGGAAAGAAACTTTCTGAGAAACTGCTTCGTGATGTGTGACTTCCACTCAAAGAATTAAGCTGTATTTCCTGGATCTCACTGCTAGCCTTATTTCTGTGGAATCTGAGAAGAGATATTTCGGATCCCTTTGAAGACTATAGGACCAAAGGAAATATCCTCCGACAACAAAGAGAAAGAAGCTTTCTGAGAAACTTCTTTGTTTTCTATGAAATCATCTCACAGAGTTACAGCTTTCCCCTCAAGAAGCCTTTCGCTAAGACAGTTCTTGTGGAATTTGCAAAGTGATATTGGGAATCCCATAGTGGGCTATGGTTAAAAAGGAAATATCCTCAGATGAAATCTGGAAAGAAGCTGTGTGAGAAACTGCTTAGTGTTCTGTGAAATCATCTCACAGAGTTGCAGCTTTCCCCTCAAGAAGTCTTTCGCTAAGACAGTTCTTGTGGAACTTGAAAAGTGATATTTGGAAGCCCCTAGAGGGCTTTGGTGAAAAAGGAAATATCTTCAGATCAAATCTGCAAAGAACCTTTCTGAGAAACTGCTTAGTGTTCTGTTAATTCATCTCACAGAGTTACAGCTTTCCCCTCAAAAAGCCGCTCGCTGAGCCTCTTCTTGACAGAATTCACAAAGTGATATTTGGAAGCCCAAAGAGGGCTACGGTGAAAAAGAAAATATCCTCAGAGAAAAAGTGGAAAGAAGCTTTCTGAGAAACTGCTTTGTGATGTGTGACTTCCAATCACAGAATTACAGCTGTATTTCCCGGATCTCTTTGCTAGCCTTATTTCTGTGGAATCTGAGAACAGATATTTCGTATCCCTTTGAAGACTATAGGACCAAAGAAAATATCCTCCGATAACAAAGACAAAGAAGCTTTCTGAAAAACTTCTTTGCGTTCTGTGAAATCATCTCACAGAGTTACAGCTTTCCACTAAAGAAGCCTTTCGCTAAGACAGTTCTTGTGGAATTTGAAATGTGATATTGGGAAGCCCTCAGAGGGCTATGATGAAAAAGGAAATATCCTCAGATGAAATCTGGAAAGAAGCTTTCTGAGAAACTGCTTAGTGTTCTGTTAATTCATCTCACAGAGTACAGCTTTCCACTCAAGAACCGCTCGCTAAGCCTGTTCTTGTGGATACGCAAAGTGATGTTTGGAAGCCCATAGAGGTCTATGGTGAAAAAGAAAATATACTCAGAGAAAAACTGGAAAGAAGCTTTCTGAGAAACTGCTTTGTGATGTGTGACTTCCACTCAAAGAGTTACATCTGTATTTCGTGGATCTCCTTGCTAGCCTTTTTTCTGTGGAATCTGAGAACTGATATTTCGGATACCTTCAAAGACAATATTGCCAAAGGAAATATCCACTGATAACAGAGACAAAGAAGCTTTTTGAGAAACTTCTTTGTGTTCTGTGAAATCATCTCACAGAGTTACAGCTTTCCCCTCAAGAAGCCTTTCGCTAAGACAGTTCTTGTGGAATTTGCAAAGTGATATTGGGAAGCCCTTAGAGGTCTATGGTGAAAAAGGAAATATCCTGAGATGAAATCAGGAAAGAAGCTTTGTGAGAAACTCCTTAGTGTTCTGTTAATTCATTTAACAGAGTTACAGATTTTCCCTCAAGAAGCCGCTCGCGAAGCCTGTTGTTGTGGGATTCGCAAAGTGATATTTGGAGGCCCTTAGAGGGCTACGGTGTAAAAGAAAATATCCTCAGAGAAAAACTGGAAAGAAGCTTTCTGAGAAACTGCTTTGTTATGTGTGACTTCCACTCACAGAATTACAGCTGTATTTCCTGGATCTCTTTGCTAGCCTTATTTCTGTGGAATCTGAGAAGACATAATTCGGATCCCTTTGAAGACTATAGGACCAAAGGAAATATCCTCCGATAACAAAGACAAAGAAGCTTTCTGAGAATCTTCTTTGTGTTCTGTGAAATCATCTCACAGAGTTACAGCTTTCCCCTCAAGAAGCCTTTCGCTAAGACAGTTCTTGTGGAATTTGCAAAGTGATATTGGGAATCCCATAGTGGGCTATGGTGAAAAAGGAAATATCCTCAGATGAAATCTGGAAAGAAGCTGTGTGAGAAACTGCTTAGTGTTCTGTGAAATCATCTCACAGAGTTGCAGGTTTCCCTCAAGGAGCCTTTCGCTAAGACAGTTCTTGTGGAACCTGAAAAGTGATATGTGGAAGCCCCTAGAGGGCTTTGGTGAAAAAGGAAATATCCTCAGATCAAATCTGCAAAGAAGCTTTCTGAGAAACTGCTTAGAGTTCTGTTAATTCATCTCACAGAGTTACAGCTTTCCCCTCAAAAAGCCGATCGCTGAGCCTCTTCTTGACAGAATTCGCAAAGTGATATTTGGAAGCCCAAAGAGGGCTACGGTGAAAAAGAAAATATCCTCAGAGAAAAATTGGAAAGAAGCTTTCTGAGAAACTGCTTTGTGATGTGTGACTTCCACTCACAGAATTACAGCTGTATTTCCCGGATCTCTTTGCTAGCCTTATTTCAGTGGAATCTGAGAACAGATATTTCGGATCCCTTTGAAGTCTATAGGACCAAAGAAAATATCCTCCTATAACAAAGAGAAAGAAGCTTTCTGAGAAACTTCTTTGCGTTCTGTGAAATCATCTCACAGAGTTACAGCTTTCCACTAAAGAAGCCTTTCACTAAGACAGTTCTTGTGGAATTTGAAATGTGATATTAGGAAGCCCTCAGAGGCCTATGGTGAAAAAGGAAATATCCTCAGATGAAACCTGGAAAGAAGCTTTCTGAGAAACTGCTTAGTGTTCTGTTAATTCATCTCACAGAGTACAGCTTTCCCCTCAAGAACCGCTCACTAAGCCTGTTCTTGTGGATTCGCAAACTGATATTTGGAAGCCCATAGAGGTGTATGGTGAAAAAGAAAATATACTCAGAGAAAAACTGGAAAGAAGCTTTCTGAGAAACTGCTTAGTGTTCTGTTAATTCATCTCACAGAGTTACAGCTTTCCCCTCAAAAAGCCGCTCGCTGAGCCGCTTCTTGATAGAATTCGCAAAGTGATATTTGGAAGCCCAAATAGGGCTACGGTGAAAAAGAAAATATCCACAGAGAAAAACTGGAAAGAAGCTTTCTGAGAAACTGGTTTGTGATGTGTGACTTCCACTCACAGAGTTACATCTGTATTTCGTGGATCTCCTTGCTAGCCTTCTTTCTGTGGACTCTGAGAACTGATATTTCGGATCCCTTTGAAGACAATATTGCCAAAGGAAATATCCTCCGATAACAGAGACAAAGAAGCTTTCTGAGAAACTTCTTTGTGTTCTGTGAAATCATCTCACAGAGTTACAGCTTTCCCCTCAAGAAGCCTTTCACTAAGACAGTTCTTGTGGAATTTGCAAAGTGATATTGGGAAGCCCTTAGAGGTCTATGGTGAAAAAGGAAATATCCTCAGATGAAATCTGGAAAGGAGCTTTCTGAGAAACTGCTTAGTGTTCTCTTAATTCGTCTCACAGAGTTACAGCTTTCCCCTCAAGAAGTCGCTCGCTAAGCCTGTTCTTGTGGAATTCGCAAAGTGATATTTGGAAGCCTATGGAGGGCTACGGTGAAAAAGAAAATATCCTCAGAGAAAAACTGGAAAGAAGATTTCTGAGAAACGGCTTTGTGATGTGTGACTTCCACTCACAGAGTTACATCTGTATTTCGTGGATCTCTTTGCTAGCCTTATTTCTGTGGAATCTGAGAACAGATATTTCCCATCCCTTTGAAGGCTATAGGGCCAGAGGAAATATCCTCCGATAACAAAGAGAAAGAAGCTTTCTGAGAAACTTCTTTGTTTTCTATGAAATCATCTCACAGAGTTACAGCTTTCCCCTCAAGAAGCCTTTCGCTAAGACAGTTCTTGTGGAATTTGCAAAGTGATATTGGGAATCCCATAGTGGGCTATGGTTAAAAAGGAAATATCCTCAGATGAAATCTGGAAAGGAGCTTTCTGAGAAACTGCTTAGTGTTCTCTTAATTCGTCTCACAGAGTTACAGCTTTCCCCTCAAGAAGTCGCTCGCTAAGCCTGTTCTTGTGGAATTCGCAAAGTGATATTTGGAAGCCTATGGAGGGCTACGGTGAAAAAGAAAATATCCTCAGAGAAAAACTGGAAAGAAGATTTCTGAGAAACGGCTTTGTGATGTGTGACTTCCACTCACAGAGTTACATCTGTATTTCGTGGATCTCTTTGCTAGCCTTATTTCTGTGGAATCTGAGAACAGATATTTCCCATCCCTTTGAAGGCTATAGGGCCAAAGGAAATATCCTCCGATAACAAAGAGAAAGAAGCTTTCTGAGAAACTTCTTTGTGTTCTGTGAAATCATCTCACAGAGTTACAGCTTTCACCTCAAGAATCCTTTCGCTAAGACAGTTCTTGTGGAATTTTCAAAGTGATATTGGGAAGCCCATAGAGTGCTATGGTGAAAAAGGAAATATCCTGAGATGAAATCAGGAAAGAAGCTTTGTGAGAAACTGCTTAGTGTTCTGTTAATTCATCTAACAGAGTTACAGATTTCCCCTCAAGAAGCCGCTCGCGAAGCCTGTTGTTGTGGGATTCGCAAAGTGATATTTGGACGCCCTTAGAGGGCTACGGTGTAAAAGAAAATATCCTCAGAGAAAAACTGGAAAGAAGCTTTCTGAGAAACTGCTTTCTGATGTGTGACTTCCACTCACAGAATTACAGCTGTATTTCCTGGATCTCTTTGCTAGCCTTATTTCTGTGGAATCTGAGAAGAGATATTTCGGATCCCTTTGAAGACTATAGGACCAAAGGAAATATCCTCCGATAACAAAGACAAAGAAGCTTTCTGAGAATCTTCTTTGTGTTCTGTGAAATCATCTCACAGAGTTACAGCTTTCCCCTCAAGAAGCCTTTCGCTAAGACAGTTCTTGTTGAATTTGCAAAGTGATATTGGGAATCCCATAGTGGGCTATGGTGAAAAAGGAAATATCCTCAGATGAAATCTGGAAAGAAGCTGTGTGAGAAACTGCTTAGTGTTCTGTGAAATCATCTCACAGAGTTGCAGCTTTCCCCTCAAGAAGCCTTTCGCTAAGACAGTTCTTGTGGAACTTGAAAAGTGATATTTGGAAGCCCCTAGAGGGCTTTGGTGAAAAAGGAAATATCCTCAGATCAAATCTGCAAAGAAGCTTTCTGAGAAACTGCTTAGTGTTCTGTTAATTCATCTCACAGAGTTACAGCTTTCCCCTCAAAAAGCCGCTCCCTGAGCCTCTTCTTGACAGAATTCGCAAAGTGATATTTGGAAGCCCAAAGAGGGCTACGGTGAAAAAGAAAATATCCTCAGAGAAAAAGTGGAAAGAAGCTTTCTGAGAAACTGCTTTGTGATGTGTGACTTCCACTCACAGAATTACAGATGTATTTCCCAGATCTCTTTGCTAGCCTTATTTCTGTGGAATCTGAGAACAGATATTTCGTATCCCTTTGAAGACTATAGGATAAAGGAAATATCCTCCGATAACAAAGAGAAAGAAGCTTTCTTAAAAACTTCTTTACGTTCTGTGAAATCATCTCACAGAGTTACAGCTTTCCACTAAAGAAGCCTTTCGCTAAGATAGTTCTTGTGGAATTTGAAATGTGATATTGAGAAGCCCTCAGAGGGCTATGATGAAAAAGGAAATATCCTCAGATGAAATCTGGAAAGAAGCTTTCTGAGAAACTGCTTAGTGTTCTGTTAATTCATCTCACAGAGTTCCAGCTTTCCCCTCAAAAAGCCGCTCGCTGAGCCTCTTCTTGACAGAATTCACAAAGTGATATTTGGAAGCCCAAAGAGGGCTACGGTGAAAAAGAAAATATCCTCAGAGAAAAACTGGAAAGAAGCTTTCTGAGAAACGGCTTTGTGATGTGTGACTTCCACTCACAGAATTACAGCTGTATTTCCCGGATCTCCTTGCTAGCCTTATTTCTGTGTAAACTGAGAACAGATATTTCGGATCCCTTTGAAGACTATAGGAACAAAGGAAATATCCTCCGATAAAAAGAGAAAGAAGCTTTCTGAGAAACTTCTTTGCATTCTGTGAAATCATCTCACAGAGTTACAGCTTTCCCCTCAAGAAGCCTTTCGCTAATACAGTTCTTGTGGAATTTGAAAAGTGATATTGGGAAGCCCTCAGAGGGCTATGGTGAAAAAGGAAATATCCTCAGATGAAATCTGCAAAGAAGCTTTCTGAGAAACTGCTTAGTGTTCTGTTAATTCATCTCACAGAGTACAGCTTTCCCCTCAAGAACCGCTCGCTAAGCCTGTTCTTGTGGATTCGCAAAGTGATATTTGGAAGCCCATAGAGGTCTATGGTGAAAAAGAAAATATACTCAGAGAAAAACTGGAAAGAAGATTTCTGAGAAACTGCTTTTTGATGTGTGACTTCCACTCACAGAGTTACATCTGTATTTCGTGGATCTCTTTGCTAGCCTTATTTCTGTGGAATCTGAGAATTGATATTTCGGATCCCTTTGAAGACAATATTGCCAAAGGAAATGTCCTCCGATAACAAAGACAAAGAAGCTTTCTGAGAAACTTCTTTATGTTCTGTGAAATCATCTCACAGAGTTACAGCTTTCCCCTCAAGAAGCCTTTCGCTAAGACAGTTCTTGTGGAATTGGCAAAGTGATATCGGGAAGCCCTTAGAGGTCTATGGTGAAAAAGGAAATATCCTGAGATGAAATCAGGAAAGAAGCTTTGTGAGAAACTGCTTAGTGTTCTGTTAATTCATTTAACAGAGTTACAGATTTTCCCTCAAGATGCCTCTCGCGAAGCCTGTTGTTGTGGGATTCACAAAGTGATATTTGGAGGCCCTTAGAGGGCTACGGTGTAAAAGAAAATATCCTCAGAGAAAAACTGGAAAGAAGCTTTCTGAGAAACTGCTTTGTTATGTGTGACTTCCACTCACAGAATTACAGCTGTATTTCCTGGATCTCTTTGCTAGCCTTATTTCTGTGGAATCTGAGAAGACATAATTCGGATCCCTTTGAAGACTATAGGACCAAAGGAAATATCCTCCGATAACAAAGACAAAGAAGCTTTCTGAGAATCTTCTTTGTGTTCTGTGAAATCATCTCACAGAGTTACAGCTTTCTCCTCAAGAAGCCTTTCGCTAAGACAGTTCTTGTTGAATTTGCAAAGTGATATTGGGAATCCCATAGTGGGCTATGGTGAAAAAGGAAATATCCTGAGATGAAATCTGGAAAGAAGCTGTGTGAGAAACTGCTTAGTGTTCTGTGAAATCATCTCACAGAGTTGCAGCTTTCCCCTCAAGAAGCCTTTCGCTAAGACAGTTCTTGTGGAACCTGAAAAGTGATATTTGGACGCCCCTAGAGGGCTTTGGTGAAAAAGGAAATATCCTCAGATCAAATCTGCAAAGAAGCTTTCTGAGAAACTGCTTAGAGTTCTGTTAATTCATCTCACAGAGTTACAGCTTTCCCCTCAAAAAGCCGATCGCTGAGCCTCTTCTTGACAGAATTCGCAAAGTGATATTTGGAAGCCCAAAGAGGGCTACGGTGAAAAAGAAAATATCCTCAGAGAAAAACTGGAAAAAAGCTTTCTGAGAAACTGCTTTGTGATGTGTGACTTCCACTCACAGAATTACAGCTGTATTTCCCGGATCTCTTTGCTAGCCTTATTTCAGTGGAATCTGAGAACAGATATTTCGGATCCCTTTGAAGTCTATAGGACCAAAGAAAATATCCTCCTATAACAAAGAGAAAGAAGCTTTCTGAGAAACTTCTTTGCGTTCTGTGAAATCATCTCACAGAGTTACAGCTTTCCACCAAAGAAGCCTTTCACTAAGACAGTTCTTGTGGAATTTGAAATGTGATATTGGTAAGCCCTCAGAGGACTATGGTGAAAAAGGAAATATCCTCAGATGAAACCTGGAAAGAAGCTTTCTGAGAAACTGCTTAGTGTTCTGTTAATTCATCTCACAGAGTACAGACTTCCCCTCAAGAACCGCTCACTAAGCCTGTTCTTGTGGATTCGGAAACTGATATTTGGAAGCCCATAGAGGTGTATGGTGAAAAAGAAAATATACTCAGAGAAAAACTGGAAAGAAGCTTTCTGAGAAACTGCTTAGTATTCTGTTAATTCATCTCACAGAGTTACAGCTTTCCCCTCAAAAAGCCGCTCGCTGAGCCGCTTCTTGATAGAATTCGCAAAGTGATATTTGGAAGCCCAAATAGGGCTACGGTGAAAAAGAAAATATCCATAGAGAAAAAATGGAAGGAAGGTTTCTGAGAAACTGGTTTGTGATGTGTGACTTCCACTCACAGAGTTACATCTGTATTACCTGGATCTCTTTGCTAGTCTTCTTTCTGTGGAAACTGAGTACAGATATTTCGGATCCCTTTGAAGACTATAGGGCCAAAGGAAATATCCTCCGATAACATAGAGAAAGAAGCTTTCTGAGAAACTTCTTTGTGTTCTCTGAAATCATGTCACAGAGTTACAGCTTTCCCCTCAAGAAGCCTTTCGCTAAGACAGTTCTTCTGCAATTTGCAAAGTGATATTTGGAAGCCCATCGAGGGCTACGGTGAAAAAGGAAATATCCTCAGAGAAAAACTGGAAAGAAGCTTTCTGAAAAACTGCTTTGTGATGTGTGACTTCCACTCACGGAGTTACATCTGTATTTCGTGGATCTCTTTGCTGGCCTTATATCTGTGGAATCTGAGAACAGATATTTCGGATCCCTTTGAAGACTATAGGGCCAAAGAAAATATCCTCCGATAACAAAGAGAAAGAAGCTTTCTGAGAAACTTCTTTGTGTTCTGTGAAATCATCTCAGAGCGTTACAGCTTTTCCCTGAAGAAGTCTTTCGCTAAGACAGTTCTTGTGGTATTTGCAAAGTGATATTTAGAACCCCTAGTGGGCTATGGTGAAAGAGGAAATATCCTCAGATGAAATCTGGAAAGAAGCTTTCTGAGAAACTGTTTAGTGTCCTGTTTATTCATCTCAGAGAGTTACAGCTTTCCCCCAAGATGCCGCTCGCTAGGCCTGTTGTTGTGGATTTCGCAAAGTGATATTTGGAAGCCCATAGAGGGCTATCGTGAAAAAGAATATATCCTCAGAGAAAAACTGGAAAGAAGCTTTCTGAGAAACTGCTCTGTGGTGTGTGACTTCCACTCACAGGGTGACATCTGTATTTCGTGGATCTCTTTCCTAGCCTTATTTCTGTGGAATCTCAGAACAAATATTTCGGATCCCTTTGAAGATCATAGGGCCAAAGGTAATATCCTCCGATAGCAAAGAGACAGAAGCTTTCTGAGAAAATCTTTGTGTTCTGTGAAATAATCTAACAGAGTTACAGCTTTCCCCTCAAGAAGCCTTTCGCTAAGACAGTTCTTGTGGAAATTGCAAAGTGATATTTGGAAACCGATAGAAGGATTTGGTGAAAAAAAAAATATCCTCAGAGAAAAACTGCAAAGAAGCCTTCCGAGAAACTGCTTTGTGATGTGTGACTTCCACTCACAGAGTTACATCTGTATTTCGTGGATCTCTTTGGTAGCCTTCTTACTGGGGATTCTGAGAACAGATATTTCAGAACCTTTGGAAGACTACAGGGCCAAAGGAAATAACCTCCTATAACAAAGAGAAAGACTTTCTGAGAAACTTCTTTGTGTTCTGTGAAATCATCTCACAGAGTTACAGCTTTCCCCTGAAGAAGCCTTTCGCTAAGACAGTTCTTGTGGAATTTGCAAAGTGATATTTCGAAGCCCATCGAGGGCTATTGTGAAAAATTAAATATCCTCGGATGAAATCTGGAAAGATGATTTCTGAGAAACTGCTTAGTGTTCTGTTAATTCATCTCACAGAGTTATAGCTTTCCCCTCATGAAGCCGCTCGCTAAGCCTGTTCTTGTGGAATTCGCAAAGTGATATTTGGAAGACCTTAGAGGGCTATGGTGGAAAAGAAAATATCCTCAGAGAAAAACCGGAAAGAAGTTTTCTGAAAAACTGCTTTGTGATGTGTGACTTCCACTCACAGAGTTACATCTGTATTTCGTGGATCTCTTTGCTAGCCTTCTTTCTCTGCAATCTGAGAGCAGATATTTCGGATCCCTTGAAAGACTATAGTTCCAAAGGAAATATCCTCCGATACCAAAAAGAAAGAAATTTTCTGAGAAACTTCTTTGTGTTCTGTGAAATCTTCTCACAGAGTTACAGCTTTCCCCTCAAGAAGCCTTTCGCTAAGACAGTTTTTTTGGAAGTTGCAAAGTGATATTTGGAAGACCTTAGAGGGCCTAGGTGAAAAAAGAAATATCCTCAGATAAAATCTGGCAAGAAGCTTCCTGAGAAACTGCTTAGCGTTCTGTTAATTCATCTCACAGAGATAAAGCTTTCCCCTCAAGAAGCCGCTCGCTAAGCCTGTTCTTGTGGAATTCGCAAAGTGATCTTTGGAAGCCGATAGAGGGCTACGGTGAAAAACAAAATATCCTCAGAGATAAAATGGAAGGAAGTTTTCTGAGAAACTGCTTTGTAAAATGTGATTTTCACTCACATATTTGCATCTGTATTTCGTGGATCTGTTTGCTAGCCTTCTTTCTGTGGAATCTGACAAAAGATATTTCGGATCCCTTTGAAGAGTATAGGGCCAAAGGAAATATCCTCCGATACCAAAGAGAAAGAAGTTTTCTGAGAAACTTCTTTGTGTTCTGTGAAATCATCTCCCAGAGTTACAGCTTTCCCCTCAAGAAGCCTTTCGCTAAGGCAGTTCTTCCGGAATTTGCAAGGTGATATTTGGAAGCTCATAGAGGGCTATGGTGAAAAATTAAATATCCTCAGATGAAATCTGGAAAGAAGCTTTCTGGGAAACTGCTTAGTGTTCTGTTAATTCATATCACAGATTTACAGCTTTACCCTCAAGAAGCCGCTCGTTAATCCTGTTCTTGTGGAATTCGCAAAGTGATATTTGGAAGCCCTTAGAGGGCTATGGTGGAAAAGAAAATATCTTCAGAGAAAAACTGGTAAGAAGCTTCCTGAGAAACTTCTTTTTGATATGTGAATTCCACTCACAGAGTTCCATCTGTATTTCGTGGATCTTTTTGCTCGCCTTCTTTCTGTGGACTCTAAGAACAGATATTTCGGATCCCTTGTAAGACTATAGGGCCAAAGGAAATATCCTCCGATAACAAAGAGAAAGAAGCTTTCTGAGAAACTTCTTTGTGTTCTGTGAAATCATCTCACAGAGTTACAGCTTTCCCCTGAAGAAGCCTTTCACTAAGACAGTTCTTGTGGAATTTCCAAAGTGACATTTGGAAGCCCATAGATGGTGATGGTGAAAAAGTAAATATCCTCAGATGAAATCTGGAAAGAAGATTTCTGAGAAACTGCTTAGTGTTCTGTTAATTCATCCTTCAGAGTTACAGCTTTCCCCTCAAGAAGCCGCTCGCTAAGCCTGTTATTGTGGAATTCGCAAAGGGATATTTGGAAGCCCTTAGAGGGCTATTGTGATAAAGAAAATATCCTTAGAGAAAAATTGGAAAGAAGCCTTCTGAGAAACTGCTTGGTGATATGTGACTTCCACTCACAGAGTTACATCTGTATTTCGTGGATCTCTTTACTGGCCTTCTTTCTATGGAATCTACAACAGATATTTCGAATCCCGTTGAAGACTATAGGGCCAAAGGGAATATCCTCCGATAACAAAGATAAAGAAGCTTTCTGAGAAACTTCTTTGTGTTCTGTGAAATCATCTCAGAGAGTTACAGCTTTCCCCTCAAGAAGCCTTTCACTAAGACAGTTCTTGTGGAATTGGCAAAGTGATATTTGGAAACCCATAGAAGGCTATGGTGAAAAAGGAAATATCCTCAGATGTAATATGAAAAGAAGCTTTCTGAGAAACTGCTTAGGGTTCTGCTAATTCATTCCACAGAATTACAGCTTTCCCCTCAAGAAGCCGCTCGCTAAGCCTATTCTTGTAGAATTCGCAAAGTGATATTTGGAAGCCCTTGAGATCTATGGTGAAAAAGAAAATATCCTCAGAGAAAAACTGGAAAGAAGCTTTCTGAGAAACTGCTTTGTGATGTGTGACTTCCACTCACAGAGTTACATCTGTATTTCATGGATCTCTTTGCTGGCCCTCTCAGTGGAATCTGAGAACAGATATTTCTGATTCCTTTGAAGACTATAGGGCCAAAGGAAATATCCTCCGATAACAAAGAGAAAGAAACTTTCTGAGAAACTGCTTAGTGATCTGTTAATTCATCTAACAGAGTTACAGCGTTCCCCTCAAAATGCCGCTAGCTAAGTCTGTTCTTGTGGAATTCGCAAAGTGATATTTGGAAGCCCTTGAGAGCTATGGTGAAAGAGAAAATATCCTCAGAGAAAAACTGGAAAGAAGCTTTCTGAGAAACTGCTTTGTGATGTGTGACTTCCACTCACAGAGTTACATCTGTATTTCGTGGATCTCTTTGCTCGCCTTATTTCTGTGGAATCTGAGAACAGATATTTCTGATTCCTTTGAAGACTATAGGGCCAAAGGAAATATCCTCCGATAACAAAGAGAAAGAAACTTTCTTAGAAACTGCTTAGTGATCTGTTAATTCATCTAACAGAGTTACAGCGTTCCCCTCAAAATGCCGCTAGCTAAGTTTGTTCTTGTGGAATTCGCAAAGTGATATTTGGAAGCCCATAGAGGGCTATGGTGAAAAAGAAAATATCCTCAGAGAAAAACTGGAAAGAAGCTTTCTGAGAAACTGCTTTGTGATGTGTGACTTCCACTCACACAGTTTCATTTGTATTTCGTGGATCTCTTTGCTGGCCTTCTTTCTGTGGAATCTGCGAACAGATATTTCTGATTCCTTTGAAGACTATAGGACCAAAGGAAATATCCTCCGATCACAAAGAGAAAGAAGCTTTCTGAGAAAGTGCTTAGTGTTCTGTAAATTCATCTCACAGAGTTACAGCTTTCCCCTCAAGAAGCCGCTCGCTAAGCCTGTTCTTGTGTAATTCACAAAATGATATTTGGAAGCCCTTAGAGGGCTATTTTGTTTTTTTTTTTGTTTGTTTCTTTTTTTTATTTTTCTTTTTTTTATTTTTTTTTTTTACTTTTATTTATTATTATTATACTTTAAGTTGTAGGGTACCTGTGCGTAACGTGCAGGTTTGTTACATATGTATACTTGTTCCATGTTGCTGTTCTGCACCCATCAACTCGTCATTTACATCAGGTATAACTCCCAATTCAATCCGTCCCCCCTCCCCCCTCCCCATGATAGGCCCCGGTGTGTGATGTTCCCCTTCCTGAGTCCGAGTGATCTTATTGTTCAATTCCCACCTATGAGTGAGAACATGCGGTGTTTGGTTTTCTCTTCTTGTGATAGTTTGCTAAGAATGATGGATTCCAGCTGCATCCAAGTCCCTACAAAGGACTCAAACTCATCCTTTTTTATGGCTGCATAGTATTCCATGGTGTATATGTGCCACATTTTCTTAATACAATCTGTCACTGATGGACATTTGGGTTGATTCCAAGTCTTTGCTATTGTGAATAGTGCTGCAATAAACATACGTGTGCATGTGTCTTTATAGCAGCATAATTTATAATCCTTTGGGTATATACCCAGTAATGGGATGGCTGGGTCATATGGTACATCTAGTTCTAGATCCTTGAGGAATCGCCATACTGTTTTCCATAATGGTTGATCTAATTTACAATCCCACCAACAGTGTAAAAGTGTTCCTATTTCTCCACATCCTCTCCAGCACCTGTTGTTTCCTGACTTTTTAATGATCGCCATTCTAACTGGTGTGAGTTGGTATCTCATCGTGGTTTTGATTTGCATTTCTCTGATGGCCAGTGATGATGAGCATTTTTTCATGTGTCTGTTGGCTGTATGAATGTCTTCTTTTGAGAAATGTCTGTTCATATCCTTTGCCCACTTTTTGATGGGGTTGTTTGGTTGTTTTTTTCTTGTAAATTTGTTTGAGTTCTTTGTAGGTTCTGGATATTAGCCCTTTGTCAGATGAGTAGATTGCAAAAATTTTCTCCCATTCTGTAGGTTGCCTGTTCACTCTGATGGTAGTGTCTTTTGCTGTGCAGAAGCTCTTTAGTTTAATGAGATCCCATTTGTCAATTTTGGCTTTTGCTGCCGTTGCTTTTGGTGTTTTAGACATGAAATCTTTGCCAATGCCTATGTCCTGAATGGTACTACCTAGGTTTTCCTCTAGGATTTTTATGGTATTAGGTCTAACATTTAAGTCTCTAATCCATCTTGAATTAATTTTCGTATAAGGAGTAAGGAAAGGATCCAGTTTCAGCTTTCTACTTATGGCTAGCCAATTTTCCCAGCACCATTTATTAAATAGGGACTCCTTTCCCCATTTCTTGTTTCTCTCAGGTTTGTCAAAGATCAAATGGCTGTAGATGTGTGGTATTATTTCTGAGGACTCTGTTCTGTTCCATTGGTCTATATCTCTGTTTTGGTACCAGTACCATGCTGTTTTGGTTACTGTAGCCTTGTATTATAGTTTGAAGTCATGTAGAGTGATGCCTCCAGCTTTGTTCTTTTGATTTAGGATTGTCTTGGAGATGCGGGCTCTTTTTTGGTTCCATATGAACTTTAAAGCAGTTTTTTCCAATTCTGTGAAGAAACTCATTGGTAGCTTGATGGGGATGGCATTGAATCTATCAATTACCTTGGGCAGTATGGCCATTTTCACGATATTGATTCTTCCTATCCATGAGCATGGTATGTTCTTCCATTTGTTTGTGTCCTCTTTTATTTCACTGAGCAGTGGTTTGTAGTTCTCCTTGAAGAGGACCTTTACATCCCTTGTCAGTTGGATTCCTAGGTATTTGATTCTCTTTGAAGCAATTGTTAATTGATAGTTCATTCCTGATTCGGCTCTCTGTTTGTCTGTTACTGGTGTATAAGAATGCTTGTGATTTTTGCACATTAATTTTGTATCCTGAGACTTTGCTGAAGTTGCTTATCAGCTTAAGGAGATTTTGGGCTGAGACAATGGGGTTTTCTAAATATACAATCATGTCATCTGCAAAGAGGGACAATTTGACTTCTTCTTTTCCTAACTGAATACCCTTGATTTCTTTCTCTTGCCTAATTGCCCTAGCCAGAACTTCCAACACTATGTTGAATAGGAGTGGTGAGAGAGGGCATCCCTGTCTTGTGCCAGTTTTCAAAGGGAATTTTTCCAGTTTTTGCCCATTCAGTATGATATTGGCTGTGGGTTTGTCATAAGTAGCTCTTATTATTTTGAGGTACGTTCCATCAATACCGAATTTATTGAGTGTTTTTAGCATGAAGAGCTGTTGAATTTTGTCAAAAGCCTTTTCTGCATCAATTGAGATAATCATGTGGTTCTTGTCTTTGGTTCTGTTTATATGCTGGATTATGTTTATTGATTTGCGAATGTTGAACCAGCCTTGCATCCCAGGGATGAAGCCCACTTGATCATGGTGGATAAGCTTTTTGATGTGTTGCTGAATCCAGTTTGCCAGTATTTTATTGAGGATTTTTGCATCGATGTTCATCAGGGATATTGGTCTAAAATTCTCTTTTTTTGTTGTGTCTCTGCCAGGCTTTGGTATCAGGATGATGTTGGCCTCATAAAATGAGTTAGGGAGGATTCCCTCTTTTTCTATTGATTGGAATAGTTTCAGAAGGAATGGTACCAACTCCTCCTTGTACCTCTGGTAGAATTCAGCTGTGAATCCATCTGGTCCTGGACTTTTTTTGGTTGGTAGGCTATTAATTGTTGCCTCAATTTCAGAGCCTGCTATTGGTCTATTCAGGGATTCAACTTCTTCCTGGTTTAGTCTTGGAAGAGTGTAAGTGTCCAGGAAATTATCCATTTCTTCTAGATTTTCCAGTTTATTTGCGTAGAGGTGTTTATAGTATTCTCTGATGGTAGTTTGTATTTCTGTGGGGTCGGTGGTGATATCCCCTTTATCATTTTTAATTGCATCGATTTGATTCTTCTCTCTTTTCTTCTTTATTAGTCTGGCTAGTGGTCTGTCAATTTTGTTGATCTTTTCAAAAAACCAACTCCTGGATTCATTGATTTTTTGGAGGGTTTTTTGTGTCTCTATCTCCTTCAGTTCTGCTCTGATCTTAGTTATTTCTAGCCTTCTGCTAGCTTTCGAATGTGTTTGCTCTTGCTTCTCTAGTTCTTTTAATTGCGATGTTAGAGTGTCAATTTTAGATCTTTCCTGCTTTCTCTTGTGGGCATTTAGTGCTATAAATTTCCCTCTACACACTGCTTTAAATGTGTCCCAGAGATTCTGGTATGTTGTATCTTTGTTCTCATTGGTTTCAAAGAACATCTTTATTTCTGCCTTCATTTCGTTATGTACCCAGTATTCATTCAGGAGCAGGTTGTTCAGTTTCCATGTAGTTGAGCGGTTTTGATTGAGTTTCTTAGTCCTGAGTTCTAGTTTGATTGCACTGTGGTCTGAGAGACAGTTTGTTATAATTTCTGTTCTTGTACATTTGCTGAGGAGTGCTTTACTTCCAATTACGTGGTCAATTTTGGAGTAAGTATGATGTGGTGCTGAGAAGAATGTATATTCTATTGTTTTGGGGTGGAGAGTTCTATAGATGTCTATTAGGTCTGCTTGCTGCAGAGATGAGTTCAATTCCTGGATATCCTTGTTAACTTTCTGTCTCATTGATCTGTCTAATGCAGACAGTGGAGTGTTGAAGTCTCCCATTGTTATTGTATGGGAGTCTAAGTCTCTTTGTAAGTCTCTAAGGACTTGCTTTATGAATCTGGGTGCTCCTGTATTGGGTGCATATATATTTAGGATAGTTAGCTCTTCCTGCTGAATTGATCCCTTTACCATTATGTAATGGCCTTCTTTGTCTCTTTTGATCTTTGATGGTTTAAAGTCTGTTTTATCAGAGACTAGGATTGCAACCCCCGCTTTTTTTTGTTCTCCATTTGCTTGGTAAATCTTCCTCCATCCCTTTATTTTGAGCCTATGTATGTCTCTGCGTGTGAGATGGGTCTCCTGAATACAGCAGACTGATGGATCTTGACTCTTTATCCAGTTTGCCAGTCTGTGTCTTTTAATTGGAGCATTTAGTCCATTTACATTTAAGGTTAAGATTGTTATGTGTGAACTTGATCCTGCCATTATGATATTAACTGGTTATTTTGCTGGTTAGTTGATGCAGTTTCTTCCTAGCCTCGATGGTCTTTACATTTTGGCATGTTTTTGCAATGGCTGGTACCAGTTGTTCCTTTCCATGTTGAGTGCTTCCTTCAGGGTCTCTTGTAAGGCAGGCCTAGTGGTGACAAAATCTCTAAGCATTTGCTTATCTGTAAAGGATTTTATTTCTCCTTCACTTATGAAACTTAGTTTGGCTGGATATGAAATTCTGGGTTTAAAATTCTTTTCTTTAAGAATGTTGAATATTGGCCCCCACTCTCTTCTGGCTTGTAGAGTTTCTGCCGAGAGATCTGCTGATAGTCTGATGGGCTTCCCTTTGTGGGTAACCCGACCTTTCTCTCTGGCTGCCCTTAAGATTTTTTCCTTCATTTCAACTTTGGTGAATCTGGAAATTATGTGTCTTGTAGTTGCTCTTCTCGAGGAGTATCTTTGTGGCATTCTCTGTATTTCCTGGATTTGAATGTTGGCCTGCCCTACTAGGTTGGGGAAGTTCTCCTGGATGATATCCTGAAGAGTGTTTTCCAACTTGGTTCCATTTTCCCCCTCACTTTCAGGCACCCCAATCAGACGTAGATTTGGTCTTTTTACATAATCCCATACTTCTTGCAGGCTTTCTTCATTTCTTTTTCTTCTTTTTTCTTTTGGTTTCTCTTCTCGCTTCATTCCATTCATTTGATCCTCAATCGCTGATACTCTTTCTTCCAGTTGATCGAGTCGGTTACTGAAGCTTGTGCATTTGTCACGTATTTCTCGTGTCATGGTTTTCATCTCTTTCATTTCGTTTACGACCTTCTCTGCATTAATTACTCTAGCCATCAATTCTTCCACTTTTTTTTCAAGATTTTTAGTTTCTTTGCGCTGGGTACGTAATTCCTCCTTTAGCTCTGAGAAATTTGATGGACTGAAGCCTTCTTCTCTCATCTCGTCAAAGTCATTCTCCGTCCAGCTTTGATCCGTTGCTGGCGATGAGCTGCGCTCCTTTGCCGGGGGATATGCGCTCTTATTTTTTGAATTTCCAGCTTTTCTGCCCTGCTTTTTCCCCATCTTTTTGGTTTTATCTGCCTCTGGTCTTTGATGATGGTGATGTACTGATGGGGTTTTGGTGTAGGTGTCCTTCCTGTTTGATAGTTTTCCTTCTAACAGTCAGGACCCTCAGCTGTAGGTCTGTTGGAGATTGCTTGAGGTCCACTCCAGACCCTGTTTGCCTGGGTATCAGCAGCAGAGGCTGCAGAAGATAGAATATTTCTGAACAGCGAGTGTACCTGTCTGATTCTTGCTTTGGAAACTTCCTCTCAGGGGTGTACTCCTCCCTGTGAGGTGTGGGGTGTCAGACTGCCCCTAGTGGGGGATGTCTCCCAGTTAGGCTACTCAGGGGTCAGGGACCCACTTGAGCAGGGAGTCTGTCCCTTCTCAGATCTCAACCTCCGTGTTGGGAGATCCACTGCTCTCTTCAAAGCTGTCAGACAGAGTCGTTTGCGTCTGCAGAGGTGTCTGCTGCGTTGATTAGTTTACTGTGCCCTGTCCACAGAGGTGGAGTCTACAGAGACAGGCAGGTTTCCTTGAGCTGCTGGGAGCTCCACCCAGTTCGAGCTTCAGAGCAGCTTTGTTTACCTACTTAAGCCTCAGCAATGGCGGGCGCCCCTTCCCCAGCCTCGCTGCTGCCTTGCTGGTAGATCACAGACTGCTGTGCTAGCAATGAGGGAGGCTCCGTGGGTGTGGGACCCTCCCGGCCAGGTGTGGGATATGATCTCCTGGTGTGCCTGTTTGCTTAAAGTGCAGTATTGGGTGGGAGTTACCCGATTTTCCAGGTGTTGTGTGTCTCAGTTCCCCTGGCTAGGAAAAGGGACTCCCTTCCCCCTTGCGCTTCCCAGGTGAGGCAATGCCTCGCCCTGCTTCAGCTCTCGCTGGTCGGGCTGCAGCAGCAGACCAGCACCGATCGTCCGGCACTCCCCAGTGAGATGAACCCAGTACCTCAGTTGAAAATGCAGAAATCACCGGTCTTCTGTGTCGCTCACGCTGGGAGTTTGAGACTGGAGCTGCTCCTATTCGGCCATCTTGCTCCGTCCCCAGGGCTATTTTGAAAAAGAAAATATCCTCAGAGAAAAACTGGAAAGAAGCTTTCTGAGAAACTGCTTTGTGATGTGTGACTTCCATTCACAGAGTTACATCTGTATATCGTGGATCACTTTGCTAGCCTTCTTTCTGTGGAATCTGAGAACAGGTATTTCGGATACATTTGAAGACTATAGGGCCAAAGGAAATATCCTCCGATACCAAAGAGAAAGAAGCTTTCTGAGAAACTTCTTTGTGTTCTGTGAAATCATCTCACAGAGTTACACCTTTCACCTTAAGAAGCCTTTCACTAACACAGTTCTTGTGGAATTTGCAAAGTGATATTTGGAAGCCCATAGAGGGCTATGTTGAAACTGGAAATATCCGCAGATGAAATCTGGAAAGAAGCTTTCTGAGAAACTGCTTAGTGTTCTGTTAATTCATCTCACTGAGTAACAGCTTTCCTCTCAAGAAACCGCTCGGTAAGCCTGTTATTGTGGAATTCGCACAGGGATATTTGGAAGTGCATAGAGGGCTATGGTGAAAAAGAAAATATCCTCCGAGAAAAACTGGAAAGAAGCTTTTTGAAAAACTGCGTTGTGGTGTGTGACTTCCACTCACAGAGTTACATCTCTATTTTGTGGATCTCTTTGATAGCCTTCTCTCTGTGGAATCTGAGAACAGAGATTTCGGATCCCTTTGAAGACTATAGGGCCAAAGGAAATATCCTCCGATAACAAAGAGAAAGTAGCTTTCTGAGAAACTTCTTCGTGTTCTGTGAAATCATCTCAGAGGGTTACAGCTTTCCCCTCAAGAAGCCTTTCGCTAAGACAGTTCTTGTGGAATTCGTAAACTGATATTTATAATCCCATAGAGGGCTATGTTGAAAAAAGAAATACCCTCAGATGAAATCTGGAAAGAAGCTTTATGAGAAACTGCTTCATGTTCTGTTAATTCATCAAACAGAGTTACAGCTTTCCCCTCAAGAGGCCGCTCGCTAAGCCTGTTCTTGTGGAATTCGCAAAGTGATATGTGGAAGCCCTTAGAGGGCTATGGTGAAGAAGAAAATAACCTCAGAGAAAAACTGGAAAGAAGCTTTCTGAGAAACTGCTTTGTGATGTGTGACTTCCACACACAGAGTTACATGTGTATTTCGTGAATCTCTTTGCTAGCCTTCTTTCTGTGGAATCTGAGAACAGATATTTCGGATCCCTTTGAAGACTATAGGGTCAAAGGGAATATCCTCCGATAACAAAGAGAAAAAAGCTTTCTGTGAACCTTCTTTGTGTTCTGGGAAATAATCTCAGAGAGTTACACCTTTCCGCTCAAGAAGCCTTTCGCTAAGACAGTTCTTGTGGAATTTGCAAAGTGATATTTGGAAGCCCATAGAGAGCTATGTCGAAAAAGGAAATATCCTCAGATGAAATCTGGAAAGAAGCTTTCTGAGAAACTGCTTAGTGTTCTTTTAATGTATCTCACAGAGTTACAGCTTTCCCCTCAAGAGGCCGCTCGCTAAGCCTGTTCTTGTAGAATTCGCATAGTGATATTTGGAAGCCCTTAGAGGGCTAAGGTGAAAAAGAAAATATCCTCAGAGAAAAACTGGAAGAAGCTTTCTGAGAAACTGCTTTGTGATGTGTGAATTCCACTCACAGACTTACATCTTTATTTCGTGGATCTCTTTGCTAGCCTTCTCTCTGTGGAATCTGAGAACAAATATTTCGGATCCCTTTGAAGACTATAGGGCCAAAGGAAATATCCTCCGATACCAAAGAGAAAGAAGATTATTGAGAAACTCTTTGTGTTCTGTGAAATCATCTCACAGAGTTACAGGTTTCCCCTCATGAAGACTTTCGATAAGACAGTTCTTTTGGTATTTGCGAAGTGATATTTGGAAGCCCATCAAGGGCTATCGTGGAAAAGGAAGTATCCTCAGATGAAATCTGGAAAGAAGCTTTCTGAGAAATTGCTTAGTGTTCTCTTAATTCATCTCAAAGAGTTACAGCTTTCCCCTCAAGAAACCGCTGGCTAAGCCTGTTCTTGTGGAATTCGCAAAGTGATATTCGGAAGCCCTTAGAGGGCTATAGTGAAAAAGAAAATATCCTTAGAGAAAAACTGGAAAGAAGCTTTCTGAGAAACTGCTATGTGATGTGTGACTTCCACTCACAGAGTGACATCTGTATTTCGTGGATCCCTTTTATAGCCTTCTTTCTGTGAATTTGAGAACAGATATTTCGAATCCCTTTGAAGACTATAGGGCCCAAGGAAATATCCTCTGATACCAAAGAGAAAGAAGATTTCTGAGAAACTTCTTTGTGTTCTGTGAAATCATCTCAGAGAGTTACAGCTTTCCCCTCAAGAAGCCTTTCGCTAAGATAGTTTTTGTGCAATTTGCAAAGTGATATTTGGAAGCCCCTAGAGGGCTATGGTTAAAAAGGAAATATTCTCAGATGAAATCTGAAAAGAAACTTTCTGAGAAACTGCTTAGTGTTCTGTTAATTCACCCTATAGAGTTACAGCTTTCCCCTGAAGAAGCCGCTCGCTAAGCCTGTTCTTATGGAATACACAAAGTGATATTTGGAAGCCCATAGAGGGCTATTCTGAAAAAGAAAATATCCTCAGAGAAAAACTGGAAAGAAGCTTTTTGAGAAACTGCTTAGTGATGTGGGACTTCCGCTCACAGAGTTACATCTGTATTTCGTGGATCTCTTTGCTGGCCTTCTTTCTGTAGAATCAGAGAACAGATATTTTGGATTTCCTTGAAGACTATAGAACTAAAGGAAATATCCTACGATAACAAAGAGAAAGAAGCTTATGAGAAACTGCTTAGTGTTCTGTTAATTCATCTCACAGATTTACAGCTTTCCCCTCAATAAGCCGCTCGATAAGCCTGTTCTTGTGGAATTCGCAAAGTGATATTTGGAAGCCCGTAGAGGGCTATGATGAAAAAGAAAATATCCTCAGAGGAAAACTGGAAAGAAGCTTTCTGAGAAACTGCTTTGTGATGTGTGACTTCCACTCACAGAGCTACATCCGGATTTCGTGGATCTCTTTGCTAGCCTCTTTCTGTGGAATCTGAGAACAGATATTTCGGATCCCTTTGAAGACTATGGGGCCAAAGGGAATATCCTCGGAAAAAAAGAGAAAGAAGCTTTCTGAGAAACTTCTTTGTGTTCTGTGAAATCATCTCACAGAGTTACAGCTTTCCCCTCAAGAAGACTTTCGCTAAGACAGTTCTTGTGGAATTTGCAAAGTGATATTTGGAAGCCAATAGAGGGCTATGGTGAAAAAGGAAATATCCTCAAATGAAATCTGGAAAGAAGCTTTCTGAGAAACTGCTTAGTGCTCTGTTAATTCATCTCACAGAGTTACAGCTTTTGCCTAAAGAAGCCGCTCGCTAATCCTGTTCTTGTGGAATTCGCAAAGTGATATTTGGAAGCCCATAGAGGGCTAGGTAAAAAAGAAAATATCCTAAGAGAAAAACTGGAAAGAAGCTTTCTGAGAAACTGCTTTGTGGTGTGTGGCTTCCACTCACAGAGTTACATTTGTATTTCGTGGATCTCTTTGCTAGCCTTCTTTCTGTGGAATCTGAGAACAGATATTTCGGATCCCTTTGAAGACTATAGGGCCAAAGGGAATATCCTCCGATAACAAAGAGAAGGAAGCTTTCTGAGGAACGTCTTTGTGTTCTGTGAAATCATCTCAGATAGTTACAGCTTTCCCCTCAAGAAGCCTTTCACTAAGACAGTTCTTGTGGAATTTGCAAAGTGATATTTGGAAACCCATAGAGGGCTTTGGTGAAAAAGGAAATATCCTCAGAAGAAATCTGGAAAGAAGCTTTCTGAGAAACTGCTTAGTGTACTGTGAATTCATCTCACAGAGTTACAGCTTTCTCCTCAAGAAGCCACTCGCTAAGCCTGTTCTTGTGGAATTTGCAAAGTGATATTTGGAAGCCCACAGAGGGCTATGGTGAAAAAGAAAATATCCTCACAGAAAAACTTTAAAGAAGCTTTCTGAGAAACTGCTTTGTGAAATGTGACTTCCACTCACAGAGTTACATCTGTATTTCATGGATCTCTTTGCTGGCCTTCTTTCTGTGGAATCTGAGAACAGATATTTCGTTTTCCATTGAAGGCTGTAGAACTAAAGGAAATATCCTCCGATAACAAAGAGAAAGAAGATTTATGAGAAACTGCTCTGTGTTCCATAAATTCATTTCACAGAGTTACAGGTTTCCCCTCAAGAAGTCGCTCGCTAAGTCTGTTATTGTGTAATTCGCAAAGTGATATTTGGAAACCCATAGAAGGCTATGGTGAAAAAGAAAATATCCTCAGAGAAAAACTGGAAGGAAGCTTTCTGAGAAACTGCTTTGTGATGTGTGACTTCCACTCACAGAGTTACATCTGTATTTCATGGATCTCTTCGCTACGTTCTTTATGTGGAATCTGAGAACAGATATTTCGGATCCCTTTGAAGACTATAGGGCCAAAGGAAATATCCTGCGATAACAAAGAGAAAGAAGCTTTCTGAGAAACTTCATTGTGTTCTGTGAAATCATCTCAGAGAGTTACAGCTTTCAGCTGAAGAAGTCGGTCGCTAAGACAGTTCTTGAGGAATTCTCAAAGTGATGTGTGGAAGCCCATAGAGGGCTATGTGGAAAAAGGACATATGCCCGGATGAAATCTGGAAAGAAGCTTTCTGAGAAACTGCTTAGTTTTCTGTTAATTCATCTCACAGAGTTACCGCTTTCCCCAAGATGCCCCTCGCTAAACCTGTTCTTCTGGAATTCGCAAAGAGATATTTGGAAGCCCTAAGAGGGCTATGGTGAAAAAGAAAATATCCTTAGAGAAAAACTGGAAAGAAGATTTCTGAGAAACTGCTTTGTGATGTGTGGCTCCCACTCACAGAGTTACATCTGTATTTCGTGTATTTCTTTGCTGGCGTTCTTTCTTTGGTATCTGAGAACAGATATTTCGGATCCCTTTGAAGACTATAGGGCCAAAGGAAATATCCTCCGATAACAAAGAGAAAGAAGATTTCTGACAAACTTCTTCGTGTTCTGTGAAATCATCTCACAGAGTTACAGCTTTCCCCTCAAGAAGACTTTCACTAAGACAGTTCTTGTGGAATTTGCAAAGTGATATTTGGAAGCCTATAGAGGGCTAGGCTGAGAAAAGAAATATCATCAGATGAACTCTGGAAAGAAGCTTTCTGAGAAACTTCTTTGTGATGTGTGACTTCCACTCACAGAGTTACATCTGTATTTCGTGGATCTCTTTGCAGGCCTTATTTCTGTGGATTCTGAGAACAGGTATGTCGGATCCCTTTGAAGACTATAGGACCAAAGAAATACCCTCCGATAAGAAAGAGAAAGAAGCTTTCTGAGAAACTTCTTTGTGTTCTGTGCAATCATCTCACAGAGTTACAGCTTTCCCTTCAAGAAGCCTTTCGCTAAGACAGTTCTTGTGGAATTGGCAAAGTGATATTTGGAAGCCCATAGAGGGCTAAGGTGAAAAAGGAAATATCCTCAGATGAAATCTGGAAAGAAGCTTTCTGAGAAACTGCTTTGTGATGTGTGACTTCCACTCACAGCGTTACATCTTTATTTCGTGGATCTCTTTGCTGGCCTTCTTTCTGTGGAATCTGAGAACAGATATTTGGGATCCCTTTGAAGACTATAGGGCCAAAGGAAATATCCTCTGATAACAGAGAGAAAGAAGCTTTCTTAGAAACTTCTTTTTGTTCTGTGAAATCAGCTCACAGAGTTACAGCTTTCCCCTCAAGAAGCCTTTCGATAAGACAGTTCTTGTGGAATTTGCAAAGTGATATTTGGAAGCCCAATGAGGTCTATGGTGAAAAAGGAAATATCCTCAGATAAAATCTGGAAAGAAGCTTTCTGAGATACTGCTTAGTGTTCTGTTAATTCATCTCAAAGAGTTACAGCTTTCACCTCAAGAAGCCGTTCGCTAAGCCTGTTCTCGTGGAATACGCTAAGTGAGATTTGAAGCCCCTAGAGGGCTATGGTGAAAAAGAAAATATCCTCAGAGAAAAACTGAAAGAAGCTTTCTGAGAAACTGCTTTGTGATGTGTGACTTCCACTCACAGCGTTACATCTTTATTTCGTGGATCTCTTTGCTGGCCTTCTTTCTGTGGAATCTGAGAACAGATATTTGGGATCCCTTTGAAGACTATAGGGCCAAAGGAAATATCCTCTGATAACAGAGAGAAAGAAGCTTTCTTAGAAACTTCTTTTTGTTCTGTGAAATCAGCTCACAGAGTTACAGCTTTCCCCTCAAGAAGCCGCTCGCTAAGCCTGTTCTTGTGGAATTCGCAAAGTGATATTTGGAAGCCCATAGAGGGCTATGATGAAAAAGAAAATATCCTCAGAGGAAAACTGGAAAGAAGCTTTCTGAGAAACTGCTTTGTGATGTGTGACAGCCACTCACAGAGTAACATCTCTATTTCGTTTATCTTTTTACTAGCCTTCTTTCTCTGGAATCTGAGAACAGATATTTGGGATCCCTTTGAAGACTATAGGGCCAAAGGAAATATCCTCCGATAACAAAGAAAGAAGCTTTCTGAGACACTTCTTTGTGTTTTGTGAAATCATCTCACAGTGTTACAGCTTTCCCCTCAAGAAGCCTTTCGCTAATACAGTTCTTGTGGAATTTGCAAAGTGATGTTTCGAGGCCCATCGAGGGCTATGGTGAAAAGGGAAATATCCTCAGATAAAATCTGGAAAGAAGCTTTCTGAGAAACTGCTTAGTGTACTGTTAACTCATCTCACAGAGCTACAGCTTTCCCCTCAAGAAGCCGCTCTCTAAGCCTGTTCTTGTGGAATTCGCAGAGTGATACTTGGAAGCCCATAGAGGGCTATGGTGAAAAAGAAATTATCCTCAGAGAAAAACTGGAAAGAAGCTTTCTGAGAAACTGCTTTGTGATGTGTGACTTCCTCTCACAGAGTTACATATGTATTTCGTGGTTCTCTTTGCTGGCCTTCTTTCCGTGGAATCTGAGAACAGATATTTCGGATTCCTTTGAAGACTATAGAACTAAAGGAAATATCCTCCAATAACAAAGAGAAAGAAGCTTTCTGAGAAACTGCTTAGTGTTTTGTTAATTCATCTCACAGAGTTACAGCTTTCCCCTCAAGAAGCCGCTCGCTAAGAATGTTCTTTTGGAATTCGCAAACTGATATTTGAAAGCCCATAGAGGGCTATGGTGAAAAACAAAATATCCTCAGAGGAAAACTGGAAGGAAGCTTTCTGAGAAACTGCTTTGTGATGTGTGACTTCCACTCACAGAGATACATCTGTATTTCCTGGATCTCTTCGCTACGTTCTTTACGTGGAATCTGAGAACAGATATTTCGGAACCCTTTGAAGACTATAGGGCCAAAGGAAATATCCTGCGATAACAAAGAGAAAGAAGCTTTCTGAGAAACTTCATTGAGTTCTGTGAAATTATCTCAGAGAGTTACAGCTTTCAAGTCAAGAAGTCGGTCGCTAAGACAGTTCTTGAGGAATTCTCAAAGTGATGTGTGGAAGCCCATAGAGGGCTATGTGGAAAAAGGACATATGCCCGGATGAAATCTGGAAAGAAGCTTTCTGAGAAACTGCTTAGTTTTCGGTTAATTCATCTCACAGAGTTACCGCTTTCCCCCAAGATGCCGCTCGCTAAACCTGTTCTTCTGGAATTCGCAAAGAGATATTTGGAAGCCCTTAGAGGGCTATGGTGAAAAAGAAAATATCCTTAGAGAAAAACTGGAAAGAAGCTTTCTGAGAAACTGCTTTGTGATGTGTGACTTCCACTCAGAGAGTTACATCTGTATTTCGTGGATCTCTTTGCTAGCCTTCTTTCTGTGGAATCTGAGAGCGGATAATTCAGATCCCTTAGAAGACTATAGGACCAAAGGAAATATCCTCCGATAGCAAAGAAAAAGAAGCTTTCTCAGAAACTTCTTTGTTTTCTATGAAATCATTTCACAGAGTTACAGCTTTCCCCTCAAGAATATTTTCGCTAGACAGTTCTTGTGGAATGTGCAAAGTGATATTTGAAAGCCCATCGAGGGCTATGGTGAAAAAGGAAATATCCTCAGATGAAATCTGGAAGTTTTCTGAGAAACTGCTTAGTGTTCTGTTAATTCCTCTCTCAGAGTTACAGCTTTCCCTCAAGAGGACGCTCGCTAAGCCTGTTCTTGTGGAATTCGCAAAGTGATATTAGAAGCCCATAGAGGGCTATGGTGAAAAAGAAAATATCCTCAGAGAAAAACTGGAAAGAAGCTTTCTGAGAATCTGATTTGTGATGTGTGACTTCCACTCACAGAGTTACAACTGTATTTCGTGGATATCTTTGTTAGCCTTATTTCTGTGGATTCTGAGAACAGATATTTCGGATCCCTTTGAAGACTATAGAGCCAAAGGAAATATCCTCCGATAACAAAGAGAAAGAAGCTTTCTTATAAACTTCTTTGTGTTCTGCGAAATAATCTCACAGAGTTACAGCTTTCTCCTCAAGAAGCCTTTCGCTAATACAGTTCTTTTGGAATTTGCAAAGTGATCCTTAGACGCCCATAGTGAGCTATGGTGAACAAGGAAATGTCCTCAGATGAAACCTGGAAAGAAGGTTTCTGAAAAACTTTTTAGTGATCTGTTAATTCATCTCACAGAGTTACAGCTTTCCCCTCAAGAAGCCGCTCGCTAAGCTTTTTCTTGTGGAATTCTCAAAGTGGTATTTGGAAGCCAATGGAGGGCTATGGTGAAAAAGAAAATATCCGCGGAGAAAAACTGGAAATAAGATTTCTGAGAAACTGCATTGTGATATGTGACTTCTACTCACAGAGTTACATCTGTATTTCTTGGATCTGTTTGCTAGCCTTATTTCTGTGGAATCTGAGAACAGATATTTCAGAACCCTTTGAAGACTATAGGGCCACAGGAAATATCCTCCGATAACAAAGAGAAAGAAGCTTTATGAGAAACTTCTTTGTGTTCTGTGAAATTGTCTCACTGAGTTACAGCTTTCACCTCAAGAAGCGTTTCGCTAAGACAGTTCTTGTGGAATTTGCAAAGTGATATTTGGAAGCCCATAGAGGACTATGGTGAAAAAGGAAATATCCTCAGATGAAATCTGTAAAGAAGATTTCAAAGAAACTGCTTTGTGATGTGTGACTTCCACTCACAGAGTTACATCTGTATTACGTGGATCTCTTTGCAGGACTTATTTCTGTGGAAACTGAGAACAGATATTTCGGATCCCTTTGAAGACTATAGGGCCAAAGGAAATATCCTGCGATAACAAAGAGAAAGAAGCTTTCTGAGAAACTTCTTTGTGTTCTGTTAATTCATCTCAAAGAGTTACAGCTTTCCCCTCTAGAGGACGCTCGCTAAGCCTGTTTGTGTGGAATTCGCAAAGTGATATTTGGAAGCCCATACAGGGCTATGGTGAAAAAGGAAATATCCTCAGATGAAATCTGGAAAGAAGCTTTCTGATATACTGCTTAGTGTTCAGTTAATTCATCTCACAGAGTTACAGCTTTCCCCTCAAGAAGCCGCTCGCTAAGTCTGTTCTAGTGTAATTCGCAAAGTGATATTTGGAAGCCCATAGAGGGCTATGGTGAAAAAGAAAATATCCTCAGAGAAAAACTGGAAAGAATCTTTCTGAGAAATTGCTTTGTGATGTGTGACTTCCACTCACAGAGTTACATCCATATTTCGTGGATCTCTTTGTTGGCCTTCTTTCTGTGGAATCTAAGAACAGATATTTCGGATCCCTTTGAAGACTATAGGGCCAAAGGAAATATCCTCCGATAACAAAGAGAAAGAAGCTTTCTGAGTAACTTCTGTGTGCTCTGTGAAATCTTCTCACAGAGTTACAGCTTTCCCCTCGAGAAGACTTTCGCTAAGACAGTTCTTGTGGAATTTGCAAAGTGATATTTGGAAGCCCATAGAGGGCTATGTTGAAAAAGGAATAATCCTCAGATGAAACCTGGAAAGAAGATTTCTGAGAAAGTGCTTAGTGTTCTGTTAATTCATCTCACAGAGTTACAGCTTTGCCCTTAAGAGGCAGCTCGCTAAGCCTGTTCTTGTGGAATTCGCGAAGTGATATTTGGAAGCCCATAGAAGACTATGGTGAAAAAGAAAATATCCTCAGAGAAAAACTGGAAAGAAGCTTTCTGAGAAAATGCTTTGTGATGTGTGACTTCCACTCAGAGAGTTAAATCTGTATTTCGTGGATCTCTTTGCTGGCCTTATTTCTCTGGAATCTGAGAACAGATATTTCGGATCCCTTTGACGATTATAGGGCCAAAGGAAATATCCTCCGATAACAAAGAGAAAGAAGCTTTCTGAGAAACTTCTTTGTGTTCTGTGAAATCATCTCACAGAGTTACAGCTTTCCCCTCAAGAAGACTTTCGCTAAAACAGTTCTTGTGGAATTTGCAAAGTGATATTTAGAAGCCCATACAGGGCTATGGTGAAGAAGGAAATATCCTCAGATGAAATCTGGAAAGAAGATTTCTGAGAAACTGCTTTGTGATGTGTGACTTCCACTCAGAGAATAACATCTGTATTTCGTGAATCTCTTTGTTCGCCTTATTTCTCTGGATTCTGAGAGAGATATTTCGGATCCCTTTGAAGACTATAGGGACAAAGGAAATCTCCTCCGATAACAAGGAAAAAGAAGCTTTCTGAGAAACTTCTTTGTGTTCTGTGAAACCATCTCACAGAGTTACAGCTTTCCCCTCAAGAAGCCTTTCGCTAAGACAGTTCTTGTGGAATATGCAAAGTGATATTTGGAAGCCCATAGAGGGGTATGTTGAAAAAGGAATAATCCTCAGATGAAATATAGAAAGAACCTTTCTGAGAAACTGCTTAGTGTAATGTTAATTCATCTCACAGAGCTAGCTTTCCCTCTAAGAGGCCGCTCGTTAAGCTTGTTCTTCTGGAATTCGCAAAATGATATTTGGAAGCCCCTAGAGGGCTATGGTGAAAAAGAAAATATCCTCAGAGAAAAACTGGAAAGAAGCTCTCTGGGAAACTGCTTTGTGACGTGTGACTTCCACTCACAGAGTTATATCTGTATTTCGTGGATCTCTTTGCTGGCCTTCTTTCTGTGGAATATGAGAACAGATATTTCGGATCCCTTTGAAGACTATAGGACCAAAGGAAAAACCATCTGATACCAAAGAGAAAGAAGCTTTCTGAGAAACTTCTTTGTTTTCTGTGAAATCATCTGGCAGAGTTGCAGCTTTCCCCTCAAGAAGCCTTTTGCGAAGACAGTTCTTGTGGAATTGGCAAAGTGATATTTCAAAGCCCATAGGAGGCTACGGTGAAAAAGGAAATATGCTCAGATGAAATCCGGAAAGAAGCTTTCTGACAAACTGCTTAGTGTTCTGTTTACTCATCTCACAGAGTTAAAGCTTTCCCCTGAAGAAGCCGCTCGCTAAGCCTGTTCTTGTGGAATTCGCAAAGTGATATTTGGAAGCCCAGATAGGGCTATGGTGAAAAAGAAAATATCCTCAGAGAAAAACTGGAAAGAAACTTTCTGAGAAACAGTTTTGTGATGTGTGAATTCCACTGACAGAGTTTCTTCTGAATTTCGTGGATCTCTTTGCTAGCCATATTTCTGTGGAATCTGAGAACAGATATTTCGTATCCCTTTGAGGACTATAGGACCGAAGGAATTATCCTCCGATAACAAAGAGAAAGAAGCTTTCTGAGAAGCTGCTTAGTGTTCTGTTAATTCATCTCCCAGAGTTACAGCTTTCCCCTCAAGAGGCTGCTCGCTAAGCCTGTTCTTGTGGAATTCGCAAAGTGATATTTGGAAGCCCATAGAGGGCTATGGTGAAAAAGTAAAGATCATCAGAGAAAAACTGAAAAGAAGCTTTCTGAGAAACTGCTTTGTGATATGTGACTTCCACTCACAGAGTTAAATCTGTATTTCGTGGATCTCTTTGCAGGCCTTATTTCTGTGGAATCTGAGAACAGATATTTCGGATCCCTTGAAGACTATAGGGCCAAAGGAAATATCCTCCGATTAAAAAGAGAAAGAAGCTTTCTGAGAAAATTCTTTGTGTTCTGTGAAATCATCTCAGAGAGTTACTGCTTTCCCCTCAAGAAGTCTATCGCTAAGACAGTTCTTGTGGAATTTGCAAAGTGATATTTGGAAGCCCATAGAGTGCTATGGTGAAAAAGGAAATATCCTCAGATGAAAACTGTAAAGAAGCTTTCTGAGAAACTGCTTAGTGTTCTGTTAATTCATCTCACAGAGCTATTGCTTTCCCCCAAGAAGCCGCTCGCTAAGCCTCTTCTTCTGGAATTCGCAAAGTGATATTTGGGAGCCCTTAGAGGGGTATGGTGGAAAAAAAATATCCTCAGAGAAAAACCGGAAAGAAGTGTTCTGAGAAACTGCTTTGTGATGTGAGACTTTCACTCACAGAGTTACATCTGTATGTCCTGGATCTCTTTACTAGCCTTATTTCTGTGGAATCAGAGAAAAGATATTTCGGATCCCTTTGAAGACTATAGGGCCAAAGGAAATATCCTCCGATAACAAAGAGAAAGAAACTTTCTGAGAAACTTCTTTGTGTTCTCTGAAGTCATCTCACAGAGTTACAGCTTTCCCCTCAAGAGCCTTTCGCTAAGACAGTTCTTGTGGAATTAGCAAAGTGATATTTGGAAGCCCATAGAGGTCTATGTTGAAAAAGGAAATATCCTCATTAAAATCTGGAAATAAGCTTTCTGAGAAACTGCTTAGTGTTCTGTTAATTCATCTCACAGTGTCACAGCTTTCCCTTCAAGAAGTCACTCACTAAGCCTGTTCTTGTGGAATTCGAAAAGTGATATTTGGAAGCCCATAGAGGGCTATGGTGAAAAAGAAAATATCCTCAGAGAAAAAATGGAAAGAAGCTTTCTGAGAAATTGCTTTGTGATGTGTGAATTCCACTGACAGAGTTACTTGTGTATTTCGTGGATCTCTTTGCTGGCCTTATTTCTGTGGAATCTGAGAAGAGATATTTCGGATCCCTTTGAAGACTATAGGGCCAAAGGAAATATCCCACGATAACAAAGAGAAAGAAGATTTCTGACAAACTTCTTCATGTTCTGTGAAATCATCTCACAGAGTTACAGCTTCCCCTTCAAGAAGACTTTCACTAAGACAGTTCTTGTGGAATTTGCAAAGTGATATTTGGAAGCCTATAGAGGGCTAGGCTGAGAAAAGAAATATCATCAGATGAACTCTGGAAAGAAGCTTTCTGAGAAACTTCTTTGTGATGTGTGACTTCCACTCACAGAGTTACATCTGTATTTCGTGGATCTCTTTGCAGGCCTTATTTCTGTGGATTCTGAGAACAGGTATGTCGGATCCCTTTGAAGACTATAGGACCAAAGAAATACCCTCGGATAAGAAAGAGAAAGAAGCTTTCTGAGAAACTTCTTTGTGTTCTGTGCAATCATCTCACAGAGTTACAGCTTTCCCTTCAAGAAGCCTTTCGCTAAGACAGTTCTTGTGGAATTTGCAAAGTGATATTTGGAAGCCCAATGAGGTCTATGGTGAAAAAGGAAATATCCTCAGATAAAATCTGGAAAGAAGCTTTCTGAGATACTGCTTAGTGTTCTGTTAATTCATCTCAAAGAGTTACAGCTTTCACCTCAAGAAGCCGCTCGCTAAGCCTATTCTCGTGGAATACGCTAAGTGAGATTTGAAGCCCCTAGAGGGCTATGGTGAAAAAGAAAATATCCTCAGAGAAAAACTGGAAAGAAGCTTTCTGAGAAACTCCTTTGTGATGTGTGACTTCCACTCACAGCGTTACATCTGTATTTCGTGGATCTCTTTGCTGGCCTTCTTTCTGTGGAATCTGAGAACAGATATTTCGGATCCCTTGGAAGACTATAGGGCCAAAGGAAATATCCTCCGATAACAAAGAGAAAGAAGCTTTCTGAGAAACTTCTTTTTGTTCTGTGCAATCATCTCAGATAGTTACAGCTTTCCCCTCAAGAAGCCTTTCGCTAAGACAGTTCTTGTGGAATTTGCAAAGTGATATTTTGAAGTCCATGGAGGGCTATAGTGAAAGAGGAAATATCCTCTGATGAAATCTGGAAAGAAGCTTTCTGAGAAACTGCTTAGTGTTTTGTTTATTCATCTCACAGAGTTGCAGCTTTTTCCACAAGAAGCCGCTCGCTAAGTCTGTTCTTGTGGAATTCGGAAAGTGATATTTGGAAGCCCATAGAGCGCTACGGTGAAAAAGAAAATATCCTCAGAGTAAAACTGGAAAGAAGCTTTCAGAGAAACTGCTTTGTGATGTGAGACTTCCACTCAGAAAATTACATCTCTATTTCGTGGATCTCTTTGCTAGCCTTATTTCTGTGGAATCTGAGAACAGATATTTCGGATCCCTTTGAAGATTATAGGGCCAAAGGAAATATCCTCCGATAACAAAGAGAAAGAAGGTTTCTGAGAAACTTGTTTCTGTTCTGTGCTATCATCTCAGAGAGTTACATCTTTCCCCTCAGGAAGCCTTTCGCTGAGATAGTTCTTGGGGAATTTGCAAGGTGACATTTGGAAGCCCATAGAGGGCTATGTTGAAAAAGGAAATATCCTCACATGAAATCTGGAAAGAAGCTTTCTGAGAAACTGCTTTGTGATGTGTGACTTCCACTCACAGAGTTACATCTGTATTTCGTGGATCTCTTTGCTAGACTTATTTCTTTGGAATCAGAGAACAGATATTTCGGATCCCTTTGAAGACTGTCGGGCCAAAGGAAATATTCTCCGATAAAAAAGAGAAAGAAGCTTTCTGAGAAACGTCTTTGTGTTCTTTGAAATCATCTCACAGAGTTACAGCTCTCCCCTCAACAAGCCTTTCCCTAAGACATTTCTTGTTAAATTTGCAAAGTGATATTTGGAAACCCATAGAGGGCCATGGTGAAAAAGGAAATATCCTCAGATGAAAGCTGGAAAGAAGCTTTCTGAGATACTGCTTAGTGTTCTGTTAGTTTATCTCACAGAGTTACAGCTTTCCCCTCAAGAAGCCGCTCGCTAAGCCTGTTCTCGTGGAATTCGCAAAGTGATATTTGGAAGCCCATGGAGGGCTATGGGGAAAAAGAAAATATCCTCAGAGAAAAACTGGAGAGAAGATTTCTGAGAAACTGCTTTGTGATGTGTGACTTCCACTCAAAGAGTTACATCTGTATTTCCTGGATCTCTTTGCTGGCCTTCTTTCTGTGGAATCTGAGAACTGATATTTGGAATCCCTTTGAAGACTATAGAGCCAAAGGAAATATCCTCCGATACCAAAGAAAAAGAAGCTTCCAGAGAAACTTCTTTGTGTTCTGTGAAACCATCTCACAGAGTTACAGCTTTCCCCTCAAGAATCTTTTTGCTAAGACAGTTGTTGTGGAATTTGCAAAGGGATACGTAGAAGCCCATAGAGGGCTATGGTGAATAAGGAAATATCCTCAGATGAAATCTGGAAAGAAGATTTCTGAGAAAGTGCTTAGTGTTCTGTTAATTCATCTCACAGAGTTACAGCTTTCCCCTCAAGAAGTCGCTCGCTAAGCTTGTTCTTGTGTAATTCTCAAAGTGATATTTGGAAGCCCATGGAGGGCTATGGTGAAAAAGAAAACATCATCTGACAAAAACTGGAAAGAAGCTTTCTGAAAAACTGCTTTGTGATATGTGACTTCTACTCACAGAGTTAAATCTGTATTTCTTGGATCTGTTTGCTAGACTTATTTCTGTGGTATCTGAGAAGAGATATTTCAGATCGATTTGAAGACTATAGGGCCAAAAGAAATATCCTCCGATAATAAAGAGAAAAAAGCTTTCGGAGAAACTTCTTTGTGTTATGTGAAATCGTCTCACTGAGTTACAGCTTTCCCCTCAAGAAGCGTTTCACTAAGACAGTTCTTGTGGAATTTGCAAAGTGATATTTGGAAGCCCATCGAGGGCTATGGTGAAAAAGGAAATATCCTCAGATGAAATCTGGAAAGAAGCTTTCAGAGAAACCGCTTAGTGTTCTGTTAACTCATCCCACAGAGTTACAGCTTTCCCCTCAAGAAGCCGCTTGCAAAGCCTGTTCTTGTGGAATTCAGAAAGTGATATTTGGAAGCCCATAGAGGTCTATGGTGAAAAAGAAAATATCCTCACAGAAAAAACAGAAAGAAGCTTTCTGAGAAACTGCTTGGTGATGTGTAAATTCCACTGACAGAGTTACTTGTGTATTTCTTGGATCTCTTTGCTGGCCTTATTTCTGTGGAATGTGAGAACAGATATTTCGGATCCCTTTGAAGACTATAGGGCCAAAGGAAATATCCTCCGAAAACAAAGAGAAAGAAGATTTCTGAGAAACATTTTCGTGTTCTGTGAAATCATCTCACAGAGTTACAACTTTCCACTCAAGAAGACTTTCGCTAAGACAGTTCTTGTGGAATTTGCAAAGTGATATTTGGAAGCCCATAGAGGGCTACGCTGAAAAAAGAAATATCCTCAGATGAACTCTGGAAAGAAGCTTTCTGAGAAACTGCGTTGTGATGTGTGACTTCCACTCACAGAGTTACATCTGTATTACGTGGATCTCTTTGCAGGCCTTATTTCTGTGGAATCTGAGAACAGATATTTCGGATCCCTTTGAAGACTATAGGACCAAAGGAAATATCCTCCGATAACAAAGAGATAGAAGATTTTTGAGAAACTCCTTAGTGTTCTGTAAATTCATCTCACAGAGTTACAGCTTTCCCCTCAAGAAGCCGCTCGCTAAGCCTTTTCTTGTGGAATTCGCTAAGTGATATTTGGAAGCCCATAGAGTGCTATGGTGAAAAGGAAAATATCCTCAGAGAAAAACTGGAAAGAAGCTTTCTGAGAAACTGCTTTGTTTGTGTGACTTCCACTCACAGAGTTACATCTGTATTTCGTGGATCTTTTTGGTCGCTTTCTTTCTGTGGAATCTGAGAACAGATATATCGGATCCCTTTGAAGACTATAGGGCCAAGGGAAATATCCTCCGATAACATAGAGAAAGAAGCTTTCTTAGAAACTTTTTTGTGTTCTGTGAAATCATCTCAGAGAGTTACAGCTTTCCCCTGAAGAACCCTTTCGCTAAGACAGTTCTTGTGGAATTTGCAAAGTGATATTTGGAAGCCCATAGAGGGCTATGTGAAAAAGGAAATATCCTCAGATGAAATCTGGCAAGAAACTTTCTGAGAAACTGCTTAGTGTTCTGTTAATTCATCTCACAGAGGTGCACCTTTCCCCTCAAGAAACCGCTCGCTAAGCCTGTTCTTGTGGAATTTCGAAAGTGATAATTGAAAGACCATAGAGGGCTACGGTGAAAAAGAAAATATCCTCAGAGAAAAACTGGAAAGAAACTTTCTGAGAAACTGCTTTGTGATGTGTGACTTCCACTCGCAGAGTTACATCTGTATTTAGTGGATCTCTTTGCTAGCCTTCTTTCTGTGGAATCTGAGAACAGATGTTTCGGATCCCTTTGAAGACTATAGGGCCAAAGGAAATATCCTCCGTTAACAAAGAGAAAGAAGCTTCCTGAGAAACTTCTTCCTGTTCTGTGCAATCATCTCAGAGAGTTACAGCTTTCCCCTCAAGAAGCCTTTCGCTAAGACAGTTCTTGTGGAATTTCCAAGGTGATATTTCGAAGCCCATAGAGGGGTTTTTTAAAAAAGGAAATATCCTCAGATAAAATCTGGAAAGAAACTTTCTGAGAAACTGCTTAGTGTTCTGTTAATTCATCTCACAGAGTTACAGATTTCCCCTCAAGAAGCCGCTCGCTAAGCCTGTTCTTGTGGAATTCGGCAAGTGATGTTTGGAAGCCCATAGTGGGCTATGGTGAAAAAGATAATATCCTCAGAGAAAGACTAGAAAGAAGCTTTCTGAGAAAATGCTTTGTGATGTGTGACTTCCACTCACAGAGTTACATCTGTAATTTGGATACCTTTGCTAATCTTATTTCTGTGGAATCTGAGAACAGATATTTCGGATTCCTTTGAAGACTATAGGGCCAAAGAAATATCCTCTGATAATAAGGAGAAAGAAACTTTCTGAGAAACTTCTTTGTGTTCTGTGAAATCATCTCACAGAGTTACCCCTTTCCCTTCAAGAAGCCTTCCACTAAGACAGTTCTTGTGGAATTTGCAAAGTGATATTTGCAAGCCCGTAGAGGGCTATTGTGAAAAAGGAAATACCCTCAGATGAAATCTGGAAAGATGTTTTCTGAGAAACTGCTTACTCTTCTGTTATTTCATCTCACAGATCTACAGCTTTCCCTTCAGGAGGCCACTCGCCTAGCCTGTTTTCGTGGAATTATAAAAGTTGTATTTGGAATCCCTAAGAGGGCTATGGTGAAAAAGAAAATATCCACAGAGAAAAACTGGAAAGAAGCTTTCTGAGAAACTTCTTTGTGATATGTGACTTCCACTCTCCGAGTTACATCTGTATTTCGTGGATCTCTTTGCTAGCCTTCTCTCTATGAAATCTGAGAACAGATATTTCGGATTCCTTGGCAGACTATAGGGCCAAAGGAAATACCCTCCGATAACAAAGAGAAAGAAGCTTTCTGAGAAACTGCGTAGTGTTCTGCGAAATCATCTCACAGAGTTACAGCTTTCCCCTCAAGAAGCCGCTTGCTAAGCCTTTTCTTGTGGAATTCACAAAGTGATATTTGGAAGCCCATAGAGTTCTATGGTGAAAAAGGAAATATGCTCAGAGAAAAATTGGAAAGAAGCTTTCTGAGAAACTGCTTTGTGATGTGTGACTTCCACTCACAGAGTTACATCTGTATTTCGTGGATCTCTTTGCTAGCCTTCTTTCCTTGGAATCTGAGAACAGATATTTTGGATTCCTTTGAAGACTACAGGGCAAAACGGAGTATCCTACGATAACAAAGAGAAAGAAGCTTTCTGAGAAACTTCTTTGTGTCTCTGAAATCATCTCACAGAGTTACAGCTTTCCCCTCAAGAAGCCTTTCGGAAGACAGTTCTTGAGGAAATTGCAAAGTGATATTTGGAAGCCCATAGAGGGCTACGGTGAAAAAGAAATATCCTCAGATGAAATCTGGAAAGAAGCTTTCTGAGAAACTGCTTAGTGTTCTGTTAATTCATCTCACAGAGTTACAGCTTTCCCCTCAAGAAGCCTTTCGCTAAGACAGTTCTTGTGGAATTTGCAAAGTGATATTTGGAAGCCCATAGAGGGCCATGTTGAAAAAGAAAATATCCTCAGATGAACTCTGGAAAGAAGCTTTCTGAGAAACTGCTTTGTGATGTGTGACTTCCACTCAGAGAGTTACATCCCTATTTCGTGGATCTCTTTACTAGCCTTCTTTCTGTGGAATCTGAGAACAGATATTTCGGATCCCTTTGAAAATAATAGGGCCAAAGGAAATATCCTCCGATAACAAAGAGAAAGAAGCTTTCTGAGAAACTTCTTTGTGTTCTGTGAAATCATCTCACAGAGTTACAGCTTTCCCGTCAAGATGACTTTTGCTAAGACAGTTCTTGTGGAATTTGCAAAGTGATGTTTGGAAGCCCATAGAGGTCTATGGTGAAAAAGGAAATATCCTCAGATAAAATCTGGAAAGAAGCTTTCTGAGATACTGCTTAGTGTTCTGTTAGTTTATCTCACAGAGTTACAGCTTTCCCCTCAAGAAGCCTCTCGCTAAGCCTGTTCTCGTGGAATTCGCAAAGTGATATTTGGAAGCCCATAGAGGGCTATGGTGAAAAAGAAAATATCTTCGGAGAAAAACTGGAAAGAAGATATCTGAGAAACTGCTTTGTGATGTGTGACTTCCACTCACAGAGTTACATCTTTATTACGTGGATCTCTTTGCAGGCCTTATTTCTGTGGAATCTGAGAACAGATATTTCGGATCCCTTGGAAGACTATAGGACCAAAGGAAATATCCTCCGATAACAAAGAGATAGAAGCTTTTTGAGAAACTCCTTAGTGATCTGTTAATTTATCTCAGAGAGTTACAGCTTTCCCCTCAAGAAGCCGCTCACTAAGCCTTTTCTTGTGGAATTCGCTAAGTGAAATTTGAATCCCATAGAGTGCTATGGTGAAAAGGAAAATATCCTCAGAGAAAAACTGGAAAGAAGCTTTCTGAAAAACTGCTTTGTGATGTGTGAATTCCACTTACAGAGTTACATCTGTATATCGTGGATCTCTTTGCTGGCCTTCTTGCTCTGGAATCTCAGAACAGATATTTCGGATCCCTTTGTAGACTATAGGGCGAAAGGAAATATCCTCCGATAACAAAGAGAAAGAAGCTTTCTGAGAGACTTCTTTGTGTTCTGTGAAATCATCTCACAGAGTTACAGCTTTCCCCTCAAGAAGCCTTTCGCTAAGACAGTTCTTGTGGAATTGGAAAGTGATATTTGGAAGCCCATAGAGGGCTATGGTGAAAAAGGAAATATCCTCAGATGAAATCTGGAAAGAAGGTTTCTGAGAAACTGCTTAGTGTTCTGTTAATTCATCTCACAGAGTTACATCTATATTTCGTGGATCTCTTTGCTAGTCTTATTTCTGTGGAATCAGAGAACAGATATTTCGGATCCCTTTGAAGACTATAGGGCCAAAGGAAATACCTTCCGAGAACAAAGAGAAAGAAGCTTTCGGAGAAACTTCTTTCTGTTCTGTGCAATCATCTCAGAGAGTTACAGTTTTCCCCTCGAGAAGCCTTTCGCTAAGACAGTTCTTTTGGAATTTGCAAGGTGTTATTTGAAAACCCATAGAGGGCTATGTTGAAAAAGGAAATATCCTCACATGAAATCTGGAAAGAAGCTTTCTGAGAAACTGCTTTGTGATATGTGACTTCCAATCACAGAGTTATATCTGTATTACGTGGATCTCATTGCTAGCCTTATTTCTGTGGAATCTGAGAATAGATATTTCGGATCCCTTTGAAGACTATAGGGCCAAAGAAAATATCCTCAGATACCAAAGAATAAGATTTCTGAGAAACTACTTTGTGTTCTGTGAAATCATCTCACAGAGTTACAGCTTTCCTCTCAAGAAGCCTTTCGCTAAGTGAGTTCTTGTGGAATTTGCAAAGTGATATTTGGAAGCCCATGGAGGGCTATGGTGAAAAAGGAAATATCCTGATATGAAATCTGTAAAGAAGCTTTCTGAGAAACTGCTTAGTGTTCTGTCAATTCATCTCACAGAGTTATGTCTTTCCCGTCAAGAAGTCGCTCGCTAAGCCTGTTCTTGTGGAATTCGCAAAGTGATATTTGGAAGCCCATAGAGGGCTAAGGTGAAAAAGAAAATATCCTTAGAAAAAAACTGAAAAGAAGCTTTCTGAGAAACTGCTTTGTGATATGTGACTTCAACTCACAGAGTTACATCTGTATTTCGTGGATCTCTTTGTGGCCTTCCTTCTATGGAATCTGAGAACAGATATTTCGGATCCCTTTGAAGATTATAGGGCCAAAGGAAATATCCTCCGATAACAAAAAGAAAGAAACTTTCTGAGAAACTTCTTTGTGTCTCTGAAATCATCTGACAGAGTTACAGTTTTCCCCTCAAGAAGCCTTTCGCTAAGACAGTTCATGTGGAATTTGCAAAGTGATATTTGGAAGCCTATAGTGGGCTATGGTGTAAAAGGAAATATCCTCAGATGAAATCTGGAAAGAAGCTTTCTGAGAAACTGCTTAGTGTTCTTTTAATTCATCTCACGGAGTTACAGCTTTCCCCTCTAGAAGCCGCTCGATAAGCCTGTTCTTGTGGAATTCCCAAAGTGATATTTGGAAGCCCGTAGAGGTCTATGGTGAAAAAGAAATTATCCTCAGAGAAAAACTGAAAAGAAGCTTTCTGAGAAACTCCTTTGTGATGTGTGACTTCCACTCACAGAGTTATATCTGTATTTCTTGGATCTCTTTGCTAGCCTTCTTTCTGTGGAATCTGAGAACAGATATTTCGGATCACTTTGAAGTCTACAGGACCAAAGGAAATATCCTCCAATAACAAAGAGAAAGAAGCTTTCTGAGAAACTTCTTTGTGTTCTGTGAAATAACCTCACAGAGTTACAGCATTCCCGTCAAGAAGCCGCTCGCTAAGCCTGTTCTTGTGGAATTTGCAAAGTGATATTTGGAAGCTCATAGAGGGCTATGGTGAAAAAGAAAATATCCTCAGGGAAAAACTGGAAAGAAGCTTCCTGAGAAACCGCCCTGTGATGTTTGACTTCCACTCACAGAGTTACATCTGTATTTCGTGCATCTCCTTGCTATCCCTATTTCTGTGAATCTGAGAACAGATATTTCGGATCACTTAGAAGACAATAGGGCCAAAGGAAATATCCTCCGATACCAAAGAGTAAGATTTCTGAGAAACTTCTTTGTGTTCTGTGAAATCATCTAACAGACTTACAGCTTTCCTCTCAAGGAGCCTTTCGCTAAGAGAGTTCTTGTGGAATTTGCAAAGTGATATTTGGAAGCCCAAAGAAGACTATGGTGTAAAAGGAAATATCCTCAGATGAAATCTGGAAAGAAGCTTTCTGAGAAACTGCTTAGTGTTCTGTTAATTCATTTCACAGAGTTACAGCTTTCCCCTCTATAAGCCGCTCGCTAAGCCTGTTTTTGTGGAATTTGCAAAGTGATATTTGGAAGCCCAGAGAGGCCTATGGTGAAAAGGAATATATCCTAAGAGAAAAACTTGAAGGAAGCTTTCTGAGAAACTGCTTTGTGATGTGTGAATTCCCCTCACAGAGCTACGTCTGTATTTCGAGGATCTCTTTGCTAGCCTTCTTTCTGTGTAATCTGAGAACAGATATTTCGGATCCCTTGGAAGAGTATAGGGCCAAAGGAAATATCCTCCAATACCAAAGAGATAGAAGCTTTCTGAGAAACTTCTTTGTGTTCTGTGAAATCATCTCAGAGTTACAGCTTTCCCTTCAGGAAGCCTTTCGCTATGACAGTTTTTGTGGAATATGCAAAGTGATATTTGGAAGCCCATAGAGGGCTACGGTGAAAAAGGAAATATCCTCACATGAAATCTGGAAAGAAGCTTTCTGAGAAACTGCTTAGTGTTCTGTTAATTCATTTCACAGAGTTACAGCTTTCGCCTCAAGAAGCCGCTCGCTAAGCCTGTTCTTGTGGAGTCCGCAAAGTGATATTTGGAAGCCCTTAGAGGCCTATGGTGAAAAAGAAAATATCCTCAGAGAAAAACTGGAAAGAAGCTTTCTGAGAAACTGCTTTGTGATGTGTGACTTCCACTCATAGAGTAACATCTGTATTTCGCGGATCTGTTTGCTAGCCTTATTTATGTGGAATCTGAGAACAGATATTTCGGATTCCTTTGAAGACTATAATGCCAAAGGAAATATCCTCCGATAACAAAGTGAAAGAAGCAATCTGAGAGACTTCTTTGTGTTCTGTGAAATCATTTCACAGACTTACAGCTTTCCCCTCAAGAAGCCCTTCGCTAAGACAGTTCTTGTGGAATTTGCAAAGTGATATTTGGAAGCCCATAGAGGGCTATGGTGAAAAAGGAAATATCCTCAGATGAAATCTGGAAAAGAGCTTTCTGAGAAACATCTTAGTGTTCTGTTAATTAATCTCACAGAGTTACAGCTTTCCCCTCAAGAAGCCGTTCGCTAAGCATGTTCTTGTGGAATTCGCAAAGTGATATTTGGATGCCCATAGAGAGATATGGTGAAAAAGAAAATATCCTCAGAGAAAAACTGGAAAAAAGCTTTCTGAGAAACTGCTTTGTGATGTTTGACTTCCACTCACAGAGTTACATCTCTATTTCGTGGATCTCTTTGCTAGCCTTCTTTCTGTGGAATCTAAGAACTGATATTTTGGATCCCTTTGAAGACTATAGGGCCAAGGAAATATGCTCCGATAAGAAAGAAAAAGAAGCTTTCTGAGAAACTTTTTTGTGTTCTGTGTAATCATCTCACAGAGTTATAGCTTTCCCCTCAAGAAGCCTTTCGCTAAGACAGTTCTTTTGGAATTTGCAAAGTGATATTTGGAAGCCCATAGAGGGCTATGGTGAAAAAGGAGATATCCTCAGATGAAATCTGGAAATGAGCTTTCTGAGAAACATCTTAGTGTTCTGTTAATTCATCTCACAGAGTTACAGCTTTCCCCTCAAGAAGCCACTCGCTAAGCCTGGTCTTGTGGAATTCGAAAAGTGATATTTGGAAGCCCATAGAGGGCTATGGTGAAGAAGAAAATATCCCAGAGAAAAACTTGAAAGAAGCTTTCTGAGAAACTGCTTTGTGATGTGTGACTTCCACTCACAGAGTTACATCTGTATTTCGTGGATTTTTTTGCTAGCCTTCTTTCTGTGGAATCTGGGAACAGATATTTCGGATCCCCTTGAAGACTATAGGGCCAGAGGAAATATCCTCCGATAAGAAAGAAAAAGAAGCTTTCTGAGAAACTTCTTTGTGTTCTGTGAAATCATATCGCAGAGTTATACCTTTCGCCTCAAGAAGACTTTCGCTAAGACAGTTCTTGTGGAATTGACAAGGTGATATGTGGAAGCACATAGAGGGCTGTGGAAAAAGGAAATATCCTCAGACGAAATCTGGAAAGAAGCTTTCTGAGAAACTGCTTAGTGTTCTGTTAATTCATCTCACAGAGTTACAGCTTTCCCCTCAAGCAGCCGCGCTCTAAGCCTGTTCTTGTGGAATTCCCAAAGTGATATTTGGAAGCCCACAGAGGGTTACGGTGAAAAAGAAAATATCCTCAAGGAAAAACCGGAAAGAACCTTCCTGAGAAACTGCTTTGTGACGTGTGATTTCCACTCACAGAGTTACATCTGTATTTCATGGATCTCTTTGCTGGCCTTCTTTCTGTGGAATCTGAGAACAGATATTTGGAACACTTTGAAGACTACAGGGCCAAAGGAAATATCCTCCGATTTCAAAGAGAAAGAAGCAATCTGAGAAACTTCTTTATGTTCTGTGAAATCATCTCACCGAGTTACAGCTTTTCCCTCAAGAAGCCTTTCGCAAAGACAGTTCTTGTGGAATTTGCAAAGTGATATTTGGAAACCCATAGAGGGCTATGGTGAAAAAGGAAATATCCTCAGATGAAATCTGGAAACAAGCTTTTTGAGAAACTGCTAAGTGTTCTGTTAATTCATCTCACAGAGTTACAGCTTTCCCCTCAAGAAGCCTTTAACTAAGACAGTTCTTGTGGAATTTGCAAAGTGATATTTGGAAGGCAATAGAGGGCTATGGTGAAAAAGGAAATATCCTCAGATGAAATGTGGAAAGAAGCTTTCTGAGAAACTGCTTAGTGTTCTGTTAATTCATCTCACAGAGTTACAGATTTCCCCTCAAGAAGACGCTCGCTAAGCCTGTTCTTGTGGAATTCGAAAACTGATATTTGGAAGCCCATAGAGGGCTACGGTGAAAAAGAAAATATCCTCAGAGAAAAAGTGGAAAGAAGAATTCTGAGAAACTGCTTTGTGTTGTGTGACTTCCACTCACAGAATTATATCTGTATTTCGTGGATCTCCTTGCTAGCCTTCTTTCTGTGGAATCTGAGAACAGATATTTCGGATCCTTTGAAGACTAAAGGACCAAAGGAAATATCCTCCGATAACAAAGAGAAAGAAGCTTTCTGAGAAACTTATTTGTGTTCTTTGAAATCATCTCACAGAGTTTCAGCTTTCACCTCAAGAATACTTTCGCTAAGACAGTTCTTGTGGAATTTGCAAAGTGATATTTGGAAGCCCATAGAGGGCTTTGGTGAAAAAGGAAATATGCTCAGATGAAATCTGGAAAGAAGCTTTCTGAACAACTGCTTAGTGTTTTGTAAATTCATCTCACAGAGTTACAGCTTTCCCCTCAAGAAGTCGCTCGCTAAGTCTGTTCTTCTGGAATTTACAAAGTGATATTTGGAAGCCCATAGAGGTCTATGGTGAAAAGAAAACATCCTCAGCGAATAACAGGAAAGAAGCTTTCTGAGAAACTGCTTTGTGATTTGTGACTTCCCCTCACATAGTTTCATCTGTATTTCGTGAATCTCCTTGCTAGCCTTATTTCTGTGGAATCTGAGAACAGATATTTCGGATCCCTTTGAAGACATTAGGGCCAAAGGAAATATCCTCCAATGCCAAAGAGTAAGATTTCTGAGAAACTTCTTTGTGTTCTGTGAAATCATCTCACAGAGTTACAGCTTTTCCCTCAAGAAGCTTTTCACTAAGAGAGTTCTTGTGGAATTTTCAAGGTGATATTTGTAAGACCATATAGGGCTATGGTGAAAAAGGAAATATCCTCAGATGAAATCTGGAAAGAAGCTTTCTGAGAAACTTCTTTGTGTTCTGTTTATTCATCTCACAGAGTTACAGCTTTCCCCTCAAGAAGCCGCTCGCTAAGCCTGTTCTTGTGGAATTTGCAAAGTGATATTTGGAAGCCCATCGAGGGCTATGGTGAAAAAGAAAATATCCTCAGGGAAAAACTGGAAAGAAGCTTTCTGAGAAACTACTTTGTGATGTGTGACTTCCACTCACAGAGTTCCATCTGTATTTCCTGGATCTCCTTGCTAGCCTTATTTCTGTGGAATCTGAGAACAGATATTTCGGATCCCTTAGAAGACAATAGGGTCAAAGGAAATATCCTTCGATACCAATGAGTAAGATTTCTGAGAAACTTCTTTGTTTTCTGTGAAATCATTTCACAGAGTTAGAGCTCTCCCCTCAGGAAGCCTTTCGCTAAGACACTTCTTGTGGAATTTGCAAAGTGATATTGGAAGCCCATAGAGGGCTATGGTGAAAAAGAAAATATCCTCAGAGAATAACTGGAAAGAAGCTTTCAGAGAAACTGCTATGTGATGTGTGACTTCCACTCACAGAGTAACATCTCTATTTCGTGGATTTCTTTGCTAGCCTTATTTCTGTGGAATCTGAGAACAGATATTTCTGATCCTTTTGAAGACTATAGGGCCAAAGGAAGTATCCTCCGCTAACAAAGAGAAAGAAGCTTTCTGAGAATCTTCCTTGTGTTCTGTGAAATCATCTCAAAGAGTTACAGCTTTCCCCTCAAGAAGTCTTTCGCTAAGACAGATCTTGTGGAATTTGCAATGTGATATTTCGAAGCCCATAGAGGTCTAGGGTGAAAAAGGAAATATCCTCAGATGAAATCTGGAAAGAACATTTCTGAGAAACTGCTTAGTGTTCTGTTAATTCATCTCACAGAGTTACAGCTTTCACCTTAAGAAGCCACTCGCTAAGCCTGTTCTCGTGGAATTCGCAAAGTGATATTTGGAAGCCCATAGAGGGCTATGGTGAAAAAGAAAATATCCTCAGAGATAAACTGGAAAGAAGCTTTCTGAGAAACTGCTTTGTGATGTGTGACTTCGTCTCACAGAGTTACATCTGTATTTCGTGGAACTCTTTACTAGCCCACTTTCTGTTTAATTTGAGAACTGATATTTCGGATCCCTTTGAAGACTATAGGGCCAAATGAAATATCCTCTGATAACAAAGAGAAAGAAGCTTTGTGAGAAACTTCTTTGTGTTCTCTGAAATCATCTAACAGAGTTACAGCTTTCCCCTCAAGAAGCCTGTGGCTAAGACAGTTCTTGTGGAATTTGCAAAGTGATATTTGGAAGCCCATAGAGGGCTATGTTGTAAAAGGAAATATCCTCAGAGGAAATCTGGAAAGAAGCTTTCTGAGAAACTGCTTAGTGTGCTGTGAATTCATCTCAAAGAGATACAGCTTTCCCCTCAAGAAGCCGCTCACTAAGCCTGTTCTTGTGGAATTCACAAAGTGATATTTGGAAGCCCATAGAGGTCTATGGTGAAAAAGAAAATATCCTCAGATAAAAACTGGAAAGAAGCTTTCTGAGAAACTGCTTTGTGATGTGAGACTTCCCCTCACAGAATTACATCTGTATTTCGTGGATGTCTTTGCTAGCCTTCTTTCTGTGGAATCTGAGAACCGATATTTCGGATCCCTTTGAAGACTATAGGGCCAAAGGAAATATCCTCCGATAACAAAGAGAAATAAGCTTTCTGAGAAATTTCTTTGTGTTCTGTGAAATCATCTCACAGAGTTACAGCTTTCCCCTCAAGAAGCCTTTCGCTAAGACAGTTCTTGTGGAATTTGCAATGTGATATTTGGAAGCCCGTAGAGGGCTATGGTGAAAAAGAAAATATCCTCAGAGAAAAACTGGAAAGAAGCTTCCAAAGAAACTGCTTTGTGATGTGTGACTTCCACTAAGAGAGTTACTTCTGTATTTCGTGGATCTCTTTGCTAGCCTTCTTTCTGTGGAATCTGAGAACTGATACTTCGGATCGCTTGGAAGACTATAGGACCAAAGGAAATATCCACTGATAACAAAGAGAAAGAAACTGTCTGAGAAACTGCTTTGTGTTCTGTGAAATCATCTCACAGAGTTACAGCTTTCTCCTGAAGAAGCCTTTCGCTAAGACAGTTCTTGTGGAATTTGCAAAGTGATATTTGGAAGCTCATAGAGGGCTATGTTGAAAAAGGAAATATCCTCAGATGAAATCTGGAAAGAAGCTTTCTGTGAAACTGCTTAGTGTTATGTTAATTCATCTCACAGAGTTACAGCTTTCCCCTCAAGAAGCCGCTCCCCAAGCCTGTTCTTGTGGAATTCACCAACTGATATTTGGAAGGCCATAGAGGGCTATGGTGAAAAAGACAATGTCCTCAGAGAAACACTGGAAAGAAGCTTTCTGGGAAACTGCTTTGTGATATGTGACTTCCACTCACGCAGTTACATCTGTATGTCGTGGATCTCTTTGCAAGTCTTATTTCTGTGGAATCTGAGAACAGATATGTCGGATTCCTTTGAAGACTATAGGGCCAAAGGAAATATCCTCCGAAAACAAACAGAAAGAAGCTTTCTGAGAAATTACTTTGTGTTCTGTGAAATCATCTCACAGAGTTACAGCTTTCCCCTCAAGAAGCCTTTCGCTAAGACAGTTCTTGTGAAATTTGCAAAGTGATGCTTGGAAGCCCATAGAGGGCTATGTCGAAAAAGGAAATATCCTCAAATGAAATATGGAAAGAAGCATTCTGAGAAACTCTTTAGTGTTCTGTTAATTCATCTCACAGAGTTACAGCTTTCCCCTAAAGACACCGCACGCTAAGCCTGTTCTTGTGGAATTCGCAAAGTGATATTTGGAAGGCCTTAGAGGGCTATGGTGAAAAAGAAAATGTCCTCAGAGAAAAAGTGTAAGGAAGATTTCTGAGACACTGCTTTGTGATGTGTGACTTCCACTCACAGAATTAGATCTGTATTTCGTGGATCTCTTTGCTAGCCTTCTTTCTGTGGAGTCTGAAAACCGATATTTCGGATCCCTTTGAAGAGTATAGGGCCAAAGGAAATATCCTCCGTTACCAAAGAGAAAGAAGATTTCTGAGAAACTTCTTTGTGTTCTGTGAAATAATCTCACAGATTTACAGCTTTCTCCTCAAGAAGCCTTTCGCTAAGACAGTTCTTGTGGAATTTTCCAAGTGATATTTGGAAGGCCATAGAGGGCTATGGTGAAAAAGGAAATATCCTCAGATGAAATCTGGAAAGAAGCTCTCTGAGAAACTGCTTAGTGTTCTCTTAATTCATCTCACAGAGTTACAACTTTCCCCTAAAGCAGCCGCTCTCGAAGCCTGTTCTTGTGGAATTCGCAAAGTGGTATTAGGAAGCCCATAGAGGGCTATGGTGAAAAAGAAAATATCCTCAGAGAGAAACTGGAAAAAAGCTTTTTGAGAGACTTCTTTGTGATGTGTGACTTCCACTCACAGAGTTACATCTGTATATCGTGGATCTCTTTGCTAGCCTTCTTTCTGTGGAATTTCGGATCCCTTTGAAGACTAAGGCCCAAGGGATATATCCTCTGATAACAACGAGAAAGAAGCTTTCTGAGAAACTTCTTTGTGTTCTGTGAAATCATCCCACAGGGTTACAGCTTTCGCCTCAAGAAGCCTTTCGACAAGACAGTTCTTGTGGAATTCGTGAAGTGATATTTGGAAGGCCATAGAGGGCTATAGTGAAAAATTAAATATCCTCAGATGAAATTTGGAATAAGCTTTCTGAGAAACTGCTTAGTGTTCTCTTAATTCATGTCACAGAGTTACAGCTTTCCCCTCAAGACGGCGCTCGCTAAGCCTGTTCTTGTGGAATTCACAAAGTGATATTTGGAACCCCAAAAAGGGCTGTGGTGAAAAAGAAAATATCCTCAGAGAAAAACTGGAAAGAAGCTTTCTGAGACACTGCTTTGTGATGTGTGACTTCCACTCACAGAGTTACATCTGCATTTCGTGGATCTCTCTGCTAGCCTTCTTTCTGTGGAATCTGAGAACAGATATTTCGTATCCCTTTTAAGAGTATTGGGCCAAAGGAAATATCCTCCGATAAGAAAGAAAAAGAAGCTTTCTGAGAAAATTCTTTGTGTTCTGTGAAATCATATCACAGAGTTACAGCATTCGCCTCAGGAAGCCTTTCCCTAACACAGTTCTTGTGGAATTTCTAAAGCGATATTTGGAAGCCCATACACGGCTGTGTTGAAAAAGGAAATATTCTCAGATGAAATCTGGAACCAAGCTTTCCTAGAAACTGATTAGTGTTCTGTTAATTCATCTCACAGAGTTACAGTTTTCCCCTCAATCTGCTGCTCTCGAAGCCTGTTTTTGTGGAATTCGCAAAGTGATATTAGGAAGCCCATAGAGGGCTACGGTGAAACAGAATATATCCTCAGAGAAAAACCGGAAAGAAGCTTTCTGAGAAACTGCTTTGTGATGTGTGACTTCCACTCACAGAGTTACATCTGTATTTCATGGATCTCTTTGCTGGCCTTATTTCTGTGGAATCTAAGAACAGATATTTCGGAACCCTTTGAAGACTATAGGGCCAAAGGAAATATCCTCCAATAACAAAGAGAAAGAAGTTGTCTGAGAAACTTCTTTGTGTTCTGTTAAATCATCTCACAGAGTTACAGCTTTCCCCTCAAGAAGTCTTTCGCTAAGACAGTTCTTGTGGAATTGGCAAAGTGATATTTGGAAGCCCATAGAGGTCTATGGTGAAAAAGGAAATATCCTCAGATGAAATCTGGAAAGAAGCTTTCTGAGAAACTGCTTAGTGTTCTGTTAATTCATCTCACAGATTTACGACTTTCCCCTCAAGAAGCCGCTCTCTAAGCCTGTTCCTGTGGAATTCGCAAAGTGATATTTGGAAGCCCATAGAGGGCTATGGTGAAAAAAAAATATCCTCAGAGAAAAACCAGAAAGAAGCGTTCTGAGAAACTGCTTTGTGATGTGTGACTTCCACTCCCAGAGTTACATCTGTATTTCGTGGATCTCTTTGCTAGCCTTATTTCTTTGGAATCTAAGAACAGATAATTCGGATCCCTTTGAAGACTATAGGGCCAAAGGCAATATCCGCCGATACCAAAGAGTAAGAAGATTTCTGAGAAACTTCTTTGTGTTCTGGGAAATCATCTAACAGAGTTACAGCTTTCCCCTCAAGAAGTCTTTCGCTAAGACAGTTCTTGTGGAATTTGCAAAGCGATATTTGGAAGCCCTTAGAGGGCTATGGTGAAAAAGGCAATATCCTCAGATGAAATCTGGAAAGAAGCTTTCTGAGAAACTGCTTACTGTTCTGTTAATTCATCTCACAGAGTTACAGCTTTCCCCTCAAGAAGCCTCTCGCTAAGCCTGTTCTTGTGGAATTCTCAAAGTGATATTCGGAAGCCCATAGAGGGCTATGGTGAAAAAGAAAATATCCTCAGAGAAAAACTGGAAAGAAGCTTTCTGAGAAACTGCTTTGTGACGTGTGACTTCCACTCTCAGTATTACATCTGTATTTCGTGGATCTCCTTGCTAGCCTTATTTCTGTAGAATCTTAGAGCAGATATTTCGGATCCCTTTGAAGACTATAGGACCAAAGGAAATATCCTGCGATAACAAAGAGAAAAAAGCTTTCTGAGAAACTGCTTACTGTTCCCTTAATTCATCTCACAGAGTTACAACTTTCCCCTCAAGACACCGCACGCTAAGCCTGTTCTTGTGGAACTCGCAAAGTGATATTTGGAAGCCCATAGAGGGCTATGGTGAAAAAGAAAATATCTTCGGAGAAAAACTGGAAAGAAGCTTTCTGAGAAACGGCTTTGTGATGTGTGACTTCCACTCACAGTGTTACATCTGTATTTCGTGGATCTCTTAGCTAGCCTTCTTTCTGTGGAATCTGAGAAAAGATATTCGGATCCCTTGGAAGACTAAAGGGCCAAAGGAAATATCCTCCGATAACAAAGAGAAAGAAGCCTTCTGAGAAACCTCTTTCTATTCTGTAAAATCATCTCACAGAGTTACAGCTTTCCCCTCAAGAAGCCTTACGCTAAGACAGTTCTTGTGGAATTGGCAAAGTGATATTTGGAAGCCCTTAGAGGGCTATGGTGAAAAAGGAAATATCCTCAGAAGAAATCAGGAAAGAAGTTTTCAGAGTAACTGCTTTGTGTTCTGTTAATTTATCTCAAGGAGTTACAGCTTTCCCCTCAAGAAGCCGCTGGCTAAGCCTGTTCTCGTGGAATTCGAAAAGTGGTATTTGTAACCTCATAGAGGGCTATGGTGAAAAAGAAAATATCCTCACAGAAAACCTGCAAAGAAGCTTTCTGATAAACTGCTTTGTGATGTGTGACTTCGACTCACAGAGATACATCTGTATTTGTGGATATCTTGGTTATCCTTCTTCTATGGAATCTGAGAAGAAATATTTCGGATCCCTTGGAAGACTACAGGGCCAAAGGAAATATCCTCCGATAACGCAGAGAAAGAAGCTTTCTGAGAAACTTCTTTGTGTTCTGTTAATTCATCTGACAGAGTTACAGCTTTCCTCTCAAGAAGCCTCTCGCCAAGACAGTTCTTGAGGAATTGGCAAAGTGATATTTGGAAGCCCATAGAGGGCTATGGTGAAAAAGGAAATATCCTCAGATGAAATCTGGAAAGAAGCTTTCTTAGAAACTGCTTTGTGATGTGTGACTTCCACTCACAGAATTACATCTGTATTTCCTGGATCTGGTTGGGAGCCTTATTTCTGTGGAATCTGAGAACAGATATTTCGGATCCCTTTGATTCTATAGGGCCAAAGGAAATATCCTCCAATAACAAAGAGAAAGAAGCTTTCTGGGAAACTTCTTTGTGTTCTGTGAAATCATCTCACAGAATTACAGCTTTCCCCTGAAGAAGCCCTTCGCTAAGACAGTTCTTATGGAATATGCAAAGAGATATTTGGAAGCCCTTAGAAGGCTATGGTGAAAAAGGACATATCCTCAGACGAAATCTGGAAAGTAGCTTTCTGAGAAACTACTTAGTGTTCTGTTGATTCATCTCACAGAGTTACAGCTTTCCCCTCAAGAACCGGCTCGCCAACCCTGTTCTTGTGGAATTCACAAAGTGATATTTGGAAGCCCATAGAGGGCTATGGTGAAAAAGAAAATATCCTCAGAGAAAAAATGGAAAGAAGCTTTCTGAGAAAATTCTTTGTGATGTGTGACTTCCACTCACAGAGTTACATCTGTATTTCGTGGATCATTTGCTAGCCTTCTTTCTGTAGAATCTGAAAACAGATATTTCGGATCCCTTTGAAGACTGTAGGGCCAAAGGAAATATCCTCTGATAACAAAGAGAAAGAAGCTTTCTGAGAAACTTCTTTGTGTTCTGTGAAATCATCTCACAGAGTTACAGCTTTCCCCTCAAGAAGCCTTTCGCTAAGACAGTTCTTGTGGAATTTGCAAAATGATATTTGGAAGCCATAGAGGGCTATGGTGAAAAAGAAAGTATCCTCAGAGAAAAACTGGAAAGAAGCTTTCTGAGAAACTGCTTTGTGATATGAGACTTCCACTAACAGAGTTACTTCTGCATTTTGTGGATCTCTTTGTTAGGTTTATTTGTGTAGAATCTTAGAGCAGATATTTCGGATGCTTTTGAAGACTGTAGGACCAAAGGAAATATCCTCCGATAACAAAGATAAAGAAGCTTTCTGAGAAACTGCTTTGTGTTCTCTAATTCATCTCACAGAATTACAGCTTTCCACTCAAGAAGCCGCTTGCTAGGCCTGTTCTTGTGGAATTCGCAAAGTGATATTTGGAAGCCCATATAGGGCTATGGTGAAAAAGAAAATATCCTCAGAGAAAAACTGGAAAGAAGCTTTCTGAGAAACTGCTTTGTGATGTGTGACTTCCACTCTCAGTGTTACATCTGTATTTCCTGGTCTGATTGCTAGCCTTATTTCTGTGGAATCCGAGAACAGATATTTCGGATTCCTTTGAATCTATAGGGCCAAAGGAAATATCCTCCAATAACAAAGAGAAAGAAGCTTTCTGGGAAACTTTTTGTGTTCTGTGAAATCATCTCACAGAGTTACAGCTTTCCCCTCAAGAAGCCTTTCGCTAAGACAGTTTTTGTGGAATTTGCAAAGTGATATTTGGAAGCCCATCAAAGGCTATGCTGAAAAAGGAAATATCCTCAGATCAAATCTGGAAAGAAGCTTTCTGAGAAACTGCTTTGTGATGTGTGACTTCCACTAACAGATTTACTTCTGTATTTCGTGGATTTCTTTGCTATCCTTATTTCTGTGGAATCTGAGAACAGATATTTCGGATCCCTTTGTAGACTATAGAACCAAAGGAAATATCCTCCGATAACAAAGAGAAAGAAGGTTTCTGAGAAACTTCTTTGTGTTATGTGAAATCATCTCACAGAGTTACAGATTTCCCCTCAAGAAGCCTTTCACTAAGACAGTTCTTGTGGAATTTTCAGAGTGATATTTTGAAGCCCATAGATTTCTACGCTGATAAAGGAAGTATCCTCAGATGAAATCTGGAAAGAAGCATTCTGAGAAACTGCTTAGTGTTCTGTTAATTCATCTCACGGAATTACAGCTTTCCCCTTAAGAAGCCACTCGCTAAGCCTGTTCTTGTGGAATTAGCAAAGTGGTATTTGGAAGCCCATAGAGGGCTATGGTGAAAAAGATAATATCCTCAGAGATAAACTGGAAAGAAGATTTCTGAGAAACTGCTTTGTGATATGTGTCTTCCACTCAGAGAGTTACATCTGTATTTCGTGGATCTCTTTGCCAGCCTTCTTTCTGTGGAATCTGAGAACTGATACTTCGGATCGCTTTGAAGACTATAGGACCAAAGGAAATATCCTCTGATAACAAAGAGAAAGAAACTGTCTGAGAAACTCCTTTGTGTTCTGTGAAAACATCTCACAGAGTTACAGCTTTCCCCTCAAGAAGCCTTTCGCTAAGACAGTTCTGTTGGAATTTGCAAGTGATATTTGAAAGCCCATAGAGAGCTATGGTGAAAAAGGAAATATCCTCAGATGAAATCTGGAAAGAAGCTTTCTGAGAAACTGCTTAGTGGTCTGTTAATTCATCTCACAGAGTTACACCTTTCCCCTGAAGAAGACACTCGCTAAGCTTGTTCTTGGGGAATTCGTAAAGTGATATTTGGAAGCCCTCAGAGGACTATGGTGAAAAAGAAAATATCCTCAGAGAAAAACTGGAAAGAAGCTTTCTGAGAAAGTGCTTTGTGATGTGTGACTTCCACTCACAGAGTTACATCTGTATTTCGTGGATCTCTTTGCTAGCCTTATTTCTGTAGATTCTGAGAACACATATATCGGATCCCTTTGAAGACTATAGGGCTAAAGGAAATATCCTCCGATAACAAAGGGAAAGAAGCTTTCTGAGAAACTTCTTTGTGTTCTGTGAAATCATCTCAGGGAGTTACAGCTTTCCCCTCAAGAAGAATTTTCGCTAAGACAGTTCTTGCGGAAATTGCAAAGTGATATTTGGAAGCCCATAGAGGGCTATGGTGAAAAAGGAAATATCCTCAGATGAAATCTGGAAAGAAGCTTTCTGAGAAACTGCTTTGTGATGTGTGACTTCCACTCACAGAGTTACATCTGTATTTCGTGGATCTCTTAGCTTGCCTTCTTTCTGTGGAATCTGAGAAAAGATATTTCGGATCCCTTGGAAGACTATAGGGCCAAACGAAATATCCTCCGATAACAAATATAAAGAAGCCTTCTGAGAAACCTCATTCTATTCTGTGAAATCCTCTCACAGAGTTGCAGGTTTCCCCTAAAGAAGCCTTTCGCTAAGACAGTTCTTGTGGAATTTGAAAAGTGATATTTGGAAGCCCTTAGAGGGCTATGGTGAAAAAGGAAGTATCCTCAGATGAAATCAGGAAAGAAGTTTTCTGAGACACTGCTTTGTGTTCTGTTAATTTATCTCACGGAGTTACAGCTTTCCTCTCAAGAAGCCGCTGTCTAAGCCTGTTCTCGTGGAATTCGAGAAGTGATATTTTTAACCCCATTGAGGGCTAAGGTGAAAAAGAAAGTATCCTCACAGAAAACCTGCAAAGAAGCTTTCTGAAAAACTGCTTTGTGATGTGTGACTTCGACTCACAGAGATACATCTGTATTTCGTGGATCTCTTGGTTATCCTTCTTTCTTTGGAATATGAGAAGAAATATTTCGGATCCCTTGGAAAACTACAGGGCCAAAGGAAATATCCTCCGATAACAAAGATAAAGAAGCTTTCTGAGAAACTTCTTTGAGATCTATTAATTCATCTCACAGAGTTACAGCTTTTCCCTCAAGAGGCCGCTCGCCAAACCTCTTCTTGTGGTATTCGCAAAGTGATGTTTGGAAGCCCATAGAGGGGTATGGTGAAAAAGAAATATCCTCAGAGAAAAACTGGAAAGAAGCTTTCTGAGAAACTGCTTTGTGATGTGTGACTTCCACTCACAGAATTACATCTGTATTTCCTGGATCTGGTTGCGAGCCTTATTTCTGTGGAATCTGAGAACAGATATTTCGGATCCCTTTGATTCTATAGGGCCAAAGGAAATATCCTCCAATAACAAAGAGAAAGAAGCTTTCTGGGAAACTTCTTTGTGTTCTGTGAAATCAACTCAGAGAATTACAGCTTTCCCCTGAAGAAGCCTTTTGCTAAGACAGTTCTTGTGGTATATGCAAAGAGATATTTTGAAGCCCATAGAGGGCTATGGTGAAAAAGGACATATCCTCAGACGAAATCTGGAAAGTAACTTTCTGAGAAACTACTCAGTGTTCTGTTAATTCATCTCACAGAGTTACAGCTTTCCCCTCAAGAAGCGGCTCGCCAAGCCTGTTCTTTTGGAATTCACATAGTGATATTTGGAAGCCCATAGAGGGCTATGGTGAAAAAGAAAATATCCTCAGAGAAAAACTGGAAAGAAGCTTTCTGAGAAACTGCTTTGTGATGTTTGACTTCCACTCGCAGAGTTACATTTGTATTTCGTGGATCTCTTTGCTAGCCTTATTTCTGTGGAATCTGAGAACAGATATTTCGGATCCCTTTGAAGAGTATAGGGCCAAAAGAACTATCCTCCAATAACAAAGAGAAAGAAGTTTTCTGAGAAACGTCTTTGTGTTCCGTAAAATCATCTGACAGAGTTACAGCTTTCCCCTCAAGAAGCCTTTCGCTAAGAGAGTTCTTGCGGAATTTTCAAAGTGATATTTGGAAGGCCATAGAGGGCAATGGTGAAATAGGAAATATCCTCAGATGAAATCTGGAAAGAAGCATTCTGAGAAACTGCTTAGTGTTCTGTTAATTCATCTCACAGAATTATAGCTTTCCCCTCAAGAAGCCGCTCGCCAAGCCTGTTCTCGTGGAATTTGCCAAGTGATATTTGGAAGCCCCTATAGGGCTATGGTGAAAAAGAAAATATCCTCAGAGAAAAACTGGAAAGAAGATTCTATGAAACTGCTTTGTGATGTGTGTCTTCCACTCACGGAGTTACATCTGTATTTCGTGGATCTCTTTGCTAGCCTTATTTCTGTGGAATCTGAGAATAGATATTTCGGATCCCTTTGAAGACTCTAGGGCCAAAGGAAATAACCTACGATAACAAAGAGAAGGAATCTTTCTGAGAAACTTCTTTGTGTTCTGTGAAATCATCTCACAGAGTTACAGCTTTCCCCTCAAGAAGCCTTTCGCTAAGACAGTTCTTCTGGAATTTGCAAAGTGATATTTGGAAGCCCATAGAGTGCTATGGTGAAAAAGGCAATATCCTCAGATGAAATCTGGAAAGAAGCTTTCGTAAAACCTGCTTAGTGTTCTGTTAATTCATCTCACAGAGTTACAGCTTTCCACTCTAGAAACCGCTCGCTAAGCCTGTTCTTGTGTAATTCGCAAGGTGATATTTGGAAGCCCATAGAGAGCTATGGTGAAAAAGACAATATCCTCAGATGAAATCTGGAAAGAAGCTTTCTGAGAAACTGCTTAGTGTTCTGTAAGTTTATGTCACAGAGTTACAGCTTTCCACTCAAGAAACCGCTCGCTAAGCCTGTTCTTGAGGAATTTGCAAATTGATATTTTAAGCCGTTAGAGGGCTATGGTGAAAAAGAAAATATCCTCAGAGATAAACTGGAAAGAAGCTTTCAGAGAAACTGCTTTGTGATGTGTGACTTCCACTCACAGAGTTACATCTGTATTTCGTGGATCTCTTTGCTAGCCTTATTTCTGTGGAATCTGAGAACAGATGTTTCGGATCCCTTTGAAGACTATAGTACAAAAGGAAATATCCTCCTATAACAAAGGGAAAGAAGCTTTATGAGAAACTGCTTAGTTTTCTGGAATTTCATCACACAGAGTTACATCTTTCCCCTCAAAAGCCGCTCGCTAAGCCTGTTCTCGTGGAATTCGCAAAGTGATATTTGGAAGCCCATAAAAGGCGATGGTGAAAAACAAAATATCCTCAGAGAAAAACTGGAAAGAAGCTTTCTGAGAAACTGCTTCGTGATGTGTGACTTCCACTCACAGAGTTCCACCTGAATTTCGTGGATCTCTTTGCTAGCCTTATTTCTGTGGAATCTTAGGACAGACATTTTGGATCCCTTGGAAGTCTACAGGGCCAAAGGAAATATCCTCCTATAACAAAGAGAAAGAAGCCCTCTAGATTCTTCTTTGTGTTCTGTTAATTCATCTCACAGAGTTACAGCTTTCCCCTCAAGAAGCCGTTCGCTAAGCCTGTTCACGAGCAATTCGCAAAGTGATATTTGGAAGCCCTTAGAGGGCTATGGTGAAAAAGAAAATATCCTCAGAGAAAAACTGGAAAGAAGCTTTCTGAGAAACTGCTTTGTGATGTGTGACTTCCACAGACAGAGTTATATCGGTATTTCGTGTATCTCTTTGCTAGCCTTTTTTTCTGGGGAATCTGAGAACAGATATTTCAGATCCCTTTGAAGACTTTAGGGCCAAAAGAAATATCATCCGATAACAAAGAGAAAGAAGCTTTCTGAGAAACTACTTTGTGTTCTGTGGTATCATCTCACACAGTTACAGCTTTCCCCTCAAGAATCCTTTCGCTAAGACAGTTCTTGTGGAATTTGGAAAGTGATATTTGGTAGCCCATAGAGGGCTATGGTGAAAAAGGAAATATCCTCAGATGAAATCTGGAAAGAAGCTTTCTGAGAAACTGCTAAGTCTTCTTTTAATTCATCTCACAGTGTTACAGCTTTCCCCTCAACAAGCCGCTCGCTAAGCCTGTTCTTGTGGAATTCGCAAAATGATATTTGGAAGCACTTAGAGGGCTATGGTGAAAAAGAAAATATCCTCAGAGAAACACTGGAAAGAAGCTTTCTGAGAAACTGCTTTGTGATGGGTGACTTCCACTAACAGAGTTACTTCTGTATTTCGTGGATCTCTTCGCTAGCCTTATTTCTGTGGAATCTTAGAACAGATATTTCGGAACCCTTGGAAGAATATAGGTCCAAAGGAAATATCCTCCGATAACAAAGAGAAAGATGCCTTCTGAGAAACTTCTTTGTGTTCTGTGAAATCATCTAACAGAGTTACAGCTTTCCCTTCAAGAAGTCTTTCGCTAAGACAGTTCTTGTTGATTTTACAAAGTGATATTTGGAAACCCATAGAGGGCTATGGTGAAAAAGGAAATATCCTCAGATGAAATCTGGAGAGAAGCTTTCTGAGAAAGTGCTTAGTGTTCTGTTAATTCATCTCACAGAGTTACAGCTTTCCCCTCAATAAGCCGTTCGCTAAGCCTGTTCACGAGGAATTCGCGAAGTGATATTTGGAAGCCCTTAGAGGGCTATGGTGAAAAAGAAAGTATCCTCAGAGAAAAACTGGAAAGAAGCTTTCTGAGAAACTGCTTTGTGATGTGTGACTTCCACAGACAGAGTTACATCGGTATTTCGTGTATCTCTTTGCTAGCCTTCTTTCTGTGGAATCTGAGAACAGATATTTCAGATCCCTTTGAAGACTTTAGGGCCAAAAGAAATATCACCCGATAACAAAGAGAAAGAAGCTTTCTGAGAAACTACTTTGTGTTCTGTGGAATCATCTCACACAGTTACAGCTTTCCCCTCAAGAATCCTTTCGCTAAGACAGTTCTTGTGGAATTTGGAAAGTTATATTTCGTAGCCCATAGAGGGCTATTGTGAAAAAGGAAATATCCTCCGATGACAAAGAGAGAGAATCTTTCTAAGAAACTGCTTAGTGTTCTGTTAATTCATCTCTCAGAGTTACAGCTTTCCCCTCAAGAAGCCGCGCGCTAAGCATGTTCTTGTGGAATTCGCAAAGTGATATTTGGAAGCCATTAGAGGGCTGTGGTGAAAAAGAAAATATCCTCAGAGAAAAACTGGAAAGAAGTTTTCTGAGAAACTGCTTTGTGATGTGTCACTTCCACTAACAGAGTTACTTATGTGTTTCGTGGATCTCTTTGCTGGCCTTCTTTCTGTGGAATCTGAGAACAGATATTTCGGATTCCTAGGAAGAGTATGGGGTCAAAGGAAATATCCTCCGATAACAAAGAGAAAGAAGCTTTCTGTGATACCTCTTTGTGTTCTGTGAAATCATGTCACAGAGTTACAGGTCCCCTCAAGAAACCTTTCGCTAAGACAGTTCTTGTGGAATTTGCGAAGTGATATTTGGAAGCCCATAGAGGGCTATGGTGAAAAAGGAAATATCCTCAGATGAAATCTGGAAAGAAGCTTTCTGAGAAACTGCTTTGTCTTCTTTTAATTCATCTCACAGTGTTACAGCTTTCCCCTCAAGAAGTCGCTCGCTAAGCCTGTTCTTGTGGAATTCGCAAAGTGATATTTGGAAGTACTTAGAGGGCTATGGTGAAAAAGAAAATATCCTCAGAGAAACACTGGAAAGAAGCTTTCTGAGAAACTGCTTTGTGATGGGTGACTTCCACTAACAGAGTTACTTCTGCATTTCGTGGATCTCTTCGCTAGCCTTATTTCTGTGGAATCTGAGAACAGATATTTCGGAACCCTTTGAACATTATAGGGCCAAAGGAAATATCCTTCAATAAGAAAGAGGAAGAAGCTTTCTGAGAAACTTCTTTGTGTTCTGTTAATTCATCTCACAGAGTTACAGCTTTCCCCTCAAGAAGCCTTTCGCTAAGACAGTTCTTGTGGAATTTGCAAAGTGATATTTGGAAGCCCATAGAGGGCTATGGTGAAAAAGGAAATCTCCTCAGATGAAATCTGGAAAGAAGCTTTCTGAGAAACTGCTTAGTGTTCTGTTAATTCATCTCACAGAGTTACAGCTTTCCCCTCAGTAAGCCGCTCGCTAAGCCTGTTCTAGTGGAATACGCATAGTGATATTTGGAAGCCCATAGAGGGCTATGGTGAAAAAGAAAATATCCTCACAGGAAAACAGGAAAGAAGCTTTCTGAGAAACTGCTTTGTGATGTGTGACTTCCACTCACAGAGTTACATCTGCATTTCGTGGATCTCTTTGCTAGCCTTCTTTCTGTGGAATCTGAGAACACATATTTCGGATCCCTTTGAAGACTATAGGGCCAAAGGAAATATCCTCCGATAACAAAGAGAAAGAAGCTTTCTGAGAAACTTCTTTGTGTTCTGTGAAATCATCTCACAGAGTTACAGCTTTCCGCTCAAGAAGCCTTTCGCTAAGACAGTTCTTGTGGAATTTGCAAAGTAATATTTGGAATCCCCTAGAGGGCTATGGTGAAAAAGGAATTATCCTCAGATGAAATCTGGAAAGAAGCTTTCTGAGAAACTGCTTAGTGTTCTGTTAATTCATCTCACAGAGTTACAGCTTTCCCCTCAAGAAGCCGCTCGCTAAGCCTGTTCCTGTGGAATTCGCAAAGTGATATTGGAAAGCCCTTAGAGGGCTATGGTGAAAAAGAAAATATCCTCAGAGAAAAACCGGAAAGAAGCTTTCTGAGAAACTGCTTTGTGATGTGTGACTTCCACTCACAGATTTACATCTGTATTTCGTGGATCTCTTTGCTAGCCTTTTCTGTGGAATCTGAGAACAGATATTTCGGATCACTTTGAAGACTATAGGGCCAAAGGAAATGTCCTCCGATAAAAAAGTGAAAGAAGCTTTCTGAGAAACTTCTTTGTTGTCTTTGAAATAATCTCACAGAGTTACAGCTTTCCCCTCAAGAAGCCTTTCGCTAAGACAGTTCTTGTGGAATTTGCAAAGTGATATTTGGAAGCCCATAGAGAGCTATGGTGAAAAAGACAATATCCTCAGATGAAATCTGGAAAGAAGCTTTCTGAGAAACTGCTTAGTGTTCTGTTAATTTATGTCACAGAGTTACAGCTTTCCACTCAAGAAACCGCTCGCTAAGCCTGTTCTTGAGGAATTTGCAAATTGATATTTTAAGCCGTTAGAGGGCTATGGTGAAAAAGAAAATATCCTCAGAGATAAACTGGAAAGAAGCTTTCAGAGAAACTGCTTTGTGATGTGTGACTTCCACTCACAGAGTTACATCTGTATTTCGTGGATCTCTTTGCTAGCCTTATTTCTGTGGAATCTGAGAACAGATGTTTCGGATCCCTTTGAAGACTATAGGACAAAAGGAAATATCCTCCTATAACAAAGGGAAAGAAGCTTTATGAGAAACTGCTTAGTTTTCTGGGATTTCATCACACAGAGTTACATCTTTCCCCTCAAAAGCCGCTCGCTAAGCCTGTTCTTGTGGAATTCGCAAAGTGATATTTGGAAGCCCATAAAAGGCGATGGTGAAAAAGAAAATATCCTCAGAGAAAAACTGGAAAGAAGCTTTCTGAGAAACTGCTTCATGATGTGTAACTTCCACTCACAGAGTTCCACCTGAATTTCGTGGATCTCTTTGCTAGCCTTATTTCTGTGGAATCTTAGGACAGACATTTCGGATCCCTTGGAAGTCTACAGGGCCAAAGGAAATATCCTCCTATAACAAAGAGAAAGAAGCCCTCTAGATTCTTCTTTGTGTTCTGTTAATTCATCTCACAAAGTTACAGCTTTCCCCTCAAGAAGCCGTTCGCTAAGCCTGTTCACGAGGAATTCGCAAAGTGATATTTGGAAGCCCTTAGAGGGCTATGGTGAAAAAGAAAATATCCTCAGAGAAAAACTGGAAAGAAGCTTTCTGAGAAACTGCTTTGTGATGTGTGACTTCCACAGACAGAGTTACATCGTTATTTCGTGTATCTCTTTGCTAGCCTTTTTTCTGTGGAATCTGAGAACAGATATTTCAGATCCCTTTGAAGACTTTAGGGCCAAAAGAAATATCATCCGATAACAAAGAGAAAGAAGCCTTCTGAGAAACTACTTTGTGTTCTGTGGAATCATGTCACACAGTTACAGCTTTCCCCTCAAGAATCCTTTCGCTAAGACAGTTCTTGTGGAATTTGGAAAGTGATATTTGGTAGCCCATAGAGGGCTATGGTGAAAAAGGAAATATCCTCCGATGACAAAGAGAAAGAGGCTTTCTGAGAAACTGCTTAGTGTTCTGTTAATTCATCTCTCAGAGTTACAGCTTTCCCCTCAAGAAGCCGCTCGCTAAGCCTGTTCTTGTGGAATTCGCAAAGTGATATTTGGAAGCCCTTAGAGGGCTGTGGTGAAAAAGAAAATATCCTCAGAGAAAAACTGGAAAGAAGTTTTCTGAGAAACTGCTTTGTGATGTGTCACTTCCACTAACAGAGTTACTTCTGTATTTCGTGGATCTCTTTGCTAGCCTTATTTCTGTGGAATCTGAGAACAGATATTTCGGATTCCTAGGAAGAGTATGGGGTCAAAGAAAATATCCTCCGATAACAAAGAGAAAGAAGCTTTCTGTGATACCTCTTTGTGTTCTGTGACATCATGTCACAGAGTTACAGTTTCCGCTCAAGAAACCTTTCGCTAAGACAGTTCTTGTGGAATTTGCGAAGTGATATTTGGAAGCCCATAGAGGGCTATGGTGAAAAAGGAAATATCCTCAGATGAAATCTGGAAAGAAGCTTTCTGAGAAACTGCTTAGTCTTCTTTTAATTCATCTCACAGTGTTACAGCTTTCCCCTCAAGAAGCCGCTCGCTAAGCCTGTTCTTGTGGAATTCGCAAAGTGATATTTGGAAGCACTTAGAGGGCTATGGTGAAAAAGAAAATATCCTCAGAGAAACACTGGAAAGAAACTTTCTGAGAAACTGCTTTGTGATGTGTGACTTCCACTAACAGAGTTACTTCTGTATTCCGTGGATCTCTTTGCTAGCCTTATTTCTGTGGAATCTGAGAACAGATATTTCGGAACCCTTTGAGGACTATAGGATGAAAGGAAATATCCTCCGATAACAAAGAGAAAAAAGCTTTCTGAGAAACTGCTTAGTGTTCTGTTAATTCATCTCACAGAGTTACAGCTTTCACGTAAAGAAGCCGCAAGTAAGTCTGTTCTTGCGGAATTTGCAAAGTGAGAATTGGAAGCCCTTAGAGGGCTATGGTGAAAAAGTAAATTTCCTCAGAGAAAAACTGGAAACAAGCTTTCTGAGAAACTGCTTTGTGATGGGTGACTTCCACTCACAGAGTTACTTCTGTATATCGTGGATCTCTTTGATAGCCTTATTTCTGTGGAATCTGAGAACAGATATTTCGGATCCCTTTGAAGACTGTAGGGCCAAAGGAAATATCCTCCGATAACAAAGAGAAAGAAGCTTTCTGAGAAACTTTTTTGTGTTCTTTGAAATCATCTCACAGAGTTACAGCTTTCCCCTCAAGAAGCCTTTCGCTAAGACAGTTCTTTTGGAATTTGCAAAGTGATATTTGGAAGCCCATAGAAGGCTATGGTGAAAAAGGAAATATCCTCAGATGAAATCTGGAAAGAAGCTTTCTGAGAAACTGCTTAGTGTTCTGTGAAATCATCTCACAGAGTTACAGCTTTCCCCTCAAGATGCCGATCGCTAAGCCTGTTCTTGTGGAATTCGCAAAGTGAATTTTGGAAGCTCAAAGAGGGCTATGGTGAAAAAGAAAATATCCTCAGAGAAAAACTTGAAAGAATCTTTCTGAGAAACTGCTTTGTGATGTGTGACTTCCACTCACAGTGTTACGTCTGTTTTTCGTGGATCTCTTTGCTAGCCTTATTTCTGTGGAATCTGAGAACAAATATATCGGATCCCTTTGAGGACTCTAGGGCCAAAGGAAATATCCTCCGATAACAAAGAGAAAGGAGCTTTCTGAGAAACTTCTTTGTGTTCTGTGAAATCATCTCACAGAGTTACAGCTTGCCCCTCAAGAAGCCTTTCGCTAAGACAGTTCATTTGGAATTTGCAAAGTGATATTTGAAAGCCCACAGAGGGCTATGGTGAAAAAGGCAATATGCTCAGATGAAATCTGGAAAGAAGCTTTCTGAGAAACTGCTTAGTGTTCTGTTAATTCATCTCACAGAGATACAGCTTTCCCCTCAAGAAGCCGCTCGCTAAGCCTTTTTTGTGGAATTCGCAAAGTGATATTTGGAAGCTCTTAGAGGTCTATGGTGAAAAAGAAAATATCCTCAGAGAAAAACTGGAAAGAAGCTTTCTGAGAAACTGCTTTGTGATGTGTGACTTCCAATCACAGAGTTACATCTGGATTTCGTGGATCTCGTTTCTAGCCTTATTTCTGTGGAATCTGAGAACAGATATTTCGGATCCCTTTAAAGACTATAGGGCCAAAGGAAATATCGTCCGATAACAAAGAGAAAGAAGCTTTCTGAGAAACTTCTTTGTGTTCTTTGAAATCATCTCAAAGAGTTTCAGCTTTCCCCTCAAGAAGCCTTTCGCTAAGACAGTTCTTGTGCAATTGGCAAAGTGATATTTGGAAGCAAATAGAAGGCTATGGTGAAAAAGGAAATATCCTCAGATGAAATCTGGAGAGAGGCTTTCTGAGAAACTGCTTCGTGTTCTGTTAAATCATCTCACAGATTTACAGCTTTCCCCTCAAGAAGCCACTCGCTAAGCCTGTTTTGTGGAATTCGCAAAGTGATATTTGAAGCTCAGAGAGGGCTATGGTGAAAAAGAAAATATCCTCAGGAAAAACTGTAAAGAATCTTTCTGAGGAACTGCTTTGTGATGTGTGACTTCCACTCACAGAGTTACATCTGTATTTCGTGGATCTCTTTGCTAGCCTTATTTCTGTGGAATCTGAGAACAGATATTTCGGATCCCTTTGAAGACTCTAGGGCCAAAGGAAATATCCTCCGATAAGAAAGAAAAAGAAGCTTTCTGAGAAACTTCTTTGTATTCTGTGAAATCATCTCACAGAGTTATTGCTTCCCGTATGGAAGCCTTTCACTAAGACAGTTCTGGTGGAATTTGCAAAGTGATATTTGGAAGCCCATAGAGGGCCATGGTGAAAAAGGCAATATACTCAGATGAAATCTGTAAAGAAGCTTTCTGAGAAACTGCTTTGTGATGGGTGACTTCCAGTCACAGAGTTACTTCTGTATATCGTGGATCTCTTTGATAGCCTTATTTCTGTGGAATCTGAGAACAGATATTTCGGATCCCTTTGAAGACTCTAGGGCCAAAGGAAATATCCTCCGATAACAAAGAGAAAGAAGCTTTCTGAGAAACTTTTTTGTGTTCTTTGAAATCATCTCACAGAGTTACAGCTTTCCCCTCAAGAAGCCTTTCGCTAAGACAGTTCTTGTGCAATTTGCAAAGTGATATTTGGAAGCCCATAGAATGCTATGGTGAAAAAGGAAATATCCTCAGATGAAATCTGGAAAGAAGCTTTCTGAGATACTGCTTAGTGTTCTGTGAAATCATCTCACAGAGTTACAGCTTTCCCCTCAAGATGCCGATCGCTAAGCCTGTTCTTGTGGAATTCGCAAAGTGAATTTTGGAAGCTCAAAGAGGGCTATGGTGAAAAAGAAAATATCCTCAGAGAAAAACTTGAAAGAATCTTTCTGAGAAACTGCTTTGTGATGTGTGACTTCCACTCACAGTGTTACGTCTGTTTTTCGTGGATCTCTTTGCTAGCCTTATTTCTGTGGAATCTGAGAACAGATATATCGGATCCCTTTGAGGACTCTAGGGCCAAAGGAAATATCCTCCGATAACAAAGAGAAAGGAGCTTTCTGAGAAACTTCTTTGTGTTCTGTGAAATCATCTCACAGAGTTACAGCTTGCCCCTCAAGAAGCCTTTCGCTAAGACAGTTCATTTGGAATTTGCAAAGTGATATTTGAAAGCCCACAGAGGGCTATGGTGAAAAAGGCAATATGCTCAGATGAAATCTGGAAAGAAGCTTTCTGAGAAACTGCTTAGTGTTCTGTTAATTCATCTCACAGAGATACAGCTTTCCCCTCAAGAAGCCGCTCGCTAAGCCTTTTTTGTGGAATTCGCAAAGTGATATTTGGAAGCTCATAGAGGGCTGTGGTGAAAAAGAAAATATCCTCAAAGAAAAACTGGAAAGAAGCTTGCAGAGAAACTGCTTTGTGATGTGTGACTTCCACTCACAGAGTTACATCTGTATTTCGTGGATCTCTTTGCTAGCCTTATTTCTGTGGAATCTGAGAACAGATATTTCGGATCCCTTTGAAGACTCTAGGTCCAAGGAAATATCCTCCGATAACAAAGAGAAAGAAGCTTTCTTAGAAACTTCTTTGTGTTCTGAGAAATCATCACACAGAGTTACAGCTTTCCCCTCAAGAAGTCGCTCGCTAAGACTGTTTTGTGGAATTCGCTAAGGGATATTTGCAAGTTCATAGAGGGCTATGGTGAAAAAGAATATACCGTCAGAGAAAACCTGGAAAGAAGCTTTCTGAGAAACTGCTTTGTGATGTGTGACTTCCACTCACAGAGTTACATCTGTATTTCGTGGATCTCTTTGCTAGCCTTATTTTTGTGGAATCTGAGACCAGATATTTCGGATCCCTTTAAAGACTCCAGGGCCAAAGGAAATATCCTCTGATAGCAAAGAGAAAGAAGCTTTCTGAGAAACTTCTTCGTGTTCTGTGAAATCATCTCACAGAGTAACAGCTTTCCCCCCAAGAAGCCTTTCGCTAAGACAGTTCTTGTGGAATATTCCAAATGATATTTGGAAGCCCATAGAGGGCTATGTTGAAAAACTAAATATCTTCAGATGAAATCCTGAAAGAAGCTTTCTGCGAAACTGCTTAGTTTTCTGTTAATTCATCTCACAGTGTTACAGCTTTCCCCTCGACAAGCCGCTCGCTAAGCCTGTTCTTGTGGAATTCGCCAAGTGATATTTGGAAGCTCATAGAGGGCTATGGTGAAAAAGAAAATATCCTCAGAGAAAAACTGGAAAGAAGCTTTCTGAGAAACTGCTTTGTGATGTGTGACTTCCAATCACAGAGTTACATCTGGATTTCGTGGATCTCGTTTCTAGCCTTATTTCTGTGGAATCTGAGAACAGATATTTCGGATCCCTTTAAAGACTATAGGGCCAAAGGAAATATCGTCCGATAACAAAGAGAAAGAAGCTTTCTGAGAAACTTCTTTGTGTTCTTTGAAATCATCTCACAGAGTTTCAGCTTTCCCCTCAAGAAGCCTTTCGCTAAGACAGTTCTTGTGCAATTGGCAAAGTGATATTTGGAAGCAAATAGAAGGCTATGGTGAAAAAGGAAATATCCTCAGATGAAATCTGGAGAGAGGCTTTCTGAGAAACTGCTTCGTGTTCTGTTAAATCATCTCACAGATTTACAGCTTTCCCCTCAAGAAGCCACTCGCTAAGCCTGTTTTGTGGAATTCGCAAAGTGATATTTGAAGCTCAGAGAGGGCTATGGTGAAAAAGAAAATATCCTCAGGAAAAACTGTAAAGAATCTTTCTGAGGAACTGCTTTGTGATGTGTGACTTCCACTCACAGAGTTACATCTGTATTTCGTGGATCTCTTTGCTAGCCTTATTTCTGTGGAATCTGAGAACAGATATTTCGGATCCCTTTGAAGACTCTAGGGCCAAAGGAAATATCCTCCGATAAGAAAGAAAAAGAAGCTTTCTGAGAAACTTCTTTGTATTCTGTGAAATCATCTCACAGAGTTATTGCTTCCCGTATGGAAGCCTTTCACTAAGACAGTTCTGGTGGAATTTGCAAAGTGATATTTGGAAGCCCATAGAGGGCCATGGTGAAAAAGGCAATATACTCAGATGAAATCTGTAAAGAAGCTTTCTGAGAAACTGCTTTGTGATGGGTGACTTCCAGTCACAGAGTTACTTCTGTATATCGTGGATCTCTTTGATAGCCTTATTTCTGTGGAATCTGAGAACAGATATTTCGGATCCCTTTGAAGACTCTAGGGCCAAAGGAAATATCCTCCGATAACAAAGAGAAAGAAGCTTTCTGAGAAACTTTTTTGTGTTCTTTGAAATCATCTCACAGAGTTACAGCTTTCCCCTCAAGAAGCCTTTCGCTAAGACAGTTCTTGTGCAATTTGCAAAGTGATATTTGGAAGCCCATAGAATGCTATGGTGAAAAAGGAAATATCCTCAGATGAAATCTGGAAAGAAGCTTTCTGAGATACTGCTTAGTGTTCTGTGAAATCATCTCACAGAGTTACAGCTTTCCCCTCAAGATGCCGATCGCTAAGCCTGTTCTTGTGGAATTCGCAAAGTGAATTTTGGAAGCTCAAAGAGGGCTATGGTGAAAAAGAAAATATCCTCAGAGAAAAACTTGAAAGAATCTTTCTGAGAAACTGCTTTGTGATGTGTGACTTCCACTCACAGTGTTACGTCTGTTTTTCGTGGATCTCTTTGCTAGCCTTATTTCTGTGGAATCTGAGAACAGATATATCGGATCCCTTTGAGGACTCTAGGGCCAAAGGAAATATCCTCCGATAACAAAGAGAAAGGAGCTTTCTGAGAAACTTCTTTGTGTTCTGTGAAATCATCTCACAGAGTTACAGCTTGCCCCTCAAGAAGCCTTTCGCTAAGACAGTTCATTTGGAATTTGCAAAGTGATATTTGAAAGCCCACAGAGGGCTATGGTGAAAAAGGCAATATGCTCAGATGAAATCTGGAAAGAAGCTTTCTGAGAAACTGCTTAGTGTTCTGTTAATTCATCTCACAGAGATACAGCTTTCCCCTCAAGAAGCCGCTCGCTAAGCCTTTTTTGTGGAATTCGCAAAGTGATATTTGGAAGCTCATAGAGGGCTGTGGTGAAAAAGAAAATATCCTCAAAGAAAAACTGGAAAGAAGCTTGCAGAGAAACTGCTTTGTGATGTGTGACTTCCACTCACAGAGTTACATCTGTATTTCGTGGATCTCTTTGCTAGCCTTATTTCTGTGGAATCTGAGAACAGATATTTCGGATCCCTTTGAAGACTCTAGGTCCAAGGAAATATCCTCCGATAACAAAGAGAAAGAAGCTTTCTTAGAAACTTCTTTGTGTTCTGAGAAATCATCACACAGAGTTACAGCTTTCCCCTCAAGAAGTCGCTCGCTAAGACTGTTTTGTGGAATTCGCTAAGGGATATTTGCAAGTTCATAGAGGGCTATGGTGAAAAAGAATATACCGTCAGAGAAAACCTGGAAAGAAGCTTTCTGAGAAACTGCTTTGTGATGTGTGACTTCCACTCACAGAGTTACATCTGTATTTCGTGGATCTCTTTGCTAGCCTTATTTTTGTGGAATCTGAGACCAGATATTTCGGATCCCTTTAAAGACTCCAGGGCCAAAGGAAATATCCTCTGATAGCAAAGAGAAAGAAGCTTTCTGAGAAACTTCTTCGTGTTCTGTGAAATCATCTCACAGAGTAACAGCTTTCCCCCCAAGAAGCCTTTCGCTAAGACAGTTCTTGTGGAATATTCCAAATGATATTTGGAAGCCCATAGAGGGCTATGTTGAAAAACTAAATATCTTCAGATGAAATCCTGAAAGAAGCTTTCTGCGAAACTGCTTAGTTTTCTGTTAATTCATCTCACAGTGTTACAGCTTTCCCCTCGACAAGCCGCTCGCTAAGCCTGTTCTTGTGGAATTCGCCAAGTGATATTTGGAAGCTCATAGAGGGCTATGGTGAAAAAGAAAATATCCTCAGAGAAAAACTGGAAAGAAGCTTTCTGAGAAACTGCTTTGTGATGTGTGACTTCCAATCACAGAGTTACATCTGGATTTCGTGGATCTCGTTTCTAGCCTTATTTCTGTGGAATCTGAGAACAGATATTTCGGATCCCTTTAAAGACTATAGGGCCAAAGGAAATATCGTCCGATAACAAAGAGAAAGAAGCTTTCTGAGAAACTTCTTTGTGTTCTTTGAAATCATCTCACAGAGTTTCAGCTTTCCCCTCAAGAAGCCTTTCGCTAAGACAGTTCTTGTGCAATTGGCAAAGTGATATTTGGAAGCAAATAGAAGGCTATGGTGAAAAAGGAAATATCCTCAGATGAAATCTGGAGAGAGGCTTTCTGAGAAACTGCTTCGTGTTCTGTTAAATCATCTCACAGATTTACAGCTTTCCCCTCAAGAAGCCACTCGCTAAGCCTGTTTTGTGGAATTCGCAAAGTGATATTTGAAGCTCAGAGAGGGCTATGGTGAAAAAGAAAATATCCTCAGGAAAAACTGTAAAGAATCTTTCTGAGGAACTGCTTTGTGATGTGTGACTTCCACTCACAGAGTTACATCTGTATTTCGTGGATCTCTTTGCTAGCCTTATTTCTGTGGAATCTGAGAACAGATATTTCGGATCCCTTTGAAGACTCTAGGGCCAAAGGAAATATCCTCCGATAAGAAAGAAAAAGAAGCTTTCTGAGAAACTTCTTTGTATTCTGTGAAATCATCTCACAGAGTTATTGCTTCCCGTATGGAAGCCTTTCACTAAGACAGTTCTGGTGGAATTTGCAAAGTGATATTTGGAAGCCCATAGAGGGCCATGGTGAAAAAGGCAATATACTCAGATGAAATCTGTAAAGAAGCTTTCTGAGAAACTGCTTTGTGATGGGTGACTTCCAGTCACAGAGTTACTTCTGTATATCGTGGATCTCTTTGATAGCCTTATTTCTGTGGAATCTGAGAACAGATATTTCGGATCCCTTTGAAGACTCTAGGTCCAAGGAAATATCCTCCGATAACAAAGAGAAAGAAGCTTTCTTAGAAACTTCTTTGTGTTCTGAGAAATCATCACACAGAGTTACAGCTTTCCCCTCAAGAAGTCGCTCGCTAAGACTGTTTTGTGGAATTCGCTAAGGGATATTTGCAAGTTCATAGAGGGCTATGGTGAAAAAGAATATACCGTCAGAGAAAACCTGGAAAGAAGCTTTCTGAGAAACTGCTTTGTGATGTGTGACTTCCACTCACAGAGTTACATCTGTATTTCGTGGATCTCTTTGCTAGCCTTATTTTTGTGGAATCTGAGACCAGATATTTCGGATCCCTTTAAAGACTCCAGGGCCAAAGGAAATATCCTCTGATAGCAAAGAGAAAGAAGCTTTCTGAGAAACTTCTTCGTGTTCTGTGAAATCATCTCACAGAGTAACAGCTTTCCCCCCAAGAAGCCTTTCGCTAAGACAGTTCTTGTGGAATATTCCAAATGATATTTGGAAGCCCATAGAGGGCTATGTTGAAAAACTAAATATCTTCAGATGAAATCCTGAAAGAAGCTTTCTGCGAAACTGCTTAGTTTTCTGTTAATTCATCTCACAGTGTTACAGCTTTCCCCTCGACAAGCCGCTCGCTAAGCCTGTTCTTGTGGAATTCGCCAAGTGATATTTGGAAGCTCATAGAGGGCTATGGTGAAAAAGAAAATATCCTCAGAGAAAAACTGGAAAGAAGCTTTCTGAGAAACTGCTTTGTGATGTGTGACTTCCAATCACAGAGTTACATCTGGATTTCGTGGATCTCGTTTCTAGCCTTATTTCTGTGGAATCTGAGAACAGATATTTCGGATCCCTTTAAAGACTATAGGGCCAAAGGAAATATCGTCCGATAACAAAGAGAAAGAAGCTTTCTGAGAAACTTCTTTGTGTTCTTTGAAATCATCTCACAGAGTTTCAGCTTTCCCCTCAAGAAGCCTTTCGCTAAGACAGTTCTTGTGCAATTGGCAAAGTGATATTTGGAAGCAAATAGAAGGCTATGGTGAAAAAGGAAATATCCTCAGATGAAATCTGGAGAGAGGCTTTCTGAGAAACTGCTTCGTGTTCTGTTAAATCATCTCACAGATTTACAGCTTTCCCCTCAAGAAGCCACTCGCTAAGCCTGTTTTGTGGAATTCGCAAAGTGATATTTGAAGCTCAGAGAGGGCTATGGTGAAAAAGAAAATATCCTCAGGAAAAACTGTAAAGAATCTTTCTGAGGAACTGCTTTGTGATGTGTGACTTCCACTCACAGAGTTACATCTGTATTTCGTGGATCTCTTTGCTAGCCTTATTTCTGTGGAATCTGAGAACAGATATTTCGGATCCCTTTGAAGACTCTAGGGCCAAAGGAAATATCCTCCGATAAGAAAGAAAAAGAAGCTTTCTGAGAAACTTCTTTGTATTCTGTGAAATCATCTCACAGAGTTATTGCTTCCCGTATGGAAGCCTTTCACTAAGACAGTTCTGGTGGAATTTGCAAAGTGATATTTGGAAGCCCATAGAGGGCCATGGTGAAAAAGGCAATATACTCAGATGAAATCTGTAAAGAAGCTTTCTGAGAAACTGCTTTGTGATGGGTGACTTCCAGTCACAGAGTTACTTCTGTATATCGTGGATCTCTTTGATAGCCTTATTTCTGTGGAATCTGAGAACAGATATTTCGGATCCCTTTGAAGACTCTAGGGCCAAAGGAAATATCCTCCGATAACAAAGAGAAAGAAGCTTTCTGAGAAACTTTTTTGTGTTCTTTGAAATCATCTCACAGAGTTACAGCTTTCCCCTCAAGAAGCCTTTCGCTAAGACAGTTCTTGTGCAATTTGCAAAGTGATATTTGGAAGCCCATAGAATGCTATGGTGAAAAAGGAAATATCCTCAGATGAAATCTGGAAAGAAGCTTTCTGAGAAACTGCTTAGTGTTCTGTGAAATCATCTCACAGAGTTACAGCTTTCCCCTCAAGACGCCACTCGCTAAGCCTGTTTTGTGGAATTCGCAAAGTGAATTTTGGAAGCTCAAAGAGGGCTATGGTGAAAAAGAAAATATCCTCAGAGAAAAACTTGAAAGAATCTTTCTGAGAAACTGCTTTGTGATGTGTGACTTCCACTCAGAGTGTTACGTCTGTTTTTCGTGGATCTCTTTGCTAGCCTTATTTCTGTGGAATCTGAGAACAGATATATCGGATCCCTTTGAAGACTCTAGGGCCAAAGGAAATATCCTCCGATAACAAAGAGAAAGGAGCTTTCTGAGAAACTTCTTTGTGTTCTGTGAAATCATCTCACAGAGTTACAGCTTGCCCCTCAAGTAGCCTTTCGCTAAGACAGTTCATTTGGAATTTGCAAAATGATATTTGGAAGCCCATAGAGGGATGTGGTGAAAAAGGCAATATGCTCAGATGAAATCTGGAAAGAAGCTTTCTGAGAAACTGCTTAGTGTTCTGTTAATTCATCTCACAGAGATACAGCTTTCCCCTCAAGAAGCCGCTCGCTAAGCCTTTTTTGTGGAATTCGCAAAGTGATATTTGGAAGCTCATAGAGGGCTGTGGTGAAAAAGAAAATATCCTCAAAGAAAAACTGGAAAGAAGCTTGCAGAGAAACTGCTTTGTGATGTGTGACTTCCACTCACAGAGTTACATCTGTATTTCGTGGATCACTTTGCTAGCCTTATTTCTGTGGAATCTGAGAACAGATATTTCGGATCCCTTTGAAGACTCTAGGTCCAAGGAAATATCCTCCGATAACAAAGAGAAAGAAGCTTTCTTAGAAACTTCTTTGTGTTCTGAGAAATCATCACACAGAGTTACAGTTTTCCCCTCAAGAAGTCGCTCGCTAAGACTGTTTTGTGGAATTCGCTAAGGGATATTTGCAAGTTCATAGAGGGCTATGGTGAAAAAGAATATACCGTCAGAGAAAAACTGGAAAGAAGCTTTCTGAGAAACTGCTTTGTGATGTGTGACTTCCACTCACAGAGTTACATCTGTATTTCGTGGATCTCTTTGCTAGCCTTATTTCTGTGGAATCTGAGACCAGATATTTCGGATCCCTTTAAAGACTCCAGGGCCAAAGGAAATATCCTCTGATAGCAAAGAGAAAGAAGCTTTCTGAGAAACTTCTTCGTGTTCTGTGAAATCATCTCACAGAGTAACAGCTTTCCCCCCAAGAAGCCTTTCGCTAAGACAGTTCTTGTGGAATATTCCAAATGATATTTGGAAGCCCATAGAGGGCTATGTTGAAAAACTAAATATCTTCAGATGAAATCCTGAAAGAAGCTTTCTGCGAAACTGCTTAGTTTTCTGTTAATTCATCTCACAGTGTTACAGCTTTCCCCTCGACAAGCCGCTCGCTAAGCCTGTTCTTGTGGAATTCGCCAAGTGATATTTGGAAGCTCATAGAGGGCTATGGTGAAAAAGAAAATATCCTCAGAGAAAAACTGGAAAGAAGCTTTCTGAGAAACTGCTTTGTGATGTGTGACTTCCAATCACAGAGTTACATCTGGATTTCGTGGATCTCGTTTCTAGCCTTATTTCTGTGGAATCTGAGAACAGATATTTCGGATCCCTTTAAAGACTCTAGGGCCAAAGGAAATATCGTCCGATAACAAAGAGAAAGAAGCTTTCTGAGAAACTTCTTTGTGTTCTTTGAAATCATCTCACAGAGTTACAGCTTTCCCCTCAAGAAGCCTTTCGCTAAGACAGTTCTTGTGCAATTGGCAAAGTGATATTTGGAAGCAAATAGAAGGCTATGGTGAAAAAGGAAATATCCTCAGATGAAATCTGGAAAGAAGCTTTCTGAGAAACTGCTTAGTGTTCTGTGAAATCATCTCACAGAGTTACAGCTTTCCCCTCAAGACGCCACTCGCTAAGCCTGTTTTGTGGAATTCGCAAAGTGAATTTTGGAAGCTCAAAGAGGGCTATGGTGAAAAAGAAAATATCCTCAGAGAAAAACTTGAAAGAATCTTTCTGAGAAACTGCTTTGTGATGTGTGACTTCCACTCACAGTGTTACGTCTGTTTTTCGTGGATTTCTTTGCTAGCCTTATTTCTGTGGAATCTGAGAACAGATATATCGGATCCCTTTGAAGACTCTAGGGCCAAAGGAAATATCCTCCGATAACAAAGAGAAAGAAGCTTTCTGAGAAACTTCTTTGTGTTCTGTGAAATCATCTCACAGAGTTACAGCTTTCCCCTCAAGAAGCCTTTCGCTAAGACAGTTCATTTGGAATTTGCAAAGTGATATTTGGAAGCCCATAGAGGGCTATGGTGAAAAAGGCAATATGCTCAGATGAAATCTGGAAAGAAGCTTTCTGAGAAACTACTTAGTGTTCTGTTAATTTATCTCACAGAGTTACAGCTTTCCCTTCAAGAGTCCGCTCCCTAAGCCTGTTCTTGTGGAATTCGCAAAGTGATATTTGGAAGCTCTTAGAGGTCTATGGTGAAAAAGAAAATATCCTCAGAGAAAAACTGAAAGAAGCTTTCTGAGAAAATGCTTTGTGATGTGTGACTTCCACTCACAGAGTTACATCTGTATTTCGTGTATCTCTTTGGTAGCCTTATTTTTGTGGAATCTGAGAACAGATATTTCGGATCCATGTGAAGGCTCTAGGGCCAAAGTAAATATCCTCCGATAACAAAGAGAAAGGAGCTTTGTGAGAAATTTCTTTGTATTCTGTGAAATCATCTCACAGAGTTACAGCTTTCCCCTCAAGAAACCGCTCGCTACGCCTTTACTCGTGGAATTCGCAAAGTGATATTTGGAAGCATATAGTTGGCTACGGAGAAAAAGAAAGTATCCTCAGAGATATACTGGAAAGAATCTTTCTGAGAAATTATTTTGTGATGTGTGACTTCCACTCACAGAGTTACATCTGTATTTCTTGGATCTCTTTCCTAGCCTTATTTCTGTGGAATCTGAGAACAGATATTTCGGATCCCTTTGAAGAAAATAGGGCTAAAGGAAATATCCTCCGATAACAAAGAGAAAGAAGCTTTCTGAGATACTTCTTTCTGTTCTGTGAAATTATCTCAAAGAATAAAAGCTTTCCCTCAAGAAATCTTTCGCTAAGACAGTTCTTTTGGAATTTGCAAAGAGATATTTGGAAGATCATAGAGGGCTATGGTGAGAAACGTAATATCCTCAGATGAAATCTGGAAACAAACTTTCTGCGAAACTGCTTGGTGTTCTGTCAATTCATCTCAAACAGTTACAGCTTTCCCCTCAAGAAGCCGCTGGCTAAGCCTGTTCTTGTGGATTCGCAAAGTAATATTTGGAAGCCCATTATGGGCTATGATGAAAAAGAAAATATCCTCAGAGAAAAACTGGAAAGAAGCTTTCTGAGAAACTGCTTTGTGATGTGTGACTTCCACTCACAGAGTTACATCTGTATTTCGTGGATCACTTTGCTAGCCTTATTTCTGTGGAATCTGAGAAGAGATATTTCGGATCCCTTTGAAGACCATAGGGCCAAAGGAAATATCCTTCAATAACAAAGAGAAAGAAGCTTTCTGAGAAACTACTTTGTGTTCTGTGAAATCATCTCACAGAGTTACAGCTTTCCCCTCAAGAAGTCTTTCGCTAAGACAGTTCTTGTGGAATTTGCAAAGTGATATTTGGAAGCCCATAGAGGGCTATGGTGAAAAAGGCAATATCCTCAGATGAAATCTGGAAAGAAGCTTTCTGAGAAACTGCTTAGTGTTCTGTAAATTCATCTCACAGAGTTACAGCTTTCCCCTCAAGAAGCCGCTCGCTAAGCCTGTTCTTGTGGAATTCGCAAAGTGATATTTGCAAGTCGTTAGAGGGCTATGTTGAAAAATAAAGTATCCTCAGAGAAAAACCAGAAAGAAGCTTTCTGAGAAACTGCTTTGTGATGTGTGCCTTCCACTCACAGATTTACATCTGTATTTCGTGGATCTCTTTGCTAGCCTTTTTCTGTGGAATCTGAGAACAGATATTTCGGATCGCTTTGAAGACTATAGGGCCAAAGGAAATGTCCTCCGATAAAAAAGTGAAAGACGCTTTCTGAGAAACTTCTTTGTTGTCTTTGAAATAATCTCACAGAGTTACAGCTTTCCCCTCAAGAAGCCTTTCGCTAAGACAGTTCTTGTGGAATTTGCAAAGTGATATTTGGAAGCCCATAGAGAGCTATGGTGAAAAAGACAATATCCTCAGATGAAATCTGGAAAGAAGCTTTCTGAGAAACTGCTTAGTGTTCTGTTAATTTATGTCACAGAGTTACAGCTTTCCACTCAAGAAACCACTCGCTAAGCCTGTTCTTGAGGAATTTGCAAATTGATATTTTAAGCCGTTAGAGGGCTATGGTGAAAAAGAAAATATCCTCAGAGATAAACTGGAAAGAAGCTTCCAGAGAAACTGCTTTGTGATGTGTGACTTCCACTCACAGAATTACATCTGTATTTCGTGGATCTCTTTGCTAGCCTTATTTCTGTGGAATCTGAGAACAGATGTTTCGGATCCCTTTGAAGACAATAGGACAAAAGGAAATATCCTCCTATAACAAAGGGAAAGAAGCTTTATGAGAAACTGCTTAGTTTTCTGGGAATTCATCACACAGAGTTACATCTTTCCCCTCAAAAGCCGCTCGCTAAGCCTGTTCTTGTGGAATTCGCAAAGTGATATTTGGAAGCCCATAAAAGGCGATGGTGAAAAAGAAAATATCCTCAGAGAAAAACTGGAAAGAAGCTTTCTGAGAAACTGCTTCATGATGTGTGACTTCCACTCACAGAGTTCCACCTGAATTTCGTGGATCTCTTTGCTAGCCTTATTTCTGTGGAATCTTAGGACAGACATTTCGGATCCCTTGGAAGTCTACAGGGCCAAAGGAAATATCCTCCTATAACAAAGAGAAAGAAGCCCTCTAGATTCTTCTTTGTGTTCTGTTAATTCATCTCACAAAGTTACAGCTTTCCCCTCAAGAAGCCGTTCGCTAAGCCTGTTCACGAGGAATTCGCAAAGTGATATTTGGAAGCCCTTAGAGGGCTATGGTGAAAAAGAAAATATCCTCAGAGAAAAACTGGAAAGAAGCTTTCTGAGAAACTGCTTTGTGATGTGTGACTTCCACAGACAGAGTTACATCGTTATTTCGTGTATCTCTTTGCTAGCCTTTTTTCTGTGGAATCTGAGAACAGATATTTCAGATCCCTTTGAAGACTTTAGGGCCAAAAGAAATATCATCCGATAACAAAGAGAAAGAAGCCTTTTGAGAAACTACTTTGTGTTCTGTGGAATCATGTCACACAGTTACAGCTTTCCCCTCAAGAATCCTTTCGCTAAGACAGTTCTTGTGGAATTTGGAAAGTGATATTTGGTAGCCCATAGAGGGCTATGGTGAAAAAGGAAATATCCTCCGATGACAAAGAGAAAGAGGCTTTCTGAGAAACTGCTTAGTGTTCTGTTAATTCATCTCTCAGAGTTACAGCTTTCCCCTCAAGAAGCCGCTCGCTAAGCCTGTTCTTGTGGAATTCGCAAAGTGATATTTGGAAGCCCTTAGAGGGCTGTGGTGAAAAAGAAAATATCCTCAGAGAAAAACTGGAAAGAAGTTTTCTGAGAAACTGCTTTGTGATGTGTCACTTCCACTAACAGAGTTACTTCTGTATTTCGTGGATCTCTTTGCTAGCCTTATTTCTGTGGAATCTGAGAACAGATATTTCGGATTCCTAGGAAGAGTATGGGGTCAAAGAAAATATCCTCCGATAACAAAGAGAAAGAAGCTTTCTGTGATACCTCTTTGTGTTCTGTGACATCATGTCACAGAGTTACAGTTTCCGCTCAAGAAACCTTTCGCTAAGACAGTTCTTGTGGAATTTGCGAAGTGATATTTGGAAGCCCATAGAGGGCTATGGTGAAAAAGGAAATATCCTCAGATGAAATCTGGAAAGAAGCTTTCTGAGAAACTGCTTAGTCTTCTTTTAATTCATCTCACAGTGTTACAGCTTTCCCCTCAAGAAGCCGCTCGCTAAGCCTGTTCTTGTGGAATTCGCAAAGTGATATTTGGAAGCACTTAGAGGGCTATGGTGAAAAAGAAAATATCCTCAGAGAAACACTGGAAAGAAACTTTCTGAGAAACTGCTTTGTGATGTGTGACTTCCACTAACAGAGTTACTTCTGTATTCCGTGGATCTCTTTGCTAGCCTTATTTCTGTGGAATCTGAGAACAGATATTTCGGAACCCTTTGAGGACTATAGGATGAAAGGAAATATCCTCCGATAACAAAGAGAAAAAAGCTTTCTGAGAAACTGCTTAGTGTTCTGTTAATTCATCTCACAGAGTTACAGCTTTCACCTAAAGAAGCCGCAAGTAAGTCTGTACTTGCGGAATTTGCAAAGTGAGAATTGGAAGCCCTTAGAGGGCTATGGTGAAAAAGTAAATTTCCTCAGAGAAAAACTGGAAACAAGCTTTCTGAGAAACTGCTTTGTGATGGGTGACTTCCACTCACAGAGTTACTTCTGTATATCGTGGATCTCTTTGATAGCCTTATTTCTGTGGAATCTGAGAACAGATATTTCGGATCCCTTTGAAGACTGTAGGGCCAAAGGAAATATCCTCCGATAACAAAGAGAAAGAAGCTTTCTGAGAAACTTTTTTGTGTCCTTTGAAATCATCTCACAGAGTTACAGCTTTCCCCTCAAGAAGCCTTTCGCTAAGACAGTTCTTTTGGAATTTGCAAAGTGATATTTGGAAGCCCATAGAAGGCTATGGTGAAAAAGGAAATATCCTCAGATGAAATCTGGAAAGAAGCTTTCTGAGAAACTGCTTAGTGTTCTGTGAAATCATCTCACAGAGTTACAGCTTTCCCCTCAAGATGCCGATCGCTAAGCCTGTTCTTGTGGAATTCGCAAAGTGAATTTTGGAAGCTCAAAGAGGGCTATGGTGAAAAAGAAAATATCCTCAGAGAAAAACTTGAAAGAATCTTTCTGAGAAACTGCTTTGTGATGTGTGACTTCCACTCACAGTGTTACGTCTGTTTTTCGTGGATCTCTTTGCTAGCCTTATTTCTGTGGAATCTGAGAACAAATATATCGGATCCCTTTGAGGACTCTAGGGCCAAAGGAAATATCCTCCGATAACAAAGAGAAAGGAGCTTTCTGAGAAACTTCTTTGTGTTCTGTGAAATCATCTCACAGAGTTACAGCTTGCCCCTCAAGAAGCCTTTCGCTAAGACAGTTCATTTGGAATTTGCAAAGTGATATTTGAAAGCCCACAGAGGGCTATGGTGAAAAAGGCAATATGCTCAGATGAAATCTGGAAAGAAGCTTTCTGAGAAACTGCTTAGTGTTCTGTTAATTCATCTCACAGAGATACAGCTTTCCCCTCAAGAAGCCGCTCGCTAAGCCTTTTTTGTGTAATTCGCAAAGTGATATTTGGAAGCTCATAGAGGGCTGTGGTGAAAAAGAAAATATCCTCAAAGAAAAACTGGAAAGAAGCTTGCAGAGAAACTGCTTTGTGATGTGTGACTTCCACTCACAGAGTTACATCTGTATTTCGTGGATCTCTTTGCTAGCCTTATTTCTGTGGAATCTGAGAACAGATATTTCGGATCCCTTTGAAGACTCTAGGTCCAAGGAAATATCCTCCGATAACAAAGAGAAAGAAGCTTTCTTAGAAACTTCTTTGTGTTCTGAGAAATCATCACACAGAGTTACAGCTTTCCCCTCAAGAAGTCGCTCGCTAAGACTGTTTTGTGGAATTCGCTAAGGGATATTTGCAAGTTCATAGAGGGCTATGGTGAAAAAGAATATACCGTCAGAGAAAAACTGGAAAGAAGCTTTCTGAGAAACTGCTTTGTGATGTGTGACTTCCACTCACAGAGTTACATCTGTATTTCGTGGATCTCTTTGCTAGCCTTATTTTTGTGGAATCTGAGACCAGATATTTCGGATCCCTTTAAAGACTCCAGGGCCAAAGGAAATATCCTCTGATAGCAAAGAGAAAGAAGCTTTCTGAGAAACTTCTTCGTGTTCTGTGAAATCATCTCACAGAGTAACAGCTTTCCCCCCAAGAAGCCTTTCGCTAAGACAGTTCTTGTGGAATATTCCAAATGATATTTGGAAGCCCATAGAGGGCTATGTTGAAAAACTAAATATCTTCAGATGAAATCCTGAAAGAAGCTTTCTGCGAAACTGCTTAGTTTTCTGTTAATTCATCTCACAGTGTTACAGCTTTCCCCTCGACAAGCCGCTCGCTAAGCCTGTTCTTGTGGAATTCGCCAAGTGATATTTGGAAGCTCATAGAGGGCTATGGTGAAAAAGAAAATATCCTCAGAGAAAAACTGGAAAGAAGCTTTCTGAGAAACTGCTTTGTGATGTGTGACTTCCAATCACAGAGTTACATCTGGATTTCGTGGATCTCGTTTCTAGCCTTATTTCTGTGGAATCTGAGAATAGATATTTCGGATCCCTTTAAAGACTATAGGGCCAAAGGAAATATCGTCCGATAACAAAGAGAAAGAAGCTTTCTGAGAAACTTCTTTGTGTTCTTTGAAATCATCTCACAGAGTTTCAGCTTTCCCCTCAAGAAGCCTTTCGCTAAGACAGTTCTTGTGCAATTGGCAAAGTGATATTTGGAAGCAAATAGAAGGCTATGGTGAAAAAGGAAATATCCTCAGATGAAATCTGGAGAGAGGCTTTCTGAGAAACTGCTTCGTGTTCTGTTAAATCATCTCACAGATTTACAGCTTTCCCCTCAAGAAGCCACTCGCTAAGCCTGTTTTGTGGAATTCGCAAAGTGATATTTGAAGCTCAGAGAGGGCTATGGTGAAAAAGAAAATATCCTCAGGAAAAACTGTAAAGAATCTTTCTGAGGAACTGCTTTGTGATGTGTGACTTCCACTCACAGAGTTACATCTGTATTTCGTGGATCTCTTTGCTAGCCTTATTTCTGTGGAATCTGAGAACAGATATTTCGGATCCCTTTGAAGACTCTAGGGCCAAAGGAAATATCCTCCGATAAGAAAGAAAAAGAAGCTTTCTGAGAAACTTCTTTGTATTCTGTGAAATCATCTCACAGAGTTATTGCTTCCCGTATGGAAGCCTTTCACTAAGACAGTTCTGGTGGAATTTGCAAAGTGATATTTGGAAGCCCATAGAGGGCCATGGTGAAAAAGGCAATATACTCAGATGAAATCTGTAAAGAAGCTTTCTGAGAAACTGCTTTGTGATGGGTGACTTCCAGTCACAGAGTTACTTCTGTATATCGTGGATCTCTTTGATAGCCTTATTTCTGTGGAATCTGAGAACAGATATTTCGGATCCCTTTGAAGACTCTAGGGCCAAAGGAAATATCCTCCGATAACAAAGAGAAAGAAGCTTTCTGAGAAACTTTTTTGTGTTCTTTGAAATCATCTCACAGAGTTACAGCTTTCCCCTCAAGAAGCCTTTCGCTAAGACAGTTCTTGTGCAATTTGCAAAGTGATATTTGGAAGCCCATAGAATGCTATGGTGAAAAAGGAAATATCCTCAGATGAAATCTGGAAAGAAGCTTTCTGAGAAACTGCTTAGTGTTCTGTGAAATCATCTCACAGAGTTACAGCTTTCCCCTCAAGACGCCACTCGCTAAGCCTGTTTTGTGGAATTCGCAAAGTGAATTTTGGAAGCTCAAAGAGGGCTATGGTGAAAAAGAAAATATCCTCAGAGAAAAACTTGAAAGAATCTTTCTGAGAAACTGCTTTGTGATGTGTGACTTCCACTCACAGTGTTACGTCTGTTTTTCGTGGATCTCTTTGCTAGCCTTATTTCTGTGGAATCTGAGAACAGATATATCGGATCCCTTTGAAGACTCTAGGGCCAAAGGAAATATCCTCCGATAACAAAGAGAAAGGAGCTTTCTGAGAAACTTCTTTGTGTTCTGTGAAATCATCTCACAGAGTTACAGCTTGCCCCTCAAGAAGCCTTTCGCTAAGACAGTTCATTTGGAATTTGCAAAGTGATATTTGAAAGCCCACAGAGGGCTATGGTGAAAAAGGCAATATGCTCAGATGAAATCTGGAAAGAAGCTTTCTGAGAAACTGCTTAGTGTTCTGTTAATTCATCTCACAGAGATACAGCTTTCCCCTCAAGAAGCCGCTCGCTAAGCCTTTTTTGTGGAATTCGCAAAGTGATATTTGGAAGCTCATAGAGGGCTGTGGTGAAAAAGAAAATATCCTCAAAGAAAAACTGGAAAGAAGCTTGCAGAGAAACTGCTTTGTGATGTGTGACTTCCACTCACAGAGTTACATCTGTATTTCGTGGATCTCTTTGCTAGCCTTATTTCTGTGGAATCTGAGAACAGATATTTCGGATCCCTTTGAAGACTCTAGGTCCAAGGAAATATCCTCCGATAACAAAGAGAAAGAAGCTTTCTTAGAAACTTCTTTGTGTTCTGAGAAATCATCACACAGAGTTACAGCTTTCCCCTCAAGAAGTCGCTCGCTAAGACTGTTTTGTGGAATTCGCTAAGGGATATTTGCAAGTTCATAGAGGGCTATGGTGAAAAAGAATATACCGTCAGAGAAAACCTGGAAAGAAGCTTTCTGAGAAACTGCTTTGTGATGTGTGACTTCCACTCACAGAGTTACATCTGTATTTCGTGGATCTCTTTGCTAGCCTTATTTTTGTGGAATCTGAGACCAGATATTTCGGATCCCTTTAAAGACTCCAGGGCCAAAGGAAATATCCTCTGATAGCAAAGAGAAAGAAGCTTTCTGAGAAACTTCTTCGTGTTCTGTGAAATCATCTCACAGAGTAACAGCTTTCCCCCCAAGAAGCCTTTCGCTAAGACAGTTCTTGTGGAATATTCCAAATGATATTTGGAAGCCCATAGAGGGCTATGTTGAAAAACTAAATATCTTCAGATGAAATCCTGAAAGAAGCTTTCTGCGAAACTGCTTAGTTTTCTGTTAATTCATCTCACAGTGTTACAGCTTTCCCCTCGACAAGCCGCTCGCTAAGCCTGTTCTTGTGGAATTCGCCAAGTGATATTTGGAAGCTCATAGAGGGCTATGGTGAAAAAGAAAATATCCTCAGAGAAAAACTGGAAAGAAGCTTTCTGAGAAACTGCTTTGTGATGTGTGACTTCCAATCACAGAGTTACATCTGGATTTCGTGGATCTCGTTTCTAGCCTTATTTCTGTGGAATCTGAGAACAGATATTTCGGATCCCTTTAAAGACTATAGGGCCAAAGGAAATATCGTCCGATAACAAAGAGAAAGAAGCTTTCTGAGAAACTTCTTTGTGTTCTTTGAAATCATCTCACAGAGTTTCAGCTTTCCCCTCAAGAAGCCTTTCGCTAAGACAGTTCTTGTGCAATTGGCAAAGTGATATTTGGAAGCAAATAGAAGGCTATGGTGAAAAAGGAAATATCCTCAGATGAAATCTGGAGAGAGGCTTTCTGAGAAACTGCTTCGTGTTCTGTTAAATCATCTCACAGATTTACAGCTTTCCCCTCAAGAAGCCACTCGCTAAGCCTGTTTTGTGGAATTCGCAAAGTGATATTTGAAGCTCAGAGAGGGCTATGGTGAAAAAGAAAATATCCTCAGGAAAAACTGTAAAGAATCTTTCTGAGGAACTGCTTTGTGATGTGTGACTTCCACTCACAGAGTTACATCTGTATTTCGTGGATCTCTTTGCTAGCCTTATTTCTGTGGAATCTGAGAACAGATATTTCGGATCCCTTTGAAGACTCTAGGGCCAAAGGAAATATCCTCCGATAAGAAAGAAAAAGAAGCTTTCTGAGAAACTTCTTTGTATTCTGTGAAATCATCTCACAGAGTTATTGCTTCCCGTATGGAAGCCTTTCACTAAGACAGTTCTGGTGGAATTTGCAAAGTGATATTTGGAAGCCCATAGAGGGCCATGGTGAAAAAGGCAATATACTCAGATGAAATCTGTAAAGAAGCTTTCTGAGAAACTGCTTTGTGATGGGTGACTTCCAGTCACAGAGTTACTTCTGTATATCGTGGATCTCTTTGATAGCCTTATTTCTGTGGAATCTGAGAACAGATATTTCGGATCCCTTTGAAGACTCTAGGGCCAAAGGAAATATCCTCCGATAACAAAGAGAAAGAAGCTTTCTGAGAAACTTTTTTGTGTTCTTTGAAATCATCTCACAGAGTTACAGCTTTCCCCTCAAGAAGCCTTTCGCTAAGACAGTTCTTGTGCAATTTGCAAAGTGATATTTGGAAGCCCATAGAATGCTATGGTGAAAAAGGAAATATCCTCAGATGAAATCTGGAAAGAAGCTTTCTGAGATACTGCTTAGTGTTCTGTGAAATCATCTCACAGAGTTACAGCTTTCCCCTCAAGATGCCGATCGCTAAGCCTGTTCTTGTGGAATTCGCAAAGTGAATTTTGGAAGCTCAAAGAGGGCTATGGTGAAAAAGAAAATATCCTCAGAGAAAAACTTGAAAGAATCTTTCTGAGAAACTGCTTTGTGATGTGTGACTTCCACTCACAGTGTTACGTCTGTTTTTCGTGGATCTCTTTGCTAGCCTTATTTCTGTGGAATCTGAGAACAAATATATCGGATCCCTTTGAGGACTCTAGGGCCAAAGGAAATATCCTCCGATAACAAAGAGAAAGGAGCTTTCTGAGAAACTTCTTTGTGTTCTGTGAAATCATCTCACAGAGTTACAGCTTGCCCCTCAAGAAGCCTTTCGCTAAGACAGTTCATTTGGAATTTGCAAAGTGATATTTGAAAGCCCACAGAGGGCTATGGTGAAAAAGGCAATATGCTCAGATGAAATCTGGAAAGAAGCTTTCTGAGAAACTGCTTAGTGTTCTGTTAATTCATCTCACAGAGATACAGCTTTCCCCTCAAGAAGCCGCTCGCTAAGCCTTTTTTGTGGAATTCGCAAAGTGATATTTGGAAGCTCATAGAGGGCTGTGGTGAAAAAGAAAATATCCTCAAAGAAAAACTGGAAAGAAGCTTGCAGAGAAACTGCTTTGTGATGTGTGACTTCCACTCACAGAGTTACATCTGTATTTCGTGGATCTCTTTGCTAGCCTTATTTCTGTGGAATCTGAGAACAGATATTTCGGATCCCTTTGAAGACTCTAGGTCCAAGGAAATATCCTCCGATAACAAAGAGAAAGAAGCTTTCTTAGAAACTTCTTTGTGTTCTGAGAAATCATCACACAGAGTTACAGCTTTCCCCTCAAGAAGTCGCTCGCTAAGACTGTTTTGTGGAATTCGCTAAGGGATATTTGCAAGTTCATAGAGGGCTATGGTGAAAAAGAATATACCGTCAGAGAAAACCTGGAAAGAAGCTTTCTGAGAAACTGCTTTGTGATGTGTGACTTCCACTCACAGAGTTACATCTGTATTTCGTGGATCTCTTTGCTAGCCTTATTTTTGTGGAATCTGAGACCAGATATTTCGGATCCCTTTAAAGACTCCAGGGCCAAAGGAAATATCCTCTGATAGCAAAGAGAAAGAAGCTTTCTGAGAAACTTCTTCGTGTTCTGTGAAATCATCTCACAGAGTAACAGCTTTCCCCCCAAGAAGCCTTTCGCTAAGACAGTTCTTGTGGAATATTCCAAATGATATTTGGAAGCCCATAGAGGGCTATGTTGAAAAACTAAATATCTTCAGATGAAATCCTGAAAGAAGCTTTCTGCGAAACTGCTTAGTTTTCTGTTAATTCATCTCACAGTGTTACAGCTTTCCCCTCGACAAGCCGCTCGCTAAGCCTGTTCTTGTGGAATTCGCCAAGTGATATTTGGAAGCTCATAGAGGGCTATGGTGAAAAAGAAAATATCCTCAGAGAAAAACTGGAAAGAAGCTTTCTGAGAAACTGCTTTGTGATGTGTGACTTCCAATCACAGAGTTACATCTGGATTTCGTGGATCTCGTTTCTAGCCTTATTTCTGTGGAATCTGAGAACAGATATTTCGGATCCCTTTAAAGACTATAGGGCCAAAGGAAATATCGTCCGATAACAAAGAGAAAGAAGCTTTCTGAGAAACTTCTTTGTGTTCTTTGAAATCATCTCACAGAGTTTCAGCTTTCCCCTCAAGAAGCCTTTCGCTAAGACAGTTCTTGTGCAATTGGCAAAGTGATATTTGGAAGCAAATAGAAGGCTATGGTGAAAAAGGAAATATCCTCAGATGAAATCTGGAGAGAGGCTTTCTGAGAAACTGCTTCGTGTTCTGTTAAATCATCTCACAGATTTACAGCTTTCCCCTCAAGAAGCCACTCGCTAAGCCTGTTTTGTGGAATTCGCAAAGTGATATTTGAAGCTCAGAGAGGGCTATGGTGAAAAAGAAAATATCCTCAGGAAAAACTGTAAAGAATCTTTCTGAGGAACTGCTTTGTGATGTGTGACTTCCACTCACAGAGTTACATCTGTATTTCGTGGATCTCTTTGCTAGCCTTATTTCTGTGGAATCTGAGAACAGATATTTCGGATCCCTTTGAAGACTCTAGGGCCAAAGGAAATATCCTCCGATAAGAAAGAAAAAGAAGCTTTCTGAGAAACTTCTTTGTATTCTGTGAAATCATCTCACAGAGTTATTGCTTCCCGTATGGAAGCCTTTCACTAAGACAGTTCTGGTGGAATTTGCAAAGTGATATTTGGAAGCCCATAGAGGGCCATGGTGAAAAAGGCAATATACTCAGATGAAATCTGTAAAGAAGCTTTCTGAGAAACTGCTTTGTGATGGGTGACTTCCAGTCACAGAGTTACTTCTGTATATCGTGGATCTCTTTGATAGCCTTATTTCTGTGGAATCTGAGAACAGATATTTCGGATCCCTTTGAAGACTCTAGGGCCAAAGGAAATATCCTCCGATAACAAAGAGAAAGAAGCTTTCTGAGAAACTTTTTTGTGTTCTTTGAAATCATCTCACAGAGTTACAGCTTTCCCCTCAAGAAGCCTTTCGCTAAGACAGTTCTTGTGCAATTTGCAAAGTGATATTTGGAAGCCCATAGAATGCTATGGTGAAAAAGGAAATATCCTCAGATGAAATCTGGAAAGAAGCTTTCTGAGAAACTGCTTAGTGTTCTGTGAAATCATCTCACAGAGTTACAGCTTTCCCCTCAAGACGCCACTCGCTAAGCCTGTTTTGTGGAATTCGCAAAGTGAATTTTGGAAGCTCAAAGAGGGCTATGGTGAAAAAGAAAATATCCTCAGAGAAAAACTTGAAAGAATCTTTCTGAGAAACTGCTTTGTGATGTGTGACTTCCACTCACAGTGTTACGTCTGTTTTTCGTGGATCTCTTTGCTAGCCTTATTTCTGTGGAATCTGAGAACAGATATATCGGATCCCTTTGAAGACTCTAGGGCCAAAGGAAATATCCTCCGATAACAAAGAGAAAGGAGCTTTCTGAGAAACTTCTTTGTGTTCTGTGAAATCATCTCACAGAGTTACAGCTTGCCCCTCAAGAAGCCTTTCGCTAAGACAGTTCATTTGGAATTTGCAAAGTGATATTTGAAAGCCCACAGAGGGCTATGGTGAAAAAGGCAATATGCTCAGATGAAATCTGGAAAGAAGCTTTCTGAGAAACTGCTTAGTGTTCTGTTAATTCATCTCACAGAGATACAGCTTTCCCCTCAAGAAGCCGCTCGCTAAGCCTTTTTTGTGGAATTCGCAAAGTGATATTTGGAAGCTCATAGAGGGCTGTGGTGAAAAAGAAAATATCCTCAAAGAAAAACTGGAAAGAAGCTTGCAGAGAAACTGCTTTGTGATGTGTGACTTCCACTCACAGAGTTACATCTGTATTTCGTGGATCTCTTTGCTAGCCTTATTTCTGTGGAATCTGAGAACAGATATTTCGGATCCCTTTGAAGACTCTAGGTCCAAGGAAATATCCTCCGATAACAAAGAGAAAGAAGCTTTCTTAGAAACTTCTTTGTGTTCTGAGAAATCATCACACAGAGTTACAGCTTTCCCCTCAAGAAGTCGCTCGCTAAGACTGTTTTGTGGAATTCGCTAAGGGATATTTGCAAGTTCATAGAGGGCTATGGTGAAAAAGAATATACCGTCAGAGAAAACCTGGAAAGAAGCTTTCTGAGAAACTGCTTTGTGATGTGTGACTTCCACTCACAGAGTTACATCTGTATTTCGTGGATCTCTTTGCTAGCCTTATTTTTGTGGAATCTGAGACCAGATATTTCGGATCCCTTTAAAGACTCCAGGGCCAAAGGAAATATCCTCTGATAGCAAAGAGAAAGAAGCTTTGTGAGAAACTTCTTCGTGTTCTGTGAAATCATCTCACAGAGTAACAGCTTTCCACCCAAGAAGCCTTTCGCTAAGACAGTTCTTGTGGAATATTCCAAATGATATTTGGAAGCCCATAGAGGGCTATGTTGAAAAACTAAATATCTTCAGATGAAATCCTGAAAGAAGCTTTCTGCGAAACTGCTTAGTTTTCTGTTAATTCATCTCACAGTGTTACAGCTTTCCCCTCGACAAGCCGCTCGCTAAGCCTGTTCTTGTGGAATTCGCCAAGTGATATTTGGAAGCTCATAGAGGGCTATGGTGAAAAAGAAAATATCCTCAGAGAAAAACTGGAAAGAAGCTTTCTGAGAAACTGCTTTGTGATGTGTGACTTCCAATCACAGAGTTACATCTGGATTTCGTGGATCTCGTTTCTAGCCTTATTTCTGTGGAATCTGAGAACAGATATTTCGGATCCCTTTAAAGACTATAGGGCCAAAGGAAATATCGTCCGATAACAAAGAGAAAGAAGCTTTCTGAGAAACTTCTTTGTGTTCTTTGAAATCATCTCACAGAGTTACAGCTTTCCCCTCAAGAAGCCTTTCGCTAAGACAGTTCTTGTGCAATTGGCAAAGTGATATTTGGAAGCAAATAGAAGGCTATGGTGAAAAAGGAAATATCCTCAGATGAAATCTGGAGAGAGGCTTTCTGAGAAACTGCTTCGTGTTCTGTTAAATCATCTCACAGAGTTACAGCTTTCCCCTCAAGACGCCACTCGCTAAGCCTGTTTTGTGGAATTCGCAAAGTGAATTTTGGAAGCTCAAAGAGGGCTATGGTGAAAAAGAAAATATCCTCAGAGAAAAACTTGAAAGAATCTTTCTGAGAAACTGCTTTGTGATGTGTGACTTCCACTCACAGTGTTACGTCTGTTTTTCGTGGATTTCTTTGCTAGCCTTATTTCTGTGGAATCTGAGAACAGATATATCGGATCCCTTTGAAGACTCTAGGGCCAAAGGAAATATCCTCCGATAACAAAGAGAAAGAAGCTTTCTGAGAAACTTCTTTGTGTTCTGTGAAATCATCTCACAGAGTTACAGCTTTCCCCTCAAGAAGCCTTTCGCTAAGACAGTTCATTTGGAATTTGCAAAGTGATATTTGGAAGCCCATAGAGGGCTATGGTGAAAAAGGCAATATGCTCAGATGAAATCTGGAAAGAAGCTTTCTGAGAAACTACTTAGTGTTCTGTTAATTTATCTCACAGAGTTACAGCTTTCCCTTCAAGAGTCCGCTCCCTAAGCCTGTTCTTGTGGAATTCGCAAAGTGATATTTGGAAGCTCTTAGAGGTCTATGGTGAAAAAGAAAATATCCTCAGAGAAAAACTGAAAGAAGCTTTCTGAGAAAATGCTTTGTGATGTGTGACTTCCACTCACAGAGTTACATCTGTATTTCGTGTATCTCTTTGGTAGCCTTATTTTTGTGGAATCTGAGAACAGATATTTCGGATCCATGTGAAGGCTCTAGGGCCAAAGTAAATATCCTCCGATAACAAAGAGAAAGGAGCTTTGTGAGAAATTTCTTTGTATTCTGTGAAATCATCTCACAGAGTTACAGCTTTCCCCTCAAGAAACCGCTCGCTACGCCTTTACTCGTGGAATTCGCAAAGTGATATTTGGAAGCATATAGTTGGCTACGGAGAAAAAGAAAGTATCCTCAGAGATATACTGGAAAGAATCTTTCTGAGAAATTATTTTGTGATGTGTGACTTCCACTCGCAGAGTTACATCTGTATTTCTTGGATCTCTTTCCTAGCCTTATTTCTGTGGAATCTGAGAACAGATATTTCGGATCCCTTTGAAGAAAATAGGGCTAAAGGAAATATCCTCCGATAACAAAGAGAAAGAAGCTTTCTGAGATACTTCTTTCTGTTCTGTGAAATTATCTCAAAGAATAAAAGCTTTCCCTCAAGAAATCTTTCGCTAAGACAGTTCTTTTGGAATTTGCAAAGAGATATTTGGAAGATCATAGAGGGCTATGGTGAGAAACGTAATATCCTCAGATGAAATCTGGAAACAAACTTTCTGCGAAACTGCTTGGTGTTCTGTCAATTCATCTCAAACAGTTACAGCTTTCCCCTCAAGAAGCCGCTGGCTAAGCCTGTTCTTGTGGATTCGCAAAGTAATATTTGGAAGCCCATTATGGGCTATGATGAAAAAGAAAATATCCTCAGAGAAAAACTGGAAAGAAGCTTTCTGAGAAACTGCTTTGTGATGTGTGACTTCCACTCACAGAGTTACATCTGTATTTCGTGGATCACTTTGCTAGCCTTATTTCTGTGGAATCTGAGAAGAGATATTTCGGATCCCTTTGAAGACCATAGGGCCAAAGGAAATATCCTTCAATAACAAAGAGAAAGAAGCTTTCTGAGAAACTACTTTGTGTTCTGTGAAATCATCTCACAGAGTTACAGCTTTCCCCTCAAGAAGTCTTTCGCTAAGACAGTTCTTGTGGAATTTGCAAAGTGATATTTGGAAGCCCATAGAGGGCTATGGTGAAAAAGGCAATATCCTCAGATGAAATCTGGAAAGAAGCTTTCTGAGAAACTGCTTAGTGTTCTGTAAATTCATCTCACAGAGTTACAGCTTTCCCCTCAAGAAGCCGCTCGCTAAGCCTGTTCTTGTGGAATTCGCAAAGTGATATTTGCAAGTCGTTAGAGGGCTATGTTGAAAAATAAAGTATCCTCAGAGAAAAACCAGAAAGAAGCTTTCTGAGAAACTGCTTTGTGATGTGTGCCTTCCACTCACAGATTTACATCTGTATTTCGTGGATCTCTTTGCTAGCCTTATTTCTGTGGAATCTGAGAAAAGATATTTCGGATCCCTTTGAAGACTCTAGGGACAATGGAAATATCCTCCGATAACAAAGAGAAAGAAGCTTTGTGAGAAACTTCTTTGTGTTCTCTGAAATCATCTCACAGAGTTACAGCTTTCCCCTCAAGAAGCCTTTCGCTAAGACAGTTCTTGTGGAATTTTCAAAGTGATATTTGGAAGCCCATAGAGGGCTATGGTGAAATACGAAATATCCTCAGATGAAATATGGAAAGAAGCTTTCTGAGAAACTCCTTAGTGTTCTGTTAATTCATCTCACAGTGTTACTGATTTCCCCTCAAAGCCACTCGCTAAGCCTGTTCTTGTTGAATTCGCAAAGTGATATTTGGAAACTCATAGAGGGCTACGGTGAAAAAGAAAATATCCTAAGAGAAAAACTGGAATGAAGCTTTCTGAGAAACTGCTCTGTGATGTGTGACTTCCAATCACAGAGTTACATCTGTATTTGGTGCCTCTCTTTGCTAGTCTTATTTCTGTGGAAAATGAGAACAGATATTTCGGATCCCTTTGAAGGCTCTAGGACCAAAGGAAATATCCTCTGATAACAAAGAGAAAGAAGCTTTCTGAGAAACTTCTTTGGGTTCTGTGAAATCATCTCACAAAGTTACAGATTTCCCCTCAAAAAGCCTTTCGCTAAGACAGTTCTTTTGGAATTTGCAAAGTGATATTTGGAAGCCCAAAGAGGGCTATTTTGAAAAAGGCAATACCCTCAGATAAAATCTGGAAAGAAGCTTTCTAAGAAACTGCTTAGTGTTCTGTTACTTCATCTCACAGAATTACAGCTTTCCCTCAAGAAGTCGCTCAGTAAGCCTGTTCTTGTGGAATTCGCAAAGTGATATTTTGAAGCAAATAGTGGGCTACGGTGAAAAAGAAAATATCCTCAGAGAAACACTGGAAAGAAGCTTTCTGAGAAACTGCTTTGTGATGTGTGACTTCCACTCACAGAGTTCCATCTGTATTTCGTGGATCTCTTTGCTAGCATTATTTCTGTGGAATCTGAGGATAGATATTTCGTATCCCTTTGAAGTCTCTAGGGCCAAAGGACATATCCTCCGAAAACAAAGAGAAAGAAGCTTTGTGAGAAACTTCTTTGTGTTCTGTGAAATCATCTCACTGAGTTGCAGCTTTTCCCTCAAGAACCCTTTCGCTAAGACAGTTCTTGTGGAATTTGCAAAGTGATATTTGGAAGCCCATAGAGGGCTATGGTGAAAAAGGAAATATCCTCAGATGAAATCTGGAAAGAAGCTTTCTGAGAAACTGCTTAGTGTTCTGTTAATTCATCTCACAGAGTTACAGCTTTCCCCTCAAGAAGCCGCTCGCTAAGCCTGTTCTTGTGTAATTCACAAAGACATACTTGGACGCTCATAGTGGGCTATGGTGAAAAAGTAGATATCCTCAGAGAAAAAATGGAAAGAAGCTTTCTGAGAAACTGCTTTGTGATGTGTGACTTCCAATCACAGAGCTACATCTGTATTTCGTGGATCTCTTTGCTAGCCTATTTCTGTGGAATCTGAGAACAGATATTTCGGATCCCTTTGAAGACTCTAGTGTCAAAGGAAATATCTTCCGATAACAAAGAGAAAGAAGCTTTCTGAGAAACTGCTTTGTGTTCTGTGAAATCATTTCACAGAGTTACAGCTTTGTCCTCAAGAAGACTTTCGCTAAGACAGTTCTTGTGGAATTCGCAAAGTGATACTTGGAAGCCCAATGAGGGCTATGGTGAAAATGGCAATATCCTCAGATAAAATCTGGAAAGAAGTTTTCTGAGAAACTGCTTTATGATGGGTGACTTCCACTCACAGAGTTACTTCTGTATTTCGTGGATCTCTTTGCTAACCTTATTTCTGTGGAATCTGAGAATAGACATTTCGGATCCCTTTGAAGACTATAGGAACAAAGGAAATATCCTCCGATAACAAAGAGAAAGAAGCTTTCTGAGAAACTGCTTAGTGTTCTGTTAATTCATCTCACAGAGTTACAGCTTTCCCCTCAAGAAGCCTTTTGCTAAGACAGTTCTTTTGGAATTTGCAAAGTGATATTTGGAAGCCCATAGAGGGCTATCGTGAAAAAGGATATATCCTCAAATGAAATCTGGAAAGAAGCTTTCTGAAAAACTGCTTAGTGTTCTGTTAATTCATCTTCCAGAGTTACAGCTTTCCCCTCAAGAAGCTGCTCGCTAAGCCTGTTCTTGTGGAACTCGCAAAGTGATATTTGGAAGCCCATAGAGGGCTATGGTGAAAAAGGCAATATCCTCAGATAAAATCTGGAAAGAAGCCTTCAGAGTAACTGCTTAGTGTTCTGTTAATTCATCTCACAGAGTTACAGCTTTCCCCTCAAGTAGCCGCTCGCTAAGCCTGTTCTTCTGGAATTCGCAAAGTGATATTTGGAAGCAAATAGTGGGCTATGGTGAAAAAGAAAATATCCTCAGAGAAACACTGGAAAGAAGCTTCCTGAGAAACTGCTTATTGTTCTGTGAATTCATCCCACAGAGTTATAGCTTTCCTCTCCAGAAGCCGTTCGCTAAGACAGTTCTTGTGGAATTCGCAAAGGAATAATTGTAAGCCCAAAGAGGCCTATGATGAAAAAGAAAATATTCTCATGAAAACTGGAAAGAACTTTTCTGAGTAACTGCTTTGTGATGTGTTAATTCCAGTCACTGAGTTACAGCTGTATTTCTTGGAGCTGTTTGCTAGCCTTATTTCTGTGGATTCTGAGACCTGATATTTTGGATCACGTTGAAGAGTATAGGGCCAAAGGAAATATCCTCCAATCAACATGCGAAAGAAGTATTCTGAGAAACTTCTTTGTGATCTGTGCATTCATCTCACAGAGTTACAGCTTTCCCCTCCAGAAGCCGTTCTCTAATACTTTTCTTGTGGAATTCTCAAACAGATATTTTTCAGCCCATAGAGGCCTGTGGTGAAAATGAAAATATCCTCTGATGAAAACTGGAAAGAAGCTTTCTGAGCAACTGCTTTGTGATGTGTTATTTCCACTCTTTGAGTTATAGCTGTATTTCGTGGAGCTGTTTGCTAGTATTATTTCTGTGGAATCAGAGAAATGATATTTTGGATCCCATTGAAGACTATAGGGCCAAAGAAATATCCTCCGATGAAAATGAGAAAGAAACTTTCTGAGAAACTTCTTTGTGATCTGTGAATTCATCTCACATAGTTAGAGATTTACCCTCAATAAGCCTTTCGCCAAGACTGTTTTTGTGAAATTTACAAGGTGATATTAGGAAGCCCAGGGAGGGCTATGGTGAAAAGGGAAATATCCTCAGATAAAAATTTGAAAGAACTTTCTGAGAAACTGGTCTGTGTTCTGTGAATTCATCTCACAGAGTTACAACTTTCCCCTCCAGAAGCCGTTCTCTAATACTTTTCTTGTGGAATTTGCAAAGGGATATTTGGAAGCCCATAGAGGCCTGCGGTGAAAAAGAAAATATCGATAGATGAATACTGGAAAGAAGATTTGTGAGCAACTGCTTTGTGATATGTGACTTCCGCTCATTGAATTAGAGCTGTGTTTCGTGGAGTTGTTTGCTAGCCTTTTTTCTGTGGAATCTGAGAACTGATATTTCGGATCCATTTGAAGACTATAAGGCCAAAGGAAATATCCTCCGATCAAAATGAGAAAGAACCTTTCTGAGAAACTGCTTTCTCATCTGTGAATTCATCTCACAGAGTTACAGCTTTCTCCTCAAGAAGCCTTTCGCTCAGACTGTTCTTGTGGAATTTGCAAAATGATATTTGGAAGCCCAGGGAGGGCTCTGGTGAAAAGGGAAAGATCTTCAGATAAAAAGTGGAAAGAAGCTTTCTGAGAAACTGCTCTGTTTTCTGTGAATTCAGCTCACAGAGTTACAGCTTTCCCCTCACGAAGCCGTTCGCTAAGACTGTTCTTGTGCAATTCGCAAAGGCATAATTGGAAGCCCATAGAGGCCTAGGCTGAAAAAGAAAATATCCTGATGAAAACTGGAAAGAAGCTTTCTGATAAACTGCTTTGTGATTTGTGACTTCCAGTCACTGAGTTACAGCTGTATTTCTTGGAGCTGTTTGCTAGCCTTATTTCTGTGGAATCTGAGACGTGATATTTTGGATCCCTATGAAGAGTACAGGGCCAAAGGAACTATCCTCCAAACAAAATGGGAAAGAAGAATTCTGAGAAACTTCTTTGTGATCTGTGAATTCATCTCACAGAGTTACAGCTTTCCCCTCAAGAAGCCTTTCGCTAAGAATGTTCTTGTGGAATTTGCAAAGTGATATTTGGAAGCCCATGGATGGCTATGGTGAAAAGGGAAATATCCTCGGATAAAAACTGGAAAGAAGGTTTCTGAGAAACTGCACTGTGTTCTGTGAATTCATCTCACAGAGTTACAGCTTTCCCCTCCAGAAGCCGTTCGCTAAGACTGTTCTTGTGGAATTTGCAAAGGGATATTTGGAAGCCCATAGAGCCCACAAGGTGAAAAAGAAAATATCCTTAGATGAAAACTGGAAAGAAGCTTCCTGAGCAACTGCTTTGTGATGTGTGACTTCCACTCACTGAGTTACAGCTGTATTTCATGGAACTGTTTACTACCCTTATTTCTGTGGAATCTGAGAACTGCTATTTCGGATCCCTATGAAGACTATATGGCCAAAGGAAATATCCTCCGATCAAAATGAGAAAGAAGCTTTCTGAGAAACTTATTTGTGATCCGTGAATTCATCTCACAGAGTTACAGCTTTCCCCTCAAGAAGCCTTTCGCTAAGACTGTTCTTTTGGAATTTGCAGAGTGATATTTGGAAGCCCACGGAGGGCTATGGTGAAAGGGGAAATATCCTCAGATAAAAACTGGAAAGAAGCTTTCGTAGAAACTGCTCGCTGTGCTGTTCATTCATCACACAGAAATACAGCTTTCCACTCCAGAAGCCATTCGTAAGACTGTTCTTGTGGAATTTGCAAAGGGATATTTGGAAGGCCATAGAGGCCTATGCTGAAAAAGAAAATACCGTCAGATGAAAACTGGAACGACGATATCTGAGCAACTGCTTTGTGACGTGTGACATCCACTCACTGAGTTACAGCTGTATTTCGTGGAGCTGTTTGCTAGCCTTATTTCTGTGGAATCTGAGAACTGATATTTCGCATCCCTTTGAAGACTATAGGGCGAAAGGAATAAGCCTCCGATCAAAATGAGAAAGAAGCTTTCTGAGAAACTTCTTTGTGATCTGTGAATTCATCTCAAAGAGGTACAGCTTTCCCCTCCAGAAGCTGTTCGCTAAGACTGTTCTTCTGGAATTGACAAAGTGATATTTGGAAGCCCATGAGGGCTATTCTGAAAAGGGATATATCCTCAGAGAAAAACTGGAAAGAAGCTCTGAGAAGCTGCTCTGTCTTCTGTGAATTCATCTCACAGAGTTACATCTTTCCCTGCCAGAAGCCGTTCGTTAAGACTGTTCTTGTGGTATTTGCAAAGGGATATTTGGAACCCCGTAGAGGCCCATGATGAAAAAGAAAATATCCTCAGAAGAAAACTGCAAAGAAGCTTTCTGAGGAACTGCTTTGTGATGTGTGAGTTCCAGTCACTGAGTTAGAGCTGTATTTGTGGAGCTGTTTGCTAGCCTTATTTCTGTGGAATCTGAGAACTGATATTTCGGATCCCTTTGAAAACTATAGGGCGAAAGGAAATATCCTCCAATCAAAATGAGAAGGAAGCTTACTGAGAAGCTTCTTTGTGATCTGTGAATTCATCCCAAAGAGGTACAGCTTTCCCCTCAAGAAGCCTTTCGCTACGACTGTTCTTGTGGAATTGACAAAGTGATATTTGGAAGCCCATGGAGGGCTATGGTGAAAAGGGAAATATCCTCAGATAAAAACTGGAAAGAAGCTTTCTGAGAAACTACTATGTGTTCTGTGAATTCATCTCACAGAGACACAGCTTTCCCCTCCAGAAGCCGTTCGCTAAGACTGTTCTTGAGGAATTTGCAAAGCGATATTTGGAAGCCCATGGACTGCTGTGGTGATAAGGGCAACATCCTCATATAAAAACTGGAAAGAAGCTTTCTGAGAAACTGTTCTGTGTTCTGTGAATTCATGTCACAGAGTTATAGCTTTCCCCTGCAGAACCCGTTTGATAAGACTGTTCTTGTGGAATTTCCAAAGTGCTATTTGGAACCCCATAGAGGCCCATGGTGAGAAAGAAAATATCCTCAGACGAAAATTGGAAAGAAGCTTTCTGAGCAACTGCTTTGTGATGTGTGACTTCCACTCACTGAGTTACAGCTGCATTTCCTGGAGCTGATTGCTAGCCTTATTTCTTTGAAATCTGAGAACTGATATTTCGCATCCCTTTGAAGACTATAGGGCCAAAGGAAATATCCTCCAATCAAAATGAGAAAGAAGCTTTCTGAGAAACTTCTTTGTGATCCGTGAATTCATATCACAGAGGTACAGCTTTCCCCTCAAGAAGCCTTTTGCTAAGACTGCTCTTGTGGAATTGGCAAAGTGATATTTGGAAGCCCATGGAGGGCTATGGTGAAAAGGTAAATATCCTCAGATAAAAACTGGAAAGAAGCTTTCTGAGAAACTGCTCTATGTTCTGTGCATTCATCTCACAGATATACATCTTTCCACTCCAGAAGCCGTTCGTAATACTGTTCTTGTGGAATTTGCAAAGGGATATTTGGAAGGCCATAGAGACCTATGGTGAAAAAGAAAATACCGTCAGATGAAAACTGGAACGACGATGTGATCTGTGAATTCACCTCACAGAGTTACAGCTTTCCCCTCCAGAAGCCGTTCGCTAAGACTGTTCTTGTGGAATTTGCAAAGAGATATTTGGAAGCCCTTAGAGGCCTATGGTGATAAAGAGAATATCTTCAGTTGAAATCTGGAAAGAAGATTTCTGAGGAACCGCTTTGTGATGTGTGACTTCCATCACTGAGTTACAGCTGTATTTCGTGGGGCTGTTTGCTAGCCTTATTTCTGTGGAATCTGAGAACTGATATTTCGGATCCCTTTGAAGTCTACAGGGCCAAAGTAAATATCCTACGATCAAAATGGGAAAGTAGATTTCTGAGAAACTTCTTTGTGATCTGTGAATTCATCTCACAGAGTTACAGCTTTCCACTCCAGAAGGCTTTCGCTAAGACTGTTCTTGTGGAATTTGCAAAGTGATATTTGGAAGCCCATGGAGGGTTATGGTGAAAAGGGAAATATCCTCAGGTAAAAACTGGAAAGAAGCTTTCTGAGAAACTTCTCTATGTTCTGTGAATTCATCTCACAGAGTTACATCTTTACCCTCCAGAAGCCGTTCGCTAAGACTGTTCTTGGGGATTTTGCAAAGGGATATTTGGAAGCCCCTAGAGGAACATGGTGAAAAAGAAAATATCCTCAGATGAAAATTCCAAAGAAGCTTTCTGAGCAACTGCTTTGTGATGTGAGACTTCCACTCACTGAGTTACAGGTGTATTTCCTGGGGCTGTTTGCTAGCCTTATTTCTGTGGAATCTGAGAACTGATATTTCGGATTCCTTTGAAGAGTATAGGGCCAAAGGAAATATTCTCCTATCAAAATGAGAAAGAAGCTTAGTGAGAAACTTCTTTGTGTCTGTGAATTCACCTCACAGAGTTACAGCTTTCCCCTCAAGAAGGCTTTCGCTAAGACTGTTCTTGTGGAATTGGCAAAGTGATATTTGGAAACCCATGGAGGGCTATGGTGAAAAGGGAAACATCCTCATATAAAAACTGGAAAGAAGCTTTCTGAGAAACTGCTCTGTGTTCTGAGAATTCATCTCACAGTGTTACAGCTTTACCCTCCAGAAGCGATTCGCTAAGACTGTTCTTGTGGAATTTGCAAAGGGATATTTGGAAGCCCATACAGGCCTCGGTGAAAAAGAAAATATCCTCAGATGAAAACTGGAAAGAAGCTTTATGAGCAACTGGTCTGTAATGTGTGACCTCCACTCACTGAGTTACAGCTGTATTTCGTGGAGCTGTTTGCTTGCCTTATTTCTGTGGAATCTGAGAACTGATAATTCAGATCTCTTTGAAGACAATAGTGCCAAAGGAAATATCCTCCGATCAAAATGAGAAAGAAGCTTTCTGAGAAACTTCTTTGTGATCTGTGAATTCATCTCACAGAGTTGCAGCTTTCCCCTTAAGTAGCCTTTCGCTAAGACTGTTCTTGTGTAATTTACAAAGTGATATGTGGAAGCCCATGGAGGGCTATGGAGAAAAAGGAAATATCCTCGGATAAAAACTGGAAAGAAGCTTTCTGAGAAACTTCTCTGTGTTCTGTGAATTCATCTCAGAGAGTTACAGCTTTCCCCACCAGAAGGCGTTCACTAAGACTGTTCTTGTGGGATTTGCAAAGGGATATTTGGAATCCCATAAAAGCCTATGGTGAGAAAGAAAATATCCTCAGATGAAAACTGGAAAGAAGCTTTCTCAGCAAGTGCTTTGTGATGTGTGACTTCCACTCACTGAGTTACAGCTGTTTTTCCTACAGCTGTTTGCTAGCCTTATTTCTGTGGAATCTGAGAACTGATATTTCGCATCCCTTTGAAGACTATAGGGCCAAGGGAAATATCCTCCAATTAAAGTGAGAATAAAAAATTCTGAGAAACTGCTCTGTGTTCTGTGAATTCATCTCACAGAGTTACAGCTTTCCCCTCCAGAAGCCGTTCGGTAAGACTGTTCTTGGGGATTTTGCAAAGAGATATTTGGAAGCCCATAGAGGCCTAAGTTGAAAAGAAAATATCCTTAGATGAAACCTGGAAAAAAGCTTTCTGGGCAACTGCTTTGTGATGTGTGACTTTCACTCACTGACTTACAGCTGTATTTCATGGAGCTGTTTTCTAGCCTTATTTCTGTGGAATGTGAGAACTGATATTTCGGATCCCTTTGAAGACTATAGGGCCAAAGTAAATATCCTCCGATCAAAATGAGAAAGAAGCTTTCTGAGAAACTTCTTTGTGATCTGTGAATACATCTCACAGAGGTACAGCTTTCGCCTCAAGAAGCCTTTCGCTAAGACTGTTCTTGTGGAATTGGCAAAGTGATATTTGGAAGCCAATGGAGGACTATGGTGAAAAGGAAAACATCCTCAGGTAGAAATTGGAAAGAAGATTTCTGAGAAACTGCTCTGTGTTCTGTGAATTCATCTCACAGAGTTACAGCTTTCCCCTCAAGAAGCCGTTCACTAATACTGTTCTTGGGGATTTTACAAAGGGATCTTTGGAAGCCCATAGAGGCCTATGGTGAAAAGAAAATATGCTCAGATGAAAACTGGAAAGAAGTATTCTGAGCAAGTGCTTTGTGACGTGTGACTTCCATTCACTGGGTTACAGCTGTATTTCGAGGAACTGTTTGCTGGCCTTATTTCTGTGGAATCTGAGAACTGATATTTCGGATCCTTTTGAAGACTATAAGGCCAAAGGAAATATCCTCCAATCAAAATGAGAAAGAAACTTTCTGAGAAACTTCTTTGTGATCTGTGAATTCATCTCACAGAGGTACAGCTTTTTGCTCCAGAAGCCCTTCCCTAAGACTGTTCTTTTGGAATTGGCAAAGTCATATTTGGAAGCCCATGGAGGGCTACGGTGAAAAGGGAAACATCCTCAGATAAAAACTGGAAAGAAGCTTTCTGAGAAACTGCTCTGTGTTCTGTGAATTCATCTCACAAAGTTTCAGCTTTCCCTTCCAGAAGCGATTCACGAAGACTGTTCTTGTGGAATTTGCAAAGGGATATTTCGAAGCCCATACAGGTCTAGGTGAAAAAGAAAATATCCTCAGATGAAAACGGGAAAGAAGTTTCTGAACAACTGCTTTGTCATGTGTGACATCCACTCACTGAGTTATAGCTGTATTTCGTAGAGCTGTTTGCTAGCCTTATTTCTGTGGAATCTGAGAACTGATATTTCGGATCCCTTTGAAGACTATAGGGCCATTGGAAATATCCTCCGATAACAAAGAGAAAGAAGCTTACTGAGAAACTTCTTTGTGTTTTGTGAAATCATCTCACAGAGTTACAGCTTTCCCCTCAAGAAGGCTTTCGCTAAGACTGTTCTTGTGGAATTTGCAAAGTGATATTTGGAAGCCCATGGAGGGCTATGGTGATAAAGGAAATATCCTCAGATGAAAACTGGAAAGAAGCTTTCTGGGAAACTACTCTGTGTTCTGTGAATTCATCTCACAGAGTTACAGCTTTCCTCTCCAGAAGCCATTCGCTAAGACTGTTCTTGTGGAATATGCAAAGGGATATTTGGAAGCCCATAGAGGCCAATGGTGAAAAAGAAAATATCCTCAGATGAAAACTGGAAAGAAGCTTTCTGAGCAACTGCTTTGTGATGTGTGACTTCCACTCACTGAGTTACAGCTGTTTTTCGTAGAGTTGTTTGCTAGCCTTATTTCTGTGGAATCTGAGAACAGATGTTTCGGATCCCTTTGAAGACTATAGGGCCAAATGAAATATCCTCCGATAACAAAGAGAAAGAAGCTTTCTGAGAAACTTCTTTGTGTTCTGTGAAATCATCTCACAGAGTTACAGCTTTCCCATCAAGAAGCCTTTCACTAAGACAGTTCTTGTGGAATTGGCAAAGTGATATTTGGAAGCCCATAGAGGGCTACGGTGAAAAAGGAAATATCCTCAGATGAAATCTGGAAAGAAGCTTTCTGAGAAACTGCTCTGTGATATGTGACTTCCACTCACAGAGTTACAGCTTTACCCTCCAAAAGCCGTTCGCTAATTCTGTTCTTGTGGGATTTGCAAAGGGTTATTTGGAAGCCCATGGTGGGCTATGGTGAAAAAGGAAATATCCTCAGATGAAAACTATAAAGAAGCTTTCTGTGCAACTGCTTTGTGAGGTGTGACTTCCAGTCACTGAGTTACAGCTGTATTTTGTGGAGCTGTTTGCTAGCCTTATTTCTCTGGAATCTGAGAACTGATATTTCTGATCCCTTTGAACACTATAGGGTCAATGGAAATATCCTCCGATAACAAAGAGATAGAAGGTTTCTGAGAAACTTCTTTGTGTTTTGTGAAATCATCTCACAGAGTTACAGCTTTCCCCTCAAGAAGCCTTTCGCTAAGAGTGTTCTTGGGGAATTTGCAAAGTGATATTTGGAAGCCCATGGAGGGCTATGGTGGAAAAGCAAATATCCTTAGAAGAAAACTGGAAAGAAGCTTTCTGGGAAACTGCTTAGTTTTCTGTTAATTCATCTCACAGAGTTACAGCTTTCCCCTCAAGAAGCCGTTCGCTAAGCCTGTTCTTGTGGAATTTGCAAAGTGATATTTGGAAGCTAATAGAGGGGTATGGCGAAAAAGAAAATATCCTCATTGAAAAACTAGAAAGAAGCTTTCTGAGAAACTGCTTTGTGATGTGTGACTTCCACTCACGGAGTTACATCTGTGTTTTAGGGATCTGTTGGCTAGCCTTATTTCTGTGGAGTCTGGGAACTGATATTTCGGATCCCTTTGAAGACTATAGGGCCAAAGGAAATATCCTCCGATAACAAAGAAAGAGAAGCTTTCTGAGAAACTTCTTTTTGTTCTGTGAAATCATCTGACAGAGGTACAGCTTTCCCCTCAAGAAGCCTTTCGCTAAGACTGTTCTTGTGGAATTTGCAAAATGATAAATGGAAACCCATGGAGGGCTACGGTGAAAAGGAAATATTCTGAGATGAAAACTGGAAAGAAACTTTCTGAGAAACTGCTTAGTATTCTGCTAATTCATCTCACAGAGTTACAGCTTTCCCCTCGAAAAGCCGTTCGCTTAGCCTGTTCTTGTGGAATTTGCAAAGTGATATTTGGAAGCCCATAGAGGGCTATTGTGAAAAAGAAAATATCCTCAGTGGAAAACTAGAAAGAAGGTTTCTGAGAAACTGCTTTGTGATGTGTGAGTTCCACACACAGAGTTACATCTGTATTTTATGGATCTGTTTGCTAGCCTTATTTCTGTCGAATCTGAGAACTGATATTTCGTATCCCTTTGAAGACTATAGGGCCAAAGGAAATATCCTCCGATCAAAATGAGAAAGAAGCATTCTGAGAAACTGCTCTGTGTTCTGTGAATTCATCTCAGAGAGTTACAGCTTTCCCCTCAAGAAGCCTTTCGCTAAGACAGTTCTTGTGGAATTTACAAAGTGATTTTTGGAACCCCATGAAGGGTTATGGTGAAAAGGGAAACATCCTCAGATAAAAACTGGAAAGAAGCTTTCTGATAAGCTGCTCTGTGCTCTGTGAATTCATCTCACAGAGTTACAGCGTTACACTCCAGTAGCCGTTTGCTAAGACTGTTCTTGGGAATTTTGCAAAGGGATATTTGGAAGCCCATAGAGGCCTGTGGTGAAAAAGAAAATATCCTTCGATGAAAACTGGAAAGAAGCTTTCTGAGCAACTGCTTAGTGACGTGTGACTTCCACTCACTGAGTTACAGCTGTATTTCGTGGAGCTGTTTGCTAGCCTGATTTCTGTGGAATCTGAGAACTGATATTTTGAATCCTTTTGTAGACTATAGGGCCAAAGGAAATATCCTCCGATCAAAATGAGATAGAAGCTTTCTGAGAAACTTCTTTTTGATCTTTTATTTCATCTCACAGAGTTACAGCTTTACCCTCAAGAAGCCTTTCGCTAAGACGGTTCTTGTGCAATTTATAAAGTGACATTTGGAAGCCTATGGTGGGCTATTGTGAAACTGGAAATAACCTCAGAAAAAAACTGGAAAGAAGCTTCCTGAGAAACTGCTCTATGTTCTGTGAATTCATCTCACAGAGTTACAGCTTTCCCCTCAGAAGCCGTTCGTTAAGACTGTTCTTGTAGAATTTGCAAAGGGATATATGGAAGCCCATAGAGGCCTATGGTGAAAAAGAAAATATCGTCAGATGAAAAAATGGAAAGAAGCTTTCTGAGCAATTGCTTTGTGATGTGTGACTGCCACTCCCTGAGTTACAGCTGTATTTCATGGAGCTGTTTGCTAGCCTTATTTCTGGGGAATGTGAGAACTGATATTTCGGATCCCTTTGAAGACTATAGGGCCAAAGGAAATATCTTCCGATCAAAATGAGAAAGACGCTTTCTGAGAAACTTCTTTCTGAACTGTGAATTCATCTCAGAGAGTTACACCTTTCCCGTCAAGGGGCCTTTCGCTAAGAATGTTCTTGTGGAATTGGCAAAGTGATATTTGGAAGCCCATGGAGGGCTAGGGAGAAATGGGAAATATCCTCAGTTAAAAACTGGAAAGAAGCTTTCTGAGAAACCGCTCTGTGTTCTGTGAATTCATCTCACAGAGTTACAGCTGTCCCCTCCAGAAGCCGTTCGCTAAGACCGTTCTTGAGCGATTTGCAAAGGGATATTTGGAAGCCTATAGAGGCCTACGGTGAAAAAGAAAATATCCTCAGATGAAAACTGGAAAGAAGCTTTCTGAGCAACTGCTTTGTGATGTGTGACTTCCACTCACTGTGTTACAGCTGATTTTCATGGAGCTGTTTGCTAGCCATATTTCTGTGGAATGTGAGTAGTGATATTTCGGATCCATTTGAAGACAATAGGACCAAAGGAAATATCCTCCGATCAAAATGAGAAAGAAGCTCTCTGAAAAACTTCTTTGTGCACTGTGAATTCATCTCACAGAGTTACAGATTTCATCTTCAGAAGGCTTTCACTAAGATTGTTCTTGTGGATAGGCAAAGTGATATTAGGAAGCCCATGGAGGGCTACAGTGAAAAGGGAAATATCCTCAGATAAAAACTGGAAAGAAGCTTTCTGAGAAACTGCTCTGTGTTCTGTGAATTCATCTCACAGAGTTACAGCTTTCCACTCCAGAAACCGTACGCTAAGACTGTTCTTGAGGGATTTGCAAAGGGATATTTGGAAGCCCATAGAGGCCTTTGGTGAAAAAGAAAATATCCTCAGATGAAAACTGGAAAGAAGCTTTCAGAGCAACTGCTTTGTAATGTGTGTCTTCCACTCACTGAGTTACAGCTGTATTTCGTGGAGCTGTTTGCTAGCCTTATTTCTGTGGAATCTGAGAACTGTTATGTGGGATCCCTTTGAAGACTATAGGGCCAATGGAAATATCCTCCGATAACAAAGAGAAAGAAGCTTTCTGAGAAACGTCTTTGTGTTCTGTGAAATCATCTCACAGAGTTAAAGATTTCCCCTCAAGAAGCCTTTCGCTAAGACTGTTCTTGTGGAATTTGCAAGGTGATATTTGAAAGCCCATGGAGGGCTATGGTGAATAAGGAAATATCCTCAGACGAAAACTGGAAAGAAGCTTTCTGGGAAACTGCTTAGTGTTCTGTTAATTCATCTCACAGTGTAACAGTTTTCCCCTCCAGAAGCCGTTTGCTAAGCCTGTTCCTGTGGAATTTGCAAAGGGATGTTTGGAACCCCATAGAGGCCCATGGTGAATAACAACATATCCGCAGAGAAAAACTGGTAAGAAGCTTTCTGAGAAACTGCTTTGTGATGTGTGACTTCAACTCACAGAGTTACAGCTGTATTTAACGGATCTGTTTGCTAGCCTTATTTCTGTGGATTCTGAGAACTGATATTTCGTATATCTTTGAAGACTATAGGCCAGAGGAAATATCCTCCGATAACAAAGAGAACGAAGCTTTCTGAGAAACTTCTTTGTGTTCTGTGAAATCATCTCACAGAGTTACAGCTTGCCCCTCAAGAAGCCTTTCGATAAGAGAGTTCTTGTGGAATTTGGAAAGAGATATTTGAAAGCCCATGGAGGGCTATGGTGAAAAAGGAAATATCCTTAGATGAAAACTGGAAAGAAGCTTTCTGAGAAACTGCTTAGTGTTCTGTTACTTCATCTCACAGAGTTACAGCTTTCCCCTTAGAAGCCGTTCGCTAAGCCTGTTCTTGTGGAATTTGCAAAGTGATATTTGGAATCCCATAGAGCTCTATGGTGAATACCAAAATACACTCAGAGAAAAATTGGAAAGAATCTTTCTTAGAAACTACTTTGGGATTTGTGTCTTCCACTCACAGAGTTACAGCTGTATTTCATGGATCTGTTTGCTAACCTTATTTCTGTGGAATCTGAGAACAGATATTTCGGATCCCTTTGAAGACTATAGGGCCAAAGGAAATATCCTCCGAAAACAAAGAGAAAGACGCTTTCTGAGAAACTTCTTTTAATTCTGTGAAATCATCTCACAGAGTTACAGCTTTTCCCTCAAGAAGCCTTTCGCTAAGTCTGTTCTTGTGCAATTTGCAATGTGATATTTGGAAACTCTTGGAGGGCTATGGTGAAAAGGGAAATGTCCTCAGATGAAAACTGGAAAGTAGCTTTCTGGGAAACTGCTTAGTGTTCTGTTAATTCATGTCACAGAGTTACAGCTTTCCCATCCAGAAGCCGTTCGATAAGCCTGTTCTTGTTGAATTTGCAAAGTGATATATGTAACCCCTGGAGGGATAGAGTGAGAAAGGATATATCCTCAGATGGAAACTAGAAAGAAGCTTTCTGAGAAACTGCTCAGTGTTCTCTTCATTCATCTCACAGAATTACAGCTTTCCCCTCAAGAAGCCTTTCGCTAAGACTGTTTTTGTGGAATTTGCAAAGTGATATTTGGAAGCCCATGGAGGGCTATGGTGAAAAAGGAAATATCCTCAGATGAAAACTGGAAACAAGCTATCTGATAAACTGCCTAGTGTTCTCTTAATTTATCTCACAGACTTACAGTTTTCCCCTCAAGAAGCCTTTCACTAGGACTGTTCTTGTGGAATTTGCATAGTGATATTTGGAAGCCCATGGAAGGCTTTGGTGAAAAAGGAAATATCCTCAGATGAGAAGTGGAAAGAAGCTTTCTGAGAAACTCCTTAGTTGTCTGTTAATTCATCTCACAGAGTTACAGCTTTCCCCTCTAGAAGCCGTTCGCTAAGCCTGTTCTTGTGGAATTTGCAAAGTGATGTTTGGAATCCCGTAAGCTCTATGGTGAAAAACAAAATATCCTCAGAGAAAAATTGGAAAGAAGTTTTAGGAGAAACTGCTTTGTAATGTGTGACTTCCACTCACTGAGTTACAGCTGTATTTCGTGGATCTGTTTGCTAGCCTTATTTCTGTGGAATCTGAGAACTCATATTTCGGATCCCTTTGAAGACTATAGGGCCAAAAGAAATATCCTCCGAAAACAAAGAGAAAGAAGCTTTCTGAGAAACTTCTTTGTGTTCTGTGAAATCATCTCGCAGAGTTACAGCTTTTCCCTGAAGAAGCCATTCGCTAAGCCTGTTCTTGTGGAATTTGCAAAATGATTTATGGAACCCCTTGAGGGCTGTAGTGAAAAAGGAAATATCCTCAGTTGAAAACTGGAAAGAACCTTTCTGAGAAACTTCATTGTGATCTGTGAATTCATCTCACAGAGTTACAGCTTTCCCCTCACGAAGCCTTTTGCTAAGACTGTCCTTGTGGAATTTGCAAAGTGTTATTTGGAAGCCCATGGAGGGCTGTGGTGGAAAGGGAAATATCCTAAGATAGAAATTGGAAAGAAGCCTTCTGAGAAACTGCTTTGTAATGTGTGACTTCCACTCACTGAGTTACAGCTGTATTTCGTGGATCTGTTTGCTAGCCTTATTTCTGTTGAATCTGAGAACTGATATTTCGGATCACTTGGAAGACTATAGGGCCAAAGTAAATATCCTCCGATCAAAAGGAGAAAGAAGCTTTCTGAGAAACTTCCTTGTGATCTCTGGATTCATCTCACAGAGTAACAGCTTTCACTTCAAGAAGCCTTTCGCTAAGACTGTTCTTGTGGAATTTGCAAAGGGATATTTGGAAGCCCATAGAGGCCTATGGTGAAAAATAAAATATCATCAGATGAAAAGTGGAAAGCAGCTTTCTGAGAAACTGCGTTGTGATGTGGGATCTTCACCCACTGAGTTACAGCTGTATTTCGTGGAGCTGTTTGCTAGTCTTATTTCTGTGTAATCTGAGAACGGATAGTTCAGATCGCTTTGAAGACTATAGGGTCAAAGCAAATATCCTCCGATTGAAGTGAGAAAGAAGCTTTTTAACAAACTTCCTTGTGATCTGTGAATTCATCTCACAGAGTTACAGGTTTCCCCTCAGGAAGCCTTTCGCTAAGACTTTTCTTGTGGAATTTGCAAAGTGATATTTGGAAGCCCATGGAGGGATATGGTGAAAAGGGAAATATCCTCAGATAAAAACTGGGAAGAAGCTTTCTAAGAAACTGCTCTGTGTCCTGTGACTTCATCTCACAGAGTAACAGCTTTCCCCTCCAGAAGCCGTTAGCTAAGACTGTTCTTGTGGAATTTGCAAAGGGATATTTGGAATCCCATAGAGCTCTATGGTGAAAAACAAAATATCCTCAGAGAAAAACTGGAAAGAAGCTTTCTGAGAAACTACTTTGTGATGTGTGACTTCCACTCACTTAGTTACAGCTATATTTCATGGAGCTGTTTACTAGCCTTATTTCTGTGGAATCTGAGAACGGATATTTCCGATCCCTTTGAAGACTATAGGTCCAAAGGAAATATCCTCCGATGAAAATGAGAAAGAAGCATTCTGGGAAACTTGTTTGTGATCTGTGAATTCATCTCACAGAGTTTCAGCTTTCCCCTCAGGAAGCCTTTCGCTAAGACTGTTCTTGTGGAATTTGCAAAGTGATATTTGTAAGCCCATGGAGGGCTATTTTGAAAAGGGAAATATCCTGAGATAGAATTTGGAAAGAAGCTTTCTGAGAAACTGCTTTGTAATGTGTGACTTCCACTCACTGAGTTACAGCTGTATTTCGTGGAACTGTTTCCTAGCCTTATTTCTGTGGAATCTGAGAACTGATATTTAGGATCACTTGGAAGACTCTAGGGCCAAAGGAAATATCCTCCGATCAAAATGAGAAAGAAGCTTTCTGAGAAACTTCCTTGTGATCTGTTGATTTATCTCACAGAGTTACAGCTTTCCCGTCAAGAATCCTTTCCCTAAGACTGTTCTTGTGGAATGTGCAAAGTGATATTTGGAAGCCCTTGGAAGGCTATGGTGAAAAGGGAAATATCCTCAGATACAAACTGGAAAGAAGCTTTCTGAGAAACTGCTCTGTGTTCTGTGAATTTATCTCACAGAGTTACAGCTTTCCCCTCGAGAAGCCGTTCACTAAGATTGTTCTTGTGGAATTTGCAAAGAGATATTTGGAAGCCCATAGAGGCCTAAGGTGAAAAATAAAATATCCTCAGATAAAAAGTGGAAAGCAGCTTTCTGAGAAACGGCACTGTGGTGTGGGATTTTCACTCGCTGAGTTACAGCTGTATTTCATGGAGCTGTTTGCTAGCTTTATTTCTGTGGAATCTGAGAACGGATTATTCGGATCCCTTTGAAGACTATAGGGTCAAAGCAAATATCCTCCAATCAAAATGAGAGAGAATCTTTCTGAGAAACTTCCTTGTGATCTGTGAATTCACCTCACAGAGTTACAGCTTTCCCCTCAAGAAGTCTTTGGCTAAAGCTGTTCTTGTGGAATTTGCAAAGTGATATTTGGAAGCCCATGGAGGGCTATGGTGAAAAGGGAAGTATCCTTAAATAAAAACTGGAAAGAAGCTATCTGAGAAACTGCTCTGTTTTCTGTGAATTCATCTCACAGAATTACAGCTTTCCCCTCAAGAAGCCGTTCGCTAAGACTGTTCTTGTGGAATTTGCAAAGGGATGTTTGGAAGCTCATAGAGACCTACGGTGAAAAAGAAATTATCCTCAGATGAAAACTGGAATGAAGGTTCTGAGAAACTGCTTTGTGATGTGTAACTTCAACTCACTGAGTTACAGCTGTATTTCGTTGAGCTGTTTGCTAGCCTTATTTCTGTGGAATCTGAGAATGGATATTTCGGATCCCTTGGAAGACTATAGGGCCAAAGGAAATACCCTCTGATCAAAATGAGAGAGAAGCTTTCTGAGATACTGCTCTGTGTTCTGTGAATTCATCTCAGTGATTACAGCTTTCCCCTTCAGAAGCCGTTCGCAAAGAGTGTTCTTGTGGAATTTGCAAAGGGATATTTGCAAGCCCATAGAGGCCTACGGTGAAAAAGAAAATATCGTCAGAGGAAAACTGGAAAGAAGCTTTCTGAGAAACTGCTTTGTGATGTGTGACTTCCACTCACTGAGTTACATCTGTATTTCGTGGAGCTGTTTGCTAGCCTTATTTCTGTGGAATTGGAGAACTGATATTTCGGATCCCTTGGAAGAATATACGGCCAAAGGCAATATCCTCCGATCAAAATGAAAAAGAAGCTTTCTAAGAAATTTCCTTGTGATCTGTGAATTGATCTCACAGAGTTACAGCTTTCTCCTCAAGAAGCCATCCACAAAGACAATTCTTGTGGAATTTAAAAGTGATATTTGGAAGCCCAAGCAGGGTATGGTGAAAAGGGAAATATCCTCGGATAAAAACTGGAAAGAAGCTTTCTGAGAAACTGTTCTGTGATCTGTGAATTCATCTCAGAAAGTTACAGCTTTCCCCTCCAGTAGCCGTTCGCTAAGACTGTTCTTGCGGAATTTGCAAAGGGATATTTGGAAGACCATACAAGTCTATGGTGAAAAAGAAAATATCCTCTGATGAATACTGGAAAGAAGCTTTCTGAGAAACTGCTTTGTGATGTGTGACTTCCACTCACAGAGTTACAGCTGTATTTGGTGGAGCTGTTTGCTAGCCTTATTTCTGTGGAATCTGCAAACTGATATTTCTGATCCCTTTGAAGTCTATAGGGCCAAAGGAAATATCCTCCGATAAACAACAGAAAGAAGCTTTCTGGGAAACTTCTTTGTGTTCTTTGAAATAATCTCACAGAGTTATATCTTTCCCCTCAAGAAGCCGTTTGATACGACTGTTCTTGTGGAATTTTCAAAGTGATATTTGGAAGTCCATAGGCGGCTTTGGTAAAAAAGAAAGTACCCTCATAGAACAACTTTAAAGAAACTTTCTGAGAAACTGCTTTGTGATGTGTGACTTTCACTCACAGAGTTACAGCTGTATTTCGTAGGGCTGTTTGCTAGCCTTATTTCTGTGGAATCAGAGAAATGATATTTTTGATCCCTTTGAAGACTCTAGGGCCAAAGGAAATATCCTCCGATAAAAAAGAGAAAGAATCTTTCCGGGAAATTTCTTTGTGTTCTGTGAAACCATCTCACAGAGTTACAGCTTTCGCCTCAAGAAGCCTTTCGCTGAGACTGTTCTTGTGGAATTGGCTAAGTGATATTTGGAAGGCCAAGGAGGGCTATTTTGAAAAAGAAAATATCCTCAGATAAAAACTGGAAAGAATCTTTCTGACAAACTACTTAGTATTTTGTTAATTCATCTCACAGAGTTACAGCTTTCCCCTCAAGAAGCCTTTCGATAAGACTGTTCTTGTGGAATTCGTAAAGTGATATTTGGAAGCCCATAGAGGGCTTTGGTGAAAAAGAAAATACCCTCATAGGAAACTTTAAAGAAGCTTTCTGAGAAACTGCTTTGTGATGTTTGCCTTCCACTCATTGAGTTACAGCTGTTCTTCGTGGAGCTGTTTGCTAGCCTTATTTTTCTGGAATCTGAGAATTGATATTTCGGATCCCTTTGAAGACTAGATGACCAAAGGAAATATCCTCCAAAAGAAAAGAGAAAGAAACTTTCTGAGAAACTACTTCGTGTTCTGTAAAACCATCTCACAGTGTTACAGATTTCCCCTCAAGAAGCCTTTGGCTAAGACTGTTCCTGAGTAATTTGCAAAGTGATATTTGGAAGCCCATAGAGGGCTATGGTGAAAGCAAACATATTCTCGAAGAAAAACCCGAAAGAAGCTTTCTGAGAAACTGTTTTGTGATGTATGACTTCCACTCACAGAGTTACAGCTGTATTTCGTGGAGCTGTTTGCTAGCCTTATTTCTATGGAATCTGAGAACTGATAATTCGGATCCCTTAGAAAACTAGAGGGCCAAAGGAAATATCTTGCAATAAAAAAGATAAAGAAGCTTTCTGAGAAACTTCTTTGTGTTCTGTGAAATCATTTCACAGAGTTACAGCTTTCCCATAAAGAAGCCTTTCGCTAAGACTGTTCTTGTGGAATTTGTAAAGTAATATTTGGAAGCTCCTGGAAGGCTATGGTGAAAAAGAAAGTATCCTCAGATAAAAACTGTAAAAAATCTTTCTGAAAAACTTCTTTGTGTTGTGTGAAATCATGTCACAGACTTACAGATTTCCCCTCAAGAAGCCTTTCACTAAGACTGCTCTTCTGGAAATTGGAAAGTGATATTTGGAAGCCCTTAGAGGGCTATGGTGAAAGAGAAAATATACTCAGACAAATACTGGAAAGAAGCTTTCTGAGAAACTGCATTGTGATGTGTGACTTCCAGTCACAGAGTTACAGCTGTATTTCATGGAGCTGTTTGCTAGCTTTATTTCTGTGGAATCTGAGTACTGATATTTCTGATCCACTTGAAGACTATAAGGCTAAAGGAAATATCCTCTGATAAAAAAGACACAGAAGCTTTCTGAGAAACTAGTTTGTGTTCTGTGAAATCATCGCACAGATTTACATCTTTCAGCTCAAGAAGCCGTTCGCTAAGCCTGTTCTTGTGGAATTTGCAAAGTGATATTTGGAAGCCAGTAGAGGGCTATGGTGAAAAGGAAAATGTCCTCAGAGAAAAACTGGAAAGCATTTTCTGAGAAACTGCTTTGTGATGTGTGACTTCCACTCACAGATTTACAGCTGTATTTCTTGGAGCTGTTTGCAAGCCTTTTTTCTGTGGAATGTGAGAACTGATATTTCAGATGCCTTTGAAGATTATAGGGCCAAAGGAAATATCCTCCGAGAAAAAAGAGAAGGAAACTTTCTGAAAAACTTCTTCGTGTTCTGCGAAATCATCTCACACAGTTACAGCTTTCCCTTCAAGAAGCCTTTCGCTAAGACTGTTCTTGTGGAATTTGCAAAGTGATATTTGGAAGCCCATGGAGGGATATGGTGAAAAATGAAATATCCTCAGATAAAAACTGTAAAGAAATTTTCTGAGAAACTGCTTAGTGTTTTGTTAATTCATCTCACAGAGTTACACCTTTCCCCTCAAGAAGCCCTTCCCTAAGACTGTTCTTGTGAAATTTGCAAAGTGATATTTGTCACCCCTTAGAGGGCTATGGTGAAAAAGAAAATATCCTCAGAGAAAAACTGGAAAGAACCTTTCTGAGAAACTGCTTTGTGATGTGTGACTTCCAGTCACAGGGTTACAGCTATATTTAGTGGAGCTGTTTGCTAGCCTTATTTCTGTGGAATCTGAGAACAGATATTTCGGATCCCTTTGAAGACCCTAGGGCCAAAGGAAATATCCTCCGATAACAAAGAGAAAGAAGCTTTCTAAGAAACTTCTTTGTGTTCTGTGAAATCATCTCACAGAGTTACAGCTTTCCCCTCAGAAACCTTTCGCCATGACTTTTCTTGTGGAATTTGAAAAGTGATACTTGGAATTCCATGGAGGGCTGTGGTGAAAAATGAAGATATCCTGTGATAAAAACTGGAAAGAAGCTTTCTGAGAAACTGCTTAGTGTTCTGTTAATTCATCTCACAGAGTTACAGCTTTCCCCACAAGAAACCGTTTGTGAAGCCTGTTCTTGTGGAATTTGCAATGTGATACATGGAAGCGCATGGAGGGCTGTGCTGAAAAAGAATATATCCTCAGAGAAAAACTGGAAAGAACCTTTCTGCAAAACTCCTTTGTGATGTGTGACTTCCAGTCACAGGGTTACAGCTATATTTCGTGGAGCTATTTGCTAGTCTTATTTCTGTGGAATCTGAGAACTGATATTTCGGATCCCTTGGAAGACTATAGGGCCAAAGGAAGTTTCCTCCGATAGAAATGAGAAAGAAGCTTTCTGAGAAACTTCTTTGTGATCTGTGAATTCATCTCACAGTGTTACAGCTTTCCCCACACGAAGCCGTTTGCGAAGCCTGTTCTTGTGGAATTTGCAAAGTGATATTTGGAAGCCCATGGAGGCTGTGGTGAAAAAGAAAATATCCTCGGAGAAAAACTGGAAAGAAGCTTTCTGAGAAACTTCTTAGGGTTCTGTTAATTCATCTCACCGAGTTACAACTTTCCCCTCAAGAAGCGATTCTCTAAGGCTGCTCTTGTGGAACTTGCAAGGTGATATTTGGAAGCCCATAGAGGGCTATGGTGAAAAAGAAAATATCCTCAGAGAGAAACCGGAGAGATGCTTTCTGAGAAACTGCTTTGTGATGTGTGACTTCAACTCACAGAATTACAGCTGTATTTCGTGGAGCTATTTGCTAGCCTTATTTCTGTGGAATCTCAGAATGGATATTTCGGAATCCCTTGAAGACTTAGGGCCAAAGAAAAATCCTCCGATAAAAAAGAGAAAGAAGTTTTCTAAGAAACTTCTTTGTGTTCTCTGAAATCATCTCACGGAGTTACAGCTTTCCACTCAATAAGTCTTTCATTACACATATTCTTGTGGAATTTGCAAAGTGATATTTGAAGCCCATGGGGGCTTTGGTGAAAAAAAAAAATTAAAACAGATAAAAGTGGAAAGAATCTTTCTGAGAAACGTTTTAGTGTTCTGTTAATTAATCTCAAACTGTTACAGCTTTCTCTTCAAGAATCTGTGTGCTTAAACTATTCTTGTGTAATTTGCACAGTGATATTTGGAAGCCCATGGAGGGCTATGGTTAAAAAGAAAATATCCTCAGATAAAAACTGAAAAGAAGCTTTCTCAGACACTGCTTAGTGTTTGGTTAATTCATCTCACAGAGTTACAGGATTAACCTCAAGAAGCTGTTTGCTGTGACTGTTCTTGTCGAATTTGCAAAGTGATATTTGGAATCCCATGGAGGGCTATAGTGAAAAAGAAAGTATCCTAAGATAAAAACTGGAAACAAGCTTTCTCAGACACTGCTTAGTGTTCTGTCAATTCATCTCACAGAGTTCCAGCTTTCCCCTCAAGAAGCCGTTCGCTAAGACTGTTCTTATGGAATTGGCAAAGAGATATTTGGAAGCCCTTGGAGGGCTAGGGTGAAAAACACAATATCCTCAGAGAAAAACTGGAAAGAAGCTTTCTGAGAAACTGCTTTGTGATGTGTGTCTTCCGTCACAGAGTTACAGCTGTATTTCGTGGAGTTGTTTGCTAGCCTTATTTCTGTGGAATCTGAAAACTGATATTTCGGATCCCTTTGTAGACTATAGTGCCAAAGAAAATATCATCCGATAGAAAAGAGAAAGAAGCTTTCTGAGAAACTTCTTTGTGTTCTGTGAAATCATCTCACAGAGTTACAGCTTTCTCCTCAAGAAGGCTTTCGCTAAGACTCTTCTTGTGCAATATGCAAAGTGATATTTGGAAGCCCACAGAGGGCTAAGGTGAAAAAGAAAATATCCTCGGATAAAAACTTGAAAGAAGCTTTCTGAGAAACTACTTAGTGTCCTGTTAATTCAACTCACAGAGATACTGCTTTCCCCTCAAGAAGCCGTTCTCTAAGACTGTTCTTGTGGAATTGGCAAAGTGATATTTGGAAGCCCATAGTGGGCTATGGTGAAAAAGAAAATAACCTCAGAGAAAAACTGGAAAGAAGCTTTCTGAGAAACAGCTTTGTGATGTGTGACTTCCACTCACAGATTTACAGCTGTATTTCCTGGAGTTGTTTGCTAGCCTTATTTCTGTGGAATCTGAAAACTGATATTTCGGATCCCTTTGAGGACTATAGGGCCAAAGGAAATATCCTCCAATAAAAAAGGGAAAGAAGATTTCTGAGAAACTTTTTTGTGTCTGTGAAATCATCTCAAAGAGTTATAGCTTTCCCCTCAAGAAGCCTTTCAATAAGACGGTTCTTGTGGAAATTCCAAAGTGATATTTTGAAGCCCATGGAGGGCTATTGTGAAAAAGAAAATATCCTCAGATAAAAAGTGGAAGGAAGCTTTCTGAGAAACTTCTTTGTGTTCTGTGAAATCATCTCACAGAGTTACAACTTTCCCCACAAGAAGCCGTACGATAAGCTTGCTCTTGTGGAATTTGCAAAGTGATATTTGGAAGCCCATGCAGGGCTGTGGTGAAAAAAAAAATACCCTCATAGAAAAACTGGAAAGAAGCTTTCTGAGAAACTGCTTTGTGCGTGACTTCCACTCACAGAGTTACTGCTGTATTTCATGCAGCTCTGTCTTAGCATTATTTCTGTGGAATCTGAGAACTGATATTTCGCATCCTTTTGAAGACAAAAGGGCCAAAGAATATATCCTCCGATAAAAAAGAGAAAGAAGCTTTCTGAGAAATTACTTTGTATTCTGTGAAATCATTTCACAGAGTTACAGCTTTCCCCTCTAGTAGCCATTCGCTAAGACTGTTCTTGTGGAATTTGCAAAGTGATATTTGGAATCTCATGGACGACTATGGTGAAAAAGAAAATATCCTAAGATAAAAACTGGAAAGAAGCTTTCGGAGAAACTGCTTTGTGATGTGGGACTCCCACTCACAGAGTTACAGCTGCATTTCGTGGAGCTCTTTCCTGGCCTTATTTCCGTGGAATCTGAGAACAGATATTTCAGATCCTTTTAAAAACTATAGGGTCTAAGGAAATATCCTCCGATAAAAATGAGAAAGAAGCTTTCTGAGAAATTACTTTGTATTCTGTGAAATCATCTCACAGAGTTACAGCTTTCCCCTCAAGAAGCCATTCGCTAAGACTGTTCTTGTGGAATTTGCAAAGTGATATTTGGAAGCCCATGGAGGGCTTTGTTGAAAAAGAAAATATCCTAAGATAAAAACTGGAAAGAAGCTTATGGAGAAACTGCTCTGTGATATGGGACTCCCACTCACAGAGTCACAGCTGCATTTCGTGGAGCTCTTTCCTAGCCTTATTTCCGTGGAATCTGAGGACTGATATTTCGGATCCTTTTAAAAACTATAGGGCATAAGGAAATATCCTCCGATAAAAAAGAGAAATAATCTTTCTGAGAAACTTCATTGTGTTCTGTGAAATCATCTCACAGAGTTTCAGCTTTCTCCTGAAGAATCCTTTCGCTAAGACTGTTCTCGTGGAATTTGCAAAGGGATATTTGGAAGACCTTGGAGGGGTATGGAGAAAAATAAAATATCCTCAGATGAAAACTTGAAACAAGCCTTCTGAGAAACTGCTTTATGATGTCTGTCTTCCACTCACATAGTTACAGCTGTATTTTTTGGAGCTGTTTGCTACTCTTATTTCTGTGGAATCTGAGAACTGATATTTCGGATCCCTCTGAAGACTATAGGGCCAAAGGAAATATCCTCCGAAAAAAAAGAGAAAGAAACTTTCTGAGAAACTTCTTTGTGTTCTGTGAAATCATCTCACAGAGCTACACCTTTCCCCTCAAGAAGCCGTTCACAAAGACTGTTTTTGTGGAATTTGCAAAGTGATATTTGGAAGATAATGGAGGGCTACGGTGAAAAACAAAATGTCCTCAGAGAAAAACTGGAAAGAAGCTTTCTGAGAAACTGCTTAGTGTTCTGTTAATTCATCTCACAGAGTTACAGCTTTCCCCTCTCTAAGCCATTCACTAAGACTGTTCTTCTGGAATTCGCAAAGTGATATGTGGAAGCCCTTAGACGGCTATGGTGTAAAAGAAATATCCTCAGAGAAAAACTGGAAGGAAGCTTTCTGAGAAACTGCTTTCTGATGTGTGACTTCCACTCACAGAGTTACAGCTGTACTTCGTGCAACTGTTTCCTAGCCTTATATCTGTTGAATCAGCGAACTGATATTTCAGATCACTTGGAAGACTATAGGGCCAAAGGAAATATCCTCCGATAAAAAAGAGAAAGAAGCTTTCTAAGAAACTTCTTTGTGTTCTATGAAATCATCTCGCAGAGTTACATCTTTCCCCTCAAGAAGCTTTTCACTAAGACAGTTCTTGTGGAATTTGCAAAGTGATATTTGGAAGCCCATGGAGGGCTATTGTGAACAAGAAAATATCCTCAGATAATAACTGGAAAGGAGCTTTCTGAGAAACTCCTTAGTGTTTTGTGAATTCATCTCAAAGAGTTAGAATTCCCCTCAAGAAGTCGTTCGCTAAGTCTGTTCTTCTGGAATATGCAAAATGATATTTGGAAGCCCATGGAGGGGTATGTTGAAACAGAAAATATCCTCAGAGAAAAACTGGAAAGAAGCTTTCTGAGAAACTGCTTTGTCTTGTATGACTTCCACTCACAGAGTTACAGCTGTATTTCGTGCAGCTGTTTGCTAGCCTTATTTCTGTGGTATCTGAGAACCGATATTTTGGATCCCAATGAAGACTACAGGGACAAAGGAAATATTTCCGATAACAAAGAGAAAAAAGCTTTCTGAGAAACTTCTTTCTCTCTGTGAAATCATCTCACAGAGTTGCAACTTTACCCTCAAGAAGCCTTTCACTAAGACTGTTTTTGTGGAATTTGCAAAGTGATATTTGGAAGCCCATGGAGGGCTGTGGTGAAAAAGAAAAATATCTCATATAAAAACTGTAAAGAAGCTTTCTGAGAAACTGCTTAGTGTCCTCTTAATCCATCTCACAGAGTTACAGCTTTCCCCTCAAGAAGCCGTTAGCTAAGACTGTTCTTGTGGAATTTGCAAAGTGATATTTGGAAGCCCATGGAGGGCTATGGTGAAAAAGAAAATCTCCTAAGATAAAAACTGGAAAGAAGCTTTCGGAGAAACTGCTTTGTGATGTGAGACTCCCACTCACAGAGTTACAGCTGCATATCGTAGAGCTCTTTGGTAGCCTTATTTCCGTGGAATCGGAGAACTGATACTTCGGATCCTATTGAAATCTATAGGGCCAAAGGAAATATCCTCCGATAAAAAAGAGAAATAAGCTTTCTGAGAAACTTCACTGTGTTCTGTGAAATCATCTCACAGTGCTTCAGCTTTCTCCTGAAGAAGCCTTTCGCTAAGACTGCTCTTGTGGAATTTGCAAAGTGATATTTGGAAGCCCTTGGATGGGTATGGAGAAAAAGAAAATATCCTCAGATGAAAACTGGAAAGAAGCCTTCTGAGAAACTGCTTTGTGATGTCTGTCTTCCACTCACATAGTTACAGCTGTTTTTTGTTGAGCTGTTTGCTAGCCTTATTTCTGTGGAATCTGAGAACTGATATTTCGGTTCCCTTTGAATACTATAGGGGCAAAGGAAGTATCTTACGATATAAAGAGAAAGAAGCTTTCTGAGAAACTTCTTTGTGTTCTGTGAAATCATCTCACAGAGGTACTGCTTTCCTCTCAGGAAGCCTTTCACTACGACTGTTCTTGTGGAATTTGCAAAGTGATATTAGGCAGCCCATGGAGGGCTATGGTGAAAAAGAAAAATACCTCAGATAAAAAGTGGAAAAAAGCTTCCTGAGAAACTGCTTAGTGTTCTGTTAATTAATCTCACACTGTTACAGCTTTCCCTTCAAGAATCTGTTCGCTAAGACTGTTCTTGTGTAATTTGCAAAGTGATATTTGGAAGCCCATGGTGGGCTATAGTGAAAAAGGATATATCCTCAGATGAAAACTGGAAGGAATATTTCTGAGAATCTGCTTAGTGTTCGGTCAATTCATGACAGAGTTACAGCTTTCCACTCAAGAAGCCGTTCGCTAAGACTGTTATTGTGGAATTGGCATGGTGATATTTGGAAGCCCGTAGAGGGCTATGGTGAAAAAGAAAATATCCTCAGAGAAAAACTGGAAAGAAGCTTTCTGAGAAACTGCTTTGTGATGTTTGACTTCTACTCACAGATTTATAGCTGTATTTCGAGGAGGTCTTTGCTACACTTTTTCTGTGGAATCTGAGAACTGAGATTTCGGATCCCTTTGTAGACTACAGGGCCAAAGGAAATATCCTCCGATAGAAAAGAGAAAGAATCTTTCTGAGAAACTGCTTAGTGTTCTGTTAATTCATCTCACAGAGTTACAGCTTTCCCCTCAACAAGCCGTTCACTAAGACTGCTCTTGTAGAATTTGCAAAATTATATTTAGAAGCCTATGAAAGGCTATGGGGAAAAAAAAATACCCTCATAGAAAACATGGAAAGAAGCTTTCTGAGAAACTGCTGAGTGTTCTGTTAATTCATCTCAGAGAGTTACAGCTCTCCCCTCAAGATGCCATTTGTAGAGACTGTTCTTGTGGAATTTGCAAAGTGATATTTGGAAGCCCATAGAGGGCTATGGTGAAAAAGAAAATACCCTCATAGAAAAACTTGAAAAAAGCTTTCTGAGAAACTGGTTTGTGATGTGTGACTTCCACTCACAGATTTACAGCTGCATTTCCTGCAGCTCTTTGCTAGCCTTATTTCTATGAAATCTGAGAACTGATATTTCGGATCCCTGTGAATATTAGAGGGCCAAAGAAATTTCCTCCGGTAAAAAAGAGAAAGAAGGTTTCTAAGAAACTACTTTGTGTTCTGTGAAATCATCTCACAGGGTTACAGCATTCACCTCAAGAAGCCTTTCGCTTAGACTGTTCTTCTGCAATTTGCAAAGGGATATTTGGAAGCACATGGAGTTCTATGGTGAAAAAGAATATATCCTCAGAGAAAAACTGGAAAAAAGCTGTCTGAGAAACTGCTTTGTGATGTGTGACTTCCTCTCACAGAGTTACAGCGGTATTTCGTGGGGCTGTTTGCTATCCTTATTTCTGTGGGAATATTATAACTGATATTTCGGATCCCTTTGAAGACTATAGGGCCAAAGGAATTATCCTTCGAGAAAAAGAGAAAGAAGATTTCTGAGAAACTTTTTTGTTTTCTGTGAAATCATCTCACAGAGTTATAGCTTTACCCTCAAGAAGCCTTTTGATATGACGGTTCTTGTAGAAATAGAAAAGTGATATTTGGAAGCCCATGGAGGGCTATGGTGAAAAAGAAAATATCCTCAGAAAAAATTGGAAATAAGCTTTCTGAGAAACTGCTTTGTGTTGTGTGACTTCCCCTCACAGAGTTACAGCTGTATTTCGTGGAGCTGTTTGCTAGCTTTATTTCTATGGTATCGGAAAACTGATATTTCGGATCCCTTTGAAGACTATAGGGCCAAAGGAAATAACCTCTGATAAAAAAGACGAAGAAGCTTTCTGAGAAACTTGTTTGTGTTCTGTGAAATCGTCTCACAGAGTTACAGCTTTCACCTAAAGAAGACTTTCGTTAAGACTGTTCATGTGGAATTTGTAAAGTGATATTTGGAAGCCCATGGAGGGCTACGGCGAAAAAGAAAATATCCTCAGATAAAAACTGGAAAGAAGCTTTCTGAGAAACTGCTTAGGGTTCTGTTAATTCATCTCACAGAGTTACAGCTTTCCCCTCAAGATTCCGTTCAAAGAGACTGTTTTTGTGAAATTTGGAAAGTGATATTTGGAAGCCCATAGAGGGCTATAGTGAAAAAGAAAATACCCTCATAGAAAACCTTTAAAGAAGCTTTCTGAGGAACTGATTTGTGATGTGTGATTTCCACTCACAGAATTATAGCTGTATTGCCTGGAGCTGTTTGCTAGCCTTATTTCTGTGGAATCTGAGAACTGATATTTCGGATCCCTTTGAAGACTTGAGGGCCAAAGGAAATATTCTCCTATAGAAAAGAGAAACAAGCTTTCTGAGAAACTTCTTTGTGTTCTGTGAATTCATCTCACAGAGTTACAGCTTTCCCCTCAAGAAGCCTTTTGCTAAGACTCTAATTCTGGAATTTGCAACGTGATATTTCGAAGCCCATGGAGGGCTATGGTGAAAAGGAAAATATCCTCAGATAAAAACTGGAAAGAAGCTTTCTGAGAAACTGTTTATTTTTCTTTTAATTCATCTCACAGCATTACAGCTTTCCCCTCATGATGCCGTTCGATAAGACTGTTCTTGTCGAATGTGCAATGTGATATTTGGAAGCCCACAGAGGGCTAGGGTGAAAAAGAAAATACCCTCATAGGAAAACATTAAAGAAGCTTTGTGAGAAAATGATTTGTGATGTGTGACTTCCACTCACAGTCACAGCTGTATTTCGTGGAGCTGTTTGCTAGCCTTCTTTCTGTGGAATCTGAGAACTGATATTTCGGATCCCTTTGAAGACTTGAGGGCCAAGGGAAATATCCTCCTATAAAAAAGAGAAAAAAACTTTCTGAGAAACTTCCTTGTGTTCTAATAATTCATCTCACAGAGTTTCAAATTTTCCCTCAAGAAGCCTTTTGCTAATACTGTTCTTGTGGAATTTGCAAAGTGATATTTGGAAGCCCCTAGAGGGCTATGGTGTAGAAGAAAATATCCTCACTGAAAACTGGAAAGAAGCTTTCTGAGAAACTGCTTTGTGATGTGTGACTTTCACTCACAGAGTTACTGCTGTATTCCGTGGAGCTGTTTGATAGTTTTCTTTCTGTGGAATCTGAAAACTGATATTTTGTATCCCTTTGAAGACTAGAGGGCCGAAGGAAATATCCTCCGAGAAAAAAGAGAAAGAAGCTTTCTGAGAAACTGCTTCGTATTCTGTGAAATCATCTCACAGATTTACAGCTTTCCCCTCAAGAAGCCTTTCGCTAAGACTGTTCTTGTGGAATTTGCAAAGTGATATATGGAAGCCCATGGAGGGCTATGTTAAAAAAGAAAATATCCTCAGAGAAAAACTGGAAAGAAGGTTTCTGAGAATCTGCTTCATGTTCTGTTAATTCACCTCACAGTGTTACAGCTTTCCCCTCAAGATGCCGTTCGCTAAGACTGTTCTTTTGGAATTTGCAAAGTGATATTTGGAAGCCGTTAGAGGGCTATAATGAAAAAGAAAATACCCTCTTAGAAAAACTTCAAAGAAGTTTTGTGAAAAACTGCTTTGTGATGTGTGACTTCCACTCACAGAGTTACAGCTTTATTTCTTGCTGCTGTTTCTTAGGCTTCTTTCTGTGGAATCTGAGAACTGATATTTCGGATCCCTTTGAAGACTTGAGAGCCAAAGGAAATATCCTCGAATAGAAAAGAGGAAGAAGCTTACTGAGAATCTTATTTGCGTTCCGTGAAATCATCTCACAGACTTACAGCTTGCCCCTCAAGAAGCCTTTCGCTAAGACAGTTCTTGTGGAATTTGCAAAGTGATATTTGGAAGCCCACGGAGGGCTGTGGTGAAAAAGAAAAATATCTCATATAAAAACTGTAAAGAAGCTTTCTGAGAAACTGCTTAGTGTTCTCTTAATCCATCTCACAGAGTTACAGCTTTCCCCTCAAAAACCGTTAGCTAAGACTGTTCTTGAGGAATTTGCAAAGTGATATTTGGAAGCCCATGCAGGGCTATGGTGAAATAGAAAAAATCCTCAGAGAAACTGAAAAGAAGCTTTCTGAAAAAATGCTTTGTGAAGTGTGACTTCCACTGAGAGAGTTACAGCTGTATTTCGTGGAGCTGTTTGCTAGCCTTATTTCTGTGGAATCTGAAAACTGATATTTCCGATCCCTTTGAAATCTTGAGGGCCAAAGGAAATATCCTCCGATGAAAAAGAAAAAGAAGCTTTCTGAGAAACTTCTCTGTGTTCTGTGAAATCATCTCACAGAGTTACAGGTTTCCCCTTAAGAAGCCTATCGGTTAGACTGTTCTTGTGGAATTGCAAAGTATTATTTGGCAGCCCATGGAGGGCTATGGAGAAAAAGAAAATATCCTCACTTTAAAACTGGAAAGAAGCTTTCTCAGAAACTACTTAGTGTCCTGTTAATTCATCTCACAGAGTTACAGCTCTCCCCTCAAGAAGGCGTTCGTGAAGACTGTTCTTGAGGAATACGCAAAGTGTTATTTGGAAGCTCATAGAGGGCAATTGTGAAAAAGAAAATATCCTCAGCGAAAAACTGGAAAGAAGCTTTTGGAGAAACTGCTTTGTGATGTGTGACTTCCACCCACATAGTTACTCCTGTATTTCATGCAGCTGTTTGCTAGCGTTATTTCTGTGGAATCTGAGAACTGATATTTCGGATCCCTTTGAAGACTATGGGGCCAAAGGAAATATCCTCCGATAACAAAGAGAAAGAAGCTTTCTGAGTAACTTCTTTGTGTTCTGTGAAATCATCTCTGAGAGTTACAGATTTCCCCTCAAGAAGCCTTTCGCTAAGACAGTTCTTGTGGAATTGGCAAAGTGATATTTGGAAGCCCGTGGAGGTCTATGGTGAAAAAGAAAAATACCTCAGATAAAAACTGGAAAGAAGCTTTCTGAGAAACTGCTTATTGTTCTGTTAATTTATTCCACAGAGTTAAAGCTTTCCCATCAAGAAGCTGTTCACTAAGACTGTTCTTGTGGAATTTGCAAAGTGATATTTGGAAGTCCACGGAGGGCTATGGTGAAAAAGATATTTCCTCAGAGAAAAACTGGAAAGAAGCTTTCTGATAAACTGCTTTGTGTTGTGTGACTTCCACTCACAGAATTACAGCTGTATCTCGTTCAGCTCTTTGCTAGCCTTATTTCTTTGGAATCTGAGAACTGTTATTTCGGATCCCTTTGAAGACTTGAGAGCCAAAGGAAATATCCTCGGATAGAAAAGAGGATGAAACTCTCTGAGAATCTCCTTTGTGTTCTGTGAAAACATCTCACAGAGTTAAAGCTTGCCCCTCAAGAAGCCTTTCGATAAGACTGTTCTTGTGGAATTTGAAAAGTGATATTTGGAAGCCCGTGGAGGGCTATGGTGAAAAATAAATATATCTCAGAGAAAAACTGGAAAGAAGCTTTCTGAGAAACTGTGTAGTGTTCTGTTAATTCAACTCACAGAGTTACAGCTTTCCCCTCAAGAAGCCGCTCGCTAAGACAGTTCTTGTGGAACTGGCAAAGTGATATTTGGAAGCCCATAGAGGGCTATGGTGAAAAACCAAATATCCTCAGAGAAAAACTGGAAAGAAGCTTTCTGAGAAACTGCTTTGTGATGTGTTACTTCCACTCACAGAGTTACAGCTGTACTTCGTGGAGCTGTTGGCTAGCCTTATTTCTGTGGAATCTGAGAACTGATATTTCAAATCCCTTTGAAGACTCTGGGCCCAATGGAAATATCTTCCGATAAAAAAGAGAAAGAAGCTTTCTGAGAAACTTCTTTGTGTTCTGTGCAATCATCTCACAGAGTTAGGGCTTTCCCCTCAAGAAGCCTTTGGCTAAGACTGTTCTTGTGGAATTTGTAAAGTGATATTTGGAAGCCCATAGAGGCCTATGGTGAAAAAGAAAATCTTGGAAGTGATATTTTGGAACCCTTGGAGGAGTATAGGGCCAAAGGAGATATCCTCCGGTAGAAATGAGAAAGAAGCTTTCTGAGAACCTTCTTTGTGATCTGTGAATTCATCTCACAGAGTTACAGCTGTCCCCTCAAGATGGTTTTCGCTAAGGCTGTTCTTGTGGAATTTGCCAAGGGATTCTTGGAAGCCCATGGAGGGCTATGGGGAAAAAAAATATCCTTAGATAAAAACTGGAAAGAAGCTTTCTGAGAAACTGCTTTGTGATATCTGACTTCCACTCACACAGTTACAGCTCTATTTTGTGGAGCTCTTTGCTAGCCTTAGTTCTTTGGAATCTGAAAAGTGATATTTCGGATCTCTTGGAAGACTATAAGGCCAATGGAAATATCTTCCCATAGAAATGAGAAAGAAGCTTTCTTATAAACTTCTTTGTGATCGATGAATTCATCTCACAGAGTTACAACATTCCTCTCAAGAAGCCTTTTGCTAAGACTGTTCTTGTGGAATTTTGATAGTGATATTTGGAAGCCCATGGAGGGTTATGGGGAAAAAGAAAATATCCTCAGATGAAAACTGGAAAGAAGCTCTCTAAGAAGCTTCTTTGTGTTCTGTGAATTCATCTCACAGGGTTACAGCTTTCCCCTCAAGAAGCCTTTTGCTAAGAATATTTAGTGGAATTTACAAAGTGATATTTTAAAGCCCATGAAGGGCTATGGAGAAAAAGAAAGTATCCTCAGATAAAAACTGGAAAGAAGCTTTCTGAGAAACTCTTTTGTTTTCTGTGTATTCATCTCACTGAGTTACAGCTTTGCCCTCCAGAAGCAGTTCGCTAAGACTGTTCTTTTGGAATTTGCAAAGTGATATTTGGAAGCCCATAGAGGGGTAAGGTGAAAATCAAAATATCCTCAGATAAAAACTGGAAAGAAGCTTTCTGGGAAACTGCTTTGCGATGTGTGACTTCCACTCAATGAGTTACAGCTGTATTTCATGAACTTGTTTGCTAGCGTTATTTCTGTTAAATCTGAGAATTGATATTTCTGATCCCTTGGAAGCCTATAAGCCGAAAGGAAATATCTTCCGATGGAAATGAGAAAGAAGCTTTCAGAGAAACTTCCTAGTCATCAGTGAATTCATCTCACAGAGTTACAGCTTTGCCCTCAAGAAGCCTTTCGCTAATACTGTTCTTGTGGAATTTGCAAAGTGATATTTGGAAGCCCATGGAGTGATATGGTGAAAAAGGAAATATCCTCAGATGAAAACTGGAAAGAAACCTCATGAGAAACTCCTTTGTGTTCTGTTAATTCATCTCAGAGGGTTACAGCTTTCCCCCCAAGAAGCCGTTCGCTAAGCCTGTTCTTGTGGAATTTGCAAAGTGATATTTGAAAGCCCATAGAGGGCTATGGTGAAAAAGGAAATATCCTCAGATAAAAACTGGAAAGTACCTTTCTGAGAAACTGCTTTGTGATGTGTGACTTCCACTCACTGAGTTTCAGTTGTATTTTGTGGAGCTGTTTAGTAGCCTTATTTCGGTGGAATCTGAGAACTGATATTTCGGATCCCTTTGTAGACGATAGTGCAAAAAGAAATATCATCCGATAAAAATAAGAAAGAAGCTTTTTGGAAAAATCTTTGTTATCTGTGAATTCATCTCACAGAGTTACAGCTTTCCTCTCCAGAAGTCTTTGACTAAGATTGTTCTTCTGAAATTTGCAATGTGATATTTGGAAGTCAATGGAGCGGAATGGTGAAAAAGAAAATACCCTCAGATAAAAACTGGAAAGAAATTTTCTGAGAAACTGCTTTGTGATGCGTGACTTTCACTCACTGAGTTGCAGCTGTATTTCGTGGAGCTTTTTGCTAGTCTTCTTTCTGTGGAATCTGAGAACTGATATTTTTGATCCCTTGGAAGACTATAGGGCCTAAGGAAATATCTTCCCACAGAAATGAGAAAGAAGCTTTCTGAGAAACTTCCTTTTGATCTGTGAATTCATCTCACAGAGTTACAGCTTTCCCCTCAAGAAGCCTTTCACTGAGACTGTTCTTGTGGAATTTGCAAAGTGATATTTGGTAGCCCATGGAGGTCTATGGAGAAAAAGAAAATACAATCAGATATAAAGTGGAAAGAAGCTTTCAGAGAAACTGCTTTGTGTTCTGTGAATTCATCCCACAGAGTTAAAACATTCCCCTCAAGAAGCCTTTTTCTACGAATGTTCTTGTGGAATTTGCAAAGTGATATTTGGAAGCCCCTAGAGGGCTATGGTAAAAAAGAAAATATCCTCATATGAAAACTGGAAAGAAGCTTTCTGAGCAACTGCTTTGAGATGCGTGACTTCCACTCACTGAGTTACAGCTGTATTTCGTGAAGTTGTTTGCTAGCTTTATTTCTGTGGAATATGAGAACTGATATTTCGGATCCCTAGGAAGACTATACGGCCAAAGGAAATATCCTCCGATAGAAATGAGAAAGAAGCTTTCTGTGAAACTTCTTTGTGATCTGTGAATTCATCTCACCGAGTTGCAGCTTTTCCCTCAAGAAGGCTTTCGCTAAGGCTGTTCTTGTGACATTGCGAAGTGATATTTGGAAGCCCAATGAGGGCTATGCAGAAAAAGAAAATATCCCCAGATAAAAACTGGAAATTAGCTTTCTGAAAAACTGCATTGTGTTCTCTGAATTCATTTCACAGAGTTACAGCTTTCCCCTCAGGAAGACGTTCGCTAAGACTGTTCTTGTGGAATTTGCAAAGTGATATTTGAAAGCACATAGAGGGCTATGGTGTAAAAGAAAATATCCTCAGATAAAAAAAGAAAGAAGCTTTCTGAGAAACTGCTTTGTGATGTGTGACTTCCTCTCACTGTGTTACAGCTGTATTTCATTGAGCTCTTTGCTAGCCTTCTCTCTGTGGATTCTGAGAACTGATGTTTTGGATCCCTTGGAAGACTATAGGGCCATAGGAAATATCCTCCGATAGAAATGAGAAAGATTTCTGAGAACCTTCTTTGTGATCTGTGAATTCATCTCACAGATTTACGGCTTTCCTCTCAAGTACGTTTCGCTAAGGCTGTTCTTGTGGTATTTGCAAAGTGATATTTGGAAGCCCATGGAGGGCAATGGTATAAAAGAAAATATCCTCAGATAAAAACTGGAAAGAAGCTTTCTGAGAAACTGCTTTGTGTTGTGTGAATTCATCTCAAAGAGTTACAGCTTTCCCCTCAAGAAGCCACTCGCTTAGACTGTTCTTGTGCAATTTGCAAAGTGATATTTGAAATCCCATAGAGGGCTATGGTGAAAAAGAAAATATCCTCAGATAAAATCTGGAAAGAACCTTTCTGAGAAACTGCTTTGTGATGTGTGACTTCCACTCACTGAGTTTCAGTTGTATTTTGTGGATCTGTTTGCTAGCCTTATTTATGTGGAATCTGAGAACTGATATTTCGGATCCCTTTGTAGACTATAGGGCCAAAGGAAATATCATCCGATAAAAATAAGAAAGAAGATTTCTGGAAAATTCTTTGTGATCTGTGAATTCATGTCACAGAGTTACCGCGTTCCTCTCAAGAAACCTTTGACTAAGACTGTTCTTCTGAAATTTGCAATGTGATATTTGTAAGTCAATGGAGGGGAATGGTGAAAAAGAAAATACCCTCAGATAAAAACTGGAAAGAAGCTTTCTGAGAAGCTGCTTTGTGTTCCATGAATTCATCTCCCAGAGTTACAGCTTTCCCCTCAAGAAGCCGTTCGCTATGACTGTTCTTGTGGATTTTGCAAAGTGACGTTTGTAAACCACTAGAGGGCTATGGTGAAAAAGAAAATCTTCTCCGATAAAAACTGGAAAGAAGTTTCTGAGAAACTGCTTTGTGACGTGTGACTTCCTCTCACTGAGTTACAGATTTCCCCTCTAGAAGCCATTAGCGAAGACTGTTCTTGTGGAATTTGCAAAGTGGTATTTGGAAGCCCATAGAGAGCTATTGTGAAAAAGAAAATATCCTCAGATAAAAACTGGAAAGAATTTTTCTGAGAAACTGCTTTGTGATGTGTGACTTCCAATCACTGAGTTACAGCTGTAATTCGGGGAGTTGTTTGCTAGCTTCATTTCTATGGAATATAAGAACTGATATTTCGGATCCCTTGGAAGAGTATAGGGCCAATGGAAATATCCTCCGATGGAAATGAGAAAGAATCTTTCTGAGAAACTTCCTTGTCATCTGTGTATTCATATCACTGAGTTACAGCTTTCCCCTCAAGAAGCCGTTCGCTAAGACTGTTCTTGTGGAATTTGGAAAGTGATATTTGGAAGCCCATGCAGGTCTATGGTGAAAAAGAAAATATCCTCACATAATAACTGGATAGAATCCTTCTGAGAAACTGCTTTGCGATGTGTGACTTCCACTCACTGAGTTACAGCTGTATTTCGTGGAGTTGTTTGCTAGTTTTATTTCTGTGGTATATGAGAACTGATATTTTGGATCCCTTGGAAGAGTATAGGTCCAAAGGAAATATAATCCAATGGAAATGAGAAAGAAGCTTTCTGAGAAACTTGCCATCTGTGAATTCATCTCACAGGGTTACAGCTTTCCCTTCAAGAAGCCTTTCGCTAAGACTGTTCTTCTGAAATTTGCAAAGTGATATTTGGAAGCCAAAGGAGGGCTTTGGAGAAAAAGAAATTACCTCAGATGAAAAGTGGAAAGAAGCTTTCTGAGAAACTGCTTTGTGATCTGCGAATTCATCTCACAGAGTTACAGCTTTCCCCTCAGGAAGCCGTTCGCTAAAACTGTTCTTGTGGAATTTGCAAAGTGATATTTGGAGGCCCATAAAGGGCTACGATGAAAAAGATAATATCCTCAGATAAAAACTGGAAAGAAGCTTTCTGAGAAACTGCTTTGTGATATGTGACTTTCATTCACTGAGTTACACGTGTATTTGGTGGAGTTGTTTGCTGACCTTATTTCTGTGGATTCTGAGAACTGATATTTCGGATCCTTAGGAAGACTATGGGGCCAAAGGAAATATCCTCTGATAGAAATGAGAAAGAAGCTTTATGAGCAAATTCCTTGTCATCTGTGCATTCATCTCACAGAGTTACAGCTTCCCCTCAAGAAGCCTTTCGCTAAGACTGTTCTTGTGGAATTTGCAAAGTGATATTTGGAAGTCCATGGAGCGCTATGGTGAAAAAGGTAGTACCATTCAGGACATAGGCATGGGCAAAGATTTCATGTCTAAAACACCAAAAGCAACGGCAGCAAAAGCCAAAATTGACAAATGGGATCTCATTAAACTAAAGAGCTTCTGCACAGCAAAAGACACTACCATCAGAGTGAACAGGCAACCTACAGAATGGGAGAAAATTTTTGCAATCTACTCATCTGACAAAGGGCTAATATCCAGAACCTACAAAGAACTCAAACAAATTTACAAGAAAAAAACAAACAACCCCATCAAAAAGTGGGCAAAGGACATGAACAGATATTTCTCAAAAGAAGACATTCATACAGCCAACAGACACATGAAAAAATGCTCATCATCACTGGCCATCAGAGAAATGCAAATCAAAACCACAATGAGATACCATCTCACACCAGTTAGAATGGCAATCATTAAAAAGTCAGGAAACAACAGGTGCTGGAGAGGATGTGGAGAAATAGGAACACTTTTACACTGTTGGTGGGATTGTAAGCTAGTTCAACCATTATGGAAAACAGTATGGCGATTCCTCAAGGATCTAGAACTAGATGTACCATATGACCCAGCCATCCCATTACTGGGTATATACCCAAAGGATTATAAATTATGCTGCTATAAAGACACATGCACACGTATGTTTATTGCAGCACTATTCACAATAGCAAAGACTTGGAATCAACCCAAATGTCCATCAGTGACAGATTGGATTAAGAAAATGTGGCACATATACACCAGGGAATACTATGCAGCCATAAAAAAGGATGAGTTTGACTCCTTTGTAGGGACTTGGATGCAGCTGGAATCCATCATTCTTAGCAAACTATCACAAGAACAGAAAACCAAACACCGCATGTTCTCACTCATAGGTGGGAACTGAACAATGAGATCACTCGGACTCAGGAAGGGGAACATCACACACCGGGGCCTATCATGGGGAGGGGGGAGGGGGGAGGGATTGCATTGGGAGTTATACCTGATGTAAATGACGAGTTGATGGGTGCAGCACAGCAACATGGCACAAGTATACATATGTAACAAAACTGCACGTTATGCACATGTACCCTACAACTTAAAGTATAATAATAATAAATAAATAAAAAAAAAAAAAAAAAAAAAAAAAAAAGAAAGTACCCTCAGATAAAAACTGGAAAGAAGCTGTCTGAGAACCTGCTTTGTGTTCTCTTAACTCATCTCACAGAGTTAAAGCTTTCCCCTCAAAAGTCGTTCGCTAAGAATGTTCTTGTGGAATTTGCAAAGTGATATTTGGAAGCACATAGAGGGGTATGGTGAAAGAGAAAATATCCTCAGATAAAAACTGGAAGGAAGCTTTCTGAGAAACTGCTTTGTGATTTCTGGCTTCCACTCACTGAGTTACAGCTGTATTTCGTGGAGCTCTTTGCGAGAGTTATTTCTGTGGATTCTGAGAACTGATATTTCGGATCCCTTGGAAGACTATAGGGCCAACGGAAATATCTTCTGACAGAAATGAGAAAGAAGCTTTCTGAGAAATTTCTTTCTGATCTCTGAATTCATCTCACAGAGTTACAGCATTCCCCTCAAGAAGCCTTTCGCTAAGACTTTTCTTGTGGAATTTGCAAAGTGATGTTTGGAAGCCCGTGGAGGGCTGTGGTGAAAAAGGCAATATCCTCTGATAAAAACTGGAAAGAAGCTTTATGAGAAACTGCTTTTTGTTCTCTGAATTCATCTCACAGAGTTACAGCTTTCCCCTCAAGAAGTCGTTCGGTAAGACTGTTCTTGTGGAAATTGCAAAGTGATATTTGGAAGCCCATAGAGGGCTATGCTGAAAAAGAAATTATCCTCAGATAAAAACTGGAAAGAAGCTTTCTGAGAAACTGCTTTGTGATGTGTGATTCCAGTCACAGAGTTACGGCTGTATTTCGAGGAGGTCTTTGCTAGTCTTATTGCTGTGAAATCTGAAAACTGATATTTCGGGTCGCTTTGAAGACTATAGGGTCAAAAGAAATTTCCTCCAATAGAAATGAGAAAGAAGCTTTCTGAGAAACTTCTTTGTGATCTGGGAATTCTTCTCACAGAGTTAGGGCTTTCCCCTCAAGAAGCTTTTCTCTAAGACTGTTCTTGTGGAATTTGCAAAGTGATATTAGGAAGCCCATGAAGGGCTATGTTGAAAAAGAAAATGTCCTCAGATAAAAACTGGAAAGAAGCTTTCTGAGAAACTGCTTTGTGCTGTGTGACTTCAAATCTCTGTGTTATAGCTATAATTCTTGGCGCTGTTTGCTAGCCTTGTTTCTGTGGAAACTGAGAACGGATATTTCAGATCCCTTTGAAAACTAAAGGGCCAAAGGAAATATCCTCTGATGAAAATTTGAAAGAAGCTTTCTGAGAAACTGCTTTGTGATGTGTGACTTCCACTCACTGATTTACAGCTGCATTTCCTTTAGCTGTTTTCTATCCTTATTTCTGTGGAATCTGAGAAATGACATTTCGGATTCCTCTTAAGTCTATAGTGCCAAAGGAAATAACCTCTGATAAAAATGAGAAAGAAGCTTTCTGACAAAGTTCTTTGTTATCTGTGAATTCATCTCACAGAGTTACAGCTTTCCCCTCAAAAAGCCTTTCGCTAAGACTCTTCTGTGGAATTTGCAAAGTGATATTTGGAAGTCCATGGAGTGCTATGGGGAAAAAGTAAATATCCTCAGATAAAAAATGATAGGAAGCTTTCTGAGAAACTGCTTTGTGATCTGTAAATTCATCTCACAGAGTTACAGCTTTCCCCTCAGAAAGCCGTTCACTAAGAGAGTTCTTGTGGAATTTGCAAAGAGATATTGGGATACCCATGGAGGGCTACGGTGAATAAGAAAATGTCCTGAGATGAAAACTGAAAAGAAGTTTTCTGACAAACTGCTTTGTGATGTGTCACTTGCACTCACTGAGTTTCAGCTGTATTTCGTGGAGCTGTTTGCTAGCCTTATTTCTGTGAAATCTGAGAACTGATATTTTGAATCCTTTTGTAGACTATAGGGCCAAAGGAAATATCCTCTGATAAAAATGAGAAAGAAGCTTACTGAGAAACTTCTCTGTGATCTGTGTATTCATCTTAGAGAGTTACAAATTTCCCCTCAAGAAGCCTTTCCCTAATATTGTTGTTGTGGAATTTGCAAAGTGATATTTGAAGACCATGAAGGGCTATGGTGAAAGAGAAAATATCCTCAGATAACAACTGGAAAGAAGCTTTCTGAGAAACTGCTTTGTGATGTGTGACTTCCACTCACTGAGTTACAGCTGTATTTCGTGGAGCTGTTTGCTAGCCTTATTTCTGTGGAAGCTGAGAACTGATATTTCAGATCCCATGGAAGAATATAGGGCCAAAGGAAATATCCTCCAATAGAACTAAGAAAGAAGCTTTCTGAGAAACATCTTTCAGATCTGTGAATTCATATCATAGAGTTACAGCTTTCCCTTCAAGAAGCCATATGTTAAGACTGTTCTTTTGGAATTTGCAAAGTGATATTTGGAAGAGCATACAGGGCTATGGTGAAAAAGAAAATATCCTCTTTTTCACCATATAGGGCCAAAGGAAATATCCTCTGATAAAAAAGAGAAAATAGCTTTCTGAGAATCTTTTTTGTGATCTGTGAATTCATGTCTCAGAGTTACAGGTGTCCCCTCAAGAAGCCGTTCGCTAAGACTGTTCTTGTGGAATTTGCAAAGGGATATTTGGAAGCCCATGGGGGCTATGGGGAAAAAGGAAATATCGTCTGATAAAAAGTGTAAAGAAGCTTTCTAAGAAACTTCTTTGTCATGTTTGACTTCAACTCACTGAGTTACCGCTGTATTTCGTGGAGCTGTTTGCTAGCCTTATTTCTGTGGAAGTTGATAATTGATATTTTGAATCCCTTTGAAGTCTATAGGGCTAAAGGAAATATCCACCAATAAAAATGGGAAGGAAGCTTTCTGAGAAACTTCTTTGTGATCTGCGAATTCATCTCACATTGTTGCTGCTTTCCCCTCCAGAAGCCTTTCACTAAGACTTTTCTTGTGGAAATTGCAATGTGATATTTGGAAGCCCATAGAGGGCTATGCTGAAAAAGAAAATCTCCTCATATAAAAACTGGAAAGAAGCTTTCTGAGAAACTGCTTTGTGATGTGTGATTCCAGTCACAGAGTTACAGCTGTATTTCGAGGAGGTCTTTGCTAGTCTTATTGCTGTGAAATCTGAGAACTGATATTTCGGGTCGCTTTGAAGACTATAGGGCCAAAAGAAATATCCTCCTATAGAAATGAGAAAGAAGCTTTCTGAGAAACTTCTTTGTGATCTGGGAATTCTTCTCACAGAGTTAGGGCTTTCCCCTCAAGAAGCCTTTCGCTAAGACTGTTCTTGTGGAATTTGCAAAGTGATATTAGGAAGCCCATGAAGGGCTGTGGTGAAAAAGAAAATATCCTCAGACAAAAACTGGAAAGAAGCTTTCTGAGAAACTTCTTTGTGATGTGTGACTTCCACTCACTGAGTTACATTTGTATTTAATGGAGCTGTTTGCTAGCCTTATTTCTGCGGAATCTGAGAACTGATATTTCGCATCAATATGAAGACTATAGGGCCAAAGGAAATATCCTCCGATAAAATTGAGAAAGAAGCTTTCAGAGAAACTTCTTTGTGATCTGTGAATTCATCTCACAGAGTTACATCTTTCCCCTCAAGAATCCTTTCGCTAAGACTGTTTTTGTGGAATTTGCAAATTGATATTTGCAAGAACATAGAGGGCAAAGGTGAAAAAGAAAATATCCTCAGATAAAAACTGGAAAGAAGCTTTCTGAGAAACTGCTATGTGATGTGTGATTTCCCCTCACTGAGTTACAGCTGTATTTCCCGGTTCTGTTTTCTAGTCTTATTTCTGTGGAATCTGAGAACTGATGTTTCGGATCCCTTTGAAGAGTATAGGTCCAAAGGAAATATCTTCCGATGAAAATGAGAAGGAAGCTTTCTGAGAAACTTCTTTGTGATCTGTGAATACATCTTACATAATTACCGCTTTCTCCTCAAGGAGCCTTTCACTTAGAGTGTTCTTCTAGAATATTCAAAGTGATATTTGGAAGCCCATGGTGGGCTATGTTGAAAAAGAAAATATCCTCTGATAAAAAATGGAATGAAGCTTTCTGAGAACCTGCTTGGTGATGTGTGACTTCCACTCACTGAGTTACAGCTGTATTTGTTGGAGCTGTTTGCTAGCCTTATTTCTGTGGAAGTTGTGAACTGATATTTTGGATCCCTTGGAAGACTATAGGGCTAAGGGAAATATCCTCCGATAAAAAATAGAAAATAGCTTTCTGAGAATCTTTTTTGTAATCTGTGAATTCATCTCAGAGAGTTACAACTTTCCCCTCAAGAAGCCGTTCGCTAAGCCTGTTCTTGTGGAATTTGCAAAGTGATATTTGGATTCCCATGGAGGGCTATGGTGAAAAAGGAAATATCCTCAGATAAAAAGTGGAAAGAAGCTTTCTGAGAAACTTTTTGTGATGCTTGACTTCAACTCACTGAGTTACTGCTGTATTTCTTGGAGCTGTTTGCTAGCCTTATTTCTGTGGATGTTGATAACTTATATTTGAATCCCTTTGAAGTCTATAGGGCCAAAGAAAATATCCTCTGATCAAAATTCGAAAGAAGCTTTTTGAGAAACCTCTTTGTGATCTGTGAATTCATCTCACAGAGTTACTGCTTTCCCCTTAAGATGCCTTTTGCTAAGACTCTTCTTGTGGAATTTGCAAAGAGACATTTGGAAGCCCATGGAGGGCTATGGTGAGAAAGAAATTATCCTCCGAAAAAAACAAGAGAAAATAGCTTTCTCAGAATCTTTTTGGTGATCTGTGAATTCATCCCACAGAGTTACAGCTTTCCTCTCAGGAAGCTATTCACTAAGACTATTGTTTTTGAATTTGCAAAGTGATATTTGGAAGCCCATGGAGGGCTACTTTGAAAAAGAAAATATCCTCAGATGAAAACTGAAAGAAGCTTTCTGAGACTCTGCTTTGTGCTGTGTGACTTCTACTCTCTGAGTTAAATCTGTATTTCATGGAGCTGTTTGCTAGTGTTATTTTTGTGGAATCTGAGAAATGATATTTCGGATCCCTTTGAAGACTATATAGAGCCAAAGGAAATATTCTCCGATAAAAATGACAAAGAAGTTTTCTGAGGAACTTCTTTGTGATCTTAAGTTCATCTCCCAGAGGTACAGCTTTCCTCCTCAAGTAGCCTTTCACTAAGACTGTTCTTGTGGACTTTGCAAAATGATATTTGGAAGCCCATTGAGGGCTATGGTGAAAAAGAAAATATCCTCAGATAAAAACTGGAAAGAAGCTTTCTGAGAAACTGCTTTGTGATGTGTGACTTCAACTCACTGAGTTACAGCTGTATTTCGTGAAGCTGTTTGCTCTTCCTATATCTTTGGAATCTGAGAACTAATATTCCGATGGTTTAAAAGGAAATATCTTCAGAAAAAAACTGGAAAGAAACTTTCTGAAAAACTGCTTTGTGATGTGTGACTTGTACTCACTGAGTTATAGCTGTATTTCATGGAGCTGTTTGCTAGCCTTGTTTCTGTGGAATCTGAGAACTGATATTCCGATGGTGTAAAAGGATATATCTTCAGAGAAAAACTGGAAGGAAGCTTTCTGTGGATCTGTTTTCGCTATGTGTGTTCATCCCTCATAGATAAAGCTTCTTTACATTATGCAGCTTGGAAACTCCGTCATGGACAAATCTGCGAGGGAATATTCTGGATCATATTCGAGCATATGGTGAAAAAGGAAATAGCATCAGATAAAAACTGGAGGGAAGCTTTCTGAGAAACTGCTTAGTGATGTGTGCATTCCACTCAGGGAGTTTTACCTTCATTCTCATAAGGCACTGTTTGAGCACTGTTCCTGTAAAACTGAAAAAGTGATATTCAGAGCACATTGAAGACTAGGGCGAAAAATTGAATGTCGTCCAATAAAATCCAGAAAGAAGCATTCCAAGAAACAGTTTTCTGGCATGTCCATTCATTTCACAGAATTAAAGCTAACTCTACATTTTCCATTTGGCTAAGTTGGTCTTTGAGGGTTCTGTGAAGGGATATTAAGTGGCAACTGGAGACCTGTGGCCAGCAAGAACTGTCTTCTATCGAAAATTTGAGAGAACCATTCTGAGCATCCTTTCTGTGATGTTTGTATTCATCTCATGGAGTTAAATCATTCTTTCGATTGAGCAGTTTGAAATCACGGTTTCTGTGGAACCTGAGAGAGGACATTTGGGAACACTCTTTAGAATATGCTGAAAAAGAAATACCCTCAGATTAAAAGCAAAAGAAATCTTTCTGTGAAACTTCTGTATGTCGTGTGAATTCCACTCACACACTTAAGCTTCTCTTTTCATGGAGCAGTATTCTAACACTGTGTTCAGTCTGCGAAGGGATATTCGGGAGCGCTTTGAGACATATGGAGAATGAGGAAATATGTTGGAATAGATACTGGAGAGAATCTTTCCAAGGAACCACTTTGTGACATATGCATTCTGCTCACAGATGTATACCTTTTTTCTCATAGAGGATTAGGGAATCCTTTTTGGAGAAAAAGCTACCAAGGGACATTTGGGAGTATATGGACGACTATGATGGAAAAGTAAGTATCCTCAGACAAAAACTGGAGAGAACCTTTCTGTGAAACTGGTTTGTGATGGATATGTTTATTCATCTCAAAGAGATAAAACTTTCCTATATTACACAGTTTGGATACTCCCTCATGGACCGATCTGCAAAGGGACATTCCTGAGCACATTCAGGCATATGGTGAAAAAGGAAATATCTTTAGATAAAAACTGGAGAGAAGCTTTCTGAGAGACTGCTTTGTGACGTGTGCATTCCACTCAGGGAATTATACCTCTTTTCTCATAAGGCAGTGTTTGAGCACCATTCCTGTAAAAATGAAAAAGTGTTATTTTGGAGTGCATTGAAGACTTTGGTGAAAAGTGAAATATCCTCAAACAAAACCCAGAAGGAAGCATTCCAAGAAACAGCTCTGTGATATGTGCATTCATTTCACAGAATTAAAGTGTAGTCTACATTGCCCAGTTTGGAAACTCTGTCTTTGAGGAATCTGTGAAGGGATATTAAGTGGCGCCCTGGAAGCCTGTGGTGAGCAAGGAAACGTCTTCCGATGAAAACTGGAGAGAAGCTTTCCGAGAAACTGCTTTGTGATGTGTGTATTCATCTCATAGAGTTAAAGCATTCCTTGGATTGAGGAGTTTGAAATCACTGTTTCTGTCATATCTGAGGAAGGACATTTGGGATTGCTCTTTGGAATATGGAGAAAGAAATATCCCCAGATGAAATCCAGAAGGAAGCTTTCTGTGAAACTGCTATGTGTCGTGTGAACTCCTCTCGCTCACTTAAGCTTCCTTTTTCATTGAAGAGTTTTCTAACACTGTTTAGGTTTAGCATGCGAAGGGGTATTCGGAAACACTTTGAGTCTCACAGTGAGAAAGGAAATATGCTCAGATAGACGCTGGAGAGAAGCTATCGGAAGAACTGCTTTGTGACGTGTACGTTCCACTCACAGTGCTATACCTCTCTTCTCATACAGCATCGGGGAAACCCTTTTGGAGAAAAAGGAACCAAGGGATATTCAGGAGCATATTGACGCCTATGGAGAAAACGGAAATAGCCTCAGACAAAAACTGGAAAGAAGCTTTCTGTGAAACTGCTCTGTGCTATGTGAATTGACCTCACATAGATAAGCTTTCTTTACGTTACGCAGCTTGGAAACTCCATCGTGTACTGATCCACGAAGGGACACTGGGGAGCACATTCAGGCCTATGGAGGAATAGGAAATATCTTCAGATAAAAACCGGGGAGAAACTTTCTGAGAAACAGTTTTGTGATATGTGCATTCCACTCAGGGAGTTATACCTCTTTTCTCATAAGGCAGTGTTTGAACACTGTTCCTGTAAGACCGAAAACGTGATATTTCAGATCGCATTGAAGACTATGGCAAAAAGTGAACTATCCTCAAATAAAACCCAGAAAGAAGCGTTTGAAGAAGCTACCCTCTGATATGTGCATTCATTTCAAAGTGTTAAAACTTACTCTACGTTGCTCAGTTTGGAAACTCTATCTTTGAGGAATCTGCAAAGGGTATTTAGTGGCAACTGGAGACCTGTGATGAGCAAGGAAATGTCTTCCGATGAAAACTGGAAAGAAGCTTTCTGAGCAACAGCTTTGTGATGTGTGTATTCATCTCATAGAGTTAAATCATTCTTTGTATTGAGCAGTTTGAAATCACTGTTTCTGTGGATCCTGAGAAAGGACATTTGGGAACGCTCTTTAGAATATGCTAAAAAAAAATCCTCAGATAAAAACTGGAAAGAAGTATTCTCTGAAACATCTCTTTGTCATGTGTGTTCTAATCACAGAGTTCAGCTTCTCTTTTCATTGAGCAGTACTCTAACACTGTGTTTAGTGTGCAAAGTGATATTCGGGAGCACTTTGAGGCTTATGGAGAAAACGGAAATACCTTCAGATAGAAACTAGAAAGAAGATTTCAGAGGAGCTGCTTTGTGACGTGTGCATTCCACTCAGAGAGATTTAACTTTCTTCTCATACAGCATCGGGGAAACCCTTTTGTAGAAATAGGTACCAAATGATATTTGGGAGCATGTTGACACCTATGTCGAAAAGGGAAATATCCTCAGACAAAAACTGGAAAGAAGCTTTCTGTGAAACTGCTCTGTGATATGTGTATTCATCTCACATAGATAAAGATTTCTTTACATTTCACAGCTTGGAAACTCCATCATGGACAGATCAATGAAAGGATATTCGGGATCACATTTGGGCCCATGGTGAAAAGAAAATATCGTCAGATAAAAACTGGAGAGAAGCTTTCTGTGAAACTGCTTGGTGATGTGTGCATTGCACTCAGGGAGTTATACGTTTCTTCTCATAAGGCACTGTTTGAACACCGTTCCTGTAAAACTAAATAAGTGATATTCAGAGCACATTGAAGGCTATGGCGAAAAGTGAAATGTCAGCAAATAAAACCCAGAAAGAAGCATCCCAAGAAACTGCTCTCTGGCATGTCTATTCATTTCACAGTGTTAAAGTTTACTCTACATTTCCCAGCTTGGAAAGTCTGACTTTGAGGATTCTGCGAAGGGATATTAAGTGGCACTGGATGCCTGTGATGAGCAAGGAAATGTCTTCCATTGAAAATTGGAGAGAAGATTTCTGAGCAACTCCTTTGTGATGTTTGTATTCCTCTCATAGAGTTAAATTATTCTTTGGGTTGAGCAGTTTGAAATCCCTGTTTCTGTGGAATCTGAGGACGGACATTTGGGAACGCTCACTAGAATAAGGAGAAAGAAATATCCTCAGGTAAAATCCGGAATGAAGCTTTTTGTGAAACTGCTCTGTCATCCTAATTACTCTCTCTCAGTTAAGCCTCTCTTTTCCTTGAGCAGTTTTATAATCCTGTTTATGTTTAGTGTGGGAAGGGATATTCAGGAGCACTTGGAGGCTTAGGGTGAAAAAGGAAATATGTTCAGATAGAAACTGTAGAGAAGCTTTCTGAGGAACCTCTTCGTGACGTGTGCATTCCACGCAAAATGTTATACCTCTCTTCACATACAGCATCAGGGAAACCCTTTTGGAGAAAAAGGTACCAAGTGATATTCGGGAACATATTGACGCCTAGGGTGAAAAGGGAAATAGTCTCAGAGGAAAACTTGTAAGAAGCTTTCTGTGAAACTTCTTTGTGATGTGTGCATTCCACTCAGGGAGTTATACCTCTTTTCCTATAGGGCAGTGTTTGAACACTGTTCCTGTAAAACTAAATAAGTGATATTTCGTAGCACCTTGAAGACTATGGTGAAAAGGGAAATATAATCAAATAAAACCGAGAAAGAAGCATTTCAAGAATCTGCTCAGTGATATGTGCATTCATTTCACAGAGTTAAAGCTTACTCTACATTGCCCAGTTTGGAAACTCTGTTTTTCAATAATCTGCAAAGTGGTACTAAGTGGCGCCCAGAGGCCTGTGTTGAGCAAGGAAATGTCTTCTGTTGAAAACTGGTGAGAAGCTTTGTGAACAACTGCTTTGTGATGTTTGTATTCATCTCATAGAGTTAAATCATACTTTGGATTGAGCAGGTTGAAATCACTGTTTCTGTGGAACTTGAGAAAGGACATTTGGGAAAGCTCTTAGGAATATGCTGAAAAAGAAAGACCCTCAGATAAAAACCAGAAGGAGGCATTCTCTGAAACTGCTTTGTGTAGTCTGAATTCCACTCATACAGTTAAGCTTCTGTTTTCATTGAGAAGTATTCTAATACCGTTTTAGATTAGTCTCCTAAGTGATATTCTGGAGTGCTTTGAGGCTTATGGTGAAAATGGAAATATCTTCAGATGGAAACTGGAGAGTAACTTTCTGAGGAGCTGCTTTGTGATGTGTGAATTCCACTCACAGAATTACACCTTTCTTCTCATACAACATCGGAGAAACCCTTTTGGAGAAAAATGTACCAAGGGATAACGGGGAGCATATTGAGGCCTATTGTGAAAAGTGAAATATCCTCAGACAAATAATGGAAAGAAGCTTTTTGTGAAACTGCTCTGTGCTATGTGTACTCATCTCACATAGATAAAACTTTGCTTACATTACACAGCTTGGAAACTCTGTCATGGTCCTATCCATGAAGGGACAATCGGGAGCACATTCAGGACTATGGTGAAAAAGGAAAGGTCCTCAGACAAAAACTGGAAAGGAGATTTCTGTGAAACTGTTTTGTGATAGATATGTATATTCATATAACATAGATAAAACTTTCTTTATATTACGCAGTTTGTAAACTCCATCATGGACGTATCTGCAAAGGGACATTCGGGAGCACATTCAGACCTATGGTGAAAAGGAAATACCTTTAGATAAAAACTAGGGAGAAGATTTCTGAGAAACTGCCTTGTGATCTGTGCATTCCACTCAGGGAGCTATACCTATTTTCTCCTAAGGCAGTGTTTGAACACTGTTCCTATAAAACCGAAAAAGTGATATATTGGAGCACCTTGAAGACTATGGTGTAAAGTGAAATATCCTCAAATAAAACTCAGACAGAAGCGTTCCACGAAACTGCTCTCTGATATGTGCATTCATTTCACAGAGTTAAAGGTTACTCTACGTTGCCCAGTTTGGAAACTCTGTCTTTGAGGAATGTGCGAAGGGATATTAAGTGACGTCAGGAGGCCTGTGGTGAGCAAGGAAATGTCTTCTGATGAAAACTGGAGAGAAGCTTTCTGAACAACTCCTTTGTGATGTGTGTATTTATCTCATAGAGTTAGACCATTCTTTGGATTGAGCAGTTTGAAATCACTGTTTAGGTGGAATCTGAGGAAGGACATTTGGGAGCGCTTTTTAGAATATGGAGTAAGAAATATCCTCAGATGAAAATTAGAAGGAAGTTTTCTGTGAAACTGCTATGTGTCAAGTGAATTCCTCTCCCTCGTTAAGTTTCTATTTTCGTTGAGCAGTTTTCTAAAACTGCTTATGTTTAGTCTGTGAAGGGATATTCTGGAGCACTTTGAGGCTTATGGTCAAAACGGAAATATCTTCAGGTAGAAACTGGAGAGAAGCATTCTGAGGAGCTGCTTTGTGACGTGTGTATTCCACTCACAGAGTTATACCTTTTTTCTCATAGAGGATTGGGAAATCCCTTTTGGAGAAAAAGCTACCAAGGGACATTCACCATATGGAGCACTACAGTGAAAAAGGAACTATCCTCAGGCAAAACTGAAAAGAAGCTTTCCCTGTAAATGCTTTGTGATAGATATGTTTATTCATCTCACATAGATAAAACTTTCTTTATATTACGAAGTTTGGAAACTCCATCATGGACGGATCCGCAAATTGACATTCGGGAACAAATTCAGGACTATGGTGAAAAAGGAAATATCCTCAGATAAAAATCAGAGAGAAGCTTTCTGAGAAACTGCTTTGTGATGTGTGCATTCCACTCAGGGAGTTATACTTCTTTTCTCATAAGGAAGTGTTTGAACACTGTTCCTGTAAAACTGAAAAACTGATATTTCTGTGCACATTGAAGACTATGGAAAAAAGTGAAATATCCTCAGATAAAACCCAGACAGAAGCGTTCCAAGAATCTGCTCTCTGATTTGTGCATTCATTTCACACAGTTCAATTTTCTAACACTGTTTGTTTTTAGCATGTGAAGGGATATTCAGGAGCGTTTTGAGGCTTATGGTGAGAAAGGAAATATGTTCAGATAGAAACTGGAGAAAAGCTTTCTGAGGAACTACTTTGTGACGTGTGCATTCCACTCACAGTGTTATACCTCTCTTCACATACAGCATCTGGGAAACCCTTTTGGAGAAAAAGTACCAAGGGATATTCAGGGGCATATTGATGCCTATGGTGAAAATGGAATAGCCTCAGACAAAAACTGGAAGGAAGCTTTCTGTGAAACTGTTCTGTGCTATGTGTACTCATTTCACATAGATAAACCTTTCTTTACATTATGCAGATTGGAAACTCTGTCATGGATGGATCCCGAAGGGACATTCGGGAGCACATTCAGGACTGTGGAAAAAAAGAAAATATCTTCAGACAAATCTTTAAAGAAGTTTCTATGAATCTGATTTTTGCTACGTTTATTCATTTCACAAAGATAAAGGTTTCTTTACCTTATGCAGCTTGGAAAGTTCCTAATAAATGGATCCGCGAAGAGATATTTGGGATCACATTCAGGCCTGTGGTGAAAAACAAAATATCTTCAGATAAAAACTGGAGCGAAGTTTTCTGAGAAACTGCTTTGTGATGTGTGCATTCTACTCAAGGAGTTATGCCTCTTTTCTCTTAAGGCAATGTTTGAACACTTCCTGTAAAACCAAAACAGTGTTACTTCGGAGTGCATTGAAGTCTATGGTGAAAAGTCAACTATCCTGAAATAAAACCCAGAAAAAAGCATTCCAAGAAACTGATCTCTGATATGTGTACTCATTTCACAGAGTTAAAGCTTACTCTACATTTCCCAGTTTGGAAATTCTGTCTTTGAGGAATCTCTGAAGGGATATTAAGTGGTGCCCAGAGGCCTGAGAAGAACAAGGAAATGTCTTTCGTTGAAAACTTGAGAGAAGCTATCGGAGCAATTTCTTTGTGATGTGTGTATTCATCTCATAGAGTTAAATAATTCTTTGGATTGAGCAGTTCCAAATCACTCTTTCTGTGGAATCTGAGGAAGTACATTTGAGAACGATCTTTATAATATGGAGAAATAATCTGATAAAAGCCAGAAGGAAGCTTTCTGTGAAACTGCCATGTGTCGTGTGAATTCCTCACACTCAGTTAAGATTCTGTGTTCACTAAGCAGTTTTCTAACACTGTTTATGTTTAACATGCAAATAGATATTCGGGAGAGCTTGAGGCTTAGTGGAAAAAGGATATATGCTCAGATATAAACTTGAGAGAAGCTTTTCATGGAACTGCTTTATGACGTGTGCATTCCACTCACAGTGATATACCTCTCTTCTCATACAACATTGGGTAAACCCATTTGGAGAAAAAGGTACCAGGGGATATTCGGGAGCATATTGATGCATATGGTGCAAAGGGAAGTAGCCTCTGACAAAAACAGGAAAGGAGCTTTCTGTGAAACTGTTCTGTGATATGTGTATTCATCTCACATAGATAAAGCATTCTTTACATTACACAGCTTGGAATCTCTGTCATGGATGGATCCGGGAAGGGACATTCGGGAGCATATTCATTACTACGGTGAAAAAGGTAATATCTTCAGATAAAAAATGGAAAGATGTTTTCTGTGAATCTGCTATTGTTATGTTTATTTATGTCACATAGATAAAGCTTTCTTTACATTACACAGCCAGAAAATCCATCATGGACGGATCTGCAAAGGGATATTCGAGATCATATTCAGGCCTGTGGTGAAAAAGGAAATATCTTCAGATAAAAACTAGAGAGAAGCTCTCTGAGAAACTGCTTTGTGATGTGTAGATTCCACTCATGGAGTTATACCTCTTTTCTCATAAGGCAGTGTTTGAACATTGTTCCTGTAAAACCGAAAAAGTGATATTTCAGAGCACATTGAAGACTATGGCGAAAAGTGAACTATCCTCAAATAAAATCCAGAAAGAAGCCTTCCAAGAAACTGCTCTCTGATATGTGCATTCATTTCACAGAGTTAATGCATACTCTACGTTGCCCAGTTTGGAAACTCTGTCTTTGAGGAATCTGCGAAGGAATATTAAGTGTCACCCAGAGGTCTGTATTGAGCAGGGAAATGTCCTCCGTTTAAAACTGGAGAGACGCTTTCTGAGCAACTGCTTTCTGACCTGTATATTCATCTCATGGTGTTAAATCATTCTTTGAATTGAGCAGTTTGAAATCACTGTTTCTGTGGAACCTGAGAAGGGACATTTGGAAACGCTCTTTAGAATATGCTGAAAAAGAAATGCCCTCAGGTAAACATCAGAAGTAAGCTTTCTGTGAAACTGCTATGTTTCGTGTGAATTCTACTCACTCATTTAAGCTTCTCTTTTCATTGAGCACTTTTCTAACACTGTTTTTGATTAGTGTACAAACGGATATTTGGGAGCATTGTGAGGCTTATGGTGAAAAAGGAAATATGATCAGATCGAAACTGAAGAGAAGCTTTCTGAAAAACTGTTGTAATGTGTGCATTCCACTCACAGTGTTATAACTTTCTTCTCATATGGCATCGGGGAAACACTTTTGGAGAAAAAGGTACCAAGGGATATTCGGGAGAATATTGATGCCTATGGTGAAAATGGAAATAGCCTCAGACAAAAACTGGAAAGAAGCTTTCTGTGAAACTGCTTTGTGATATATGTATTCACCTCACATAGGTAAAGCTTTCTTTACATTACGCAGCTTTGAAACTCTGTCATGGATGGATTCGCAAAGGGACATTCGAGAGCACATTCAGGACGACGGTGAAAAAGGAAATATCTTCAGATAAAAACCAGAAAGAAGCTTTCTGTGAATCTGCTTTTTGCTATGTTTATTCATCTCATGTAGATAAAGCTTTCTTTATATTTCGCAGCTTGGAAACTCTGTCATGGACAGATACGCAAAGGGCATTCAGGAGTACATTCAGGACTATGGTGAAAAGGGAAATACCTTCAGATAAAAAACAGAAGGAAGCTTTCTATGAAACTGCTACATGTTGTGTGAATTCCTCTCGCTCAGTTAAGCTTCTCTTTTCATTGAACTGTTTTCCAAAACTGTTTATGTTTAACGTGTGAACAGATATTCAGGAGGGCTTTGAGGCTTACGGTGAAAAAGGAAATATGTTCAGATAGAAACTGTAGAGAAGCTTTCCCCTGCACTGCTTTGTGACGTGTGCATTCCATTCAAATGGTATACCTCTCTTCTCATACAGCATTGGGGAAACCCTTTTGGAGAAATAGGTACCAAGGGACATTGGCGAGCATATTGACGCCTAAGGTGAAAAGGGAAATAGCCTCAGGCAAAAACTGGAAAGAAGCTTTCTGTGAAACTGCTTTGTTATATGTGTATTCATCTCACATAGATAAAGCTTTCTTTACATTACGCAGCTTGGAAACTCTGTCATGCACAGATCTGCGAAGGGACATTTGGGAGCATATTCAGGACTATGGTGGAAAAGGAAATATCTTCAAATAAAAACTGGAAAGAAGCTTTCTGTGAATCTGCTTTTTGCTATGTTTATTCAACTCACGTAGATAAAGCTTTTTACATTACACAGTTCGGAAAATCTGTCATGGACAGATCCGCGAAGGGACATCCAGGAGCACATTCAGGACGATGGTGAAAAAGGAAATATCTTCAGATAAAAACTGGAGAGAAGCTTTCTGTGAATCTGCTATTTGCTATATTTATTCATCTCATATAGATAAAGCTTTCTTTACATTACCCGGCTTTCAAATTATATCATGGAGGAATCGGCGAAGGGATATTTGGGATCACATTCAGGCCTATGGTGAAAAAGGAAATATCTTCAGATAAAAACTGGAGAGAAGCTTTCTGAGAAACTGCTTTATGATGTGTGTATTCCACTCAGGGTGTTATACCTCTTTTCTCTTAAGGCAGTGTTTGAACACTGTTCCTGTAAAACCAAAAAGTGATATTTTGGAGCGCATTGAGGACTATGACGAAAAGTGAAATATCCTCAAATAAAATCCAGAAAGCAGCTTTACAAGAAACTGCTCTCTGATATGTGCACTGATTTCACAGAGTTCAAGCTTACTCTACATTACCCAGTTCGAAAACTCTCTTTGAGGAATCTGTGAAGGGGTATTAAGTGGCACCCAGAGGCCTGTGGTTAGCAAGGAAATGCCTTCTGGTGAAAACTGGAGAGAAGCTTTCTGAGCAACTGCTTTGTGATGTGTGTATTCTTCTCATAGAATTAAAGCATTTTTTGGATTGAGCACTTTGAAATCACTATTTCTGTGGAATCTGATGAAGGACATTTTGGAATGCTCTATAGAATATGGAGAAAGAAGTATCCTCAGAAAAAAACCAGAAGGAAGTTTTCTGTGAAAATTCTATGTGTCATGTGAATTTCTCTCGCTCATTTAAGCATCTCTTTTCATTGAGCAGTTTTCTAACACTGTTTATGTTTAGTGTGTAAAGGTATATTCAGAAGCGCTTTGAAGCTTACAGTGAAAAAGAATGTTCAGATACAAACTGGAGAGAAGCTTTCCGAGGAACAGCTTCTGACGTGTGCATTCCACTCACAGTGTTATACCACTCTTCTGATACAACATCGGGGAAAACCTTTTGGAAAAAAGGTACCGTGGGATATTCGGGAGCATATTGATGCCTATGTTGAAAAGTGAAATAGCCTCAGACAAAAACTGGAAAGAAGCTTTCTGTGAAACTGCTCTGTGATATGTGTATTCATCTCACATAGATAAAGCTTTCTTTATGTTACACAGCAGGAAAACTCTGTCATGGACGGATCCACAAAGGGTCATTCGGGAACACCTACAGGACTATGGTGAAAAAGAAAATATCTTCGAAAAAACTGGAAAGAAGCTTTTGGTGACTCTGCTTTTTACTATGTTTATTCATCTCACATAGATGAAGCTTTCTTTACATTACTCTGCTTGGAAACTCCGTCATGGACGAACCGCGAAGAGATATTCGGGAGCACATTCAGGCCTATGGTGAAAAAGGAAATATCTTCAGATGAAAACCGGACAGAAGCGTTCTGAGAAACTGACTTCTGATATGTGCATTCGACTCAGGGAGCTATTCCTTTTTCCATAAGGCAATGTTTGAACACCGTTCCTGTAAAACTGAAAAAGTGATATTTCGGAGCACATTGAAGACTATGGTGAAAAGTGAACTATCCTCAAATAAAACCCAGAAAGAACCATTCCAAGAAACTGCTCTTTGATATGTGCATTCACTTGACAGAATTGAAGCTTACTCTACATTTCCCAGTTTGGAGACTCTGTCTTTGAGGAATCTGCGGAGGGATATTGATGGCGCCCGGAGGCCTGTGGTGAGCAAGGAAATGTCTTCCGTTGAAAACTGGAGAGAAGCTTTCTGAACAACTGCTTTGTGAAGTGTGTATTCATCTCATAGAGTTCAATCATTCTTTGGATTGAGCAGTTTGAAAATCCTGTTTCTGTGGAATCTCAGGAAGAATATTTGGGAACACTCTTTAGAATATCCTGAAAAACTGTTTAAAATATGGAGAGAAATATCCTCACATAAAAACCAGAAGGAAGCTTTCAGAGAAACTGCTATGTGTTATGTGAATTCCTCTCACTCAGTTAAGCTTTTCTTTTCATTGAGCAGTTTTCTAACACTGTTTATGTTTAGCATATGAAGGAATATTCGGAAGCACTTTGAGGCTTACTGTGAAAAAGAAAATATGTTCAGATAGAAGCAGGAGGGTAGGTTTTAAAGGAACTACTTTGTGACATGTGCATTCCACGCACAGTGTTATACTTCTATTCTCATACATCAATGGGGAAACCCTTTCGAAAAAAAGGTATCAAGCTATATTCGTTTGCATATTGACGCCAATGGTGGAAACGGAAATAGCCTCAGACAAAAACTGGAAAGAAGCTTTCTGTGAAACTGCTCTGGGATATGTGTATTCATCTCAGATAGATAAAGCTTTCTTTACATTACACAGCTTGGAAACTACGTCATGGATGGTTCAGAGAAGGGACATTTGGGAGCACATTCAGGAATATGGTGAAAAGGGAAATATCTTCAGATAAAACCTGGAAAGAAGCTTTCTATGAATCTGCTCCTTTCTGTGTTTATTCGTGTCACATAAATAAAGTTTTATTAACATTATGCAGCTAATGTATGTATTCATCCTATAGAGTTAAATCATTCCTTGGATTCAGCAGTTTGAAATCACTGTTTCTGTGGAATCTGATAAAGGACATTTGGGAATGGTTTTTAGAATAGGCTGAAAAAGAAATACCCTTAGATAAAAACCAGAAGGGAACTTTCTGTGAAAATGCTCTGTGTCATGTGAATTCCACTCGCATAGTTAAGCTTCTGTTTTCACTGAGCAGCATCTTAACACTTTTTTAGTTTAGTCAACTAAAGGATACCCGGGAGCACTTTGAGGATTACGGTGAAAATGGAAATATCTTCAGATAGAAACTGGAGAGAAGATTTCTGAGGAGCAGCTTTGTGACGTGTGCATTCCAATCACAGAGTTATACTTTTCTCCTCATAGAGGATTGGAGAATCCCTTTTGGAGAAAAAGCTACCAGGGGGCATTCGGGAGTATATGGACGGCTATGGTGAAAAAGGAAATATCCTCACACAAAAACTGAAAAGAAGCTTTCAGTGAAACTGTTTTGTGATAGATATGTTTACTCATCTCACATAGATAAAACTTTTTTCTCTTACCCTGTTTTGAAACGCCGTCATGGACAGATTCACAAAGGGACATTTGGCAGCACATTCAGGCCTATGTTGAAATATGAAATATCTTCAGATTAAAACAGAAGAGAAGCTTTATGAGAAACTGCTTTGTGATGTGTACATTCAACTCAGGGAGTTATATCTCTTTTCTCATAAGGAATTGTTTGAACACTGTTCCTGTAAAACCGAAAAAGTGATATTTCGGATCACATTGAAGACTACGTTGAAAAGTGAAATATCCCCAAATAAAACCCAGAAAGAAGAGTTTCAAAAAACTGCTCTTTCATATGTGGATACATTTCACAGAGTTAAAGCTTACTCTATGTTGCCCAATTTGGAAACTCTGTCTTTGAGGAATCACTGAAGGGATATTTAGTGGCGCCCGGAGGCTTGGGGTGAGCAAGGAAACGTCTTCCGATGAAAACTGGTGAGAAGCTTTCTAAGCAACTGCTTTGTGATGTGTATATTCATTTCATAGAGTTAAACCATTCTTTGGATTACGCACTTTGAAATCACTGCTTCCATGGAACCTGAGGAAGAACATTTGAGAACGCTCCATAGAATATGGAGAAAGAAATATCCTCAGGTAAAATCAAGAAGAAACCTTACTGTGAAACTGCTCTGTGTCTTTTTATTTCATCTCGCTCAGTTAAGCCTCTCTTTTCATTGAGCAGTTTTGTAACCCTGTTTATGTTTAGCGTGTGAAGGGATATTCGGGAGCTCTTGAGGCTTATGGTGAAAAAGGAAATATGTTCAGATAGAAACTGGAGAGAAGCTTTCCGAAGAACTGCTTTGTGACGTGTGCATTCCACTTACAGTGTTATACCTCTCTTCTCATACAGCATCAGGGAAATCCCTCTGAGGAAAAATTAATCAAGGGATATCTGGAAGCATATTGATGCCTTTTGTGAAAAGGGTAATAGCCTCAGACAAAAACAGGATAGAAGCATTCTGTGAAACTGCTCTGTGATATATGTATTCACCTCACATAGATAAAGCTTCCTTTACAATATGCAGATTGGGAACTCCATCATGGACAGATCCATGAAGGGACATACGGGAGCACATTCAGGCCTATGGTGAAAAAGGAGAGATCTTCAGATAAAAACTGGGTAGAAGTTTTTTGAGAAAATGCTTCGTGATGAGTGCATTCTACTCAGGGAGTTATACCTCTATTCTCATAAGGCAATGTTTGAACACTGTTCCTTTAAAACCGAAAAAGTGATATTTCAGAGTGCATTGAAGACTATCGCAAAAATTTAACTATCCTCAAATAAAAACGAGAAAGAAACGTTACAAGAAACTGCTCTCTGATATTTGCATTCAGTTCACAGAGTTAAAGCTTGCTCTACATTGCCCAGTTTGGAAACTCCGTTTTTGAGAAATCTGCAAAGGGATATTTAGTGGTGCCCAGAGGCCTGTGATGAGCAAAGAAGGTCTTCCGTTGAAAACTGGGGAGAAGCTTTCTGAGCTCTTGCTTTGTAACTTGTGTAGTCATCTCATAGAGTTAAATCATTCTTGGGATTGAGCAGTTTGAAATCACTGTTTCTTTGGAATCATAGGAAGGATATTTGGGAATGCTCTTTAGAATATGGAGAAAGAAATAGCCTCAGATAAAAACCAGAAGGAAGCTTTCTGTGAAACTGCTATGTGTGGTGTGAATTCCTCTCACTCAGTTAAGCTTCTCTTTTCATTGAGCAGTTTTCTAACACTGTTTTTGTTTAACGTGTGAAGGGATATTCAGGAGCACTTTGAGGCTTGCAGTGAAAAAGGAAATATGTTCAGACTGAAACTGGAGAGAAGCTTTCTGAGTAGCTGCTTTGTGACGTGTGCATTCCACTCACAGTGTTATACCACTATTCTCATACGGCATAGGGGAAGCCTTTTTGGAAGAAAAGGTACCAAGGTATGTTCGGGAGCATATTGACACCTATGGTGAAAAGGGAAATAGCCTCAGACAAAAAAAGAAAAAAAGCTTTCTGCGAAACTGCTCTATACTATGTGTATTCACCTCACATAGATAAAGCTTTCATTACATTATGTAGCTTGGAAACTCTGTCATGGACGGATCTGCAAAGGGACATTCAGGAGCACATTCAGGACTAGGTTAAAAAAGGAAATATCATCAGATAAAAACTGCGAAGAAGCTTTCTGTGAACCTGCTTTTGCTATGTGTATTAATCTCACATACATAAAGCTTTTTTATGTTACACAGCTTGGAAACTAAGTCATGGACTGATCTGCAAAGTGACGTTTCGGAGCACATTCAGGACTCTGGTGAAAAAGGAAATATATTCAGATAAAAACTGGAAAGAAGCATTGTGTGATTCTGCTTTTTGCTGTGTTTATTCATTTCACATAGATAAAGCTTTCTTTACATTATGCAGCTTGGAAACTCCGTCATGGACTGATCCGCGAACGGACATTCAGAAGCACATTCAGGACTATGGTGAAAAAGGAAGTATCTTCATATAAAAACCGCAGAGAAGCCTTCTGAGAAACTGCTTTTTGATGTGTGCATTCCACTCAGGGAGTTTTACCTCTTTTCTCATAAGGCAGTGTTTGAACACGGTTCCTGTAAAACCGAGAAAGCGGTATTTCAGAGTGCATTGAAGACTATGGCAAAAAGTGAAATATCCTCAAATAAAATCCAGAAAGAAGCATTCCAAGAAACTACTGTGTGATATGTGCATTCATCTCACAGAGTTAAAACTTACTGTACATTGCCCAGTTTGGAAACTCTGTATTTCAGGAATCTGCAAAGGGATATTAAGCCGTGCCTGGACGCCTGTGTTGAGCAAGGAAATGTCATCCGTTGAAAACTGGAGAGAAGCTTTCTGAGCCACTGCTTTGGGATGTGTGTATTTATGTCATAGAGTTAAATCATTCTTTGGGTTGAGCAGTTTGAAATCACTGTTTCTGTGGAACCTGAAAAAGAACATTTGGGAATGCTCCTTAGAATATGCTGAAAAAGAAATACCCTCAGATAAAAATCAGTAGGAAACTTTTGTGAAACTGCTCTGTCTCGTGTGAATTCCACTCACTCAGTTCAGCTTCTCATTTCATTGAACAGTATTCTAACACTGTTTTTGTTTAGTCTGTGAAGGGAATTTCGGGGGCACTTTGAGGCTTATGGTGAAAACAGAAATATGTTCAGATAGAAACTGGAGAGAAGCTTTCCAAGGAGCTGTTTGTGATGTGTGCACTTCACTCAAAGTGTTATGCCTTCCTTCTCATAGAGGATTGGGGAATCCCTTTTGGAGAAAAAGCTACCAGGGGACATTTGGGAGTATATGGATGGCTACAGTTAAAAAGGAAATATCGTCAGACAAAAACTGGAAAGAAGCCTTCTGTGAAACTGCCTTGTGATTGATATGCTTATTCATCTACATAGATAAAACCTTCTTTATATTACACAGTTAGGAAACTCCATCATGGACGCATCTGCATAGTGACATTTGGAAGCACATTCAGGTCTATGGTGAAAAAGGAAATATCTTCAGATAAAAAAGGAGGAGGAATTCTGAGAAACTGCTTTGTGATGTGTGCATTCTGCTCAGGGAGTTATACCTCTTTTGTCATGAGGCAGTGTTTAAACACTGTTCCTGGCCGGGTGTGGTGGCTCAAGCCTGTAATCCCAGCACTTTGGGAGGCCGAGATGGGCGGATCACAAGGTCAGGAGATCGAGACCATCCTGGCTAACCTGATGAAACTCCGTCTCTACTAAAAAATACAAAAAACTAGCCAGGTGAGGTGGCGGGCGCCTGTAGTCCCAGCTACTCGGGAGGCTGAGGCAGCAGAATGGCCTAAACCCAGAGGCGGAGCTTGCAGTGAGCCAAGATCTGGCCACTGCACTCCAGCCTGGGCGACAGAGCGAAACTCCGTCTCAAAAAAAAATAATAATAAAAATAAAATAAATGAATAAATAAACACTGTTCCTATAAAACCGAAAAAGTGATATTTCAGAGTGCTTCAAAGACTATGGCGAAAAGTGAACTATCCTCCATTAAAACCATGAAAATGCTCTCTTATATGTGCATTTATTTCACAGAAATAAATCTTACTCTAGGTTTCCCAGTTTGGAAACTCTCACTTGAGGAAATCTGCTAAGGGATATTAATTGGCACCCGGAGGCCTGTGGTGAGCAAGGAAATGTCTTCCGTTGAAAACTCGAGAGAAGCTTTCTGAGCAACTACTTTTTGACGTGTGTATTCATCTCATAGAGTTAAATCATACTTTGGATTGAGCAGTTTGAAATCACTGTTTCTATGGAACCTGAGGAAGGACATTTGGGAACGCTCTTTACAATATGGAGAAAGAAATATCCTCAGATAAAAACCAGAAGGGAGCTTTCTGTGAAACTGCTCTGTGTCATGTGAATTTCTCTAGTTCAGTGAAGCTTCTGTTTTCATTGAGCTGTTTTCAACCACTGTTTATGTTTAGCATGTGAAGGGATATTTGGGAGTGCTTTGAGGCTTACGGTGAAAAAGGAAATATGTTCAGATAGAAACTAGATAGAAGCTTTCCGCAGAACTGCATTGTGACATGTGCAATCCCCTTACAGTGTTCTACCTCTGTTCTCATACAGCATCAGGGAAACTCTTTCTGTGATACTGTTCTGTGATATGTGTATTCATCTCACAAAGATAAAGCTTTGTCTACATTACCCAGCTTGGAAGCTCTGTCATGGATGAATCCGTGAAGGGACATTCAGGAGCACATTCATGACTATGCTGAAAATGGAAATATCTTCAGATAAAAACTGGAAAGAAATTTTCTGTGAATTTGCTTTTTGTTATGTTTATTCATCTCACATAGATAAAACTTCCTTTATATTATGCAGTTTTGAAATTCCCTCATGGATGGATCCACAATGGGATATTTGAAAGTGCATTCAGGCCTATAGTGAAAAAGGAAATTTCTTCAGAAAAAAACTGGAGAAAAGCTTTCTGTGATGTGTGCATTCCACTCAGGGAGTTATACCTCTTTTCTCATAAGGCAGTGTTTGAACACTGTTCCTGTAAGACCAAAAAAGTGATATTTCGGAGTGCATTGAAGACTATTTCGAAAAGTAAAATATCCTGAAATAAAACCCAGAAAGAAGTGTTCCAAGAAACTTTTCTCTGATATGTGCATTGATTTCACAGAATTAAAACTTACTCTACATTGCCGAGTTTGGAAACTCTGTCTTTGAGTAATCTGTGAAAGGACATTAAGTGGAGCCTGGAGGATTGTGGTGAGCAAGGAATCGTCTTCCCATGAAAATTGGAGAGAAGCTTTCTGAGCAACTGCTTTGTCATGTGTGCATTCTTCTCATAGAGTTAAACCATTCTCTGGATTGCGCAGTTTGAAATCGCTGTTTTTGTGGAATCTGAGGAAGGATATTTGGGAACGCTCTTTAAAATATGGAGAAAGAAATATCCTTAGGAAAAATCCAGAAGGAAGCATTCCGTGAATCTGCTCAGTGTCTTCTTAATTACTCTCGCTCCGTTAAGCCTCTCTTTACATTGAGCAGTTTTCTAACCTTGTTTATGTTTAGCATTTGAAGAGATATTTGGGAGTGCTTTGAGGCTTACGTTGATAAAGGAAATATGTTCAGACCAAAACTAGATAGAAGGTTTCCGAGGAACTGCTTTGTGACGTGTGCATTCCACTCACAGTGTTATACCTCTATTCTCATACAGCATCGGGGAAACCTTTTTGGAGAAAAAGGTACCAAGTGATATTCGAGAGCGTGTTGATGCCTATGGTGAAATGGGAAATAGCCTCAGACAAAAACTGAAAAGAAGTTTTCTAGTTTTCTATGTAACTGCTCTGCAATATGTGTATTCACCTCACAAAGATAAAACTTTCTTTACATTACGCAGCTTCAAAACTCTGTCATGGATGGATCCACAAAGGGACATTTGGGAGCATATTCAGGACTATAGTGAAAAAGGAAATATCTTCAGATAAAAACTGGAAAGAAGCTTTCTGTGAATCTGCTTTTTGCTATGTTTATTCATCTCACATAGGTAAAGCTTTCTTTACATTACATAGCTTGGAAACTCCATCATGGATGGATCCATGAAGGGATATGAGGGATCACATTCAGGCCTATGGTGAAAAAGGAAATATCAGATAAAAACTGGAGAGAAGCTTTCCAAGAAACTACTTGGTGATGTGTGCATTCCACTCAGGGAGTTTTACCTTTCTTCTCATAAGGCACTGTTTGAACACTGTTCGTGTAAAATTAAAAAGTGATATTGGAACACATTGAATACTATGGCAGAAAGTGAAATGTCGTCCAATAAAAAATGGAGAGAAGCATTCCAAGAAACCACTCTCTGACATGTCCATTCATTTCACAGAGTTAAAGCGTAGTCTGCATTTCCCAGGTTAGAAAGTCTGTCTTTGAGGATTCTGTGAAGAGATATTAAGGCTTGCGGCGAGCAAGGAAAAGTCTTCCGTTGAAAATTGGAGAGAAGCTTTCTGAGCAACTCTTTTGTGATGTTTGTATTCATCTAATAGAGTTAAATCATTCTTTGGATAGATCAGTTTGAAATCACTGTTTCTTTGGAATGTGAGAAAGGACATTTGGGAACGCTCTTTAGAATATCCTGAAAAAGGAATTCACTCAGATGCAAACAAGAAGGAAGCATTCTGTGAAACTGCTCTGTGTTGCGTGAATTCCGCTCGCACTGTTAAGCTTCTCTTTTCAATGAACAGTATTCTAACACTGTTTTTGTTTAGTCTGTGAAGGGATATTCGGGAGTGCTTTGAGGCTTATTTTGAAAAAGGTAATATCTTCAGATGGAAACAGGAGAGAAGCTTTCTGAGGAGCCACTTTGTGATGTGTGCATTCCACTCACAGAGTTATACTTCTCTTTTCATAGAGGATTGGGAATCCCTTTTGGAGAAAAAGGTACCAGTGGACATTCGGGAGTATATGGACGACTATGGTGATAAAGGAAATATCTTCAGACAAAAACTGGTAAGAAAATTTCTGCGAAACTGCTTTGTGATAAATATGTTTATTAATCTCACATAGATAAATTTTCTTTCTATTACACAGTTTGGAAATGCCGTCATGGACGGATTCACGAAGGGACATTCGGGAGCACATTCTGGCTTATGGTGAAATAGGAAATATCTTCAGATAAAAACTGCAGAGAAGCTTTCTGAGAAACTGCTTTGTGATGTTTGCATTCCACTCAGGGTGTTATATTTCTTTTCTCATAAGGCAGTGTTTCAACACTGTTCCTGTGAAATCGAAAAAGTGATATTCTGGAGCGCATTGAAGACTATGGCGAAAAGTGAAATATTGCAAATAAGACCCAGAAAGAAATGTTCCAAGAAACTGCTCTCTGGCTGGGCATGGTGGCTCAAGCCTGTAATCCCAGCACTTTGGGAGGCCGAGACGGGCGGATCACGAGGTCAGGAGATCGAGACCATCCTGGCTAACATGGTGAAACCCCGTCTCTACTAAAAAATACAAAAAACTAGCCAGGCGAGGTGGCAGGTGCCTGTAGTCCCAGCTACTTGGGAGGCTGAGGCAGGAGAATGGCCTGAACCCAGGAGGCGAAGCTTGCAGTGAGCTGAGATCCGGCCACCACAGTGCAAGGAAACGTCTTCTGATGAAAACTGGAGAGAAGCTTTCTGAGCAACTGTTTTGTGATGTGTGTATTCGTCTTATAGAGTTAAACCATTCTTTGGATTGAGCAGTTTGAAATCACTGTTTTTGTGGAATCTGAGGAAGGACATTTGGGAATGCTCTTTAGAATATGGAGAATGAAATATCTTCAGGTAAAATCCAGAAGGAAGCTTTCTGAGAAACTGCTCCGTGTCGTCTTAAATCCTCTCACTCAGTTAAGCCTCTCTTTTCATTGAGCAGTTTTCTAACCCTGTTTATTTTTAACTTCTCAAGGATTTTTCGGGAGCACTTTGAGGCTTACGTTGAAAAAGGGTATATGTTCAGAGCAACACTGGAGAGAAATTTTCCGAGGAACTGGTTTGTGACGTGTGCATTCCATTCACAGTGTTATGTCTCTCTTCTCATACAGCATCGGGGAAACCCTTTTGTATATATAGGCACCAAGTGATATTTGAGAGCATGTTGATACCTATGGTGAAAAGGGAAATAATCTCAGTTAAAACCTGGAAAAAAGCTTTCTATGAAACTGCTCTGTGATATGTGTATTCATCTCACATCGATAAAACTTTCATTACAATACGCAGCTTGGATTCTCTGTTATGGATGGATCCATGAAGGAACATTCGGGAGCACATTCAGGACTATGGTGAAAAAGGAAATATCTTCAGATGAAAACTGGAAAGAAGTTTTCTGGGAATCTGCTTTTTGCTACGTTTATTCATCTCACATAGAAAAAGCTTTCTTACATTACGCAGCTTGGAAACTCCGTCATGGATAGATCCGCGAAGGGATATTTGGGATCACATTCGGGCCTATGGTGAAAAAGAAAATAACGTCTGATAAAAATTGGAGAGAAGCTTTTTGAGAAACTGCTTGTTGATGTGTGCATTCCATTCAGGAAATTATACCTTTTTCCTCATAAGGCACTGTTTGCACACTGTTCCTGTAAAACTACAAAAGGGATATTCGCAGCACACTGAAGTCTATGACAAAAAGTGAAATGTCGTCCAATAAAACCCAGAAAGAAGTATTCCAAGAAACTGCTCCCTGATATGTCCATTCATTTCACAGAGTTAAAGCTTACTCTACATTTCCCAGTTTGGAAAGTCTGTCTTTGAGGATTCTGCGAAGGGATGTTAAGTGGCAACTGGAGGCCTGTGGCGAGCAAGGAAATGTCTTAGGTTGAAAATTGCAGAGAAGCTTTCTGAGCAACTCTTTTGTGATATTTGTGTTCATCTCATAGAGTTAAATCATTCCTGGGATTGAGCAGTATGAAATCACTCTTTCTGTGGAATCTGAGAGAGGACATTTGGGAATGTTCTTTAGAATATCCTGAAAAACAAATAACCTCAAATAGAAACCAGAAGGAATCTTTCTGTGCAACTGCTCTGAGTCACGTGAATTCCGCTCACCCAGTTAGGCTTCCCTTTCCATTGAGCAGTGTTCTAACACTGTTTTTGTTTAGTCTGCAAAGGGATATTCGGGAGCCCTTTGAGGCTTATGGTGAAAAAGGAAATATCTTCAGGTAAAAACTGTAGAGAAACATTCCGAGGAGCCACTTTGTCACGTGTGCATTCTGCTCACAGAGTTATAGCTTTCTTCTCATAGAGGATTGGGGAAACCCTTTCAGAGAAAAAGCTACCAAGTGACATTCTGGAGTATATGGACAGCTATGGGGAAAAAGAAAATATTCTCAGAGAAAAAAATGGAAAGCTTTCTGTGAAACTGCTTTGTGATAGATACGTTTATTCATCTCACATAGATAAAACTTTGTTTCTATTATGCAGTTTTGAAACACCGTCATGGACAGCATCACGAAGGGACATTCGGGAACACATTCAGGCCTATGGTGAAAAAGGAAATATCTTCAGATAAAAACTTTAGAGAATCTTTTTGAGAAACCGCTTTGTCGGTCGGGCAGGGTGGCTCAAGCCTGTAATCTCAGCACTTTGGGAGGCCGTGATGGGCAGTTCACAAGGTCAAGAGACCAAGACCATACTGGCTAACACGGTGAAACCCAGTCTCTACTAAAAAAATACAAAAAACTAGCGGGCGAGTTGGCGGGCGCCTGTAGTCCCAGCTACTCAGGAGGCTGAGGAAGGAGAATGGCGTTAACCTGGGAGGCAGAGATTTCAGTGAGCTGAGATCCGGCCACTGAACTCCAGCCCAGGTGACAGAGCGAGACTCCATCTCAAACAAACAAAAAACAAACAAAAAAAGACAAACCACTTTGTGATGTGTGCATTCCACTCATGGTGTTAAACATCTTTTCTCATCATAAGGCAGTGTTTGAAAACTGTTCCTGTAAAACTGAAAAAGTGATATTTCAGAGCATTTTGAAGACTAGGGTGAAAAGCGAAATATCCTCAAATAAAACCCAAAAAGAATTGTTCCAAGAAACTGCTCCTTGACCTGTGCATTCACTTCAGGGAGTTAAAGTTTACACTACATTTTCCAGTTTGGAAAGTCTGTCTCTGAGGATTCTGCGAAGGGATATTAAGTGGTGACCAGAGGCCTGTGGTGAGCAAGGAAATGTCTTCCATTGAAAACTGGAGAGAAGCTTTCTGAGCAACTGCTTTGTGATGTGTGTATTCATCTCATATAATTAAATCATTCTTTGGATTGAGCATTTTGAAATCACTCTTTCTGTGGAACCCGAGAAAGGATATTTGGGGACACTCTTTAGAATATGGAGAAAGAAATATCCTCAAGTAAAATCCAGAAGGAAGGTCTGTGAAACCACTGTGTCCTTTCAAACAGTTAAGCCTCTATTTTCATTGAGCGGTTTTCTAACCCTGTTTATGTTTAGTGTGTGAAGTGATATTCAGGAGCACCATGAAACTTGTGGTGAAAAAGGAAATATTTTCTGATAGAAACTGGAGGGAAGCCCATGGTGAAAAGGGATATAACCTCAGACAAAAACTGGAAAGAAGTTTTCTATGAAACTGCTCTGGGATATGTGTATTCATCTCGCATAGATCAAGCTTTCTTTACATTATGCAGCTTGTAAACTCTGTCATGGATGGATCCACGAAGGGACATTCGGGAGCACATTCAGGACTATGGTGAAAAAGGAAATATCTTCAGACAAATACTGAAAAGAAGCTTTCTGTGAATTTGCTTTTTGCTATGTTTAACCATCTCACATAGATAACACTTTCTCACATTACGCAGCTTGGAAACTCTGTCATAGATGGATCCGTGAAGGGATATTCAGAATCACATTTGGGTCTATGGTGAAAAAGAAAATATTGTCAGATAAAAACTGGAGAGTAGATTTCTGAGAAACTGCTTGGTGATGTGTGCATTCCACTCAGGGAGTTATACCTTTCTTCTCATAAGGCACTGTTTGAACACTGTTCCTGTAAAAGTAAAAAAGTGATATTTGGAGCACATTGAAGACTATGGCAAAAAGTGAAATGTTGTCAAATAAAACCCAGAAAGAAGCATTCCAAGAAACAGCTCTCTGACATGTGCATTCACTTCAGAGAGTTAAAGCTTACTCTGCATTTCCCAGTTTGGAAAGTTTGTCTTTGAGGATTCTGCGAAGGGATATTAACTGGCGACCGGAGACCTGTGTCAAGCAAGGAAATGTCTTCCGTTGAAAACTGAAGAGAAACTTTCTGAGCAACTGCTTTTTGATGTGTGTATTCATCTCATACAGTTAAATCATTCCTGGGATTGAGCAGTTTGAAATCACTCTTTCTGTGGAACTTGAGAAAGGACATTTGGGAATGCTCTGAAGAATGTGCTGAAAAAGAAATGCCCTCAGATAAAAACCAGAAGGAAGCTTTCTGTGAAACTGCTCTGTGTCGTGCTAATTCTATTCACTCAATGAAGCTTCCCTTTCCATTGAGCAGTGTTCTAACACTGTTTATGTTTAGCATGTGAAGGGATAGGTGGGAGCACTTTGTGGCTTATGGTGAAAAAGGAAATATGTTTTGACTGAAACTGGAGAGAAGCTTTCCGAGGAATTGTTTGTGACGTGTGCATTCCACTCACAGTGTTATACTTCTCTTCTCATACAGCATCAGGGAAATAATTTTGGGGAAAAACTTACCAAGGGATATCCGGTAGCATATTGATGCCTTTTGTGAAAAGGGAAATTGCTTCAGACAAAAACTGGAAAGTCACATTCTGTGAAACTGCTCTGTGATATACGTATTCATCTCACATAGATAAAGCTTTCTTTACAGTACATAGCTTGGAAATTCTGTTATGGAAGGATCCACGAAGGGACATTCAGGAGCACATTCATGACTATATTGAAAAAGGAAATATTTTCAGAAGAAAACTGGAAAGAAGCTTTCTGTGAATCTGCTTTTTCCTATGCTTATTCATCTCATGTAGATAAAGCTTTCTTTACATTACGCAGCTTAGTAACTCTGTCATGGACGGATCCATGAAGGGACATTTGGGAGCACATTCAGGACTATGGTGAAAATGGAAATATCTTCAGAAAAAACAAACAACCCCATCAAAAAGTGGGCAAAGGATATGAACAGGCATTTCTCAAAAGAAGACATTCATACAGCCAACAGACACATGAAAAAATGCTCATCATTACTGGCCATCAGAGAAATGCAAATCAAAACCACAATGAGATACCATCTCACACCAGTTAGAATGGCGATCATTAAAAAGTCAGGAAACAACAGGTGCTGGAAAGGATGTGGAGAAATAGGAACACTTTTACATTGTTGGTGGGATTGTAAACTAGTTCAAGCATTATGGAAAACAGTATGGCGATTCCTCAAGGATCTAGAACTAGATGTACCATATGACCCAGCCATCCCATTACTGGGTATATACCCAAAGGATTATAAATTATGCTGCTATAAAGACACATGCACACGTATGTTTATTGCGGCACTATTCACAATAGCAAAGACTTGGAACCAACCCAAATGTCCATCAGTGACAGATTGGATTAAGAAAATGTGGCACATATACACCATGGAATACTATGCAGCCATCAAAAAGGATGAGTTTGTGTCCTTTGTAGGGACATGGATGCAGCTGGAAACCATCATTCTTAGCAAACTATCACAAGAACAGAAAACCAAACACCGCATGTTCTCACTCACAGGTGGGAACTGAACAATGAGATCACTTGGACTCAGGAAAGGGAACATCACACACCGGGGCCTATCATGGGGAGGGGGGAGGGAGGAGGGATTGCACTGGGAGTTATACCTGATGTAAATGACGAGTTGATGGGTGCTGACGAGTTGATGGGTGCAGCACACCAACATGGCACAAGTATACATATGTAGCAAACCTGCACGTTATGCACATGTACCCTAGAACTTAAAGTATAATAATAATAAAAAAAAGATTCAGTTTTACAAAATATATGAGAAATAATTCAAATATAAATTATTTTTGTAAGCCAAAAAAAAAAAATCTGGAGAGAAGCTTTCTGAGAAACTACTTTGAGATGCGTGCATTCCACTCAGGGAATTATACCTCTTTTCTCATAATGCAGTGTTTGAGCATTCTTCTTGTAAAACCGAAAAAGTGATATTTTGGAGCGCATTGAAGACTATGGAAAAAGGGAAATATACTCAAATAAAACCCAGAAAGAAGTGTTCCAAGAAACTGCTCTCTGATATGTGCATTCATTTCACAGAGATAAAGCCTACTCTACATTGCTCAGTTTGGAAACTCTATCTTTGAGAAATCTGTAAAGGGATAGTAAGTGGCGCCTGGATGCCTTTGGTGAGCAAGGAAACGACTTCTGTTGAAAACTGGAGGGAAGTTTTCTGTACAACTGCTTTGTGATGTGTGCATTCATCTCATAGAGTGAAATCACACTTTGAATTGAGCTGTTTGATATCACTTTTTCTGTGGAATCTGAGGAAGGACATTTGGGAATGATCTTTAGAATATGGAGAAAGAAATGTAATCAGATAAACAAAAGTAGGCAGCTTTCTGTGAAACTACTATGTGTCGTGTGAATTACTCTTGCTCACTTAAACTTCTATTTTCATTGAGCAATTTTCTAACAGTGCTTATTTTTAGCATGTGAAGGGATATTCGGGAGCGCTTTGAGGCTTACAGAGAAAAAGGAAATATGTTCAGATAGAAACTGGCGAGAAGCCTTCTGAGGAACTGCTTTGAGACGTGTGCATTCTACTCACAGTGTTATACCTCTCTTCTCCTACAGCATCAGGGGAACACTTTTGGAGAAAAAGATACCAAGACATATTGCAGGGGATATTAACACCTATGGTGAAAAGGGAAATAGCCTCAGACAGAAACTGGACAGAAGTTTTCTGTGAAACTGCTCTGTGCTATGTGCATTCATCTCACATAGATAAAGCTTTCTTTACATTACGCAGCTTCAAAACTCTGTCATGGACAGATCCACGAAGGGATATTCGGGAGCTCATTCAGGACTATGGTGAAAAAGGAAATATGATCGGATAAAAACTGGAAAGAAGCATTCTGTGAATCTGCTTTTTGCTATGTTTATTCACTTCACGTAGATAATGCTTTCTTTACATTATGCAGCTTGGAAACTCTGTCATGGACAGATCTGTGAAGGGCATTCGTGAGCACATTCAGAACTATGGTGAAAAGGGAAATATTTCAGATAAAAACCCGAAGGAAGCTTTCTGCGAAACTGCTATGTGTCGTGTGGATTCCTCTCACTCAGTTAAGCTTCTCTTTTTATTGAGCAGTTTTCTAGCACTGTTTATGTTTAGTGCGCGAAGGTATATTTGGGAGCGCTTTGAGTCTTACAGTGAAAAAGGAAGTATGTTCAGGTAGAAACTGGAGAGAAGCTTTCTGAGAAACTGATTTGTGATGTGTGCATTCCACCTAGGGATTTATACCTCTTTTCTCATAAGGCAGTGTTTGTACACTGTTACTGTAAGACGAAAAAGTGATATTTCGGAGCGCGTTGAAGACTATGGTGGAAAGGGATATATCCTCAAATAAAACCAAGAAAGAAGCATTCCAAGAAACTGTTCTCGGATATGTGCATTCAATTCACAGAGGTAAAGCTTACTCCACGTTGCCCAGTTTGGAAACTCTGTCTTTGAGGAATCTGAGAAGGGATATTAAGTGGTGCCAGGAAGCTTGTGGTGAGCAAGGAAAAGTCTTCTGATGAAAAGTGGTGAGAAGTTTTCTGAGCAACTGCTTTGTGATGTGTGTATTCATGTCACACTGTTAAACCATTCTTTAGATTGAGCAGTTTGAAATCACTGTTTTTGTGGAATCTTGAGGAAGGGTATTTTGGAATGCTCCTTAGAATATGGAGAAAGAAATATCCTCAGGTAAAATTCAGACGAAATCTTACTGTGAAACTGTTCTGTGTCTTCTAATTTCCTCTCACTCAGTTAAGCCTCTCTTTCCATTGAGCAGTGTTCTAACACTGTTTATGTTTAGCGTTTGAAGGGAATTTCGGGAGCATTTTGAGATTTATGGTGAAAAACGAAATATGTTCAGACCGAAACTGGAGAGAAGCTTTCCGAAGAACTGCTTTTTGATGTGTGCATTCCACTCACAGTGTTATACCTCTCTTCTCATACAGCATCGGGGAAACCCTTTTGGAGAAAAAGGTACCAGAGATATTTGGGAGCATGTTGATGCCTATGATGAAAAGGAAAATAGCCTCAAACAAAAACTGGAAAGAAGCTTTCTATGAGACTGATCTGTGATATGTGTATTCATCCCACATAGATAAAGCTTTCTTTACATTTCGCAGCTTGGAAACTCTGCCATGGATGGATCCACGAGCAGACATTTGGGAGAACATTCAGGACTATGGTGAAAAAGGAAATATCTTCAGATAAAAACTGGAAAGAAGCTTTCTCTGAATCTGGTTTTTGCTATGTTTATTAATCTAACATAAATAAAGCTTTCTTTACATTACACAGCTTGGAAACTCTGTCATCGATGGATCCTAGAAGGGATATCTGCGATCATATTAGGGCCTATGGTGAAAAAGAAAATATCTTCAGATAAAAACTGGAGAGAAGCTTTCTGAGAAACTGCTTGGTGATGTGTGCATTCCACTCAGGGAGTCATACCTTTCTTCTCATAAGGGACTGTTTGAACACTGTTCCTGAAAAACTAAAAAAGTGATATTCAGAGCACATTGAAGACTAAGGCAAAAATGAAATGCCATGAAATAAAACCCAGAAAGAAGCATTCCCAGAAACTGCTCTCAGACATGTACATTCATTTCACAGAGTTAAAGCTTACTCTCCGTTTCCCAGTTTGGAAAGTCTGTCTTTGAGGATTCTGCAAAAGGATATTATGTGGCAACCAGAGGCCTGTGGCAAGCAAGGAAATGAGTTCCATTTAAAATTGAAGAGAACCTTCCTGAGCAACACTTTTGTGATGTTTGTATTCATCTCATACAGTTAAATCATTCTTTGGATTGAGCAGTTTGAAATCACTGTTTCTGCGGAATCTGAGAAAGGACATTTGGGAACGCTCCTTAGAATATCCTGAAAAAGAAATAACCTCAGATAGATAGATAGAAACCAGAAGGAAGCTGTGAAAGAGCCCTGTGTCACTGGATTCCGCTCACACAGTTAAGCTTCTCTTTTCATTGAGCAGTATTCTAACACTGTTTTTATTTAGTCTGCGAAGAGATATTCGGGATCACTTTGAGGCTTATGGTGAAAAAGGAAATATCTTCAGATAGAAACAGGGGAGAAGCTTTCTGAGGAGCTGTTGGTGACATGTGCATTTCATTCACAGAATTATATCTTTCTTCTTATACAGGATTGGGGAATCCCTTTTGGAGAAAAAGCTACCAAGGGACATTTGGGAGTATAGGGACAGCTATGGTGAAAAAGGAAATATCCTTAAACAACAACTGGAAAGAAGTTTTCCATGAAACGAGTTTGTGATAGGTATGTTTATTCATCTCACATAGATAAAACTTTCCTTCTATTATGCAGTTTGGAAACGTTGTCATGGATGGATTCACGAAGGGACATTTGGGAGCACATTCAGGCCTATGGTGGAAAAGGAGATATCTTCAGATAAAAACTAGATAGAGGCTTTCTGAAAAACTACTTTGTGATGTGTGCATTCAACTCAGGGAGTAATACTTCTTTTCTCATAAGGCAGTGTTTGGACACTGTTCCTGTAAAACTGAAAAAGTAATATTCAGAGTGCATGGAAGACTATGGTGAAAAGTGAAATGTCGTCAAATAAAACTGGGAAAGAAGCATTCCAAGAAACTGCTATCTGACATATACATTCATTTCAGAGAGTTAAAGCATACTCTACATTTCCCAGTTTGGAAAGTCTGTCTTTGAGGATTCTGTGAATGGATATTAAGTGGTGACAGGAGGCCTGTGGTGAGCAAGGAAATGTCTACCGTTGAAAACTGGAGAGAAGCTTTCAGAGCAACTGCTTCATGATGTGTGTATTCATCTCATAGAGTTACATAATTCTTTGGATTGAGCAGTTTGAAATCACTCTTTCTGTGGATCCTGAGAAAGGATATTTGGGAATGCTCTTAAGAATATGCTGAAAAAGAAATACCCTCCTATAAAAACCAGAAGTAAGCTTTCTGTGAAACTGCTCTGTGTCATGTGAATTCCACTCGCACAGTTAAGCATCTGTTTTCATTGAGCAGTATTCTAACACTGTTTTAGATTAGTCGGCTAAGGAATACTTGGGAGTGCTTTGAGGCTTATCGTGAAAGCGGAAATATCTTCAGATAGAAACAGGAGAGAAGCTTTCCGTGGACTTGCTTTGTGACGTTTGCATTCCATTCAGAGAGGTATACCTTTCTTCTCATAGACGATTGGGGAATCCCTTTTGGAAAAAAAGCAACCAAGGGACATTTGGGAGTATATGGATGGCCATAGTGAAAAAGGAAATATCCTCAGACAAAAACTGGAAAGAAGCTTTCTGTGAAACTGCTTTGTGATAGATATGTTTATTCATCTCACATAGATAAAACTTTCTTTCTATTACGTGGTTTTGAAATGCTGTCATGGATGGATTCACAAAGGGACATTCGGGAGCACATTCAGGCCTATGGTGAAAAAGAAAATATCTTCAGATAAAAACTGTAGAGAAGCCCTCTTAGAAACTGCTTTGTGATGTGTGCATTCCACTCAGGGAATTATACCTCTTTTCTCATAAGGCAGTGTTTGAACACTGTTCCTGTAAATCCGAAAAAGTGAGATTTCAGAGTGCATTGAAGACTATTTCCAAAAGTGAAATATCCTGAAATAAAACCCAGAAAGAAGCATTCCAAGAATCTACTCTCTGATATGTGCATTCATTTCACACAGTTAAAGCTTACTCTACGATGCCCAGTTTGGAAACTCTGTATCTGAGGAATCTGTGAAGGGATATTAAGTGGCTCCCATTTGGAAACTCTGTCATGGACGGATCCACGATGGGATATTCAGGATCACATTCAGGACTATGGTGGAAAAGGAAATAACTTCAGATAAAAACTGGAGAGAAACTTTCTGAGAAACTGCTTTATGATGTGTGCATTCATCTCATAGAGTTAAATCATTCTTTGGATTGAGCATTTTGAAATCACTGTTTCTGTGGAACCTGAGAAAGGACATTTCGGAACACCCTTTAGAATATGGCGAACAAGAAATACCCTCAGGTAAAAACCAGAAGGAAGTCTTCTGTGAAAGTGCTCTGTGTCGTGTGAATTCCACTTACACAGTTAAGTTTCTCTTTTCATTGAACAATATTCTAACTATGTTTTTGTTTAGTCTGTGTAGGGATATTTGGGAGCACTTTGAGGCTTAAGGTGAAAACCTAAGTATCTTCAGATAGAAACTGGAGAGTAGCTTTCCGAGGAGCTATTTTATGAAGTGGGCATTTCACTCACCAAGTTATACCTCTTTTCTCATAGAGGGTCGGGGAATCTCTTTTGGAGAAAAAGCCACCAAGGGACATTAGGGAGTACATGGACAGCTATGGTGAAAAAGGAAATATCCTCAGACAGAAACGGGAAAGAAACTTTCTGTGAAACTGCTTTGTGATAGATATGTTTATTCATCTCACATAGATAAAACTTTCATTATATTACGCAGTTTGGAAACTCAGCCATGGACGGATCTGTGAAGGGACATTCAGGAGCACATTCAGGTCTGTGGTGAAAAAGGAAGTATCTTGAAGTAATAACTGGAGAGACGTTTTCTGAGAAACTGCATTGTGATGTGTACATTCCACTATGGGAATTACACCTCTTTTCTTGTAAGAGTGTTTGAATACTGTTCCTGTAAAACAGACAATGTGATATTGAAGCCACTGAAGACTATGCTGAAAAGTGCAATATCCTCAAAGAAAACCCAGAAAGAAGCATTCCGAGAAACTGTTCTCTGATATGTGCATTCATTTCACAGAGTTAAAGCTTCCTCTACGTTGCCCAGTTTGTAAACTCTATCTTTCACGAATCTGTGAGGGGATATTTGGTGGCGCCTGGAAGCCTGTGGTGAGTAACGAAATGTCTTCCCATGAAAACTAGAGAAAAGCTTTCTGAGCAACTTCTTTTTGACGTGTGTATTCATCTCGTAGTGTAAAACCATTCTTTGGATGGAGCAGTTTGAAATCACTGCTTCTGTGGAATCTGATTAAGAACATTTGAACACTCTTATAATATGGAGAAAGAGCTATCCTCATATAAAAACGAGAAGGTAGCTTTCTGTGAAACAGCTATGTGGCCTGTGAATTCCCCTCACCCAGATAAGCTTTTCTTTTCATTGAGCAGTTTTCTAACACTGTTTATGTTTAGCATGTGAAGGCGTATTCGGGAGCACTTTGAGGCTTGTGGTGAAAAAGGAAATCTGTTCAGATAGAAACTGGAGAGAAGCTTTCCGAGGAACTGCTTTGTGATGTGTGCATTCCACTTACAGAGTTATACATTACTTCTCATAGAGGATTGAGAAATCCCTTTTGGAGAAAAAGCTACCAAGGGACATTCAGGACTATATGCATGGCTCTCTTGAAAAAGGATATATCCTCAGACAAATACGGGAAAGAAACTTTCTGTGAAACTGCTTTGTGATAGATATGTTTATTCATCATACATAGATAAAACATTCTTTATATTACGCAGTTTGGAAACTCTGTCATGGACTTATCCACAAAGGGACATTCGGGAAAACATTCAGGCCTATGTTGAAAAAGGAAATATCTTCAGATAAAAACTGGAGAGAAGCTTTCTGAGAAACTGCTTTGTGATGTGTGCATTGACCTCAGGGAGTTATTCCTCTTTTCTCATAAGGCAGTGTTTGAACACTGTTCCTGTATAACCAAAAAAGTGATATTTCTGAGCACATTGAAGACTATGGCTAAACTTGAAATATCCTCAAATAAAACCCAGAAAGAAACATTCCAAAAACTACTCTCTGATATGTGACTTCATTTCAGAGAGTTAAAGCTTACTCTACATTGCCCAGTTTGAAAACTCTGTCTTTGAGAAATCTGTGAATGGGTATTAAGTGGCACCCAGAGGATTGTGGTGAGGAAGGAAATCTCTTCCAATGAAAAATTGACAGAAGCTTTCTCAGCAACTGCTTTGTGATGTGTGTATTCATCTCATAGAGTTAAAACATTCTTTGGATTGAGCAGTTTGAAATCACTATTTCTGTGGAATCTGAGGTAGGACATTTTGAAATGCTCTATAGAATATGGAGAAAGAAATATCCTCAGATAAAAACCAGAAGGAACCTTTCTGTGAAACTGCTATGTGTCTTATGAATTCCTCAAGCACAGTTAAGCTTCTCCTTTCATTGAGCAGTTTTCTAACACTGTTTATGTTTATTATGCGATGGGATATTCAGGAGTGCTTTGAAGTTTACGGTGAAAACGGAAGTAAGTTCAGACCAAAACTGGAGAGAAGCTTTCTGAGGAACAGTTTTGATGTGTGCATTCCACTCACAGGGTTGTACCTCTCTTCTCATACAGCATCAGGGAAACCCTTTTGGTGAAACTGTTCTCTGATATGTGTATTCATCTCACATAGATAAAACTTTCTTCACATGATGCAGCTTGGAAACTCTGTCATGGACATATCCCCAAAGGGTGGTTCGGGAGCTCATTCAGGACTATGGTGAAAAAGCAAATATCTTCAGAAAAAAAAATGGAAAGAAGATTTCTGTGAATCTGATTTTTGCTATGTTTATTTATCCCACATAGATAAAACATTCCTTATATTACACATTTTCGAAACTCTGTCATGAATTGATCCATGAACGGACATTCGTGAGCACATTCAGGCCTATGTTGAAAAAGTAAATATCTTCAGATAAAAACTGGAGAGAAGCTTTCTGAGAAACTGCTTTGTGATGTGTGTATTCATCTTATAGAATTAAACCATTCTTTGGATTGAGCAGTTTGAAATCACTGTTTCTCTTTAATCTGAGGAAGGACATTTGGGAACACTCTTTAGAATAAGGAGAAAGAAACATCTTCAGACAAAATCCAGAAGTAAGCTTTCTGTGAAACTGCTATGTGTTGTGTGAATTCTTCTCGCTCTGTTAAGCTTCTCTTTTCATTGAGCAGTTTTCTAACACTGTTTATGTTTAGCGTGTGAAGGGATATTCGGGAGCACTTTGAGGCTTATGGTGAAAAGGAAATATGTTCAGATAGAAACTTTCTGATGAACTGCTTTGTGACGTGTGCATTCCACTCACAGTGTTTTACCTCTCTTCACATAGAGCATCGGGAAAATCCTTTTGGAGAACAACTTATTGACGCCTATGGTGAAAAGGGAAATAGACTCAGACAAATACTGGAGAAAAGCTTTTAGTGAAACTGCTCTGTGATATGTGTATTCATCTCATATAGATAAAGCTTTCTTTACATTGTGCAGCTTGGAATCTCTGTCATGGACGGATCCACGAAGGGATGTTGGGAAGCACATTCAGGACTACGGTGAAAAAGGAAATATCTTCAGATAAAAACTGGAAAGAAACTTTCTGTAAATCTGCTTTTTGCTATGTTTATTTATCTCACATAGATAAAACCTTCCTTATATTATGCAATTTGGAAACTCCGTCATGGATGGCTCTGTGAAGGGACATTTGGGAGCAAATTAAGGCATATGGTGAAAAAGGAAATATCTTCAGATAAAAACTGGAGAAAAGCTTTCTGAGAAACTGCTTTGTGATGTCTGTATTCATCTCATAGAGTTAAACCATTCTTTGGATTAAGCAGTTTGAAATCACTATTTCTGTGGAATCTGAGGAAGGACATTTGGGAACGCTCTTTAGAATATGGAGAAAGAAACATCCTCAGATAAAAACCAGAAGGAAGCTTTCTGTGAAACTGCTATGTGTCTTGTGAATTCCTCTCACTCAGTTAAATCTGTTTATGTTTAGCATGTGAAGGGATATTCGGGAGCATTTTGCAGCTTACGGTGCAAAAGGAAATATATTCAGATAGAAACTGGAGAGAAGTTTTCCGAGGAACTGCTTTGTGACGTGTGCATTCCACTCACAGTTTTATACCTTTCATCTGATAGAGCTTCGGGAAAACACTTTTGGAGAAAAAGGTATCAAGGGATATCCGAGAGCATATTGACGCCTATGGTGGAGAGGAAAATAGCCTCAGACAAAAACTGGAAACAAGCTTTCTGTGAAATTGCTCTGTGATATGTGTATTCATCTCACATAGATAAAACTTTCTATACATTACTCAGCTTGGAAACTCTGTCATGGATGGATCAATGAAGGGACATTCAGGAACATACTCAGGACTATGGTGTAAAAGGAAATATATTCAGATAAAAACCAGAAAGAAACATTATGAGAAACTGCTTTGTGACATGTGCATTCCACTCACAGAGTTATATGTTTTTTCTCCTAGAGTATTATGAAATCCCTTTTGGAGAAAAAGCTACCAAGGGACATTCACCATATGGGAGGCTATGATGAAAAAGGAAATATTCTCAGGCAAAAACTGAAAGGAAGCTTTCTGTGTAAAGGTTTTGTGATAGATATGTATATACATCTCACATAGATAAAACTTTCCTTACATTATGCAGCTTGGAAACTCTATGTTGCCCAGTTTGGAATGTCTTTCTTTGAGGAATCTGTGAAGGGATATTAAGTGGCACCAGGAGGCTTGTGGTGAGCAAGGAAACGACTTCCAATGAAAACTAGAGAGAAGCTTTCCGAGCAACCGCTTTGTGATGTGTGTATTCGTCTCATAGAGTTAAACCATTCTTTGGATTGAGCAGATTGAAATCACTGTTTTTGTGGAATCTGAGGAAGGACATTTAGGAATGTTCCTTAGACTATGGAGAAAGAAATATCCTCAGATAAAATCCAGAAGGAAGCTTTCTGTGAAACTGCTCTGTGTCATCTTAATTCCCCTCACTCAGTTAAGCCTCTCTTTTCACTGAGCAGTTTTCTAATCCTGTTTATCTTTAGCGTGTGGAAGGATATTCGGGAGCACTTTGAGACTTATGGTGAAAAAGGAATTATCTTCAGATAAAAACTGGAGAGAAGCTTTCCAAGGAGCTGCTTTGTGACGTGTGCATTCCACTCACAAAGTTATATCTTTTTTCTCATTGAGGATTTGGAAATCCCTTTTGTAGAAAAAGCTACCAAGGGACATGCACCATATGGAGGGCTACAGTGAGAAAGGAAATATTTTCAGGCAAAAACTGAAAGGAAGTCTTCTTTTTAAAAGTTTTGTGATAGATATGTTTATGCACCTCACATAGATAAACCTTTCTTTTCATTATGCAGCTTAGAAACTCCGTCATGGATGGATCTGCAAAGGGATATTCGGGATCACATTCGGGCCTATGGTGAAAAAGGAAATATGTTCAGGTAGAAACTGGAGTGAAGCTTTCTGAGAAACTGCTTGGTGATGTGTTCATTCCACTCAGGGAATTATACCTTTCTTCTCATAAGGCACTGTTTGAACACTTTTCCTGTACAACTAAAAAAGTGATATTCGAAGCACATTGAAGACTATGGCGAAAAGTGAAATGCCGTCAAATAAAACTTGGAAAGATGCATTCCATGAAAGTGCTCCCTGACATGTCCATTCATTTCACAGAGTTAAAGCTTACTCTACATTTCTCAGTTGGAAAGTCTGTGTTTGAGGATTCTGCGAAGGGATATTAAGTGGCAACTCGAGGCCTGTGGCAAGCAAGGCAATGTCTTCCATTGAAAATTGGAGAGAAGCACTCTGAGCAACTCTTTTGTTATGTGTGTTCTCATCTCATAGAGTTAAATCATTCTTTGGATTGAGCAGTTTGAAATCACTGTTTCTGTGGAATCTGAGAAAGGCCATTTGGGAACGCTCTTTAGAATACCCTGAAAAAGAAATAACCTCAGATAGAAACCAGAAGGAAGCTTTCTGGGAAACTGCTCTGTGTTGCGTGAATTCTGCTCACACAGATAAGCTTGTGTTTTCATTGAACTGTATTCTAACACTGTTTCTGTTTAGTCTGCTAAGGGATATTCAAGAGGGCTTTGAGGATTATGGTGTAAAAGGAAATATCTTCAGATAGAAACTGGAGAGAAGCTTTCTGAGGAGCTGCTTTGTGATGTGTGCATTACACCCACAGAATTATACCTTCCCTGTCATAGAGGATTGCAGAATCACTTTTGGAGAAAAAGCTACCCGGGGACATTCAGGAGAATATAGACAGGTATGCTGAAAAAGGAAATATCCTCAGACAAAAACTGGAAAGAAAATTTCTGTGAAACTGTTTTGTAATAGATATGTTTATTCATCTTACTTACATAAATCTTTCCTTATATTATGCAGTTTGGAAACTCCATCATGGAAGGATCTGCGAAGGGACATTCGGGAGCACATTCAGGCCTACGGTGAAAAAGTAGGTATCTTTAGATTAAAACTGGATAGAAGCTTTCTGAGAAACTGCTTTGTGATGTGTGTATTCATCTCATAGAGTTAAGTCATTCCTGGGATTGAGCAATTTGAAATCACTCTTTCTGTTGAACCTGAGAAAGGACATTTGGGAATGCTCTTAAGAATGTACTGTAAAAGAATGCCCTCTGATAAAAAGAAGAAGGAAGCTTTCTGTGAAACTGCTCTGTGTCATGTGAATTCCACTCGCAGTTATGCTTCTGTTTTCATTGAGCAGTATTCAACCACTGTTTTAGTTTAGTCAGCTAAGGGATACTCGGGAGTGCTTTGAGGCTTACTGTGAAAAAGTAAATATCTTCAGATAGAAACTGGAGAGAAGCTTTCCAAGGAGCCGTGTGCATTGTACTCACAGAATTATACCTTTTATCTCATAGAGGATTTTGGAATCCCTTTTGGAGAAAAAGCTACCAGGGGACATTCGGGAGTATATGGATGGCTATGGTGAAAAGGAAATATCCTGAGACAAAAACTGGAAAAAAGCTTTCTGTGAAATTGCTGTGTGATAGATATGTCTATTCATCTCACATAGATAAAACTTTTTTTCTATTACACAGTTTTGAAACACCGTCATGGACGGATTCATGAAGGGACATTCGGGAGTACATTCAGGCCTATGGTGAAATAGGAAATATCTTCAGATAAAAACTGCAGAGAAGCTTTCTGAGAAACTGCTTTGTGATGTGTGCATTCCACTTAGGGAGTTATACCTTTCTTCTTGTAAGGCACTGTTTGAACACTGTTCCTATAAAACTAAAAAAATTGATATTCAGAGCACTTTGAAGACTATGGTGAAAAGTGAAATGTCATCCAATAAAACCCAGAAAGAAGCATTCCAAGAAACTGCTCTATGACATGTCCATTCATTTCACAGAGTTAAAGATTACTTTACATTTCCCAGTTAGGAAAGTCTGTCTTTGTGGACTCTGTGAAGAGATATTAAGAGGCGACCGGAGGCCTGTGGGGAGCAAGGAAATGTCTTCCTTTAAAAAATGGAGAGAAACATTCTGAGCAACACTTTTGTGATATTTGTATTCATGTCATAGAGTTAAATCATTCTTTGGATTGAGCAGTTTGAAATCACTCTTTCTCTGGAATCTGAGAAAGGACATTTCAGAACGGTCTTCAGAATATCCTGAAAAAGAAATAACCTCAGATGGAAACCAGAAGGAAGCTTTCTGTGAAACTGCTCTGTGTGATGTTAATTCTGCTCGCACAGTTAAGCTTCTCTTTTCAATCAGCAGCATTCTAACACTGTTTTGTTTAGTCTGCGAAGGGATATTTGGGAGAGCTTCAAGGCTTACAGTGAAAAAGGAAATATATTCAGATAGAAACTGAAGAGAAGCTTTCAGAGGAGCTGCTTTTTGACATGTGCATTCCACTCACAGAATTATACCCTTCTTCTCATAGAGGATTTGGAATCCCTTTTGGAGAAAAAGCTACCAGGGACATTCGGGAGTATATGGATGGCTATGGTTAAAAATGAAATATCCTCAGACAAAAACTGGAAAGATGATTTCTGTGAAACTGCTTTGTTATAGATATTCATCTCATGTTGATAAAACTTTCCTTATATTACGCAGTTTGGAAACTCCGTCAATGACGGAGCCGTGAAGGGACATACGGGAGCAAATTCAGGCCTTTGGTGGAAGAGGAGATATCTTCAGATAAAAACTGGAGAGAAACTTTCTAAGAAACTGCATTGTGATGTGTGCATTCAACTCAGGGACTTATACCTCTTTTCTCATAAGGCAGTGTTTGAACACTGTTCTTGTAAAACCAAAAAGTTATATTTTGTAGTGCATTGAATACTGCAGCAAAAAGTGAAATATCCTCAAATAAAACACAGAAAGAAGAGTTCTAAGAAACTGTTCTCTGATATGTTGATTAATTTCACAGAGTTAAAGCTCACACTATATTTCCCAGTTTGGAAACTCTGTCTTTGAGGAATCTGTGAAGGGATATTAAGTGGCACCTGGAGGCTTGTGGTGAGCAAGGAGACATCTTCCGATAAAAACTGGAGAGAAGCTTTCTGAGCAACTGCTTTGTGATGTATGTATTCATCTCATAGAGTTAAACCATTCTTTGGATTGAGCAGTTTGAAATCACTGTTTTTGTAGAATCTGAGGAAGGATATTTGGGAACTCTTCTTAGAATATTGAGAAAGATCTATCCTAAGGGAAAATCCAGAAGGAAGCTTTCTGTGAAACTGCTCTGTGTCTTCCTAATTTCTCTCAGTCAGTTAAGCCTCTCTTTTCATTGAGCAGTTTTCTAACACTGTTTGTGTTTAGCGTGTGCAGGAATATTCGGGAGTGCTTTGAGGCTTATGGTGAACAAGGAAATATGTTCAGACCGAAACTGGAGAAAAGCTTTCTGAAAAACTGTTTTGTGACGTGTGCATTCCACTCACAGAGTTACACTTTTCTTCTCATAGAGGATAGTGGAACCCTTTTTGAAGAAAAAGCTACCAGGGGACATTAGGGAATATATGGATGGCAACATTGAAAAAGGAAATATCCTCAGACAAAAACTGGAAAGAAGCTTTCTGTGAAACTTCTTTGTGATAGATATGTTATTCATCTCACATAGACTAAACTTTCTTTCTATTACATAGTTTTGAATCTCTGTCATGGATGGGTTCGTGAAGGGACATTCAGGAGCACATTAAGGCCCTTGGTGAAAAAGGAAGTATCTTCAGATAAAAACTGGAGAGAAGCTTCCTGAGAAACTGTTTAGTGATGTGGGCATTCCACTCAGGGAGTTATACCTCTTTCTCATAAGACAGTGTTTGAACACTGTTCCTGTAAAACCGAAAAAGTGATATTTCAGAGTGCTCTGAAGACTATGGGGAAAAGTGAAATATCCTCAAGTAAAACTCAGAGAGAAGCGTTCCAAGAAACTGCTCTCTAATGTGTGCATTTATTTCACGGAGTTTTAGCTTACTCTACTTTGCCCAGTTTGGAAACTCTTTCTTTGAGGAATCTGTGAAGGGATATTAAGTGGCGCCCGCATGCTTGTGGTGAGCAAGGAAACGTCTTCCAATGAAAACTGGAGAGAAGCTTTCTGAGCAACTGCTTTGTGATGTTTGCATTCATCTCATAGAGTTAAACCATTCTTTGGATTGAGCAGTTTGAAATCACTGTTTTTTTGGAATCTGAGGAAGGACATTTGGGAACGTTCCTTAGAATATGGAGAAAGAAATATCCTCAGGAAAAATCCAGAAGGAAGCTTTCTGTAAAACTGCTCTGTGTCGTCTTAGCTCCTCTCACTAAATTAAGCCTCTCTTTTCATTGAGCAGTTTTCTAACCCTGTTTATGTTTTGCTTGTGAAAGATTCTTCGGGAGCGCTTTGAGGCTTAAGGTGGAAAAGGAAATATGTTCCAACCAAAACTGGAGAGAAGCTTTCCGAGGAACTGCTTTGTGATGTGTGCATTCCACTCACAGTGTTATACCTCTCTTCTCATACAGCATTGGGGAAACCCTTTTGGAGAAACAGGTACGAAGGGATATTGGGGAGAATATTGATGCCTATGATGAAAAGGGAAATAGCCTCAGGCAAAAACTGGAAAGATACTTTCTATGAAACTGCTCTGTGATATGTGTATTCATGTCACATAGATACAACTTTCTGTACATTACGCAGCTTTGAAACTCTATCATGGACGGATCCGCAAAGGGACATTGGGGAGCACATTCAGGACTATGGTGAAAAAGGAAATATATTCAAATAAAAACTGGAAAGAAGCCTTTTGTGAATCTGCCTTTTGCTATGTTTAATCCTCTCACTTAGATAAATCTTTCTTTGCATTATGCAGCTTGGATAATTTGTCATGGACGGATCCATGAAGGGCATTCATGTGGACATTCAGGACTATTGTGAAAAGAGAAATAGCTTCAGATAAAAACCAGAAGAAAGCTTTCTGTAAAACTGCTCTGTGTTGTGTGAATTCCACTTGCACTGTTAAGCTTCTATTTGCATTGAGCCATATTGTAACACTGCTTATGTTTAGCTTGCAAAGGGATTTTGAGGAGTGCTTTGAAGCTTACAGTGAAAACGGAAGTATGTTCAGATAGAAACTGGAGAGAAGGTTTCTGAGGAACTGCTTTGTGACGTGTGCATTCCACTTACAGTGCTATACCTCTCTTCTCATACAGCACCAGGGAAAGCCCTTTGGAGAAAAATTTACCAAGGGATATCCTGGAGCATATTGAAGCCTTTTGTGAAAAGGGATATAACCTGAGGAAAACAGGAAAGAAGCATTCTGTGAAACAACTCTGTGATATATGTATTCATCTCGCATAGATAAAGCTTCCTTTACAGTACGCAGCTTGGAAACTCTGAAAAGGAAGGATCCACGAAGGTACATTTGGGAACACTTTCATGACTGTGGTGAAAAAGGAAACATTTTCAGATGAAAACTGGAAATAAGATTTCTGTGAATTGGCTTTTTGCTGTGTTTATTCATCTCACATAGATAAAGCTTTCTTTACATTACACAGCTTGGTAACTCTGTCGTGGATGGATCCCCAAAGGGACATTCAGGAGCACATTCAGGACTCTGCAGAAAATGGAAATATCTTCAGATAAAAACTGGAGAGAAGCTTTCTGAGAAACTGCTTGGTGATGTGTACCTTCCACTCAGGGAGTTATACCTCTTTTCTCATAAGGCAGTGTTTTAACATTGTTCCTGTAAAATCAAAAAAGTGATATTTCAGAGCGCATTGAAGACTATGGCGAAAAGTGAAATATCCTCAAATAAAACCCAGAAAGAAGTGTTCGAAGAAACTGCTGTCTGACATGTGCATTCATTTCGGAGAGTTAAAGCTTACTCTACATTTCCCAATTTGGAAAGTCTGTCTTTGAGGATTCTGCGAAGGGATATTAAGTGACGACCGGGAGGGCCTTTGGCGAGCAAGGAAATATCTTCCATTGAAAACTGGAGAGAAACTTTCTGAACAACTACTTTGTGATGTGTGTATTCATCTAGTAGAGTTAAATCATTCTTGTGCCTATGGTGAAAAAGGAAATATCATCTGATAAAAACTGCAGAGAAACTTTCTGAGAAAATGCTTGATGATGTGTTCATTCCACTCAGGGACCTATACATTTTTTCACATAAGGCACTGTTTCAACACTGTTCCTGTAAAACTACAAAAGTGACATTCAGAGAACATTGAAGACTATGGCTAAAAGTGAAATGTCATCCAGTAAAACCCAGAAAGAAACATTCCAACAAACTGCTCTCTGACATGTCCATTCATTTCACAGAAATAAAGCTTTCTCTACATTTTCCAGTTTGGAAAGTCTGTCTTCGAGGATTCTGCGAAGCAATATTAAGTGGCAACCTGAGGCCTGTGGCCAGCAATGAAATGTCTTCCGTTGAAAATTGAACAGAAGCTTTCTGATTCACTCTTTTGTGATGTTTGTATTCATCTCATGGAGTTAAATCATTCTTTGGATTGAGCAGTTTGCAATCACTGTTTCTGTGGAATCTGAGAAAGGACACTTGGAAACACTTAAAATATGGAGAAGGAAATACCCTCAGATTAAAAAAAAAAGAAGGAAGCTTTCTGTGAAACTACTATGTGTTGTGTGAATAGCTCTCACTCAGTTAAGCTTTTCTTTTCAATGAGCAATTTTCTAACACTGTTTATGTGTAGCGAGAGAAGGGATATTCAGGAGTGCTTTGAGGCTTATGGTGAAAAAGGGAACAAGTTCAGATAGAAACTGAAGAGAAGCTTTCCAAGGAACTGCTTTGTGACGTGGGCATTCCACTCACAGTGCTATACCTCTCTTCTTATACAGCATCAGGGAAACCCTTTTGGAGAAAAAGGTACCAAGAGATATTCGGGGGCACATTAACCCCTATGGTGAAAAGGGAAATAGCTTCAGACAGAAACTGGAAAGAGGCTTTCTGTGAAGCTTCTCTGTGATATGTACTTTCATGTCACATAGATAAAGTTTTCTTTACATTACACAGTTTGAAAACTCTGTCATGGACAAATCCACGAAGGGACATTCGGGAGCACATTCAGGACTGTGAAAAAGGAAATATCTTGAGATGAAAATTGGAGAGGCTTACTGAGACACTGCTTTGTGATATGCCCACTCAGGGAGTTATACCTCTTTTGTCATAAGGCAGTGTTTTGAACACTATTCTTGTAAAACTGAAAAAGTGATATTTTGAAGCCCATTGAAGACTATGGCAAAAAGTGAAATATCCTCAAATAAAAGCCAGAAAGAAGCATTCCAAGAAACTGCTCTCTGATATGTGCATTCATTTCACAGAGTTACAACTAACTCTATGTTGCCCAGTTTGGAAACTCTGTCTGTGAGGAATCTGTGAAGGGATATTAAGTGGCACCCGGAGGCCTCTGGTGAGCAAGGAAACATCTTCTGATGAAAACTGGAGAAAACCTTTCTGAGTAATGGCTTTGTGATGTGTGTATTCATCTCATAAAGATACATCATTCTTTAGATTGAGCACTTTGAAATCACTATTTCTGTGGAACCTGAGAAAGGACATTTGGTAACACTCTTTAGAATATGCTGAAAAATTAATACTTTCAGATTAAAACCAGAAGGAATATTTCTGTAAAACAGTTCCATTTCGTGTGAAATCCACTCTCATAGTTAAGCTTCTCTTTTCATTGAGCTTTATTCTAATACTATTATTGTTTAGTCTGTGAGGGGATATTCGAGAGTGCTTTGAGGCTTATGGTCAAAACGGAAATATCTTCAGATAGAAACTGTAGAGAAGCTTTCCGACGAGCTGCTTTGTGACAATTGCATTCCACTCACAGAGTTATACCTTTCTTTTCATAGAGGATTGGGGAATCCCGTTTGGAGAAAAAGCTACCAAGGGACATTCTGGAGTATATGGACGGCTATGGTGAAAAAGGAAATATCCTCGGACAAAAATTGGAAAGAAGCTTTTTTTGAAACTACCTTGTGACACATATGTTTATTCATCTCACGTAGATAAAACTGTCTTTATATTATGCAGTTTGGAAACTCCGTCATGGATGGATCTGCGAAGGGTTATTCGGGAGCACATTCAGGACTATGGTGAAAAAGGAAATATGTTCAGATAAAAACTGTAAAGACGCTTTCTGTATATCTCTTTTTTGCTGTGTTTATTCATCTCACAAAGATAAAGCTTTCTTTACATTACACAGCATGGAAACTCTGTCATGGACACATCCATGAAGGGACATTCGGGTGCACATTCAGGACTATGGTGAAAAAGGAAATATCTTCAGATAAGAAATGGAGGGAAGCTTTCTGAGAAATTGCTTTGTAATGTGTGCATTCTACTCGGGGAGTTATACCTGTATTCTCATTAGGCAGTGTTTTACCACTTTTCCTGCAAAACCGAAAAAGTGATAGTTTGGAGCACATTGAAGACTATGGCGAAAATTTAACTTTCCTCAAATAAAAACGAGAAAGAAACATTACAAGAAACTGCTCTCTGATATGTGCATTCACTTCACAGAATTAAAGCTTGCCCTACATTGCCGAGTTTGGAAACTCTGTCTTTGAGGAATCTGCAAAGGGATATTTAGTGGTGCCTGGAGGCCTGCAATGAGCAAGGAAGGTCTTCCGTTGAAAACAGGGGAGAAGCTTTCTGAGCACCTGCTTTGTAACTTTTGTAGTCATCTCATAGAGTTAAATCATTCTTGGGATTGAGCAGTTTGAAATCACTGTTTCTTTGGAATCATAGGAAGGATATTTGGGAATGCTCTTTAGAATATGGAGAAAGAAATAGCCTCAGATAAAAACCAGAAGGAAGCTTTCTGTGAAACTGCTATGTATGGTGTGAATTCCTCTCACTCAGTTAAGCTTCTCTTTTCATTGAGCAGTTTTCTAACACTGTTTTTGTTTAACGTGCGAAGGGATATTCAGGAGCACATTGAGGCTTGCAGTGAAAAAGGAAATATGTTCAGACTGAAACTGGAGAGAAGCTTTCTGAGTAGCTGCTTTGTGACGTGTGAATTCCACTCACAGTGTTATACCTCTGTTCTCATATGGCATTGGGGAGGCCCTTTTGGAGGAAAAGGTACCAAGGTATATTCGGGAGCATATTGACGCCTATGGTGAAAAGGGAAATAGCCTCAGACAAAAAGAGAAAAAAAGCTTTCTGTGAAACTGCTCTATACTATGTGTATTCATCTCACATAGATAAAGCTTTCATTACATAATGCAGCTTGGAAACTCTGTCATGGATGATCCACGAAGGGACATTCAGGAGCACATTCAGGACTAGGTTAAAAAAGGAAATATCATCAGATAAAAATGGTGAAGAAGATTTCCATGAACCTGCTTTTTGCTATGTGTATTAATCTCACATACATAAAGCTTCTTTATGTTACACAGCTTGGAAACTAAGTCTATGGACTGATCTGCGAAGTGATGTTTGGGAGCACATTCAGGACTCTGGTGAAAAAGGAAATATCTTCAGATAAAAACTGGAAAGAAGCATTGTGTGAATCTGCTTTTTGCTACATTTATTCATCTCAAGTAGATAAAGCTTTCTTTACATTATGGAGCTTGGAAACTCCGTCATGGACTGATCCACAAAGGGACATTCAGAAGCACATTCAGGACTATGATGAAAAAGGAAATATCTTCAGATAAAAACCACAGAGAAGCTTCTGAGAAACTGCTTTTTGATGTGTGCATTCCACTCAGGGAGTTTTACCTCTTTTCTCATAAGGCAGTGTTTGAACACGGTTCCTGTAAAACCGAGAAAGCGGTATTTCGGAGTGCATTGAAGACTATGGCAAAAAGTGAAATATCCTCAAATAAAACCCAGAAAGAAGGATTCCAAGAAACTACTGTGTGATATGTGCATTCATCTCACAGAGTTAAAACTTACTGTACATTGCCCAGTTTGGAAACTCTGTATTTCAGGAATCTGCAAAAGGGTATTAAGTGGTGCCCAGAGGTCTGTGTTGAGCAAGGAAACGTCTTCCGTTGAAAACTGGAGAGAAGCTTTCTGAGCCACTGCTTTGGGATGTGTGTATTCATTTCATAGAGTTAAATCATTCTTTGGATTGAGCAGTTTGAAATCACTGTTTCTGTGGAATCTGAGAAAGGACATTTGGGAACACTCCTTAGAATATGCTGAAAAAGAAATACCCTCAGATAAAAATCAGAAGGAAACTTTCTGTGAAACTGCTCTGTTTCGTGTGAATTCCACTCACTCAGTTCAGCTTCTCATTTCATTGAACAGTATTCTAACACTGTTTTAGTTTAGTCTGTGAAGGGAATTTCGGGGGCACTTTGAGGCTTATGGTGAAAACGGAAATATCTTCAGATAGAAACTGGAGAGAAGCTTTCCAAGGAGCTGCTTTGTGACGAGTGCACTTCACTAAAAGAGTTATACCTTCCTTCTCATAGAGGATTGGGGAATCCCTTTTGGAGAAAAAGCTACCATGGGACATTCGGGAGTATATGGATGGCTACGGTTAAAAAGGAAATATCGTCAGACAAAAACTGGAGAGAAGCCTTCTGTGAAACTGCTTTGTGATAGATACACTTATTGATCTCACATAGATAAAATCTTCTTTATAGTATGCAGTTAGGAAACTCCATCATGGATGGATCAGCAAACGGACATTCAGGAGCACATTCAGGCCTATGGTGAAAAAGGAAATATCTTCAGATAAAAACGGAGGAGGAACTCTGAGAAACTGCTTTGTGATATGTGTATTCCACTCAGGGAGTTATACTTCTTTTCTCATAAGGCAGTGTTTGAACACTGTTCCTGTAAAACCGAAAAAGTGACATTTGGGAGTGCATTGAAGAATGGCGAAAAGTGAAATATCATCTAATAAAACCCAGAAACAAGCATTCCAAGAAACTGCTCTCTGATATGTGCATTCATTTCACAGAGATAAAGCTTATCCTACATTGCTCAGTTTGGAAATTCTGTCTTTGAGAAAACTGTGAAGGGATATTAGGTTGTGCCCGGAGGCATTTGGTGACCATGGAAACGACTTCCATTGAAAACTGGAGGTAAGCTTTCTGAGCAACCGCTTTGTGATGTGTGTATTCACCTCATAGAATTAAACCATACTTTGGATTGAGCAGTAAGAAATCACTGTTTCTGTGGAATTTGAGGAAGGACATTTGGGAAAGCTCTTTAGAATATGGAGAAAGAAATACCCTCAGATTAAAAAAAAAGAAGGAAGCTTTCTGTGAAACTACTATGTGTCGTGTGAATACTTCTCACTCAGTTAAGCTTCTCTTTTCATTGAGCAATTTTCTAACACTGTTTATGTTTAGCATGTGAAGGGATATTCGGGAGTTCTTTGATGCTTACTGTGAAAAATGAAAGATATTCATATAGAAACTGTAGAGAAGCTTTCCGACGAACTGCTTTGTGACGTGGGCATTCCACTCACAGTTTTATACCTCTCTTCTTATACAGCATCAGGGAAACCCTTTTGGAGAAAAGGTATCAAGCATTATTTGGGGGCACATTAATGCCTTTGGTGTAAAGGGAAATAGCCTCAGACAGAAACTGGAAAGAAGCTTTCTGTGAAACTGCTCTGTGTTATGTGTACTCATCTCAAATAGACAAAGCTTTCTTTACATTATGCAGTTTGGAATCTCTGTCATGCAGGAATCCGACAAGGGACATTCGGGAGCACATTCAGGACTATGGTGAAAAAGGAAATATCTTCAGATAAAAACTGGAAAGAAGCTTTCTGTAAATCTGCTTTTTGCTCTCTTTATTCATCTCACATAGATAAAGCTGTCTGTACATTACGAAGCTTGGAAACTCTGTCATGGATGGATCCATGAAGGGATATTGGGGATCACATTCAGGCCCATGGTGAAAAAGGAAATATCGTCAGATAAAAACTGGAGAGAAGCTTTCTGAGAAACTGCTTGGTGATGTGTGCATTCTAATCAGGGAGTTTTACCTTTTTTCTCATAAGGCACTGTTTGAACACTGTTTCTGTAAAACTACAAAAGGGATATTCGGAGCACATTGAAGACAATGGAGAAAATAGAAATGTTGTCCAATAAAACCCAGAAAGAAGCATTCCAAAAAACTGTTCTCTGACATTCCATTCATTTCACAGAGTTAAAGCTTTCTCTACATTTCCCAGTCTGGAAAGTCCGTCTTTGAGGATTCTGGGAAGGGATATTAAGTGTCGACTGGAGGCCTCTGGCAAGCAAGGAAAGGTTTTCCATTGAAAACTGGAGATAAGCATTCTGAGCAACTGCTTTGTGATGTGTGTATTCATCTCATAGAGTTAAATCATTCCTGGGATTGAGCAGTTTGAAATCACTCTTTCTGTGGAACCTGAGAAAGGACACTTGGGAATGTTCTTAAGAATGTGCTGAAAAAGAAATGCCCTCAGATAAAAATCAGAAGGAAGCTCTTTGTGAAACTGCTCTGGGTCTTGTGAATTCCACTCGCACAGTTAAGCTTCTGTTTTCATTGAGCAGTATTCTAACACTGTTTTAGTTTAGTCAGCTAAAGGATATTCGGGAGCGCTTTTAGGCTTATGGTGAAAATGGAAATATTTTCAGATAGAAACTGGAGAGAAGATTTCCGAGGAGCTGCTTTATGACATGTGCATTTCACTCACAGAGTTATACTTTGCTTCTTTTAGAGGATTGAAGAATTTCTTTTGAAGAAAAAGCTACCAGGGGACATTCAGGAGTACATGGTCGGCTCTGTAGAAAAAGGAAATATATTCAGACAAATACTGGAAAGAAGATTTCTGTGAAACTGCTTTGTGATATATATGTTTATTCATCACACATAAGTAAAACTTTCCTTATATTACACAGTTTGGAAACTCCATCATGGACGGATCCGCAAAGGGACATTCGGGAGCATATTCAGGCCTATGGTGAAAAAGGAAATATCTTCAGATAAAAACAGAGGACAAACTCTGAGAAACTGCTTTGTGATGTGTGCATTCCACTCAGGGAGTTATACCTCTTTTGTCATAAGGCAGTGTTTAAACACTGTTCCTGTAAAATCGAGAAAGTGATATTTTGGAGCACATTGAAGACTATGGTGAAAAGTGAAATATCCCCAAATAAAACCCAGAAAGAAGAGTTTCAAAAACTGCTCTCTGATATGTGCATTCATTTCACAGAGCTAAAGCTTACTCTATGTTGCCCATTTTGGAAACTCTGTCTTCGAGGAATCTGTGAAGGGATATTTAGTGGCGTCTGGAGGCTTGGGGTGAGCAAAGAAACGTCATCCGATGAAAACTGGAGAGAAGCTTTCTCAGAAACTGCTTTGTGATGTGTGTAATCATCTCATAGAGTTATACCATTCTTTGTATTGAGCACTTTGAAATCACTGCTTCCATGAAATCTGAAGAAGAATATTTGGGAACGCTCCTTGGAATATGGAGAAAGAAATATCCTCAGGTAAAATTCAGACAAAATCTTACCATGAAACTGCTCTGTGTCTTCTAATTTCCTCTCACTCAGTTAAGCCTCTATTTCCATTGAGCAGTGTTCTAACACTGTTTATGTTTAGCGTTTGAAGGGAATTTCGGGAGCACTTTGAGATTTATGGTGAAAAACGACATATGTTCAGAGCAAAACTGGAGAGAAGCTTTCCTAGGTACTGCTTTGTGATGTGAGTATTCCACTTACAGTGTTATACCTCTGTTCTCATACAGCATGAGTGAAACCCTTTTGGAGAAAAAGGTACCAAGTGATATTCGGGAGCATGTTGATGCCTATGGTGAAATGGGAAATAGCCTCAGACAAAAACTGGAAAGAAGCTTTCTATGAAACTGCTCTATGATATGTGTATTCACCTCACATAGATAAAACTTTCTTTACATTATGCAGCTTGGAAACTCTGTCATGGACGGATTCACGAAGGGGTATTCAGAGGCTTATTCAGGACTATAGTGAAAAAGGAAATATCTTCAGAGAAAAACTGGAAAGAAGCTTTCTGTGAATCTCCTTTTTGCTATGTTTGTTCACCTCACATAGATAAAGCTTTATTTACATTACGCAGTTTGGAAACTCCATCATGCATGGATCTGCGAAGGGATATTCGGGATCACATTCGGACCTATGGTGAAGAATGAAATATCTTCAGATAAAAACTGGAGAGAAGCTTTCTGAGAAACTGCTTTGTGATGTGTGCATTCCACTCAGGGGGTTACACCTTTTTTGTCATAAGGCACTGTTTGAACACTGTTCCTGTAAAACTAAAAAGGTGATATTCAGAACACGTTGAAGACTATGGCAGAAAGTGAAATGTCACCCAATAAAACCCGGAAAGAAGCATTCCAAGAAACTGCCCTCTGACATATCCATTCATTGCACAGCGTTAAAGCATACTCTACGTTTCCCAAGTTGGAAAGTCTGTCTTTGAGGATTCTGCGAAGGGATATTAAATAGCAACCAGAGGCCTGCAGTGAGCAATGAAATGTCTTTCATTGAAAATTGGGTAGGTCTCTGAGCAACACTTTTGGGATGTTTGAATTCATCTCATAGAGTTAAATCATTCTTTGGATTGACCAGTTTGAAATCACTGTTTCTGTGGAATCTGACAAAGGACATTTGGGAACGCTCTTTAGAATATCTTGTAAAAGAAATAACCTCAGATAGAAACCAGAAGGAAGCTTTCTGTGCAACTGCTCTGTGTCGCGTGAATTCCACTCACACAGTTAAGTTTCTCTTTTCATTGAGCAGTATTCTAACACTGTTTTTCTTTAGTCTGTGAAGGGATATTCGGGAGTGCTTTGAGGCTTATGGTGAAAAAGGAGATACCTTCAGATAAAAACTGCAGAGAAGCTTTCTGAGAAACTGCTTGGTGATGTGTGTATTCTACTCAGGGAGTTATACCTTTCTTCTTATAAGGCACTGTTTGAACACTCTTCCTGTAAAACTAAAGAATTGATATTCAGAGCACATTGAAGACTATGATGAAAAGTGAAATGTCATCAAGTAAAACCCAGAAGGAAGCATTCCAAGAAGCTGTTCTCTGACATGTCCGTTCATTTCACAGAATTAAAGCTTAGTCTACATTTCCCAGTTTGGAAAGTCTGTCTTTGAGGATTCTGTGAAGGGATATTAAGTGGCAACCTGAGGCTTGTGGTGAGCAATGAAATGTCTTAGGTTGAAAATTGCAGAGAAGGTTTCTGAACAACTCTTTTGTGATGTTGGTATTCATCTCCTAAGTTAAATCATTCTTTGGATTGAGCAGTTTGAAATCACGGTTTCTTTGGAATCTGAGAAACGACATTTCGGAATGCTTTTTAGAATATCCTGAAATAGAAATAACCTCAAATAGAAACCAGAAGGAAGCTTGTGATGAAAGAGGAAATATCTTCAGATAGAAACTGGAGAGAAGCTTTCTGAAGAGCTGCTTTGTGGCATGTGCATTCCGCTCACAGTTATAGCTTTCTTCTCATAGAGGATTGGGGAATTCCTTTTGGAAAAAAAGCTACCAAGTGACATTCTGGAGTATATGGACGGCTATGGTGAAAAAGGAAATATCCTCAGACAAAAACTGGAAAGAAGTTTTCTGTGAAACTGCTTTGTGATAGATATGTTTATTCATTTCACATAGATAAATCTTTTTTTCCATTACACAGTTTTGAAACGCCATCAAGGATGGATTCGTGAAGGGACATTTGGGAGCTCATTCAGGCCTATGGTGAAAAAGGAAATATCTTCAGTTAAAAACTGGAGAGAAGCTTTCTGAGAAACTGCTTTGTGATGTGTGTATTCCACTCACGGTGTTATACATCTTTTCTCATAAGGCAGTGTTTGAAAACTGTTCCTGTAAAACCTAAAATGTGATATTTTGGAGCACTTTGAAGATTATGGCGAAAAGTGAAATATCCTCAAATAAAACCCAGAGAGAAGCATTCCAAGAAACTGCTCTCTGATATGTGCATTCATTTCACAGGGTTAAAGCTTACTCTACGTTGCCCAGTTTGGAAATTCTGTCTTTGAGGAATCTGTGAAGGGATACTAAGTAGTGTCCAGAGGCTTCTGATGAGTAAGGAGACGTCTTCCGATGAAAACTGGAGAGAAGGTTTGTGAGCAACTGCTTTGTGATGTGTGTATTCGTCTCACAGAGTTAAACTATTCTTTGGATTGAGCAGTTTGAAATCACTGTTTTTGTGGAATCTGAGGAAGGACATTTGGGAATGCTACTTAGAATATGGAGAAAGAAATATCCTCAAGTAAAATCCAGAAGGAAGCTTTCTGTGAAACTGCTCTGTGTCGTCTTAATTCCTCCCACTCCTTTAAGCCTCTCTTTTCATTGATCAGTTTTCTAACCATGTTTATGTTTAACGTGTGAAGGGATATTCGGGAGCACCCTGAGGCTTACAGTGAAAAAGGAAATATGTTCAGAACGAAACTGGAGAGAAGCTTTCTGAGTAGCTGCTTTGTGATGTGTGCATTCCACTCACAGTGTTATACCACTCTTCTCATACATCATCGGGGAAATCCTTTGGGAGAAAAATGTGTGAAGTGATATTCGAGAGCATGTTGATGCTTAGGGTGAAAAGGGAAATAGCCTCAGACAAAAACTGGAAAGAAGTTTTCTGTGAAACTTCTTGGTGATATGTGTATTCATGTCACATAGTTAAAGCTTTCTTTACGTTATGCAGCTTGGAAACTCTGTCATGGACGGATCCATGAAGGGACATTTGGGAGCACATTCAGGACTATGGTGAAAAAGGAAATATATTCAAATAAAAACTCAGAGAAGGTTTCTGTGAATCTGCTTTTGGCTATGTTTATTCATCTCACGTAGATAAATCTTTCTTTACATTAAGCAGCTTGGAAACTCTGTCATGGACGGATACGCAAAGGGCATTCGGGAGCACATTCAGGACTATGGTAAAAAGGGAAATATCTTCAGATAAAAAGCAGAAGGAAGGTTTCTGTGAAATTGCTCTGTGTTGTGTGAATTTCACTCGCACATTTAAGCTTCCATTTTCATTGAGACGTATTCTAACACTGCGTATGTTTAGCATGCAAGGGATTTTCCGGAGTGTTTTGAGGCTTACGTTGAAAAAGGAAATATGTACAGACAGAAACTGGAGAGAAGGTTACTGAGGAACTGCTTTGTGACGTGTGCATTACACTTACAGTGTTATACCTCTCTTCTCATACAGCATCAGGGAAACCTCTATGGGGAAAAATTTACCAAGGGATATCCGGGAGCATATTTATCCCTATGGGAAAAGGGAAATAGCCTCCGATAAAAACAGGAAAGAAGCATTCTGTGAAACATCTCTGTGATATATGTATTCATTTCACATAGATGAAGCATCCTTTACAGTACGCAGCTTGGAAACTCTTCCATGGAAGGCTCCACGAAGGTACATTTGGGTGCACATTCAGGACTATGGTGAAAAAGAAAATAATTTCAGATGAAAACTGGAAAGAAGCTTTCTGTGACTCTGCTTTTTTCTGTGTTTATTCACCTCACATAGATAAAGATTTCTTTACATTACGTAGCTTGTAGCTTGGAAAGTCTGTCATGGACATATCCCCGAAGGGACATTCGGGAGCACATTCAGGACTCTGGTGAAAATGGAAATATCTTCAGATAAAAACTGGAGAGAAGCTTTCTGAGAAACTTCTTTGTGAGGTGTGCCTTCCACTCAGGGAGTTATACCTCTTTTCTCATAAGGCAGTGTTTGAACACTGTTCTTGTAAAACTGAAAAAGTGATATTACAGAGCACATTGAATACTATGTTGAAAAGTGAAATATCCTCAAATAAAACACAGAAAGAAGCATTCCAAAAAACTGATCTCTGATATTTGCATTCATGTAACAGAGTTAAAACTTACAGTACGCTGCCCAGTTTGGAAACTCTCTCTTTGGGAATCTGTGAAGTGATATTAAGTGGCGACTGGAGGCTTGTGGTGAACAAGGAAACGACTTCCAATAAAAACTGGAGAGACGTTTCTGAGCAACTGCTTTGTGATGTGTCGTTCGTCTCATAGAGTTAAACTATTCTATGGATTGAATAGTTTGAAATCACTGTTTTTGTGGAATCTGAGGAAGGACATTTGGAAACGCTCCTTAGAATATGGAGAAAGAAATATCCTCAAGTATAATCCAGAAGGAAGGTTTCTGGGAAACTGCTGTGTCATCTTAATTCCTCTCAATCAGTTAAGTCTCTCTTTTCATTGAGCAGTTTTCTAACTCTGTTTATGTTTAGCGTGTGAAGTGATATTCAGGAGTGCTTTTATGGTGAAAAAGGAAATATGTTCAGACCAAAACTGGAGAGAAGCATTACGAGGAACTGCTTTGTGACGTGTGCATTCAACTCACAGTGTTATAGCTCTCTTCTCATACAGCATTGGGGAAACTCTTTTGTAGAAAAAGATGCCAAGTGATATTCGGGAGCATGTTGATGTCCATGGTGAAAAGGGAAATAGCCTAAGACAAAAACTGGAAAGAAGCATTCTATGAAACTGTTCTGTGATATATGTATTCATCTCACATAGATCAAGCTTTCTTTATATAACGCAGCTTGGAAACTCTGTCATGGATGGATCCACAAAGGGACATTCGGGAGCACATTCAGGACTATGGTGAAAAAGGAAATTTCTTCAGATAAAAACTGAAAAGAAGCCTCTGTGAATCTGCTTTTTGCTATGCTTAATCATCTCACATAGATAACACTTTCTTATGTTACACAGCTTGGAAACTCCATCATGCATGGATCCGCGGAGGGATACTCAGAATCACATTCGGGTCTATGGTGAAAAAGGAAATATAGTCAGATAAAAACTGGAGAGAAGATTTCTGAGAAACTGCTTGGTGATGTGTGCATTCCAGTCAGGGAGTTATACCTTTCTTCTCATAAGGCACTGTTTGAACACTGTTCCTGTAAAAGTAAAACAGTGATATTCGGAACACGTTGAAGACTATGGCAAAAAGTGAAATGTTATTCTAACTGGTGTGAGATGGTATCTCATTGTGGTTTTGATTTGCATTTCTCTGACGGCCAGTGAGGATGAGCGTTTTTTCATGTGTCTGTTGGCTGTATGAATGTCTTCTCTTGAGAAATGTCTGTTCATATCCTTTGCCCACTTTTTGATGGGGTTGTTTGTTTTTTTCTTGTAAATTTGTTTGAGTTCTTTGTAGGTTCTGGATATTAGCCCTTTGTCAGATGAGTAGATTGCAAAAATTTTCTCCCATTCTGTAGGTTGCCTGTTCACTCTGATGGTAGTTTCCTTTGCTGTGCAGAAGCTTTTTAGTTTAATGAGATCCCATTTGTCAATTTTGGCTTTTGCTGCCGTTGCTTTTGGTGTTTTAGACATGAAGTCTTTGCCCATGCCTATGTCCCGAATGGTACTACCTAGGTTTTCCTCTAGGGTTTTTATGGTATTAGGTCTAACATTTAAGTCTCTAATCCATCTTGAATTAATTTTCGTATAAGGAGTAAGGAAAGGATCCAGTTTCAGCTTTCTACTTATGGCTAGCCAATTTTCCCAGCACCATTTATTAAATAGGGAATCCTTTCCCCATTTCTTGTTTCTCTCAGGTTTGTCAAAGATCAGATGGCTGTAGATGTGTGGTATTATTTCTGAGGACTCTGTTCTGTTCCATTGGTCTATATCTCTGTTTTGGTACCAGTACCATGCTGTTTTGGTTACTTAAAAGTCAGGAAACAACAGGTGCTGGAGAGGATGTGGAGAAATAGGAACACTTTTACACTGTTGGTGGGATTGTAAACTAGTTCAACCATTATGGAAAACAGTATGGCGATTCCTCAAGGATCTAGAACTAGATGTACCATATGACCCAGCCATCCCATTACTGGGTATATACCCAAAGGATTATAAATCTTGCTGCTATAAAGACACATGCATACGTATGTTCATTGCGGCACTATTCACCATAGCAAAGACTTGGAATCAACCCAAATGTCCATCAGTGACAGACTGGATTAAGAAAATGTGGCACATATACACCATGGAATACTATGCAGCCATCAAAAAGGATGAGTTTGTGTCCTTTGTAGGGACATGGATGCAGCTGGAAACCATCATTCTTAGCAAACTATCACAAGAACAGAAAACCAAACACCGCATGTTCTCACTCATAGGTGGGAACTGAACAATGAGATCACTTGGACTCGGGAAGGGGGACATCACACACCGGGGCCTATTATGGGGAGGGGGGAGGGGGGAGGGATTGCACTGGGAGTTATACCTGATGTAAATGACGAGTAGTTGGGTGCTGACGAGTTGATGGGTGCAGCACAGCAACATGGCACAAGTATACATATGTAACAAACCTGAACGTTATGCACATGTACCCTAGAACTTAAAGTATAATAATAATAATAATAAAAAAAAGTGAAATGTTGTCAAATAAAAACCAGAAAGAAGCATTCCAAGAAACTGGTCTCTGACATGTGCTTTCATTTTCCAGTTTGGAAAGCTTGTCTTTGAGGATTCTGTGAAGGGATATTAAGTAGCGACCAGAGGCCTGTGTTGAGCAAGGAAATGTCTTCCATTGAAAACAGAAGAGAAACTTTCTCAGCAACTGCTTTGTGATGTGTGTATTCATCTCATAGAGTTAAATCATTCCTGGGATTGAGCAGTTTGAAATTACTCTTTCTGTGGAACCTGAGAAAGGACATTTGATAATGCTCTTAAGAATGTGCTGAAAAATAAATGCCCTCTGATAAAAACAGAAGGGAGCTTTCTGTGAAACTGCTCTGTGCCATGTGAATTCCACTCGCAGTTACACTTCTGTTTTCATTGAGCAGTATTCTACCACTGTTTTAGTTTAGTCAGCTAAGGGATACTAGGGAGTGCTTTGAGGCTTGTGGGGAAAAGAAAGAGAGATCAGCCTGTTACTGTGTCTATATAGAAAGAAGTAGACATAAGAGACTCCATTTTGTTCTGTATTTGAGATGCTGTTAATCTGTGACCCTACCCCCAACCTTGTCCTTGCAAGAGACATGTGCTGCAGTGACTCAAGGTTTAATGGATTTTGGGCTGTGCAGGATGTGTCTTTGTTAAACAAGTGCCTGAAGGCAGCTTGCTGGTTAAAAGTTATCACCATTCTCTTAATTTCAACTACCCAGGGACATGTACATGGCCAAAGGTCGCAGGGACCTCTGCATAGGAAAGCTAGGTGTTGTCCAAGGTTTCTCCCCATGTGATAGGCTGAAGTAATGCTAAGAGGTTTATGGAGATGTTTGCATACGCATCTCAAGGCACAGCATTTTCCTTTAAATTTATTCATGTCACAGAGGTTTTTGTTCATATGTCTTACTGCCAATTTCCTCCCTACAATGATCCTATTGTCCTGCCACTCCCTTATCTTTAAGATGGTAAAGAGAATTATCAATAAATACTAAGGGAACTCAGAGACCGGGGCCAGCGTGGGTCCTCCGTAAGCTGAGCGCCAGTCCCCTGGGCCCCCGCTTTTCTTTCTCTATACTTTGTCTGTGTCTTATTTCTTTTCTCAAGTCTCTCGTTCCACCTAACGAGAAACACCCACAGGTGTGGAGGGGCAGGCCACCCCTTCAGAGGCTTATGGTGAAAACGGAAATATCTTCAGATAGAAACAGGAGAGAAGATTTCCGAGGAGCTGCTTTGTGATGTGTGCGTTGCACTCACAGAATTATCCCTTTCTTCTCATAGAGATTTCCGGAATCCTTTTTGGAGAAAAAGCTAACAGGGAAATTCGGGAGTATAGGGATGACTATGGTGAAAAACGAAATATCTTCAGACAAAAACTGGAAAGAAGCTGTCTGTGAAACTGCTTTGTGATAGATATGTTTATTCATCTCACATAGATGAAACTTTCTTTCTATTACGCACTTTTGAAATTGCATCATGGACGGATTAATGAAGGGACATTTGGGAGCACATTAAGGCCTACGGTGAAATAGAAAATATCTTCAGACAAAAACTGGATAGAAGCTTTCTGGGAAACTGCTTTGTGATATGTGCATTCCACTCAGGGAGTTATACTTCTTTTCTCATAAGGCAGTGTTTGAACACTGTTCTTGTAAAACCGAAAAAGTAATATTACAGAACGCATTGAACACTATGGTGAAAAGTGAAATATCCTTAAATAAAACCCAGAAAAACCGAAAAGTGATATTAGGGAGCACATTGAACACTATGGCGAAAAGTGAAGTATCCTCAAGTAAAACCCAGAAAGAAGCGTTCCAAAAACCTGCTCTCTGATATGTGCATTCACTTCACAGAGTAAAGCTTACTCTACGTTGCCCAGTTTGGAAACTCTTAAGTGGCCCCCTGAGGCTTGTGGTGAACAGGGAAATGACTTCCGATGAAAACTGGAGAGAAGTTTCTGAGCAACTGCTTTGTGATTGTGTATTCATCTCATAGAGTTAAACCATTCTTTGGATCTAGCACTTTGAAATCAGTTTTTGTGAAATCTGAGGATGGACATTTGTGAATGCTCCTTAGAATATGAAGGAGGAAATATCCTCAAGTAAAATCGAGAAGGAAGCTTTCTGTGAAACTGCTCTGTGTCGTCTTAATTCCTCTCTCTCAGTTAAGCCTCTGTTTTCATTGAGCAGTTTTCTAACACTGTTTATGTTTAGCATGTGAAGGGACATTTGGGAGCATTTTGAGGCTTACGGTGAAAAAGGAAATATGTTCAGACGGAAACTGGAGAGAAGCTTTCCAAGGAACTACTTTGTGACATGTGCATTTCACTCACAGAGTTATACATTTCTTTTCATAGAGGATTGGGAAAACCCTTTTGGAGAAAAAAGTGCCAAGTGGTATTCAGGAGCATGTTGATGCCCATGGTGAAAAGGGAAATAGCCTCAGACAAAAACAGGAAAGAAGATTTCTATGAAACTGCTCTGTGATATGTGTATTTATCTCACATAGATCAAGATGTCTTTACATTACGCAGCATGGAAACTGCGTAATGGACGGATCCATGAAGGGACATTTGGGAGCACATTCAGGACTATGGTGAAAAAGGTAATATCTTCAGATAAATACTGAAAGAAAGCTTTCTGTGAATCTGCTTTTTGCTATGTTTAATCATCTCACATAGGTAATGATTTCTTTACATTATGCAGCTTGGAAATTCCGTCATGGATGGATCCGTGAAAGGATATTCAGAATTACATTCTGGTCTCTGGTGAAAAAGGAAATATCGTCAGATTAAAACTGGAGAGAAGTTTTCTGAGAAACTGCTTAGTGATGTGTGGATTCCACTCAGGGAGTTCTACCTTTCTTCTTACAAGACACTGTTTGAACACTGTTCCTGTAAAACTAAAATAGTGATATTCAGAGCACATTGAAGACTATGGGAAAAAGTGGAATGTCGTCAAATAAAACCCAGAAAGAAGCATTCCAAGAAACTGCTCTCTGACATGTCCATTCATTTCACAGAGTTAAAGCTTACTCTACATTTCCCAGTTTGCAAAATCTGTCTTTGAGGATTCTGTGAAGGGACATTAAGTGGCAACCGGGGGCCTGTGACGAGTAAGGAAATGTCTTCCGTTGAAAATTGGAAAGAAGCTTTCTGAGCAACTCTTTTGTGATGTTTGTATTCATCTCATAGAGGTAAATCATTCTTTGGATTGACCAGTTTGAAATCACTGTTTCTGTGGAATCTGAGAAAGGACATTTGGGAACACTCTTTAGAATATACTGAAAAAGGGATACCCTCCAATAAAAACCAGAAGGAAGCTTCTGTGAAACTGCTCTGTGGCACGTGAATTCCACTTGCACAGTTAAGCTTCTGTTTTCATTGAGCAGTATTCTAACACTGTTTATGTTTAGTCTGCGAAGGGATATTCGGTAGCGCTTTGAGGGTTATGGTGAAGAAGGACATAACTTCAGATAAAAACTGGAGAGAAGCTTTCCGAGAAGCTGCTTTGTGACATGTGCTCACAGAGTTATAGCTTTCTTCTCATAGAGGATTGGGGAATCCCTTCTGGAGAAAAAGCTACCAAGGGACATTCAGGAATATATAGATGGCTATGGTGAAAAAGGAAATATCCTCAGACAAAAATTGGAAAGAAACTTTGTGTGAAACTAGTTTGGGATAGATATGTTTATTCATCTCACATAGATAAAACTTTCTTTATATTACACAGTTTGGAAACTGCATCATGGATGGTTCCACAAAGGGACATTCGGGAACACATTCAGGACTGTGGTGAAAAAGGTAATATCTTCAGATAAAAACTGGAAAGAAGCTTTCTGTGAATCTTCTCTTTTCTGTGTGCATACATCTCACATAGATAAAGTTTTCTTTGCATTATGTAGCTTGGAAACACCGTCATGGACGAATCTGCCAAGTTACATTCGGGAGCACCTTCAGGACTATGGTGAAAAAAGAAATATATTCTGATAAAAACTGGAGAGTAGTTTCTGAGAAACTGCTTTGTGATGTGCGCATTCCACTGGGTAGTTATACCTTTTTTCTCATAAGGTAGTGTTTGAACACTGTTCCTGTAAAACTGAAAAAGTGATATTTTGGAGCGCATTGAGGACTATGGAGAAAAGTGAAATATCCTCAAAAAAAAAAAAAAAAACCAGAAAGAAGCGTTCCATGAAGCTACTCTCTGACCATGTGCATTCATTTCACAGAGTTGAAGCTTACACTAAATTTCCCAGTTTGTAAACTCTGTCTTTGAGGAATCCGCCAAAGGATATTATGTGGTGCCCACAGGACTGTGGTGAGCAAGGAAACATCTTCCATTGAAAACTGTAGAGAAGCTTTCTGAGGAACTGCTTTGTGACATGTGTATTCATCACATAGAGTTAAATCATTCTTTGGATTAAGCAGTTTGAAATCACTGTTCCTGTGGAATCTGAGGAAAGACATTTGGGAATGCTTTTTACAATATGGAGAAAGAAATATCCTCACATAAAAACCAGAAGGTAGCTTTCTGTAAAACTGCTATGTGTCATGTGAATTCCTCTCACTCAGTTAGGCTTCGCTTTTCATTGAGCAGTTTTCTAATACTGTTTATGTTTAGCATGCAAAGGGATTTTCGGGAGTGCTTTGAGGCTTACGGTGAAAAAGGAAATATCTTCAGATAGAAACTGGAGAGAAGCTTTCCCAGGAACTGCTTTGTGACGTGTGCATTCCACTCACAGTGTTATACCTCTCTTCTCATACAGCATCAGGGAAACCCCTTTGGGGAAAAATTTACCTAGGGTATCCGGGATATATTGATGCCTATGGTGAAAAGGGAAATAGCCTCAGACAGAAACAGGAATGAAGCTTTCTGTGAAACTGCTCTGTGATATGTGCATTCATGTCACATAGATAAAGCTTTCTTTATATTATACAGCTTGGAAACTCTGTCATGGACAGATCAGTGAAGGGACATTCTGGAGCACATTCAGAACTCTGGTGAAAAAGGAAATATATCCAGATATAAACTGGATAGAAGCTTTCTGTGAATCCGATTTTTGCTATGTTTATTCATTACTCACAGATAAAGCTTTCTTTACATTATGTAGCTTTCAAATTCCGTCATGGATGGATCCGTGAAGGGATATTTGGGATCACATACAGGACTATGGAGAAAAAGGAAATATCTTCAGATAAAAAAAGGAGAGAAACTTTCTGAGAAACTGCTTTGTGATGTGTACATTTCACTTAGGGAGTTATACCTCCTTTCTCATAAGGCAGTGTTTGAACACTGTTCCTGTAAAACCAAAAAAGTGGTATTTTGGAATGCATTGAATAATATGGAGAAAACTGAAATATCCTCAAATAAAATACAGAAAGAAGTGTTCCAAGAAACTGCTCTCTGATATATGCATTCATTATACAGAGTTAAATCTTACTCTATGTTGCTCACTTTGGAAACTCTGTCTTTGAGGAAGCTGCGGAGGGATATTAAGTGGTGCCCTGAGGCCTGTCGTGAGCAAGGCAATCTCTTCCTGAAAGCTGTAGAGAAGCCTTCTGAGAAACTGCCTGTGATGTGTGTTTTCATCTCATAGAGTTAAATCATTCTTTGGATTGAGCAGTTTGAAATCACTCTTTCTGTGGAACCTGAGAAAGGACATTTGGAAATGCTCTTCAGAATATGCTGAAAATGGCCGGGCGCGGTGGCTCAAGCCTGTAATCCCAGCACTTTGGGAGGCCGAGACGGGCGGATCATGAGGCCAGGAGATCGAGAGATGATCCCGGCTAACACGGTGAAACCCCGTCTCTACTAAAAAATACAAAAAAAAAAACTAGCCGGGCGAGGTGGCGGGCGCCTGTAGTCCCAGCTACTCGGGAGACTGAGGCAGGAGAACGGCGTAAACCCGGGAGGCGGAGCTTGCAGTGAGCTGAGATCCGGCCACTGCACTCCAGCCTGGGTGACAGAGCAAGACTCCGTCTCAAAAAAAAAAAAAAAAAAAGAATATGCTGAAAATGAAATACCCTCAGATAAAAACCCGAAGGAAGCTTTCTGTGAAACTGCTCTGTGTTGTGTGAATTTTACTCGCACAGTTAAGCTTCTATTTTCATTGAGCAGCATTCTAACACTGCTTATGTTTAGCGTGCGAAGTGATTTTCAGAAGCGCTTTGAGGCTTACGGTGAAAAATTAAATATGTTCAGATACAAACTGGAAAGAAGCTTTCCGAGGAACTACTTTGTGACGTGTGCATTCCACTAACAGTGTTATACCTCTCTTCTCATACAGCATCAGGGAAACCCCTTTGGGGAAAAATTTACCAAGGGGTATCCGGGAGCATGTTGATGCTTATTGTGAAAAGAGAAATAGCCTCAGATAAAAACAGGAAAGAAGCATTCTGGAAAACTGCTCTGTGATATATGTATTCATCTCACATCGATAAAGCTTCCTTTACAGTACGAAGCTTGGAATCTCTGTCATAGAAGGATCCACGAAGGGACATTTGGGAGCACATTCAGGACTATGTTGAAAAAGGAAATATTTTCAAATGAAAACTGGAAAGAAGCTTTCTGTCAATCTACTTTTTTGCTGTGTTTATTCATCTGACATAGATAAAGCTTTCCTTGCATTATGCAGCTTGGTAACTCTGTCATGGACGGATCCCTGAAGGGACACTCGGGAGCACATTGAGGACTCTGGGTAAATGGAAATATCTTCAGATAAAAACTGGAGAGAAGCTTTCTGAGAAACTGCTTTGTGATGTGTGCATTCCACTCAGGGAATTATACCTCTTTTCTCATAAGGCAGTGTTTGAACACTGTTTCTGTAAAACCAAAAAAGTGATATTTCGGAGCGCATTGAAGACTATGGCGAAAAGTGAAATATCCTCAAATAAAACCCAGAAAGAAGCATTCCAAGAAACTGCTCTCTGATATGTGCATTCATTTCACAGAGATAATGCTTATTCTACATTGCCCAGTTTGGTAACTCTATCTTTAAGAAATCTGTGAAGGGATAGTAAGTGGCCCCCAGAGACATTTGGTGAGCATGGGAACAACTTCCGTTGAAAACTGGAGGTAAGCTTTCTGAGCAACTGCTTTGTGATGTGTGTATTCATCTCATAGAGTTAAATCATACTTTGAATTGAGCAGTTTGATGTCACTATTTCTGTGGAATCTGAGGAAGAACATTTGAGAACGCTCTTTAGAATATGGAGAAAGAAATATAATCAGATAAACAAAAGTAGGAAGCTTTCTGTGAAACTACCATGTGTCGTGTGAATTCCTCTTGCTCAGTTAAACTTCTGTTTTCCTTGAGCAATTTTCTAACAGTGTTTATTTTTACCGTGTGAAGGGATATTCGGGAGGGCTTTGAGGCTTATGGAGAAAAAGGAAATATGTTCAGATAGAAACTGGAGAGAAGCTTTCCGAGGAACTGCTTTGTGACATGTGCATTCCACTCACAGTGTTATACCTCTCTTCTCATACTGCATCTGGGAAACCCTTTTGAAGAAAAAGGTACCAAGACATATTCGGGGGCATATTAACGCCTATGATGAATAGGAAACTAGCCTCACACAGAAACTGGATAGAAGCTTTCTGTGAAACTGCTCTGTGCTATGTGTATTCATCTTACATAGATAAAGCATTCTTTACATTACGCAGATTGGAAACTCTGACGTGGACGGATCCACAAAGGGACATTCAGGAGCACATTCAGGACTATGGTGAAAAAGGAAATATCTTCGGATAAAAACTGGAAAGAAGCTTTCTGTGAAACTGCCATGTGTCGTGTGAATTCCTCTCGTTCAGTTAAGCTTCTCTTTTCATTGAGCAGTTTTCTAACACTGTTTAATTTAGCATGCAAAGGGATATTTGGGAGCACTTTGAGGCTTACCATGAAAAAGGATATATGTTCAGGTAGAAACTGGAGAGAAGCTTTCTGAGAAACTGCTTTGTGATGTGTGCATCCTACTCAGAGAGTTATACCTCTTTTCTCATAAGGCAGTGTTTGAACACTGTTCCTGTAAAACGAAAAAGGGATATTTCAGAGTGCATTGAAAACTATGGCAAAAAGTGATATATCCTCAAATGAGACCCAGAAATAAGTGTTCCAAGAAACTGTTCTCGGATATGTGCATTCATTTCACAGCGGTAAAGCTTACTCTACATTTCCCAGTTTGGAAATTCTGTCTTTCAGAAATCTGCAAAGGGATATTAAGTGGTGCCCAGAGGGCTGTGGTGAGCAGGGAAACGTCTTCCGTTGAAAACTGGAGAGAATCATTCTAAGCAACTGCTTTGTGATGTGTGTATTCATCTCATAGAATTAAATCATACTTTGGATTGAGCTGTTTGAAATCACTGTTTCTGTGGAATTTGAGGAAGGACTTTTGGGAAAACTCATTAGAATACAGAGAAAGAATTACCCTCTGATTAAAAAAAAAAGAAGGAAGCTTTCTGTGAAACTACTATGTGTCGTGTGAATACCTCTCGCTCAGTTAAGCTTCTCTTTTCATTGAACAATTTTCTAACACTGTTTATGTTTAGCATGTGAAGGGATATTCGGGAGTTCTTTGAGGCTTACTGTGAAAAAGGAAACATGTTCACATAGAAACTGTAGAGAAGCTTTCCGACGAACTGCTTTGTGACGTAGGCATTCCACTCACAGTGTTATACCTCTCTTCTCATACAGCATCAGGGAAACCCTTTTGGAGAAAAAGGTACCAAGCGTTATTCAGGGGCACATTAATGCTTATGGTGAAAAGGGAAATAGCATCAGACAGAAACTGGAAAGAAGCTTTCTGTGAAACTGCTCTGTGTTATGTGTATTCATCTCACATAGATAAAACTTTCTTTACATTATGCATTTTGTAATCTCCGTCATGCAGGTATCTGACAAGGGACATTCGGGAGCAAATTCAGGACTATGGTGAAAAAGGAAATATCTTCAGATAAAAACTGGAAAGAACCTTTCTGTGAATCTGCCTTTTGCTATCTTTATTCATCTCACATAGATAAAGCTGTCTGTACATTATGAAGCTTGGAAACTCCATCATGGATGGATCCGTGAAGGGATATTGGTGATCACATTCAGGTCTATGGTGAAAAAGGAAATATCATCAGATAAAAACTGGAGAGAAGCTTTCTAAGAAACTGCTTGATGATGTGTGCATTCCACTCAGGGAGTTATACCTTTTTCCTCATAAGGCACTGTTTGAACACAGTTCCTGTAAAACTACAAAAGGGATATTTGGAGCACATTGAAGACTATGGAGGAAAGCGAAATGTCATCCAATAAAACCCAGAAAGAAGCGTTCCAAGAAACTGCTATCTGACATGCCATTCATTCCACAGAGTTAAAGCTTTCTCTACATTTCCCAGTTTGGAAAGTCTGTCTTTGAGGATTCTGTGAAGGGATATTAAGTGGCAACAGGAGGCCTGTGGCAAGCAAGGAAATGTTTGAGGTTGAAAATTGCAGAGAAGCTTTCTGAGCAACTCTTTTGTGATGTTTGTGTTCGTCTCATAGAGTTAAATCATTCCTTGGATTGAGCAGTTTGAAAACACTGTTTCTGTGGAATCTGAGAAAGGACATTTGGGAATGCTCTTTAGAATATCCTGAAAAACAAATAACCTCAAATAGAAACCAGAAGGTAGCTTTCTGTGAAACTACTCTGCGTTGCATGAATTCTGCTCACCCAGTTAAGCTTCTCTTTTTATTGAGCAGTATTCTACCACTGTTTTTGTTTAGTCTGCAAAGGGATATTCAGGAGCGCTTTGAGGCTTATGGTGAAAAAGGAAATATTTTCTGATAGAAAGTGGAGAGAAACTTTCTGAGGAGCTGCTTTGTGACTTGTGCATTCCTCTCACAGAATTATAGCTTTCTTCTCATAGAGGATTGGGAAATTCCTATTGGAGAAAAAGCTACCAAGGGACATTCAGGAATATATGGATGTCTATGGTGAAAAAGGAAGTAGCCTAAGACAGAAACTGGAAGGAAACTTTCTATGAAACTGCTCTGTGATATGTGTATTCATCTCACATAGATAAAACTTTCATTACATTACGCTGCTTGGAAACTCTGTCATGGACAGATCCACGAAGGGACATTCGGGAGCACATACAGGACTATGGTGAAAAAGGAAATATCTTCAGATAAAAACTGGAAAGAAGCTTTCTGTGAATCTGTTTTTTGCTATGTTTATTCATCTCACATAGAAAAAATTTTCTTTACATTACGCAGCTTGGAAACTCCGTCATGGATGGATCCACGAAGGGATATTCGAGATTACATTCGGGCCTATGGTGATAAAGGAAATATCGTCAGATAAAAACTGGCAAGAAGCTTTCTGAGAAACTGCTTGATGGTGTGTGCATTCCACTAAGGGAGTTATACCTTTTTTCTCATAAGGGACTGTTTGAACACTGTTTTTGTACAACTAAAAAAGTGATATTCAGAGCACATTGAAGGCTATGGTGAAAACTGAAATGCCGTCAAATTAAACCCAGAAAGAAGCATTCCAAGAAACTGCTCTGTGAGATGTACATTAATTTCACACAGTTAAAGCTTACTCTACATTTCCCAGTTTGGAAAGTCTGTCTTTGAGGATTCTGCGAAGGGATATTAAAGAGTGACTGGAGACCTCTGGTGACCAAGGAAAGGTTTTCCGTTGAAAACTGGAGATAAGCTTTCTGAGCAACTACTTTGTGATGTGTGTTTTCATCTCATAGAATTAAATCATTCTTTGGACTGAGCAGTCTGAAATCACTCTTACTGTGGAACCTGAGAAAGGACATTTGAGTATGCTGTTAAGAATATGCTGAAAAAGGAATACCATCCGATTAAAACTAGAAGAAAGCTTTCTGTGTAACTGCTCAGTGTCTCGTGAATTCCACTCACATAGTTAAGCTTCTGTTTTCATTGAGCAATATTCTAACACTGTTTTAGTTTAGTCAGCTAGAGGATATTCGGGTCCACTTTGAGGCTTATGGTGAAAAAGGAAATATCTTCAGATAGAAACTGAGGAGAAAATTTCCGAGAGGCTGCTTTGTGACGTGTGCATTCCACTCACAGAGTTATACTTTTCTTCTCATAGAGGATTGTGGAATCCGTTTTGGAGAAAAAGCTACCTGGGGACATTCGGGAGTATATGGACGGCTATGTTGAAAAAGGAAATACCCTCAAACAAAAACTGAAAAGAAGCTTTTTGTGAAACATCTTTGTGATAGATATGCTTATACATCTCACATAGATACAACTTTCTTTCTATTATGCAATTTGGAATCTCCGTCATGGACGGATTCGTGAAGGGACATTCAGTAGCACATTCAGGTCTATAGTGAAAAAGGAAATATCTTCAGATAAAAGCTGGAGAGAAGCTTTCTGAGACACCACTTGTTGATGCGTGCATTCCACTCAGGGCATTATACACCTTTTCTCATAAGGCAGTGTTTGAACACTGTTCCTGTAAAAACAAAAAAGTGATATTTCGGAGCACATTGAAAACTATGGTGAAAAATGAAATATCCTTAAATAAAACACAGAGAGAAGCGTTCCGAGGAACTGCTCTCCAATATGTGCATTCATTTCACATAGTTAAAGCTTACTCTATGTTGCCCAGTTTGGAAACTCTGTCTTTAGGAATCTGTGAATGGATATCAAGTGGCGCCCAGAGACTTGTGATGAGCAAGGAAACGTCTTCCGATGAAAACTGGAGACAAGCTTTGTGATCAACTGCTTTGTGATGTGTGTATTCTTCTCATAGAGTTAAATAATTCTTTGTATTTAGCAGTTTGAAATCACTGTTTTTCTGGAATCTGAGGTAGGACATTTTAGAATGCTGCTTAGAATATGGAGAAAGAAATATCCACAGGTAAAACCCAGAAAGAATCTTTCTGTAAAACTGCTGTGTGTCATCTTAATTCCTTTCACTCAGTTAAGCCTCTCTTTCCATTGAGCAGTTTTCTAACCCTGTTTAAGTTTAGTATATCAAGGGATATTTGGGAACGCTATGAGGCTTACGGTGAAAAAGGAAATATGTTGAGACAGAAACTAGAGAGAAGCTTTCTGAGGAACTGCTTTCTGACGTGTGCTTTCCACTCACAGTGTTATACCTCTCTTCTCATACAGCATTGCGGAAACCCTTTTGGAGAAAAAGGTACCAAGTGATATTCGTGAGCATGTTGATGCCTATGGTGAAACGGGAAATAGCCTCAGATAAAAACTGGAAAGAAGCTTTCTATGAAACTGCTGTATGATAAGTGTATTCACCTCACATAGATAAAGCCTTGTTTACATTATGCAGTCGGAAACTCTGTCGTGGACGGATTCATGAATGGACATTCGGGAGCACATTAAGGACTATGGTGAAAAAGGAAATATCTTGAGGGAAGAACTGGAAAGAAGCTTTCTGTGAATCTGCTTTTTGGGATGTTTATTCACCTCACACAGATAAAGCTTTCTTTACATTACACGGCTTGAAAAGTCTGTCATGGATGGATCAGCAAAGGGATATTCAGGATCACATTCGGGCCTATGGTGCAACAGGATATATCATCAGATAAAAAAAGAAGAGATGATTTCTGAGAAACTGCTTGGTGATGTGTGAATTCCACTCAGGGAGTTATACCTTTCTTGTCATAAGGCACTGTTTGAACACTGTACTTGTAAAACTAAAAAAGTGATATTTGGAACCCATTGAAGGCTATGTCAGAAAGTGAAATGTTGTCCAATAAAACCCAGAAAGAAGAATCCCAAGAAATTGCTCTCTGACATGTCCATTCATTTCACAGAGTTAAAGCATACTCTACATTTCCCAGGTTGGAATGTCTGTCTTTGAGAATTCTGCAAAGGGATATTAAGTGGCAACCGGAGGCCTGTGGTGAGCAGGGAAATGTCTTCCATTGAAAATTGGAGGCAAGCTTTCTGAGCAACTCTTTTGTGATGATTGTATTCATCTCATACAGTTAAATCATTCTTTGGATTGAGCAGTTTGAAATCACTGTTTCTTTGGAGTCTGAGAAAGGATATTTGGGAACACTATTTAGAATATCCTGAAAAAGAAATAACCTCCAATAGAATCCAGAAGGAAGCTTTCTGTGAAACTGCTCTGTGTCGCGTGAATTCTGCTCACACAGTTAAGCTTCTGTTTTCATTGAGCAGTATTCTAACACTGTTTTTGTTTTGTCTGCAAAGGGATATTCGAGAGGGCTTTGAGGTTTATGGTGTAAAAGGAAATATCTTCAGATAGAGATTGGAGAGAAGCTTTCCAAGGAGCTGCTTTGTGATGTGTGCATTCCACTCACAGAATTATATCTTTCTTCTCATACAGCATTGGGTAAACCCTTTTGGAGAATAAGGTACCAAGCGATATTCGGGATCATGTTGATGCCTGTGGTGAAAAGTGAAATAGCCTCAGACAAAAACTGGAAAGAAGCTTTCTATGAAACTGCCCTGTGATATGTGTATTCATCTCACATAGATAAAGCTTTCTTTACACTGCGCAGCCTGGAAGCTCTGTCATAGACGGATCCATGAAGGGACATTCGGGATCACGTTCAGGACTATGGTGAAGAAGGAAATATCTTCAGATAAAAACTGGAAAGAAGCTTTCTCTTAATCTGCTTTTGCTATGTTTATTCATCTCACATACATAAAGCTTTCTTTACATTATGCAGCTTCAAAACTCTGTCATGGATGGATCCATGAAGGACATTCGGGAACACATTCAAGTCTATGGTGAAAAAGGAATTATCTGTGGATAAAAACTTGAAAGAAGCTTTCTGTGAATCTGTGTTTTGCTATGGTTATTCATTTCAGGTAGACAATGCTTTCTTTACATTACGCAGCTTGGAAACTCTGTCATGGATGGATGCGTGAAGGGCATTCAGGAGCACATTCAGGACTATGGTGAAAAGGGAAATATCTTCAGAGAAAAACCAGAAGGAACTTTCTGTGAAACTGCTATGTGTCGTGTGAATTCCTCTCACTCAGTTAAGCTTCTCTTTTCATTGAGTAGTTTTCTAACACTGTTTATGTTTAGTGTGCAAAGGGATATTCGGGAGTGCTTTGAGGCTTACCACGAAAAAGGAAATATGTTCAGGTAGAAACTGGAGAGAAGCTTTCTGAGAAACAGCTTTGTGATGTGTGCATTCCATTTGGGGAGTTATACCTTTTTTCTCATAAGGCAGTGTTTGAACATTGTTCTTGTAAGACAAAAAAGTGATATTTCGGAGTGCATTGAAGACTATGGTGAAATGTGGTATATCCTCAAATAAAACCCAGAAAGAAGCGTTCCAAAAATCTGTTCTTGGATATGTGCATTCATTTCACAGAAGTGAAGCTTTCTCTACATTGTCCAGTTTGGAAATTCTGTCTTTGAGAAAACTGCGAAGGGATATTAAGTGGCACCCGGAGGCCAGTGGTGAGCAAGAAAACGCCTTCCGTTGAAAAATGGAAAGAATTATTCTGAGCAACTGCTTTGTGATGTGCATATTCATCTCATAGAATTAAATCATACCTTGGATTGAGCCGTTTGAAATCACTGTTTCTGTGGAATCTGAGGAAGGACATTTGGGAATGCTCTTTAGAATATGGAGAAAGAAATACCCTCAGATAAAAAGAAAGAAGGAAGCTTTCAGTGAAACTGCTATGTGTCATGTGAATACCTCTCACTCAGGTAACCTTCTCTTTTCATTGAGCAATTTTCTAACACTGTTTATGTTTAGTGTGTGAAGGGATATTCGGGAGTTCTTTGAGGCTTACAGTGAAAAAGGAAACATGTTCAGATAGAAACTGTAGAGAAGCTTTCCAAGGAACTGCTTTGTGACGTGGGCATTCCACTCATGGTGTTCTACTCATACAGCATCAGGGAAACCCTTTTGGAGAAAACGGTATCAAGAGATATTCAGGGACACATTAATGCTTATGGTGAAAAGGGAAATAGCCTCAAACAGAAACAGGAAGGAAGCTTTCTGTGAAACTGCTCTGTGATATGTGTATTCATGTCACATAGATAAAGCTTTCTACACATTACACAGTTTGAAAATTCTGTCACGGGCAGATACACAATGGACATTCGGGAGCAAATTCTGTACTATGGTTAATAAGGAAATATATTCAAATTAAACTGGATAGCAGCTTTCTGTGAATCTGCTTTTTGCTATGTGTATTCATCTCACACAGATAAAGCTTTCTTTACATTATGCAGCTTTCAAATTCTGTCATGGATGGATCTGCGAAGGGATATTCGGGATCACATTCAGGCCTAGGGAGAAAAAGGAAATATCTTCATATAAAACTGGAGAGAAGTTTTCTGAGAAACTGCTTTGTGATGTGTGCATTCCACTCAGGGAGTTATACCACTTTTCTCCTAAGGCAGGGCTTGAACACTGTTCCTGTGAAACCGAAAAAGTGATATTTCGGAGCCATTGAAGATTATGGCGGAAAGCGAAATATTGTCAAATAAAATCCAAAAAGAAGCGTTTCAAGAAACTACTCTCTGATATGTGCATTCATTTCACAGAGTTAAAACTTAATCTACATTGCCCACTTTGGAAAATCTGTCATTGAGGAATCTGCGAGGGGATATTAAGTTGCGCCCGGAGGCCTGTGGTGAGCAAGGAAATCTCTTCCATTGAAAACTGTAGAGAAGCTTTCTGAGCAACTGTCTGTGATATGTGTTTTCATCTCACAGAGTTAAAACATTCTTTGGATTGAGAAGCTTGAAATCACTGTTGCTGTGGAACCTGAGAAAGGACATTTGGGAACACTCCTTAGAATATGTTGAAAAAGAAATACCCTCAGATAAAAACCAGAAGTAAGCTTTCTGTGAAACTTCTCTGAATCATGCGAATCCCACTTGCACAGTTAAGCTTCTCTTTTCATTGAGCAGTATTGTACCATTGTTTTTGTTTAGTCAGTGAAGGGATATTAGATAGCGTTTGGAGGTTCATGGTGAAAATGGAAATATCTTCAGATAGAAACTGAAGAGAAGCTTTCTGAGGAGTTGCTTTGTGACGTGTGCATTACACTCACTGAGTTATACCTTTCTTCTCATAGAGGATTGGGGATTCCTTTCTGGGGAAAAAGCCTCCTAGGGACATTTCAGAGTATATGGATGGCTTGGTGAAAAAGGAATTATGCTCAAACAAAAACTGGGAAGAAGCTTTCTGTGAAACTGCTTTGTGATAGATATATTTATTCATCTCACATAGATAAATCTTTCTTTATATAATACAGTTTGGAAACTCTGTCATGGACGGATCTGCTAAGGGACATTCGGGAGCACATTCAGGACTATAGTGAAAATCGAAATATCTTCAGATAAAAACCGGAGAGAAGCTTTCTGAGAAAGTGCTTTGTGATGTGTGCATTCCACTCAGGGATTTATATCTCTTTTCTCATAAGGCAGTGTTTGAATACTGTTCCTGTAAAACCAAAAATGTGTTATTTCAGAGCGCATTGAAGACTATGGCAAAAAGTGAAATATCCTCAAATAAAACCCAGAAAGAATTGTTAAAAGAAACTGGTATCTGATATGTGAGTTCATTTCAGCGAGTTAAGTTTACTATACATTGCCCAGTTTGGAAACTCTATCTTTGAAAAATCTGGGAAGGGATATTAAGTGTTGCCCGGAGGCCTCTTGGGAGCAAGGAAATGCCTACCATTGAAAACTTCAGAGAAACTTTCTGAGCAACTGCTTCGTGAGGTGTCTATTCATCTCATAGAGGTAAATCATTCTTTGGATTGAGCAGTTTGAAATCACTGTTTCTGTAGAATCTGAGGGAGGACATTTGGGAACGTGCCTCAGGATATGGAGAAAGAAATATCCTCAGATAAAAACCAGAAGGAAGTTTTCTATGAAACTTCTATGTGTAGTTTGAATTCCTCTCACTCAGATAAGCTTCTCTTTGTTGAGCAGTTTTCAAATGCTCTTTATGTTTAGCGTGTGAAGCGATATTTGGGAGCGCTTTGAGGATTACAGTGAAAAAGGAAATATGTTAAGATAGAAACTGGAGAGAAGCTTTTCGAAGAACTGCTTTGTGACGTGTGCATTCCAATCACTGTGTTATACCTCTTTTCTCATACAGCATTGGGGAAACATTTTTGGACAAAAAGGTATCAAGGGATATTTGCGAGCAGATTGACGCCTATGGTGAAAAGGGAAATAGCCTCAGACAGAAACTGGAAAGAATCTTTCTGTGAAACTGTTCTGTGCTATGTGTTTTCATTTCACATAGATAAAGCTTTCTTTATATTACGCAGCTTGGAAACTCTGTCATGGTCAGATCAGCGAAGGGATATTCGGGAGCACATTCAGGACTATGGTAAAAATGGTAATATCTTCAGATAAAAACTGAACAGAAGCATTCTGTGAGTCTGCTTTTGGCTACGTTTAAATCATGTCACATAGATAAAGATTTCTTTACATTATGCAGCTTGGAAACTCTGTCATGGATGGATCCATGAAGGGATATTTGGGAACACATTCAGGCCTATGATGAAAAGGGAAATATCGTCAGATGAAAACTGGAGAAAAGCTTTCTGAGAAACTGCTTGGTCATGTGTGCATTCCACACAGGGAGTAATACCTTTCTTCTCATAAGGTACTGTTTGAACACTGTTCCTGTAAAATCGAAAAAGGGATATTTCGGAGTGCATTGAAGACTATGGCGAAAAGTGAAATGTTGTCCAATAAAACCCAGAAAGAAGCATTTTAAGAAAATGCTCTCTGAAATGTCCATTCATTTCACAGAGTTAAAGGTTAGTCTACATTTCCCTATTTGGAAAGTCTGTCTTTGAGAATTCTGCGAAGGGATATTAAGTGGCAACCAGAGGCCTGTGGCAAGCAAGGAACTGTCTTCTGTCAAAAATTGGAGAGAAGTTTTCTGAAAAACTTTTTTGTGATGTTTGTATTCATCTCATAGAGTTAAATCATTCTTTGGATTGAGCAGTTTGAAATCACAGTTTCTGTGGAATCTGAGAAAGGACATTTGGGGATGCTCTTTAGAGTATCCTGAAAAGAAATAATCTCAGATAGAAACCAGAAGGAAACTTTCTGTGAAGCTGCTCTGCGTCGTGTGAATTCTGCTCACACAGTTAAGCTTCTCTTTTCATTGAGCAGTATTCTAACACTGTTTTTGTTTACTCTGTGAAGGGATATTCGGGAGCACTTTGAGGCTTCCAGTGAAAAAGGAAATATCTTCAGAGAGAAACAGGAGAGAAGCTTTCTGAGGAGCTGCTTTGTGACGTGTGCATTCCACTCACAGAATTATACCTTTCTTCTCATAGAGGATTGGGGAATCCCTTTTGTAGAAAAAGTTACGAAGAGACATTAGGGAGTATAAGGACAGCTGTGGTGAAAAAGGAAATATCCACAGATAAAAACTGGAAAGAAGATTTCTGTGAAACTGCTTTGTGATAGACATATTTATTCATTTCACAGAGATAAAAGTTTTCTTATATTAAACAGTTTGGAAACTCCATCATGGATGGATCCACGATGGGACATTCGGGAGCACATTCAGTCCTACGGTGAAAAAGGAGATATAACTTCGCAGATTCCTCAAAGAGAGAGTTTGCAAACTGGGCAATGTAGAGTAAGCTTTAACTCTGTGAAGTGAATACACATATCAGAGAGCAGTTTCTTGGAATGCTTCTTTCTGGGTTTTATTTGAGGACAGATCACTTTACCCCATAGTCTTCAATACACTTTGAAATATAACTTTTTTGGTTTTACAGGAGCAGTGTTCAAACACTGCCTTATGAGAAAAGAGGTATAACTCCCTGAGTGGAATGTACACATCTCAAAGCAGTTTCTCAGAAAACTTGTCTCCGGGTTTATCTGAAGATCTTTCCTTTTTCACCATAGGCCTGAAAATGCTCCCAAATGTCCCTTCGTGATTCTGATCATGACGGAGTTTCCAAGGTGCATAATGTAAAGGAAGCTTTATCCATGTGAGATGAATAAGCATAGCATAAAGCGGATTCAAAGAAAGCTTCTTTCCAGTTTTTATCTGAAGATATTTCCTTTTTCACCATAGTCCATAATTTTCTCCCGAATATCCTTTCGTGGATCCATCCATGACAGAGTTTGCAAGCTGCATAATGTAAAGAAAGCTTTATCTATGGGAAATGAATACACATAGCACAGAGTAGTTTCACAGAAAGTTTCTTTCCAGCTCTTCCTTGAGGCTATTTCCCCTTTCACCATATTCGTCAATATGCTCCCAAATATCCCTTGTTACGATTTTGTCCAAAAGAGTTTCCCCAATGCTGTATGAGAACAGAGGTGTAACATTGTGAGTGGCATACATACATCACTAAGCAGTTCCTCAGAAAGCTTCTCTCCAGTTTCTATCTGAACATATTTCCTTTTTCAGCATAAGCCTCAAAGCTCTCTGGAATACCGCTTCGCATGCTACTCATAAACCGTGTCTGAGAACTGCTCATTGAAAAAAGAAGCTTAATTGAGCGAGAGGAATTCACAAGACACAGAGCATTTTCACAGAAAGCTTCCTTCTGGTTTTTACCTGAGGATATTTCTTTCTCCATATTCTAAAAAGCGTTCCCAATGTCCTCCTCAGATTCCACAGACGCAGTGATTTCAAACTGCTCTATCCAAAGAATGGTTTATCTCTATGAGATGAATATACACATCACAAAGCAGTTGCTCACAAAGCTTCTCCCCCGCTTTCATCAGAAGACAATTCCTTGCTCACCACAGGCCTTGGGTGCCACTATATATTCCTTCGAAGATTCCTCAAAGACAGAATTTCCAAGCTAGGCAATGTAGAATAATCTTTAACTCTGTGAAATGAATGCACATATCAAAGAGCAGTTTCTTGGAATGCTTCTTCCTGGGTTTTATTTGAAGATATTTCACTTTTCGCCATAGACTTCAATGATCTCCTGAATATGACTTTTTCAGGTTTACAGGAATGGTATTCAAACACTGACTTATGAGAAAAGAGGTATAACTCTCTGAATCAAATGCACACATCCCAAAGTAGTTTCTCAGAAAGCTTCTTTCCAGTTTCTATCTGAACATATTTCCTTTCTCAATGTAAGATTCAAAGTGCTTCTGAATATCCCTTTGTACACTAATCATAAAAAGTGTTAGAAAACTCTTCAATGAAAAGGGAAGCTTAACTGAGCAAAAGGAATTCACACGACACATAGCAGTTTCACAGAAAGCTTCCTTCTGGTTTTCATCTGAGGGTATTTATTTCTCCATATTCCAAAGAACGGTCCCAAATGTCTTTCCTGAGATGCCACAGAAACAGTGATTTCAAACTGCTCAATCCAAGGAATCATTTTACTCTATGAGATGAATACACACATCACAAAGTAGTTGCTCAGAAAGCTTCTCTCCAGTTTTCGTGGGTAGACATTTCCTTTCTCACCACAGGCCTCCAGGGCGCCGCTTAATATCTCTTGGCATATTCCTCAAAGGCAGAGTTTGCAAACTGGACAATGTAGAGTACGCTTTAATTCTGTGAAGTTAATGCACATATCAGAGAGCAGTTTCCTGGAACGCTTCTTTCTGGGTATTACTTGAGGATAGTTCACTTTTCGCCATAGTCTTCAATGTACTCAAAAATATCACTTTTTCAGTTTTACAGGAACAGTGTTCAAACACTGCCTGATGAGAAAAGAGGTATAACTCCCTGAGAGGAATGCATACAACACAAAGCATTTTCCCAGAAAGCTTCTCTGCATTAATTATCTGAAGATATTTCCATTTTCACCAGATTCCTGAATGTTCTCCCAATGTCCCTTCACGGATTGTCCATGACAGAGTTTCCAAGCTGCATAATGTCAAGAAAGCTTTATCTATGGGAGATGAATACCTGTATCACAGATGAGTTTCACAGAAAGCTTCTTTCCAGTTTTTGTCTGAGGCTATTTCCTTTTTCACTACAGGTGTCAATATGCTCCCGAATATCTCTTGGTACCTTTTTGTCCAAAAAGTTTTCACAGTGGTGTATGAGAAGAGAATTATAACACTCTGAGTTGAATGCACACATCACAAAGCCGTTCCTTGGAAATCTTCTCTCCATTTTCTATCTGAAGATATTTCCTTTTTCACTGTAAGCCTGAAAGCGCTCCCGAATATCCCCTCACACGTTAGACATAAACAGCATGAAAACTGGTCAATGCAAGAGAAGCTTAACTGAGTGAGAGGAATTCACATGACACACAGAAGTTTCACAGAAAGCGTCCTTCTTGTTTTTATCTGAGGATGTTTAGCTCTCCATATTCTAAAGAGCGTTCCCAAATGTCCTTCCAGAGAAACAGTGATTTGAAAGGGCTCAATCCAAAGAATGGTTTAACTCTATGGGAGTAGAGTAAAACTGTCACAAAGCAGTTGCTCAGAAAGCTTCTCTCCAGTTTTCAAAGGAAGACATTTCCTTGCTCACGACAGTCCTCTGGGAGCCACTTAATATCACTTCACAGATTCCTCAAAGACAGAATTTCCAAACTGGCCAATCTAGAGTAAGCTTTATTTATGTGAAATGAATGCACATATCAGACAACAGTCTCTTGGAACGCTTCTTTCTGGGTTTTATTTGAGGAGAGTTCTCTTTTTGCCATAGTCTTCAATGCACTACGAAATATCACGTTTTCGGTTTTATAGGAACAGTGTTGAAATACTGCCTTATGAGAAAAGAGGAATATCTCTCTGAGTGGAATGCACACATTACAAAGCTGTTTCTCAGAAAGCTTCTCTCCAATTTTTATATGAAGAGATTTCCGTTTTCCCCATAGGCCTGAATGTGCTCCCGAATATCCCTTAGCAGATCTGTCCTTGAAGGAGTATCCAAACTGCATAATATAAAGAAAGTACTATCTATGTGAGATGAATAAACATATCTATCACAAAGCAGTTTCCCAGAAAGCTTCTTTCCCGTTTTTGTCTGAGGATAATTCCTTTTTCACAATAGCTGTCTGTATACTCCTGAATGTCCCTTGGTAGATTTCTCTCCAAAAGTTATTTTCCAATCTTGTATGAGAAGAAACCTATAACTCTGTGAGTGGAATGCACCCATCACAAAGAAGCTCCTCAGAAAGCTTCTTTCTAGTGTCTATGTGAAAATATTTCCGTTTTCACCATAAGCCTCAAAGCTCTCCCGAATATCCCTTCACAGACTAAACACAGTGTTAGAGTACTGCTTAATGAAAAAAAGCTTATCTGTGTGAGTGTAAATCACATGACCATGAGGAGTTTCACGAAAGCTTCCTTCTGGTTTTCATCTAAGGATATTTCTTTCTCCATATTCCAAAGAGTGTTCCCAAATATCCTTCCTGAGGTGCCACAGAAACAGTGATTTTAAACTGCTCAATCCAAGGAATGGTATAACTCTATGAGATGAATACACACATCACAAAGCAGTTTCTCAGAATGCTTCTCTCCAGTTTTCATGGGAACACATTTCCTTGCTCACCACAGGCCTCTGGGGCACCAATTAATATAGGAATATTAAAGGAATAATAAAGGAATATCCCTTCGCATATTCCTCAAAGACAGAGTTTGCACATTGGCAATGTAGAGTACACTTTATTTCTGTGAAGTGAATGCACATATCAGAGAGCAGTTTCTTGGAACGTTTCTTTCTGGGTTTTGCTTGAGGATAGCTCACTTTTCACCATAGTCTTCAATGTAATCCAAAATATCACTTTTTCGGTTTTACAGGATCAGTGTTCAAACACTGCCTTATGAGAAAAGAGGTATAACTCCCTGAGTGGAATGCACACATCACAAAGCAGTTTCTCAGAAAGCTTCTCTGCAGTAATTATCTGAGGATATTTCCAGTTTCACCATAGTCCTGAATGTGCTCCCTTATGTCCCTTCATGGGTCCGTCCATGATAGAGTTTCCAAGCTGTGTAATGTAAGGAAAGCTTTATCTATGTGAGATGAATAAACATCGCAAAAAGCAGATTCACAGAAAACTTCTTTCCCGTTTTTATCTGAACATATTTCCTTTTTCACCATAGTCCTGAATGTCCTCCCCAATGTCCCTTCGTGGATCCATCCATGACAGAGTTTCCAACCGGCATAATGCAAAGAAAACTTTATCGATGTGAGATGAATACACATATCACAGAGCAGTTTCATAGAAAGCTTCTTTCCAGTTTCTCTCTGTGGCTATTTCTCTTTTCACCGTAGGCATCAACATGCTCCTGAATATCTCTTGGTAATTTTTTCTCCAAAAGTGTTTCCTCAATGCTGTATGAGAAGAGACGTATAACACTTTGAGTGGAATGCACACGTCACAATACAGTTCCTAGGAGAGCTTATCTCCAGTTTCGGTCTGAACATATTTCCTTTTTCACCGTAAGCCTCAAAGCGCTCCCGAATATCCCTTCACATGCTAAACATAAACAGGGTTAGAAAACTGCTCAATGAAAAAAGAGGCTTAACTAAGTGAGCGGAATGAAGATAACACTGAGCAGTTTCACAGAAAGCTTGCTTCTGGATTTTACCTGAGGATATTTCTTTCTCCATATTTTAAGGAGCATTCCCAAATGTCCTTCCTCAGATTCCACGAAAACAGTGATTTCAAACTGTTGAATCCAAAGAATGGTTTAACTCTATGAGATGAATGCAGACATCACAAAGAAATTGCTCAGAAAGTTTCTCTCCAGTTTTCATCAGAAGACGATTCCTTGCTCACCACAAGCCTCTGGACGCCACTTAATATCCATTCACAGATTCCTCAAAGACAGAATTTCCAAACTAGGCAATGTAGTGTAAGCTTTACCTCTGTGAAACGAATGCACATATCAGAGAGCAGTTTCTTGAAACACTTCTTTCTGGGATTTATTTGAGGATATTTCACTTTTCACCATAATCTTCAATGCACTCTGAAATATCACTTTTTTGGTTTCACAGAAACAGTGTTCAAACACTGCCTTATGAGTAAAGAGGCAAATCTCGATGAGTGGAATGCACATCTGCCAAACCAGATTCTCAGAAAGCTTCTCTCCAGGTTTTATTTGAAGTATTTCCTTTTTTGCCATTGGCCGGAATGTGCTCCCGTGTGTCCCTTCGTGAATCTGTCCACATCGGCATTTCAAAACTGCCTAATAGAAGGAAAGTTTTATCTATGTGAGATGAATATACATATCTATCACAAAGCAGTTTCACAGAGAGCTTCTTTCCAGTTTTTGTCTGAGGATATTTCCTTTTTCACCATAGCCGTCCATATACTCCTGAATGTCGCCTGGTAGTTTTCCCTCCAAAACTATTCCCCAATCCTCTATGAGAATAAAGTATAACTCTGTGAGTGGAATGCACACGTCACAAAGCAGCTCCTCGGAAGTTGTCTCTCCAGTTTCTTTCTGAAGATAATTCCATTTTCACCATAAGACTCCAAGCACTCCCGAGTATCCCTAAGCTGTCTAAACTAAAACAGTGTTAGAATACTGTTCAATGAAAAGAGAAGCTTAACTGTGCGAGTAGAATTCATTTGACACAGAGCACTTTCACAAAAAGCTTCCTTCTGGTTTTTATTGAAGGGTATTTCTTTTTCAGCATATTCTTCACAGCATTCCCAAATGTCCTTTCTCATGTTCCACAGAAACAGTGATTCAAAACTGCTCAATCCAAAGTATGTATTAACTCTATGAGATGAATACACACTTCACAAAGCAGTTGCTCAGAATGCTTCTCTGCAGTTTTCAATGGAAGACTTTTCCTTGCTCACCAATCGTCTCCAGTCGCCACTTAATAACCTTTCGTAGATTCCTCAAAGACAGACTTTTCAAACTCGGAAATGTAGAGTAAGCTTTAACCCTCTAATGAATGCACACGTCAGAGAGCAGTTTCCTGGTATGCTTCTTTGTTGGTTTTATTCCAGGAAAATTCACTTTTTATCATAGACTTCCATGTGCTCAGAAATATTACATTTTCCGTTTTACAGAAACAGTGTTCAAACACTGCCTTATGAGAAAGAAGTATAAACCCCTGTGTGTAATGTAAACATCACAAAGCAGTTTCTCAGAAATCTTCTATCCATTTTTGATCTGAAGATATCTCCTTTTTCCCATAGGCCTGAATGTGCTCCCGAATGCTCCTTCATGGATCCAAACATGACGGAGTTTCCAAACTGCATATTATAAGGAAAGTTTTATCTACATGAGATGAATAAACGTATCTATCACAAAACAGTTTCACAGAAATCTTTCCAGTTTTTGTCTGAGGATATTTCCTTTTGCACCATAGCCATCCATATACTCCCGAATATACCTTGGTAGCTTTTTCTCCAAAAGGGATTCCCCAGTCCTCTATGAGAAGACAGTTATTATTCTGTGAATGGAATGCACACATCACAAAGCCACTCCTCAGAAAGCTTCTCTCCAGTTTCTATCTGAAGGTATTTCCTTTTTCACCCTAAGCCTCAAAGTGCTCCCGTATATCCCTTTGCAGACTAAACAAAAACAGTGTTAGAATACTGCTGTATGAAAAGAGAAGCTTAACTGTGTGAGCGGAATTTCCACCACACAGAGCAGTTTCACAGAAAGCTTCCTTCTGGTTTCTATCTGAGGTTATTTCTTTTTCAGGATACTCTAAAGAGCGTTCCCAAATGTCCTCTCTCAGATTCCACAGAAACAGTGATTTCAAACTGCTCAATCCAAAGAATGCTTTAACTCTATGAGATGAATACACACATCACAAAAGAGTTGCTCAGAAAGCTTCTCTCCAGTTTTCCACAGAAGACATTTCATTGCTCACCACAGTCCTCCGGTTGCCACTTAATATCCCTTCGCAGAATCCTCAAGACAGACTTTTCAAACTGGGAAATGTAGAGTAATCTTTAACTCTGTGAAATGAATGGACATGTCAGAGAGTAGCTTCTTGGAATGCTTCTTTCTGGGTTTTAGTGGAGGACATTTCACTTTTCGCCATAATTTTCAATGTGCTCCGAATATCACTTTTTTAGTTTTACAGGAACAGTGTTCAAGCAGTGCCTTATGAGAAGAAAGGTATAACACCCTGAGTGAAATGCACACATCACCAAGCAGTTTCTCAGAAAGCTTCTCTCCAGGTTTTATCTGACAATATTTCCTTTTTCACCATACGCCCAAATGTGATCCCGAATATCCCTTAGCAGATCCATCCATGACGGAGTTTCCAAGCTGTGTAATGTCAAGGAAGCTTTATCTATGTGAGATGAAAAAGCATAGCAAAAAGCAGATTCAGAAAAAGCTTCTTTCCAGTTTTTATCTGAACATATTTCCTTTTTCATCATAGTCCTGGGTGTCCTCCCGAATGTCCCTTCATGGATCTGTCCATGACAGTTTCCAAGCTGCATAATGTAAAGAAAGCTCTCTATGTGAGATGAATACACATATCAAAGATCAGTTTCATAGAAAGATTCTTACCAGTTTTTGTCAGAGGCTATTTCCCTTTTCACCATAGGTATCAACATGCTCCCAAATAGCACTTGGTACCTTTTTCTCCAAAAGGGTTTAACTGATGCTGTATGAGAAGAGAGGTAAACATGGTGAGTGGAATGCACACATCACAAAGCAGTTCCTTGGAAATCTCTCCTGTTTCAGTCTGAACATATTTCCTTTTTCACCATAAGCCTCGAAGCACTCCCGAATATCCCTTCATATGCTAAACATAAAGAGGGTTAGAAAACTGCTCAATGAAAAGAGAGGCTTAAGTGAGGGAGAGGAATTAAGACGACACAGAGCAGTTTCACCGATAGCTTCCTTCTGTATTTTACATGAGGATATTTCTTTTTCCAAATTCTAAGGAACATTCCCAAATCTCTTCCTCAGATTTAACAAAAACAGTGATTTCAAACTGCTCAATCCAAAGAATGGTTTAACTCTATGAGATGAATACACACATCACAAAGCAGTTGCTCAGAAAGCTTCTCCACTTTGCATCGGAAGACGTTTCCTTGCTCACCTCAAGACTCCGGGCGCCACATAATATCCCTTCACAGATTCCTCAAAGACAGAATTTCTAAACTGGACAACATAGAGCAAGCTTTAACTCTGTGAAATGAATGCACATATCAGAGAGCAATTTCTTGGAATGCTTCTCTCTGCGTTTTATTTGAGGATATTTCACTTTCCGCCATAGTCTTTAATGCGCTCTGAAATATCACTTTTTTGATTTTACAGGAACAGTGTTCAAACACTGCTTTATGAGAAAAGAGGTATAACTCCCTGACTGGAATGTACACATCACAAAGCTGTTTCTCAGAAAGTTTCTCTCCAGTTTTTATCTGAAGATATTTCCTATTTCACCATAGGCCTGAATGTGCTCCTGAATGCTGCTTCGTGAGTTCGTCAATGACAGTTTCAAAACTGCATAATAGAAGGAAAGACTTTTCTGTGTTAGATGAGTAAACATATCTATTCCAAAGCACTTTCACAGAAAGCTCCTTCCAGCTTTTGTCTGAGGATATTTCCTTTTTCACTATACTGTCCATATACTCCCGAATGTCCCCTGGTAGCTTTTTCTCTAAAAAGCATTCTCCAATCCTCTATGAGAAAAAAAATTTGACTCTGTGAGTAGAATGCACACGTCACAAACCAGCTCCTCGGAAATCTTCTCTCCAGTTTCTTTCTGAAGATATTTCTGTTTTCACCATAAGCCTCAAAGTGCTCCCGAGTGTCCCTTAGCTGACTAAACTAAAACAGTGTTAGAATACTGCTCAATGAAAACAGAAGCTTATCTGTGCAAGTGGAATTCACATGACACAAAGCAGTTTCACAGAAAGCTTCCTTCTGGATTTTATCGGAGGTTATTTCTTTTTCAGAATATTGTTTAGAGCCTTCCCAAGTGTCCTTTCTCAGGTTCCACACAAAGAGTGATTTCAACCTGCTCAATCCAAAGAATGATTTAACTCTATGAGATGAATACACAGATCACAAAGCAGTGGCTCTGAAAGCTTCTTTTCAGTTTTCAATGAATGACATTTCCTTGCTCGCCACAGGCCTCTGGTTACCACTTAATATCCCTTTGCAGAATCGTCAAAAGCAGACTTTTCAAACTTGGAAATGCAGAATAATCTTTAACCCTCTGAATGAATGCACATGTCAGAGAGCAGTTTCTTGGAGCACTTCTTTCTGGGTTTTATTTCAGGATATTTCACTTTTTGCCATAGTCTTCCATGCACTCCAAAATATTACATTTTCAGTTTTAGAGGAACAGTGTTCAAACACTGCCTTAGGAGAAAAGTGGTATAACTCCCTAAGTGGAATGCACACAACACAAAGCAGTTTCTAAGAGAGCCTCTCTCCAGTTTATATCTGCAGACATCTCCTTTTTCTCCCTAGGCCTGAATGTGCTCACAAATGTCCCTTCGTGGATCCAGCAATGAGGAAATTTACAAACTGCATAATATAAGGAAAGATTCATCTGTGTGAGATGAATAAACATACCTATCACAAAGCAGTTTCACAGAAATCTTCTTTCCGGTTTCTTTCTGAGGATATTTCTTTTTAACCATAGCTATGCATGTATTCCCGAATTTCCCTTGGTAGCTTTTTCTCCAAAAGGGATTCCGAAATCCTCTATGACAAGAAAGGTACAATTCTGTGAGTGGAACACACACGTCACAAAGCAGCTCCTCGGAAAGCTTCTCTCCAGTTTCTATCTGAAGGTATTTCCTTTTTCACCTTAAGCCTCAAAGCATTCCTGAATATCCCCTTGCAGACTAAACAAAAACAGTGTTAGAATACTGCTCAAAGAAAACAGAAGCTTAACTGTGCAAGTGGAGTTCACATGACACAGAGCAGTTTCCCTGAAAGTTTCCTTCTGGTTTCTATCTGAGGTTATTTCTTTTTCTGGTATTCTAAAGAACGTTCCCAAATGTCCTTTCTCAGATTTCACAGAAAGTGTGGTTTCAAACTGCTCAATCCAAAGAATGGTTTAAATCTATGAGATAAATACAAACATCACAAAAGAGTTGCTCAGAATGCTTCTCTCCAATTTTCAATGGAAGACATTTCCTTGCTCGTGACAGACTTTCTGTTGCCACTTAATATCCCTTTGCATAATCCTCAAAGATAGACTTTCCAAACTGGGAAATGTAGAGTAAGCTTTAACTCTGAAATGAATGGACATGTCAGAGAGTAGTTTCTTGGAATGCTTCTTTCTGGGTTTCGTTGGACAGCATTTGACTTTTGCCATAGTCTTCAATGTGCTCCGAGCATCACTTTTTTACTTCTACAGAATCAGTGTTCAAACAGTGCCTTATGAGAAGAAAGGTATAAATCCCTGAGCAGAATGCACACATCACCAAGCAGATTCTCAGAAAGCTTCTCTCCAGTTTTTCTCTGAAGATATTACCTTTTTCACCCTACTCCTGAATGTGATCCCGATTATCCCTTCGTGGATCCGTCCTTGACAGAGTTTTCAAGCTGTGTAATGTAAAGAAACCTTATCTATGTGTGAAGAATACACATGTCATTGAGCAGTTTCACAGAAATCTTCTTTCCAGTTTAATCTGAGGCTATTTCCCTTTTCACCATGTTCATCAATATGCCTCCGAATATCCCTTGGTACCTTTTTCTCCAAAAGGGTTTCCCAGATGCTGAATGAGAAAAGAGGTGTAAAACTGTGAGTGGAATGCATAGGTCACGAAGCAGTTCCTCTTAAAGTGTCTCTCCAGTTTCTATCTGAACATATTTCCTTTTTCACCATAAGTCTCAAAGTGCTTCCGAATATCCCTTCGAACACTAAACATAAACAGTGTTAGAGAACTGGTCAATGAAAAGAGAACCTTAACTGAGTGAGAGGAATTCACACGATACATAGCAGGTTCACAGAAATCTTCCTTCCGGTTTTTTTCTGAGGCTACTTCTTTCTCCATGTTCTAAGCAGCGTTCCCAAATGTCCTAACTCAGATTCCATGGAAACAGTGATTTCTAACTGCTCAATCCAAAGAATGATTTAACTCTATGAGATGAATACACACGTCACAAAGCAGTTGCTCGGAAAGCTTCTCTGCAGTTTTCAACGGAAGACATTTCCTTGCTCACCAGTGGACTCCGGTCACCAATTAATATCCCTTCACAGCTTCCTCAAGAGAGACTTTCCAAACTGGGCAATGTAGAGTAAGCTTTATCCATGTGAAATAAATGCACACATAAGAGAGCAGTTTCTTAGAACAATTCCTTCTGGATTTTGTTTGAGTATAGTTCACTATTGGAGATAGTCTTCGAAGTGCACCAAAATATCACTTTTTTGGTTTTACAGGCACAGTGTTCAAACACTGCCTTATGAGAAAAGAGGTATAACTACCTGAGTGGAATGCATACATTACAAAGTTGTTTCTCAGAGTTTCTTTCCTGTTTTTATCTGAAGATATTTCCTTTTTCACCATAGGCCTGAATGTGCTCCTGAATGTCTCTTTGTGGATCCGTTCATGACGGAGATTCCTAACTGCGTAATATAAAAAGGATTTATCTATGTGAAATCAATAAGTATATCTATCACAAAGCAGTTTCACAGAAAGCTTCTTTCCAGTTTTTGTCTGACAATATTTCCTTTTTAACCATTGCCATCCATATACTCCCGAATGTCCCATGGTAGCTTTTTCTCCAAAAGGGATTCCTCAATCCTCTATGAGAAGAAAGGTATAACTCTTTGAGTGGAGTGCACACGTCACAAAGCAGTTCCTTGGAAAGCATCTCTCCAGTTTCTATCTGAAGATATTTCCATTTTCACCATAAGCCTCAAAGAACTCCCCAATATCCGTTCACAGACTAAAGAAAAACAGTGTTAGAATACTGCTTAATGAGAATAGAAGCTGAACTGTGTAGTGGAGTTCACACAACACAGAGCAGTCTCACAGAAAGCTTCCTTCTGCTTTTTATCTGAGGGTATTTCTTTTTCAGCATATTCTAAAGAGCATTCCCAAGTATCCTTTCTCAGATTCCACAGAAACGGTGATTTCAAACACTTCAATCCAAAGAATGATTTAACTCTATGAGAATAATACACACATCACAAAGCAGTTGCTCAGAAAGCTTCTCTCCAGTTTTCAAAGTAATACATTTCCTTCCTCACCACAGGCCCCTCTTAATATCCCTTTGCAGACTCCTCAAAGACAGAGTTTCCAAAGTGGGCAATGCAGTGTAAGCTTCAACTCTCTGAAATGAATGCACACGTTGGAAAGCAGTTTCGTGGAACACTTCTTTCTGGGTTTTATTTGAGGAGAGTTCTCTTTTCTCCATAGTCTTCAATGTGCTCCGTAATATCACTTTTTCGGTTTTACAGGAACAGTGTTCAAACACTGCCTTATGAGAAAAGAGGTATAACATCCTGAGTGGACTGCACACGTCACAAGGCGTTTCTCAGAAAGCTTCTCTACAGTTTTTATCTGAAGATATTTCCATTTTCACCATACGCCTGAATGTATACCCGAACGTCCCTTTACAGATTCGTCCATGACAGAGTTACCAAGCTGTATAAGATAAAGAAATGTTTATCAATGTCAGGTGAATAAAAATAACAAAAAGCAGATTCACAGAAAGCCTCTTTCCAGTTTTCATCTGATGTTATTTCCTTTTTCACCATACTCCTGTATTTGCTCCCGAATGTCCCATGGCGGATCCTTCCATGACAGAGTTTCCAGGCTGTGTAATGTAAAGAAAGCTTTATCTATGTGAGATGAATACACATATCACAGAGCAGTTTCACTGGAAGCTTCTTTCCAGTTTTTGTCCGAGGCTATATCCGTTTTCACCATAGGCATCAATATGCTCCCAGATATCCCCTGGTAGCTTTTTCTCCAAAATGATTTCCCCAATGCTGTATGAGAAGAGAGGTATAACACTGTGAGTGGAATGCACAAGTCACAAAGCAGCTCCTCGGAAATCTTCTCTCCAGTTTCTATCTGAAGATATTTCCGTTTTCACCATAAGCCTTAAAGAGCTCCCACATATCCCTTTGCAGACTAAACACAGTGTTAGAATACTGCTCAATGAAAAGAGAAGCTGAACTGTGTGAGTGGAATTAACACGACACAGAGCAGTTTCACAGAAACCTTCCTTCTCCTTTTTATCTGAGTGTACTTCTTTTAAAGCATATTCCAAAGAGTGTTCCCAAATGTCATTTCTCAGGTTCCACAGAAACGTTGATTTCAAACTTCCCAATCCAAAGAATGATTTAACTCTATGAGATGAATACACACATTACAAAGCAGTAGCTCTGAAAGCTTCTCTCCAGTTTTCAACGGAAGACATTTCCTTTCACACCACAGGCCTCTGGGCGCCACTAAATATCCCTTAGTAGATTCCTCAAAGACAGTTTCCAAGTGGTCAATGTACAGTGAGCTTTAACTCTGTGAAATAAATGCCCATATCAGAGAGCAGTTTCTTGGAACACTTCTTTCTGGATTTTATTTGAGGGTAATTCACTTTTCGCCATAGCCTTCAATGCGCTCCGAAATAGCACTTTTTCAGTATTACAAGAACAGTGTTCAATCACTGCCTTATGAGAAAAGAGGTATATCTCCTGAGTGGAATGCACACATCACAAAGCAGTTTCTCAGAAAGCTTCTCTCCGATTTTTATCTGAAAATAGTTCTTTTTTCACCATAGTCCTGAATGTGCTCCCGAATGTCCCTTTGTGGATCAGTCCATGACGTAGTTTCCAATCTGCGTAATGTAATGGGAGGTTTATCTATGTGAGATGAATAAACATAGCAAAAAGCAGATTCACAGAAAGCTTCTTTCCAGTTTTTACCTGAAGATATTTCCTTCTTCACCATAGTCCTGAATGTGATCCTGAATGTCCCTTTACGGATCTATCCATGACAGAGTTTCCAAGTTGTGAAATGTAAAGAAAGTTTTATCTGTGTGAGATGAATACACATATCACAGAGCAGTTTCACAGAAAGCTTCATTCCAGTTTTTGTCTGAGGCTATTTCCCTTTTCACCATAGGCATCAATATGCTATCCCTTGATACCTTCGTATCCAAAAGGGTTTCCCCCATGCTGTTTGAGAAGAGAGGTATAACACTGTGAGTGGAATGAACACGTCACAAAGCAGTTCCTCAGAAAGCTTCTCTCCAGTTTCTATCTGAACATATTTTCTTTTTCACCATAGGCCTGAAAAACCTCCCAAATATCCCTTCACGGATCCGTCCATGACGGAGTTTCCAAACTGCATAATATAAAGACAGTTTTTTCTATGTGAGATGAATAAACATATCTATGACAAAGCAGTTTCACAGAAAGCTTCTTTCCAATTTTCGTCTCAGGATATTTTCTTTTCCACCATAGCCATCCATATACGTCCAAATGTCCCTTGGTAGTTTTTCTCCAAATGGGATTCCCCAATCTTCTATGAGAAGAAAGGTATAAGTCTGTGAGGGGAATGCAAACGTCACAAAGCAGCTCCACAGAAGTCTTCTCTACAGTTTCTATCTGAAGATACTTCCGTTTTCACCATAAGCCTCCGAATATCCCTTTGCAGACTAAACAATAATAGTATTAGAATAATGCTCAATGAAAAGAGATGCTTAACTATGTGAGTGGAATTCACACAAAACAGAGCTGTTTTACAGAAAGACTCCTTCTGGTTCTTATCTGAAGGTATTAATTTTACAGCATATTCTAAAGAGTGTTCCCAAACGTCCTTTCTCAGGTTCCACAGAAACAGTGATTTCAAACTGCTCAATCCAAAGAATGATGTAACTTTATGAGTTGAATAAATACACCCCAAAACTGTTGCTCAGAAATCTTCTGTCCAGTTTTCAATGGAAAATATTTTCTTGCTCACCACAGGCCTCCGGTCGCCACTTAATATCCCTTCACAGATTCCTCAAAGACAGATTTTCCAAACTGGGAAATGCAGAGTAAGCTTTAACTCTGTTAAATGAATGCACATATCAGAGACCAGTTTCGTGGAATGCTTCTTTCTGGAGGATATTTCACTTTTAGCCAAGGTCTTCAAAGTGAACTGAAATATCACTTTTTCAGTTTTACACAATCAGTGCTCAAACACTGCCTTATGAAAAAAGAGGTATAACTCCCTGAGTGGAATGCACATATCACAAAGCAGTTTCTCAGACAGTTTCTCTCCAGTTTTTATCTGAAGATATTTCCTTTTTCAACTTAGGCCTGAATGTGCTCCCAAATGTCCCTTCACAAATCCATCCATGATGGAGATTCAGAACTGCATAATAGAAAGAAGGTTTTATCTATGTGAGATGAATAAACGTATCTATCACAAAGCAGTTTCACAGGAAGCTTCTTTCCAGTTTTTGTCTGAAGATATTTCCTTTTTCATCATAGCTGTCCATATACTCCAGAATATCCTCTGGTAGCTTGTTCTCCAAACGGGATTCTGCAATCCTCTATGAGAAGAAAAGTATAACTCTGTGAGTGGAATGCACACGTCACAAAGCAGCTCCTTGGAAACCTCCCTAGTATCTATGTGAAGTTATTTCTGTTTTCACTGTAAACCTCAAAGCGTCTGAGTATTCCTTAGCTGACTAACCAAACACAGTGTTAGAATACTTCTGATGAAAACAGAAGCTTAACAGTGTGAGTGAAATTCACGTGACCTAGAGTATTTTCACAGAAAATTTCCTTCTGGTTTTTATCACAGGGTATTTGTTTTTCAGCATATTCTTTAGTGCATTCCCAAATGTCCTTTCTCAGGTTCCACAGAAACAGTGGTTTCAAACTGCTCATTCCAAAGAATGTTTTAACTCTATGAGATGAATACACACATCACAAAGCAGTTGCTCCAAAAACTTCTCTCCAGTTTTCATCGGAAGACATTTCTCTTCTCAACAGAAGCACCCAGGCGCCACTTTATATCCCTTCACAGAGTCCTCAAAGACAGAGTTTCCAAACTGGACAACGTAGTGTAAGCTTTAAATCTCTGCAATGAATGCACCCGTCAGAGAGCTGGTCCTTGGAATGCTTCCTTCTGGGTTTTATTTGAGGACATTGAACTTTTCGCCATAATCTTCAATGCACTGCAAAATATCAATTTTTCAATTTTACGGGCACAGTGTTCAAACACTGCCTTACGAGAAAAGAGGTATAAGTCCCTGAGTGGAAAGCACATCACAAAGCAGGTTTTAAGAGAGCTTCTCTCCAGTTTTTATCTGAAGATATCTCCTATTTCCCTACAGGCCTGAATGGGCTCCCCAATGTCCCTTTGCTAATCTGTCTATGAGGCATTTTCAAAACTGCATAATAGAAAGAAAGTTTTATCTATGTGAGATGAATAGACATAAATTTCACAAAGCAGTTTCCCAAAATCTTCTTTCCAATATTTGTCTGAGAATATTCTCTTTTTCACCATAGCCAATCCATATACTCCCAGATGTCCCCTGGTACCTTTTTCTCCAAGTGGAATTCCACAAACCCCTCTGAGAAGAAAATTATTACTCTGTGAGTGGAAAGCACACGTCACAAAACAGCTCATCAGAAATCTTCTCCCTAGTGTCTATCTGAAGATATTTCTGTTTTCACCATAAGCTTCAAAGCGCTCCCGAGTATCCCTTGGCTGACTAACCTAAAACAGTGTTAGAATACTGCTCAATGAAAAGAGAAGCTGAATTGTGTGAATGGAATTCACGTGAACTAGAACAGTTTCACAGAGTGTTTCCTTTTGATTTTTTATTGCAGGCTATTGCTTTTTCAGCATATACATAAGACCATTCCCAAATGTCCTTTCTCAGGTTCCACAGAAACAGTGATTTCAATGTGTTCAACCAAAGAATGATTTAACTCTATGAGATGAATACACACATCACAAAGCAGTTGCTCCAAAAGCCTCTCTCCAGTTTTCATTGGAAGATATTTCTTTCTCATCACAAGCCTCTGGATGCCACTTAATATCCCTTCACAGATTCCTCACAGACAGAGTTTCCAAACTGGACAACGTAATGTAAGCTTTAACTCCCTAAAATGAATGCACACGTCAGAGAGCAGTTTCTTGGAATGCTTCTTTCTGGGTTTTATTTCAGGATATTTCACTTTTCACCACAGTCTTCAATGCGCTGTGAAATATCACTTTTTCAGTTTTACAGGAAGAGTGTTTAAACACTGCCTTATGAGAAAAGAGGGATAACACCCTTAGTGGAATGCACGCATCACAAAGCAATTTCTCAGAAAACTTCTCTCCAGTTTTTATCTGAATATATGTCCTATTTCCCAACAGGCCTGAATGCACTCCCGAATGTCCTTTCACAACTTCATCCGTGATGCTGTTCAGAGCAATGTCATAGAAAGAAAGTTTTATCTATGTGAGATGAATACATATATCTATCAAAAGCAGTTTCACAGAAAACTTCTTTCCAGTTTTTGGCTGAGGATATTTCCTTTTCCACCATAGCCATCCATATTCTCCCAAATGTCCCCTGACAGCTTTTTCTGCAAGGGAGATTCCCCATTCTCTATGAGAAGGAAAGAATAACTCTGTGAGTAGAATGAACGCGTCACAAAGCAGCTCCTCAGAAATCTTGTCTCCAGTATCTATCTGAAGATATTTCCATTTTCACAGTAAGCCTCAAAGCACTCCCAAGTATCCCCTAGCTGACTAACCTAAAACAGTGTTAGAATACTGCTCAATGAAAACAGAAGCTGAATTGTGTGAGTGGAATTCACATGAACTAGAGCAGTTTCACAGAAAGTTTCCTTTTGGTTTTTATTGCAGGCTTTTGCTTTTTTAGCACATACTTAAGAGCATTCCCAAATGTCCTTTCTCAGGTTCCACAGAAACAGTGATTTCAAATTGCTCAATCCAAAGAATGATTTAAACCTATGAGATGAATATACACATCACAAAGCAGGTGCTCCAAAAGCTTCTCTCCAGTTTACATCGGAAGACATTTCTTTCTCACCAAAAGCCTCTGGGCGCCACTTAATATCCCTCCACAGATTCCTCAAAGACAGAATTTCCAAACTGGGCAATGTAGTGTAAGCTTTAATTCTCTGAAATGAATGCACACGTCAGAGAGCAGTTTCTTGCAACTCTTCTTTCTGGGTTTTACTTCAGGATATTTCAATTTTCGCCACAGTCTTCAATGCACTGCTAAATATCACTTTTTCAGTTTTACAGGAACAGTGTTTAAACACTGCCTGAGTAAAGAGTTATAACTCCCTGAGTGTAATGTACACATCACAAAACAGTTTCTCAGAAAGCTTCTCTCCGGTTTTTATCTGAAGATATGTCCTATTTCCCCACAGGCCTGAATGAGCTCCCGAATGTCCCTTCGCAAATCTGTCCGTGATGCAGTTTCAAAACTGCGTAATATAAAGAAAATTTTATCTCTGTGTTATGAATAAACATATCTATCACAAAGCACTTTCACAGAGAGCTTTTTTCGAGTTTTTGTCTGAGGATATTTCCAATTTCACCATAGTCGTCTATATACTCCCGAATGTCCCTTGGTATCTTTTTCTCCAAAAGAGATTCCCCAATTCACTAAGTGAAGAAAAGTATAACCCTGTGAGTGGAATATATATGTTACAGAACAGCTCCTCGGAAATCTTCTCTCCAGTTTCCATCCGAAGGTATTTCCTTTTTCACCATAAGCCTCAAAGTGCTCCCAGATATCCCTTCACTCACTAAACAAAAACATTGTTAGAATACTGCTCAATGAAAAGAGAAGCTTAACTGAGCGAGCAGAATTCACATGACAGAGAGTAGTTTCACAGAAAGCTTCCTTCTGGTTTCTATCTGCGGTTATTTCTTTTTCAGCGTAATCTAAAGAGAGTTTCCAAATGTTCTTTCTCAGATTCTTCAGAAACAGATTTCTAAGTGCTCAATCCAAAGTATGATTTAACTCTATGAGATGAAAACACACATCACAAAAGAGTGGCTCAGAAAACTTCTCTCCAATTTTCAATGGAAGAGATTTCGTTGCTTGGCACAGGCCTACACTTGCCACTTAATATCCCTTCACAGAATCCTCAAAGACAGACTTTCCAAACTGGAAAATGTAGAGTAAGCTTTAACTCTGTGAAATGAATGGACATGTCAGAGAGCAGTTTCTTGCAATGCTTTTTTCTGGGTTTTATTTGATGACATTTCACTTTTTACCATAGTCTTCAATGTGCACCTAGGATCACCTTTTTAATTTACAGGACCATTGTTCAAACAGTGCCTTTTAAGAAGAAAGTTGTAACTCCCTGAGTGGAATGAAAACATCATCTGGCAATTTCTCAGAAAGCTTCTCTCCGGTTTTTATCTGACTATATATTCTTTTTCATCATAGGCCTGAATGTGATCCTGAAAATCCCTTCACGGATCCATCCATGATGGAGTTTCCAAGCTTCATAATGTAAAGAAGGTTTATCTATGTGAGACGAGTAAACATAGCAAAAAGTAGATTCACAGAAAGTTTCTTAGCAGTTTTTATCTGAAGATATTTCCTTTTTCACCATAGTCTTGAATGTGCTCCCAAATGTCCCTTTGTGGATCCATCCATGACAGAGTTTCCAAGCTCAGTAATGTAAAGAAAGTTTTATCTATGTGAGATGAATACACATATCATGGAGCAGTTTCATAGAAACCTTCTTTCCAGTTTTTGTCTGAGGCTACTTCCCATTTCACCATAGGCATCAACATGTTCCCGAATATCACTTGGTAACATTTTCCCCAAAATGGTTTCCCCCATGCTGTATGAGAACAGAGGTATAACACTGTGAGTGAAATGCACATGTCACAAAGCAGTTCCTCAGAAAGCTTCTCTCCAGTTTCAGTCTGAACATATTTCCTTTCTCACCGTAAGCCTCAGAGTGCTCCCGAATATCCCATGCTAAACATAAAGAGGGTTAGAAAACTGCTCAATGAAAAGAGAGGCTTAACTGAGTGAGAGGAATTAAGGTGACACAGAGCAGTTTCACAGAAAGTTTCCTTCTGAAATTTACCAGAGGATATTTCTTTCTCCATATTCTAAGGAGTGTTCCCAAATGTCCTTCCTCAGATTCCACAAAAACAGTGACTTCAAACTGCTTATTCAAAAATGATTTAACTCTATGAGATGAACAGTCACATCACAAAGCAGTTGCTTGGAAAGATACTCTCCAGTGTTCCTCAGAAGACGTTTCCTTGCTCACTACAAGCCTCTGGGCGCCACTTAATGTCCCTTCATAGATTCTGCATAGACAGAGTTTTCAAACTGGGCAATATAGAGTAAGCTTTACCTCTATGAAATGAATACACATATCAGAGAGCAGTTTCTTGGAACGCTTCTTTCTGGGTTTTATTTGAGGATATTTCACTTTTCACCATAGTCTTCAATGCGCTCCGACGTATCACATTTTGGGCTGTACACGAACAGTGTTCAAACACTGGCTTATGGGAAAAGAGGTAAAACTCGCTGAGTGAAATGCACACAACACAAAGCAGTTTCTCAGAAAGCTTCTCTCCCGTTTTTATCTGAAGATATTTCCTTTTTCATCATAGGCATGAATGTGATCCTGAATATTCCTTCATGGATCCATCCATGACGGAATTTCCATGCTGTGTAACGTAAGGAAAGCTTTATCTATGTGAGATGAATAAATATAGCAAAAAGCAGATTCACAGAAACTTGTTTCCAGTTTTTATCTGAAGATATTTCCTTTTTCAGCACAGTCCTGATTGTGCTCCCGAGTGTCCCTTCATGGATCCATCCGTCACAGAGTTTCCAAGCTGCATAATGTAAAGAAAGCTTTATCTATGTGAGATGAATACACATATCACAAATCAGTTTCACAGAAAGCTTCTTTCCAGTTTTTATCTGAGGCTATTTCCTTTTTCACCATATGTATCATATGCTCCTGAATATTCCTTGGTACCGTTTTCTCCAAAATGTTTTCCCAATGCTGTATGAGAACAGAGGTATAACACTCTGAGTAGAATGCACACATCACAAAGCAGTTCCTCGGAAAGCTTCTCTCCATTTTGTATCTGAAGATATTTCCCTTTTCACTGTAAGACTGAAAGCACTCCCGAATATCACATCGCACGCTAAACATAAACCATATGAAAACTGGTCAATGCAAGAGAAGCTTAACTGAGAGAGAGGAATTCACAGGACACACAGCAGGTTCACAGAAAGCATCCTTCTTGTTTTTATCTGAGGATATTTAGTTTTCCATATTGCAAAGAGCGTTCCCAAATATCCTTCCTTAGATTCCACAGAAACAGAGATTTCAAACTACTCAATCCAAAGAATGGTTTATCTCTATGAGATGAACACACACATCACAAAGCAGTTTCTCAGAAAGCTTCTCTCCAGTTTTCAATGTAAGACATTTCCTTTCTCACCACAGGCCTCCGGGGCACCACTTAGCGTCCCTTTGCATATTCCTCAAAGACAGAGTTTGCAAACGGCACAATGTAGAGTATGCTTTAATTCTGTGAAATGAATGCACATATCAGAGAGCAGTTTCTTGGAACGTTTCTTTCTGGGTTTTATTTGAGGAGAGTTCTCTTTTCGTCATAGTCTTCAATGCGCTATGAAAGATCACATTTTCGGTTTTAAAGGAACAGTGTTGAAACACTGCCTTATGAGAAAAGAGGTATATCTCCCTGAGTGGAATGCACACATCACAAAGCAGTTTCTCAGAAAGCTTCTCTCCAATTTTTATATGAAGAGATTTCCGTTTTCACCATTGGCCTGAAAGTGCTTCTGAATGTCCCTTTGTGGATCTGTCCTTGACACAGTTTACAAACTGCTTAACATAATGTTTTATCTATGTGAGAGGAATAAACATATCTATCACAAAGCAGTTTCCCAGAAAGCTTCTTTCCCATTTCTGTCTGAGGATAATTCCTGTTTCACAATAGCCGTCTATATACTCCTGAATGTCCCTTGGTAGCTTTTTCTCCAAAAGAGATTTCCCAATCCTCTATGAGAAGAAAGCTATAACTCTGTGAGTGGAATTCACACATCACAAAACTGCTCCTCAGAAAGCTTCTCTCTAGTGTTTATCTGAAGATATTTCTATTTTCACCATAAGCCTCTAAGCGCTCTTGAGTATCCTTTCACAGAATAAACACAGTGTTAGAATACTGCTCAATGAAAAGAGAAGCATAGCTGTGTGAGTGGAAATCACATGAATAAGAGCAGTTTCACAGAAAGCTTCCTTGTGGTTTTCATTTGAGGGTATTTTCTTTTCAGCATGTTCTAAAGACCATTCCCAAATATCTTTTACAGCCTCCACAGAAACAATGAATTCCAACTGCTCAAACCAAAGAATGATTTAACTCTATGAGATGAACCCACACATCACAAAGCCAGTGCTCAGAAAGCTTCTCTCCACTTTTGAATGAAGGAAATTTTCTTGCTCACCACAGGCACCAGAGCGCCACTTAATATCTCTTGGCAGATTTCTCAAAGACAGACTTTCTAAACTAGGCAATGTAGAGTAAGCTTTAATTCTGTGAAATGAATGCGCACATCAGAGATCTGCTTCTTGGACCTCTTCTTTCTAGGTTTTATTTGTGGATAGTTCAATTTTCAGCATAGTCTTCAATGTGCTCCGAAATATCACATTTTCAGTTTTACAGGAAACGTGTTCAAACACTGCATTATGAGAAAAGAGTTATAATTCCCTGAGTGAAATGCACACATCACAATGCAGTTTCTCACAAAGCTTCTCTCCAGGTTTTATCTGAGATATTTCCATTTTCAAAATAGTCTTGAATGTGCTCCCAAATGTCCCTTTGCAGATTCTTCTATGACAGAGTTTCCAAGCTGCATAATGTAAAGAAAACTTTATCTATGTGAGATGAATAAAAATAGCAAAAAGCAGATTCACAGAAAGCTTCTTTCCAGTTTTTCTCTGAGGATATTTCCTTTTTCACCATAGCCATCCATATACACCCAAATGTCCCTTGGTATCTTTTTCTCCAAAAGACATTCCCCAATCCTTTATGAAAACAGAGGGATAACACTCCGAGTGAAATGCACAGGTCCAAAGCAGTGCCTCAAAAACCTCTCTCCAGTTTGTATCTGAACATATTTCTTTTTTCACGGTAAGCCTCAAAGCACTCCTGAATATCCCTTCGCACGCTAAACATAAAGAGTGTTAAAAAAGTGCTCCATGAAAACAGAAGTTTAGCTGAGTGAAAGGAATTCATGTGACACATAGCAGTTTCACAGAAAGCTTCCTTCTGGTTTTCATCTGAGGATATTTCTTTCTCCATATTCCAAAGAACGATGCCAAATGTCCTTCCTGAGATACCACAGAAACAGTGATTTCAAACTGTTCAATCCAAGGAATGGTGTAATTCTATGAGATGAATACAGACATCACAAAGCAGTTGCTTAGAAAGCTTCTCTCCAGTTTTCATGGGAAGACATTTCCTTGCCCTCCATAGGCGTCCGGGGCGCCACTTAATATCCCTTCGCATATTCCTCAAAGACAGAGTTTGCGCACTGGGCAATGTAGAGTACACTTTAATTCTATGAAGTGAATGCACATGTCAGAGAGCAGTTTCTTTGAAGGCTTCTTTCTGGGTTTTACTTGAGGATAGTTCACTTTTCGTCATAGTCTTCAATGCACTCCAAAATATGACTTTTTCGGTTTTACAAGAACACTGTTCAAACACTGCCTTATGAGAAAAGAAGTATAGTTCCCTGAGTGGAATGCACAGATCACAAAGCAGTTTCTCAGAAAGCTTCTCTGTGTAACTACCTGAAGATATTTCAATTTTCACCACAGTCCTGAATGTGTTCCCCAATGTCCCTGCACGGACCTGTCCATGACAGAGTTTCCAAGCTGCGTAACGTAAAGAAAGCTTTATCTATACGAGATGAATACACATATCACACATGAGTTTCACAGATAGCTTCTTTCCAGTTTTTGTCTGAGGCTATTTCCTTTTTCGCCATAGGTGTCATATGCTTCCGAATATCCCTTGCTACCTTTTTCTCCAAAATGTTTTCCTGATGCTGTATGAGAACAGAGGTATAACATTCTGAGTGGAATGCACACATCACAAATCAGTTCCTCGGAAAGTTTCTCTCCATTTTCTATCTGAAGATATTTCCTTTTTTACTGTAAGCCTGAAAGCACTCCCGAATATACCTTCACACGCTGAACATAAAGAGTATGAAACCTGATCAACGCAAGAGAAGCTTAACTGAGTGAGAGGCATTCACGCGACACATAGCAGTTTCACAGAAAGCATCCTTCTTGTTTTTATCTGAGGATATTTAGTTCTCCATATTCTAAAGAGCATTCCCAAATGTCCTTCCTCAAATTCCACAGAAAGAGTGATTTCAAACTGCTCAATCCAAAGAATGGTTTAACTGTATGACATGAATACACACATCGCAGAGCAGTTGCTCAGAAAGCTTCTCTCCAGTTTTAAAAGGAAGACATTTCCTTCCTCACCACAGACCTCTGGGAGCCACTTAATATCCCTTCGCAGATTCCTCAAAGACAGAGTTTCCAAACTGGGCAATGTAAAGTAAGCTTTAACTCTGTGGAATGAATGCACATTTCAGAGAGCAGTTTCTTGGAATGCTTCTTTCTAGGTTTCATTGAGGATACTTCACTTTTCGCCATAGTCTTCAATGCATTCCGAAATAACTTTTTCATTTTTAAAGGAACGGTGCTCAAACACTGCCTTATGACAAAAGAGGTATAACTCCCTGAGTGGAATGCACAAATCACAAAGCAGTTTCTCAGAAAACTTCTCTCCAGTTTTTATCTGAAGACATTTCCTTTTTCACCATAGGCCTGAATGTGCTCAAGAATGTCCTTTTGCGGATCTGTGCATGAGGGAGTATACAAACTTCGTAATATAAGGAAAGTTTTATCTCTTTGAGATGAATAAACATATCTATCACAAAGCAGTTTCACAGAAAGGCTCTCTCCAGTTTTTGTCTGAGGATGTTTACTTTTCCATCATAGCCGTCCGTATGACGAGTTGATGGGTGCTGATGAGTTGATGGGTGCAGCACAGCAACATGGCCCAAGTATACATATGTAACAAACCTGCACGTTATGCACATGTACCCTAGAACTTAAAGAACTTAAAGTATAATAATAATAAAAAATAAATGAATAAATTTAAAAAAGAAAAGAGAAGTTGAAGTTGAACTGTGTCAGTGGAGTTCACACGACTGAGAGCAGTTTCACAGAAAGCTTCCTTCTGGTATTTATCTCAGGGTATTTCTTTTTCAGCATATGCTAAAGACTGTTCCCAAATGGCCTTTCTCAAGTTCCAAAGACACAGTGATTTCAAACTGCTCAATCCAAAGAATGATTTAGCTATATGAGATGAATGCACACATCACAAAGCAGTTGCTCAGAAAGCTTCTCTCCAGTTTTCAATGGAAGACATTTTCTTGCTCATCACAGGTTTCTGGGCGACACTTAATATCCCTTCACAGATACCTCAAAAACAGAGTTTCCAAACTGGGCAATGTAGAGTAAGATTAAACTCTGGGAAATGAATGCATATATCAGACAGCAGCTTCTTGGAACGCTTCTTTCTGGGTTTTATTTCAGAATAGTTCAATTTTCACCATAGTCTTCAAAGCACTCCGAAATATCACTTTTTCGGTTTTACAGGAACCATGTTCAAATACTGCCTTATGAAAAAATAGGTATAACTACCTGAGTGGAATGCACACAGCACAAAGCAGTTCCTCAGAAAGCTTCTCTGCAGTAATTATCTGAAGATATTTCCATTTTCACCAGAGTCCTGAATGTGCTCCTCAATGTCCCTTCATGGATACGTCCATGACAGAGATTCCAAGCTGTGTAATGTAAAAAAAGCTTTATCTATGTAAGATGAATAAACATAGCAAAAAGCAGATTCTCAGAAGGCTTCTTTTCAGTTTTTATCTGAGCATATTTCCTTTTTCACCATAGTCCTGAATATCCTCCCAAGTGTCCCTTTGTGGATCCGTCCATGACAGAGTTTCCAAGCTGCGTAATGTAAAGAAAACTTTATCTATGTGAGATGAATACACATATCACAGAGCAGTTTCATAGAAAGCTTCTTTCCAGTTTTTGTCTGACGCTATTTCCCTTTTCACCATAGGCATCAACATGCTCCTGAATATCACTTGGTAAGTTTTTCTGCAAAAGTGTTTACCCAATGCTGTATGAGAACAGAGGTATAACACTTTGAGTGGAATGCACGTGTCACAAAGCAGTTCCTTGGAAAGCTTATCTCCAGTTTCAATCTGAATATATTTCCTTTTTCAACGTAAGCCTCACAGCGCTCCCGAATATCCCTTCACATGCTAAACATAAACAGGGTTAGAAAACTGCCCAATGAGAAGAGAGGCTTAACTAAATGAGAGGAATTAAGACGACACAGAGCAGTTTCACAGAATGTTTCCTTCTGGATTTTGCCTGATGATATTTCTTTCTCCATATTCTAAAGAACATTTCCAAATGTCCTTCCTCATATTCCACAAAAACAGTGATTTCAAACTGCTCAATCCAAAGAATGGTTTAACTTTATGAGATGAATCCAAGCATCACAAAGCAGTTTCTCAGAAAGTTTCTCTCCAGTTTTCAACGGAAGGCATTTCATTACTCACCACAGGCACCTGGTCTCCACTTAACATCCATTCACAGAATCCTCAGAGACAGATTTTTCAAATTTGGAAACGTAGAGTAAGCTTTAACTCTCTGAAATGAATGCACACGTCAGAGAAAAGTTTCCTGGAAAGCTTCTTTCTGGGTTTTATTTCAGGATATTTTGCTTTTCATCATAGTCTTCCATGTGCTCTGAAATATTTCTTTCTCGGTTTTACAGGAACAGAGTTCAAACACTGCCTTATGAGACAAGATGTATAATTCCCTGAGTTGAATGCACACATCACAAAGCAGTTTCTCAGAATGCTTCTCTCCAGTTTTTATCTGAAAATATTTCCATTTTCGAAATAATCCTGAATGTCCTCCCTAGTGTCCCTTCACGCATGCAACCACGACAGAGTTTCCAAGCTGCGTAATGTTAAGAAAGCTTTATCTATGTGAGATGAATAAACCTAGCAAAAACCAGAATCACAGAAAGCTTCTTTCCACTTTTTATGTGAAGATATTTCCATTTTCACCATAGTCCTGAATGTCCTCCCAAATGTCCCTTCGTAGATCCGTCCATGACAGAGATTCCAAGTGGCGTAATGTAAATAAAACTTTATCTATGTGAAATGAATACACATATCACAAAGCAGTTTCATAGAAAGCATCTTTCCAGTTTTTGTCGGAAGCTATTTCCCTTTTCACCATAGGCATCAACATGCTCCTGAATATCACTTACTAAGGTTTTCTCCAAAAGTGTTTCCCAATGCTGTATGAGAAGAGAGGTATAACACTTTGAGTGGAATGCACACGTCACAAAACAGTCACAAAGCTTTCCTCAGAAAGCTTCGCTCCAGTTTCGGTCTGAACATATTTCCTTTTTCAACGTAAGTCTCAAACTGCTCCCAAATATCCCTTCGCACGCTAAACATAAACAGGGTTAGAAAACTGCTCAATGAAAAGAGAGGCTTAACTAAGTGAGCGGAATTAAGATGACACTGAGCAGTTTCACAGTAAGCTTCCTTCTCGATTTTACCTGAGGACATTTCTTTCTCCATATTCTAAGAAACATTCCCAAATGTCCTTCTCCAGATTCCAAGAAAACAGTGATTTCAAACTGCTCCATCCAAAGAATGGTTTAACTCTATGAGATGAATACACACGTCACAAAGCAGTTGCTCAGAAAGCTTCTCTCCAGTTTTTATTTGAATATATTTCCTTTTTCACCATTGGCCTGAATGTGCTCACGAATGTCTCTTGTGAATCCGTCCATGTCGGCATTTCAAAACTGCCTAATAGAAGGAAAGTTTTATCTATGTGAGATGAATAAACATATCTATCACAAAGCAGTTTCACAGAAAGCTTCTTTCCAGTTTTTGTCTGAAGATATTTCGTTTTTCACCATTACTGTCCAATACTCCCGAATGTCCCGTGGTAGCTTTTTCTCCAAAAGGCATTCCCCTATTATCTATGAGAAGAAAAGTGTAACTCTGTGAGTGGAATGCACAGTTCACAAAGCAGCTCTTTGGAAATCTTCTCTCCAGTTTCTATCTGAAGATATTTCCATTTTCACCATAAGCCTCAAAGTGCTCCCGAGTATCCCATAGCTGACTAAACTAAAAAAGTGTTAGAATACTGCTCAATGAAAACAGAAGCTTATCTGTGCAAGTGGAATTCACACGACACAAAGCAGTTTCATAGAAAGTTTCTTTCTGGTTTTTATCAGAGGGTATTTGTTTTTCAGAATATTCTTTAGAGCGTTCTCAAATGTCCTTTCTCAGGTTCCACACAAAGAGTGATTTCAAACTGCTCAATCCAAAGAATGATTTAACTCTATGAGATGAATACACACATCACAAAGCAGTGGCTCTGAAAGCTTCTCTTCAGTTTTCAGTGAAAGACATTTCCTTGTTCGCCACAGGCCTCCAGTTGCCACTTAATATCTGTTGCAGAATCCTCAAAAACAGACTTTTCAAACTGGGAAATGGAGAGTAATCTTTAACCCTCTGAATGAATGCACATGTCAGAGAGCAGTTTCTTGAAATGCTTCTTTCTGGGTTTCATTTTAGGATAATTCACTTTTTGTCATAGTCTTCCATGTGCTCCGAAATACTACATTTTCGTTTTGACAGGAACAGTGTTCAAACACTGCCTTAGGAGAAAAGTGGTAGACATCCCTGAGTGGAATGCACACATCACAAAGCAGTTTCCAAGAAAGCTTCTAACCAGTTTAT